>NC_134455.1:300971146-301596146 GCF_047948215.1 Lycorma delicatula
ATAGGTAGCACGACGTTCATATACTGCAGCCACTGGATGATTCATGAAAAGTTTATTATTTATTTGGGCAGGAAAAGCCCATACGTTTGCTGCATATCTTAACAAAAGGATCTCTATTATATAATGCAGTGGCATTATTCCGTCTTCGGACATTAGACTAGTCGCTGGACTTGTGCAGAAAGCGCCTGTCGCTATCTTATTCCGCTATTATGAATTACGTTTAACTTTCTTAAATGCGACTTCCTAGCGGATGAATATACAATACATCCGTAGTCTAGTTTCGATTGAACCAATGCCTTATACAGTCTCAATAATATCTCTATATCTGAGCCCCAATTGATATTCGATAAACATTTGATAATGTTTGCGGCTTTTTTGCATCTAACACTCAAGTACTCTATGTGTAATCCCCATGTAAGGGGTTTATCCAATAGTAGTCCTAAAAATCTCACGTTATCTTTATATTGTATTAGATCATTGCCGATTGTCAACGTAGGACTTTGATGAGGAATTCTCTTCCTACAGAAGTGTCCACAGCACGTTTTTCTAGTGAAAATTGGAATTGGAATTATTATTATTATTATTATGTCGTCGTCGTAAGGAAACGAAACTGTATTCAGTACAATTTTAAAGTTTTATTGTCGAAAGAATAAAAATCTGCGTAACTTTTTTCGTTTTATCTTTCTGAAAATGATCCTTACTTTTCAAGTGAAAGAAACATGTTTAATACCTTAGTCTAAACCTACATTAATACTTTTAGAACTTATTAGGCTTTACATCAGTTAACCACCGGATAGAAAACCCTTTATCACATAACAATAAGAATTTTTTGCACTGAAGGTACAAATATCCTCAATATAATCCAATAGACTCTAGCCGACTTACATTAAATAAAAAAATGGGAAAATAAGGATGATCTAACTAAAGGAACCGCAGAACACGATAACTGTCCCGAAAAAATATATGAAGGTATCCATGGTAACTCAAGTAAGGTTTTTTATAGATATCTTGATATATTCTCGGGCAGAGTTGTTTATTGTGTTCTGCGATTTTTTTGTGGGTGGATGGCATAAGTTTCTTTCCCGTTCTAAGTCCTAGGGTTGGATAATTTTTATTTATCATAAAATCAAATAATTAATAATCTGATAAATGCTTTATTTAGTGGGCTTAAATATTACCTGTATAAAAGTTCATTCCTTGTGTAAATTAAAAAAAATAATCTGAGAAAAGAGGTATAGGTTTATCTAAAAAAACAAAAATTCGGAAAAATTTCTAAAAAAAATTTTAGAAAAATTTCTTTAATTGTTTGACAAACGGAACATTTCAATTGAATTCTAAACCGTTCATCAACATAAACAAAAAATTGTTCCTATATTTATTATTGAAAATAATTAGTTAAGATTACTTACAACTATTTGTTGATGTATGATAAGGATAATTTAAAAAATAAAACTAATAGAGATGTGTAAGTGTTCTGCAAGATATTTTTATGTTGTGTATCGAAGTAATATTGTTCGATATTAGTCATTTGTCAAAATATAAACCCAGGTGGTGTACTTTGAATAACTTTGATCCCCAGGATCAACATATAAAAACAAATATGGATGTAATTCCCTTTAGAGTTTGAATGTTACATACAATGTTTTTGTAGGTTGGATTTTATGACTTGTTCTCAAAACGTTAAAATCTATTTCGATATATACAAACTAAGTTTACGGTCTAAAAAACCTTAGTTCTTGCTCTGTACAACGCTTTACTTTACCAGAAATACCAATATATGTATAAATACACACTTTTAACAAATCCAGTCACAACGATTTTCTATTACTATATTAAAATCAAGTTTGCATAAATAAATCAATACAGATTGCCAAGTCGTATCAATCGGTCGGTGTATTTTTGGCATCGTTTATTACCTATTTTATATCATATTCCAAAGAGAAAATCCTTTTTTGATGTTTTATCCTAGCAACTTAAAACGATAAGAAAATGAGGAATTGAAAGGGATTTCATTTTATTTCGATTCGTAATTCGTAAAGGTTATATAAGTTGAAACAACCTATATCCATTAATTTCTAAGTATTTATTTAATTTTAAGTATTAAGTATTTATTTCTAAGTATTTCTAAGTATTTAAATATTTCTAAGTATTAATTTATAAGTATTTATACATAATTTCTAAGAGCTCATTTTATTTCACACTTGAATTAAAAATCGTTCATGTAGACATATAACAGTTTACAATATGAAGTATACTTACATCTAAATAAAATCCTGCAGTGTATATTAATATATTATGTATATTAGATTAATTATTAATATAATTTAGTAAAGGCTATGAATTTCGTATCTTTCCTTTAAACTTCTGAAGGTAGAAAAATGGAATATAAAAAAAAAAAATAAGAAAAAAAATCGATAATGAAAATGTTCTAGTAGTCTTTTAAAAATATTTTAATGAAAATTTGTTCTTTCACAAGTTTTTTCGTCAAAAAAATAATAATTTTATGTAGGCTTCGAACATTGCTCTAACTTGCTAGTTTACTATAAAAAAATATATCTTAATTAATAAATAAGAAAATTGTGTTTAAGTAATATAATTCAAAATAGTTTCATTTATGTAGTGGAACCAATAATCTGAATTAACAATCAGCTTAAATAACATAAACAATGATCTATTCTTTATTAAAAGAGAAAGTATTACAAAGAAAAAATGCGTAGCTGTTAACCAAGATTAGAATTTACACCTAGATTTCATTCTTAAACAGTAATTATCATGAAGAGGGAAATAATAAAAGGAAATATATACATATGAAAAATAAGTTTAAAATTAATAGATAAAAAAATATTAATACTAAATTGAAGATGCAATCATAAAAAAAATCTTACGAACACTATAAAGAAAGTATTTCTAGCGAGCTGCAAAATCAGTTGCAAACACCATTTCTGTTAACAATTTTATCACTAACTATTTCTATTTACTTAGTTTTACTTTTCCTTCTGGACCTAATAATATAACTATCCAGTAATCGAAATGTGGATTTAAATTTTGTTTTGTTTACAGTTTTCGATATTTTTCTTTGTGATTTTATTTAAATAAAGCATTACCAATAATTAATTAGAATGATGGACCTGTAATGATCCCCCGCGGTTGCCAGCCTACAAGGCGGAAGGAAGCGAGTACCTCAGCCTTTTATTCAAACGATATTATATTCTAATTCTGATTATTCTTGATATTTTAAACACGCTATAAAACTTTCGATAAATTATCCCGCATTTCTTCAACGGAAACAAAAAATATATCAGCAAATATAAAATTACATATTAGTTTCGAGATAACGTTAAAACTGAGATAAATATTAAATAATTTAAAGTAGAAAATTAAAACTAAGAAATAATAAAGAATGAAATATATATTTTATTATTAGAAATAAATTAAAATTCAAAAGTACTGCTTTTATACAAAGGCCAAATATTTGTCTTTCCGATTTAGGTACACAAAATGAAGTATATTTCTAACACTATATCAACAATTCACATTAAATAAAATTTCAGACTATAAAAAGAAAAAACTGATTTCATAACAATACAGTAGTTTATGTAGTGTTATTAACTGATAAATTCAAACTGATTTTGTAAAGTAACCTTTCATTGTAAAGCAGTTTGGAGAAGTTTATGAATTAGGTATTTAATTCATGGAATTAGATTCATGTAATGGATAAAACTGAACTTATAGAATGTTTAACTAACGAAGGATTAGAGTATCAATTGATTGAACTAAAAAAAATAGACACAATTTTACATATTGAGAAAATCTAATTCATTTTTTTGTGAACTGCCAACACCAAGTTATAAGTCTAAGAAATGAATTGAAATTAATTTTCCATCTTGAGTTTAACCTCCTCTTTTGGGTTTGTTTTCTGATATTATTTAATATTTATCTTTTAGAAATAATAATACTAGGCCACTCACAACAAGAGTGTAATCGAGTGGAAAATAAAGAAACAATATTATGAGAGATAGCAAATGAAGAGAAAAATAAGAAAATTACTTTCTTAAACTAAATTTATATTTTATATATTTGTATTATTTGAAAAACACTGCACTTTTGAAGATGATAACTGATATACTGAAGAGGATGGATTTAAATGTTTTCCAGGAAATATCCAGAGGTTTAAGTTAAATTTACAAAAGAAAGCTGTTTATAATATTAAATTTCTTAAACGTAATTGTATAATATTACCTCTATATGCTTAATTAGTTTATATTACAAAACGAACCATTTTTATTTCCTTGTACGAAGTAAAGGAAGTATTGTGAATGCGAAAAATTTCGGTTTTCAGATTACAACGTATTTTCTTTTCTTTCCCTTTGTTTGATTTTTCTTTCTTGTATTTTGGCTGAGACTAACCGGAAATACCCGTTTTGACCATCAGTGAATCCATTTTGACTAGTTTTGGCGTGACGTCTGTAGGTACGTACGTATCTGTCTTGCGAAAGTCAAAAACAATCAGCCATATGATGTTGGATTTGGGACTGTTATAACTTCTAGTTGTGCACCTTCCCTTTTGATTGCAATCGACTGAACCAAAAGTGTCCAAAATCCAAAGACATTTGGTTATTGGACTTTTTCATAACTGCAGTAAGAAGCCCCTCATTGAGAGCTTTTCAACGATATGTCATAAGTAGTACTTACTTTCATTGGTTCCAGAGATATAGCCAACTAAAACTTTAATTAATGAAATATTATATCTTACAAGAAGATGGCACATCGGTTCGAATCAGACTTCATCTTTATTTTTAATTTAAATATACTGATTAATTAATAATTATTAACCTCTGATTGTAAAAAAAAAAATTACGATAATTAGTTACTAAATAATAACATTAAAAAAATGAAAGATACAGCTGCTAGTTTATGCAGCATGAATAAACGATAAAACTTTATTTAAATTCAACTATTTCTAATTATTAATAAATATATTATTATGGCCCTGAGGTAGGTAATCCCCACGTCCGGAACACAACATCTTCAACGTCCAGGGCGACAACAGCTGTACTTACGTACATTACATATAGTTGGCTAACGGGATTCCGAGTGTTGTTCTCGGATATGCTTATTTTTCGGTCGAATTTCATCTACAGGCCGAATTTTAGGACTGGATTTCGCGGCCACCTGCAGGTACAAAATGTTTAACGATTATAGACATCGATTGATACGACCTTTAGAGCTGGCGATGTGGCGGCCACGGTCGAAGTTATTTGCAGGTATAACAGAAGCCTTTCGTTGTTCACATGCCCCCCCCCCCACCGCGATGACAAGCATGTAGTTAAGGTGCCCATGTTTTTCGGGGCATGGAAGCCCTGAATACCTCGGTGTGTAGGGGCCTGGAGTCAGTGCAGAGACTGCGCATCCGCTCTCTACCAAGACATATGCCGGTTCCACCGGAGTACCGGAACGGTCCTCCAGGGTTGGTAGCCCTGGAGTGGGGGGGTACCCCGGCGGCTAGCCTTACTACAGAAGGGGTCAACGATTATGCAAACTGATCAAAAAACAAACGTGGCAGAGGGTTCTCGTAAACACCCTCGTCTAGAACCGGCCGTTTCGCCTGAGGCAAAACGGAGAAAGATTGTGGAGTTCAAGAAAATTGAAGGTGTGGCTAGAAAAGCTTACAAAAACTTTTTTTAAGAATAGTAATGTTTCAAAACCTAAGTATCTGGTCATTACAAAGGAGGATGGTAATTTCTCGAGAGTGCGTCCTTTTCTCATTGCTCGGGAGATAACTAAATGCGCTAGAGGCCCTGTGAAATAAATAAGAAAAACGTTTACTGGACTTCATGTGGAGACTGTGAATGATCCACAGTCACAAAATACCCTAGGGCTTCAAAAGATAGGAGATTTTGCTGTACCCGTCGATCCCCATGGGGCACGCTCAACACTTCAAGGGGTGTTGTGGTCTGTCGAGATCTTCTTAACTGCACGGAGAAGGAAACTGTGGAAGAATTAGCACCCAAGGAGTACTAGAGTGTCGGAGGTTGAACATGAGAAGGAATGGCGAAGTTCTACCTTCAGCCTCTCATGTACTTACTTTTAAACGGCCAACTTTACCGGAGAAGATAAGAGCGGCCATACATCGATTAGACGTGCAAGAATTTTTCCCGCAACCAATGCGATGTTTTAAGTGTCAACGCTTTGGCCACACCGCTGTTAGGTGTGAGAGACCACAGATATGTGTGTGTGGTGATGAAGTACATGAAGGAGAGCCATGTAAGGAGCCTTCTACCTGTATTAATTGCAAAGGACAGCATTCGTGTAGATCCAGGAACTGTCCTGTGTACAAACACGAAGTAGCTGTGCAGGAAGTAAAAACCCTGCAAAAGGTCAGCTACTTCAAAGTAAAGAAGATTGTAAATGCCCGCAAACCTAGAGCAACAACAACCTATGCTCAGGCTGCGGCTGCTGTTCCTGCTCCAGCTCCAGTTGCTGTTGATGAGAATGCAATCATTAACAAACTTGCGCCTACTTTGGCTGGCTTAATTGAAAGGATCATTGAAAATAAAATGAAGGCTTTCAGCAGTAAAGAAGCTGTTAAGCCAAGAATAATTGTTCAGTCTCCTGAAGATACATCTTCGAAACAGAAAGTTGGTCCTGTCCAAAAGAAAACGGACATTAAACCAGAAATCCAAGTTCGACGTAGTGAGATATTAAATGACCAGAAAAATGTCATTGCTTCGCAGTCCGTTATATAGGTTCCTAAGCCACCTGCAACTGAAGTGCAGGTTTTAGATGATTTGCATGGAAGCGATTATTTCCCGGTGCAAATTTTAACTGATGTTACAAGAAAAATATATCCCATCTCTAAAAGATGGTTGTTTGAGAAGGCAGATTGGACGAGCTTTACAGCTAGAACTATACTCCCTGAAACAATTGGAGTTATCGAAGACGATGTCGACGCTATAACAAATGTAATACTTGAGTCGGCATCGAAATTCATTCCTAAACATCTGGGAAACTTACGAAGAAACCCGTTACATGGTGGAACGATGAAATAAGCGAAGCTATAAAAGGAAAGAAAAGAGCGTATAACGCCTTGAAGAAACGTCCTACCCTAGAAAATGTTATTGCCTTCAAAAAATACAGGGCGTATGCAAAACGTCTCATGATTGTCTCGAAGAAACGATCCTGGCAGCAATACGTGTCATCTATCGACTGAACGACAACTGCATCAGATGTTTGGAGGAAAGTGAAGGCGATTTGTGGGCGTAAAGATTTTGCGCCCATAACTAGCCTTCAAGATGAAGATGAATTAAGGACACTCCAAACGAAATCGCAGAGCTATTGTCCAATCACTTCGATAAGGCCAGCAAAACGGCCAATTACTAGGAAGGTTTTTGGTCCAAAAAAGAAGAGCTTGAAAGTCTACTAAATTTTAGAACCGAGTATAATTACTCATATAATATAACATGTAAAATGGAAGAATTCACGAAAACGTTGGAAAAAGCAGGCAACACAGCTGCCGGTCCGGATGAAATCTATTATAATATGATCAGGCAGTTGAATACCACTGCAAAACGCAGATTATTAGAATTGTATAATCAAATATGGCGGGTTGGAATGTACCCGCAGCAGTGGAAAAAAGCTCATGTTGTTCCAGTACCAAAGAAAAATAAAAATTTAACAGATCCCAATAGCTATCGTCCTATCTCCTTGACATGCGCTATGGGAAAATTACTGTTGAGACTGTATAAAGCATTGGTTCAATCAAAATTAGACTACGGATGTATTGTATATTCATCCACTAGGAAGTCGCATCTAAGAAAGTTAGACGTTATTCATAATAGAGGAATAAGATATGCGACAGGCGCTTTCCGCACAAATCCGGCGACTAGTCTGAAGCCGGAATAATGCCACTACATTATAGAAGAGAGATCCTTTTACTATGATATGCAGCAAATGTATAGGATTTTCGTGCCATATAAATCACAAACTTATTACGAATCATTCTATGACTGCATTATACGAAGATCTACCTATTCCAGACCAGCCGGAATTAGGTACTACGAATTAAGAAGAAAACACGAAATTGCTATTCCTGAGACACTAGCAATTTCCACGAGAGTAATAACGCCATGGCTCTTGCTAGCGGTAAATACAAGTTTGGATCTCTCTCAGGAAGAAATAGAAAAAAAGCTAGCAGTGATCATCCAACAGGAATTTTTAGCCACCTTCAGTAACTATGAAGAACATATTAGAATTTATACTGACGGCTCTAAAACTGAACATGGTGTTGGATGCTCCATTTTTGTAATGGGAGAAGCCCATTGTTGGAAAGTGCCAGATATGGCCAGTGTTTATACGGCAGAACTTACTGCCATTCAGCAAGCTCTTCGCTACACAGAACACTATTGCGAAGAGAGAGTGCTAATATGTTCCGATTCTTTAAGTAAACTTGTTGCAATTCGGAACAAAAACATTAAGGATGTCCTAATTTCAAACATCCTGTCCATTTTGTATGTTCTAAACCAACGAGGACAGCGATGCGTATTTGTATGAACTCCAGGGCATGCTGGTATTACAGGTAATGAGAGCGCAGACGAAGCTGCCAGAATGGCAACAGTCTGCGATGATTTGGATGCATTTCCTGTAAGAGTGGCAGATGTTAATAATTGTCTAACTAAGGTATTAAAAAACAAGTGGAATACTGAATGGAGGAGTTTAAATACAAAATTAAACTTGGTAAAAACTTCTCCATATAAATGGAAAAGCGACGTGAAGTTGACTCGCCGATAACAAGTAGCTGTGACCAGACTTAGAACCGATCACACGCGATTAACAAATTCATATTTGTTAACCGGTGATGAGAGACCAACATGCAGTGTTTGCAATAAAATTGTTACAATTCAGCATCTAATAGAAGAGTGTACAATATATGAGGACCTTAGAATGAGGTTCCGTCTAAGAAATGATATTACTGCTGATTTAGCTAAAGGAAATGAAAGAAAAATAGTTGCGTATTTACACGCCAGTAGACTTCTTAAAAGTCTATAAAAATGGAAATTTTAAGCTGTGTTAAAGAGTCTCTAAGAGGTAGTTTCATCCATATATGGGAGTCTCGAAGCGTGGTACAAATAGTGACGGGAGGTAGCCCTGTTGCCTAGGCCACCCTGGCTTGTCTGCATTCAAGAGTTGTGAATCGGGGTGTGTCCAATGATGGCATGGGGGACCCTCAAGGGTGGACTGAGGGCGCGAGTCTATAAGTGGCAATGCTTGCCTATAGCTTGTTTATATGGAGAGTCAACTGCCACGGCATCATGGCGCGACTGATATTCTGCTTAACGGCGGTTCTGGTCGCCCCGAAGGTGCTAAAATTAACAAATAATCTAGACAGGTAGAAGAAGATGGTGGTATTGATAACTTGTATTTTTAATTTCATGGTTTTTTGAGAACCTTATCTCAAATTTTAATATCGGGGCCCTTTACACCCCGTAAGTGTTGTGCTTGTCTTTGTTATTTTCGTTTTAATGTTCTGTGTAGTTTGTGCTTTTAAATAAAATGTAAGTGCCCTTTACACCATTACATATGAAGATCCTGATGGTGATACTAATTTCTTTCTAAGAACGTGACGATGGCTAATGATCTTAGTAGTCGATACCAGTAAAAATTCAAGAAAAAAAAATATATATATATTATTATGAAATTAGCATACAACATTTTCAAGGTAATATTACATAAATATATGTTTTCTCCGAAACCGAGTACAAAATTTAAATATATATTATTTATTATTTCATGACTGTAATTTAATTTATCATAGATATGAAGTTTGGATTTATCCGTTATTGACCTTTTCTTAAATTAAAAATTTTTTAACTAAAATATTTGTTTTTCAATTTGATTACATAATTTTTTTTTTAACACCCTACTTTTGATTTTCAAACAATTATTTTTTGGCATATTTGGAGTCTATTTTCTATTATGTTTCCTATTTTCAAAAAAATCGTTAACTTATTAAACTAAAACCGAATCGTTTGATACCTAATTCACAAAAATTAATTCACCTGTTCTCATAGCAGAACGACACAAACATAAGTAACATTAAAATATATTACCCTTCTAAAAACATAAATACATTGAGAAACTTTAATGAATATCTTATAACGTAATAAGATTAATTCATTTCTGAAAGAAATGAAAACTACCGACCTGATCTGAAAGAACCGGCAATGCAGTAAATGTAAAATTAAGAAAAAGGTCTCTTTCCTCTAATAAAAACATTTTAAATGTTACCATTCCACCTTTATAACTATTATTTTATAAAAATAATTGAAGGACTAAATTGTTTTTTTTTTATGTTTGTGGAATTTAGCGTTTTTATGACAGCAAATCATGGATAATATAAAACCTTTATTCTAGTATCAATAGTTTTCAAAACGTTTCTTTCTTTATTAACTTTGAAGCTTGATTAGAGTAAATAAAATACAAAAAAATTTAAGATATATTTTTTAGTGGTCCTTAACTTAATTGCGCTTCTATAAAACTAAGCAAAATACGTAATTCATTTTTTTTCAAATTTACCTATTTGCTTTTTCTCCTTAATTACATCCACAATAATATTCTTCAGTTATCTTTTTTTTATCTCATATTCCACTATATTCTTTATAGATTACAGTATGACATTATTCAACAATATTTTATAATGTCCTACTTAACAAACCCCAAAACTAACTTAATACAAGGGCCATCCATGCAATTAAGAAATCTGTTACATAAAATTAATACAATAAATAAAATTAAATTAATTATTTCAGATGGGAAATATTTGTTATAAGAGCATTAATACCTAGTAAAGCCTTATGCGACAAAGTTTATAGTAATTTAATTTTAATTTAATATTATAATGATTATAAGCCATAATCAGTTTACTAAAATAAATAATTTATTATTTAATTAATGTATTCTGATTTAATATTCTCTTGAGCTATTATTACGAAAAGGTTTCTAGTAAATATAATTTAAAAAGTCCATTTAATTTATAACGTATAACTTGTATAAACTTACGTTATATTGCAGAATATATAAATAAAAACAGAAGAAAAAGATCTGAGGTGGACACTACATGACTTCCTTGTACACCTATTATTTTATTTACACATTATTTGCTGCACTTCATTTAAACTTATTTCATTTGAAGGTGAGATACGATCCTCCAATTCTTTAAAAAAGTGGACAGTTACACAATTGGATTGCGATGAACACCACATTTCATCACATTTATTTGTGGTGTCCGTATCATCATTTTATATTAGTTTATACAATTTTGTTTCACGTCGTTCAAGTAGTCATAGCTATCCGACACGTTCCCACATGTACTACATAGAGTTATAAATGAGAACGTGTCGGATCCGTAACCATAGACAAATTGGTTCGAATCCGACTTCATATACATATATATATATATTTTTAATTTAAATGTATTGATTTATTAATAATTATTAACCTCTGTAAAAAATTGTGAATTAAAATGAAAGTACATAAAATTTCACTGATAACGTCGGTTTTCTCTCATTATTTGTTTTTATTTAATTATTATTGTAAATAATAGAATTATATTGTATTTTTTTTTACAATCAGAGGTTAATAATTATTAATAAATCAATATATTTCAATTTAAAAAAAAAGTTTAAAAGAATATCCGTATATGAAGTCGGATTCGAACCGATGTGCCTTCCCCTTGTAAGATGCAAATATTTCATTAATTACAATTTTATTTGGCTATAACTCTGAAACCAATGAAAATAAGTACCACCTATGATACATCGATGAAAAAGCTTTCAATAAGGGCTTATTATTGCAGTTAAAAAGAAGTCCAAATTCAATTTTTGGGGATTTTTGTTTTTTTTTTGGACAGTTATGGTCCATTCGATTGCAATAAAAGCAGGAGGTGCACAACTAGATGTTACAACGGTCCTAAATCCAAAATTTCAACATTTCTATTCAATCGTTTTTGAGTTATGCGAGATAAATATGTGAGTGCTGACGTCACGCTAAAACAAGTCAAAATGGATATTTCCGTTGAAATCTGAAACCGAAATGTTTTGCGGTCACAATACTTTCTTTACTTCGTACAAGGAAATAAAAAAATATCGATTACCGTAACATTAAATGAAATACTTATAACCGCAGCAGTCCTTTTTGATATGACCCGTGGTTCATCATATGCTGTCCTTGGATGAAGGAGATATTAGGTGTTGCGAATAGATTTTTCTACTTACTATCTTTTTAGGCAAAAAATTGACCTTATTGTTTAAACTGTAAATTACTGGCTGAGTATATCCACACCATAATTTTCTTATTCTTGTATGTGAAAATTCAGGATGTGGTCTTACATAAAATATATTTCAACGATGAAGGCAATAAAATATTTTATTGTTAGCAGTGAAATAAAATTTCATAAAGAAAAATAACTATGTGTCATTAAAATATTATCCTTAAATTCAATTTATTCACTTTGTTTATCTTCTAATTAATCTCACTCAAATATAAATAATATCTTAATTCGAACACCGAAAGTTCTGTAACTAACTCACCTGTAAAGAAATACAAGCTGATAGAGTCTAGAATTCTCGTCATAGATAATTATTTTTTTTAATGTGTAAAATTAATTAGACTATCACCCAGTCTTTATATAAAACACGGTTTAATTTTCAATAAAACAAAATTAATCAATAGTTTTATTTTAGTGATTACTCTCAATTAATAAGAGTCTGAATCAGCTCTTTTAACTAACATGATCGTTTACATTTTGCTACTTAATTTTTTGAGTTTTTTTTTGTTTAAGTGTATTATTGGAGAGCTTATAAATTAAATTATTGTAGAGCTTATAAAGGAATTATTCTCTAAGTTTTATTTTTAATATTTTTAGATATTTTACTTTTCCCGGTATAAAATTGATCATCGACTTAACCTAATAGGTAAGGGCTTCAAGTACGGATTAAACTTCGGCTGTACCCATCGATGAACATGGGACGGAAATCGGTAGTTCCGGTGCAACGTTGACTAATAAAAGTGGAACATTGCCGGTCCCTAACAGAGATTTAAGAGAACAGTTTCGATATAGACTTAATCTGCGACGATATTAATTTGAAGTATCTGATGATAGCAAAGCTGAACAACAAAAACCCGCATGTAATAACACTTGTAGCATGCCAGGTTGTGTTCACGTTGACGTAACACACCTCAGTCCTATCTATCAGCTGGTAATTTCCCCTCATCAAATCGTTTTCAAGAGGTCCCGATGGAGGAAGCCAACCTAGAAAGCAATTGAAAGAACGCAATTAAGCCACCATCGGTAGTCCTATAATCAATAGAATTATGAAACTATACGAATTAACAGAAATAGTAGTCGATAAATGAAACTACAATATTAGAATATTCAGCTCTAAACAAATAGGAAGTGTAATAATTGTAAAGGATGTGGCAGCCTACAAAAACATAACTGACTTGGTGAGGGAACTCCAACTGATCTGCTGCACCTTCACCAGAAATGATGTAAGAGACTTTCTGTAGTAGTGAGGAACCTACCTTTCTCTGTTCCAGTTGAGCTCATCAAATAAGAACTTGAGAGTCACGGCCATGCAGTCCGTAGCATTGTCAACGCGAGGCGCTGAATTACAAAAAAGTCATTATCAATTTTCTTTGTAAGTCTTGAACAATGTGATAAAAAATCTGATGTGGGCAACACATGACTTCCTTGTGCCTATTAAATTACATATAGACATTTTTTGCTATATTTCATTTGAAAAAGAGATACCATCCTCCAATCGTTTAATAAAGAATTTTTTTTTTATATATAATTTTCTTTTTTTTTAATTAATATTTATTGTAAAAATCTTTTTACAATCACAGATTAATAATTATTAATAAATCAATACATCTAAATTAAAAAAAAAAGTAATGAAGTCGGATTCGAACCGATGTACCGATGTACCTTCTCCTTGCAAGATCGAAATATTTCATTAATTAAACTTTCATTTCCCTATAATTCTGGAAGCAATGAAAGTAAGTACGACATATGATATATCCTTGAAAAGCTCTCAATGAGGTCTTCTTACTGCAGTTAAGAAAAAGTCCAAAATCCAAATTTGTTCTTTTGAATTTTGTTCTTTTTTGGGCACTTTTAGTCCAGTCGATTGCAATCAAAATGGGAGGTGCACATATGTGTATATATATGCACGTATATGTAATGGCATTACATATGTATATATGTAATATATTTGTGAAACATCTGATTATTTAACATTAACTGAAAATTATAATTTAGAATCGTATTATTTTGGATTTTCTTGGCAAATTCTTATAAAAATTGTATATTTATTTTTAAAAGAATCATTTTATATAATTACTTGACAGTACTAAATCCAATATTTCAACATCCTACGGCTAATTGTTTTTTGAATTATGCGAGTAATTCAAAACATACGTACGTACGCACGTACAGACATCACGCCGAAACTAGTCAAAATGGATTCAGGGATGGTCAAATGGATATTTCCGTTGAAATTTGAAAACAGAAATTTTTCGCAATCACAATACTACTTCATACAAGGAAGTAAAAGAGGAACTGTATGGGTTGAAATATATTGCCAATTTTGCTGTTGTCATTGAGACGCCCTGATGGTATTCAGGACTGGCATTTGTAAAATGCGGTGAAGGACATACAATTACTGATCCACTAAAGTAGAAAAGCTCCAGCCCATTGCGTGCAATGCGATTTTAACCATCCAGCAAACTATATGGGGATGTAATATTTACAAAGAAGTCATGAAGAGAAAAGAGAGGCAAAGGGTTACATGGATTAGGAAACTAACTACTTCTTTTGGAGATTAAGATAAGCAGGTTATATCCTTTAGTTTTGATAATGCAAGCTTCCCATCATAAGGTAGAAAATTGAGTGGTAATTCAAAAACGAATTTTTCTACTCGTCTAAGATCCCTACACTGCAGCCTTTGGCAACCATATTCAGGATATTTCTGAGGACTAGCTATGTGAGCTAAAATACAATGTAGTTAAAATACAATGTAAAATACAAAGAGCAAAAAATATGTGAAACCGAATATGATTTCTAATGAAATTAATTACCATACTCTGTTAGTGGTTAACTTCCTGAGAGTTGTAACGTGAAATATTAATGGACTAGCAGGTTGGAGAGAAGAACTAAAAGCTTTATTGATTAGTGGATCCTTGAGATTGTATTCATTTCGGAAACGCATTCCACTGATCATAATTTCCTTCGTGTTTGAAGTTATTCAGTCTACCCACCAACCCGGATGGTAGTTCAAATTACAAACTGCTACTTAAAACCCACTTGAATCTCTTACTTTTGAACCTCCTTGACAACGTGGATGACGTTAGAAGATTAAAACGGTTAAACGTTCTACACCTTAGTGATTCTATAATGTCGAACTGTAACTTCGTCTGTGAATGCTATGCATTAGCTATTATATTGTTTTTTTTTTCAAATATGTTACATTTGTTTCTTTTCTTTTTTCTATTCTTTTTTTTCTTTCCATTTTTTCATTGTTTTTCTCAGTATTTATGAATTCTTTTTTTTTCTTTCTTTTGTTCTACTGTTACGTGTTAAATATTTATAATTACTTAGTGTATGTGCTGCTTGCTACAAACGTTTTTTGTATTATTAATATGTAACTTTTGAAGAGTTTAGCTCGGAACGCTTTATCATCTGGTTGCGAGTGTGATCCAATTTACTCAAAGTTAATAAACATCAATCACTAAATGGAGAATGCATCACCCCCATACAAAAAAAATTTCAGGAGATGAAAAAATTGTACATTATTTTATGAAGGCAAAAAAAAATTGTAACTAATATTTACTGCAGCTAATATTTTGCAGCAAGAAATTTGTAAAATATTTAAAGTTTAATTCAATGGCCGAAATTATTTCATGAAGATGAGGCCTTTCTACAATTAACGGTTTGTTTGAATATGATAGTTAACACTTTTTTTTGCAAAAAAACATTAATTAAACTCAATACATAAATGCTATTGTTATTTAATATTATAAATTCTTCTTAGTAATTATTTTTTATTTTATAAAATTTATTAGACATCTACTTCACTTTGTGGGGATGATCGCTTTTCCATAAAAAAGATAAATTTCATCCCAAAATCGACGCATGTTTTCCCGTATAAATCTGTACATTTTCTTTAGATCTTGGGATTTAAGTAAAAGTATTTATTGGTTGAAAATTAAAATTATAATACAGTTGGATTATTGTATTTTAATAAAATTAAGACTGTTTTATTATCCAAAACATAAAAGGAAACATGCAATTATGAATCAACGTATAACTATGTCGATAATTCTAATTTTATCAGCACGTAAATCTTTATATTGCTATTTATGTTGGATAACTTAGAAAAGATACGAAGTGAATACGTATAATTTAGTTATACATCCTTTAAAGACAATGGTTTCTTTTTTTTTTAAACTAATCAAATTTTACTACAATGTGAATTTAAGAAACTGCATAGCATTTATTGTCGATATTTAACTTCTGTAAACCACACACAGCTTCACGTAAATTACTAGTTAAGTGTTTATATTTAGTTCACTTATCCAGTAATATTTAACTCACTAGAATAGACCACGATGAAAAATAAATCTCGTAATAAACCTGTCGTTACTATCCAGAAACACCTATATCTAACAACATTATCCAACTTTCAACAAAATTCCGTTTCTTCAAACTGTAATTAAAAAAGAAAATGTTGTTTTTTATATCATATAAAAATAATGTATAATTATAATAATTAAATTTTAAAGTTGAGATAATTACTTTTTAATATATGATTTTATACTGGAATCTTTCTTTTTACTTCGACGTAAAGGAAGAATTGTAATTGCTAAAAATTTCGGTCTTCAGATTTCATCTTTTTTTTCTTTTTTTAACTTCCTTGTAAGAAGTAAAAGAAGTATTGTGATCGCAAAAGATTTCGGTTTTCAGATTTCAATGGAAATATCCATTTCCACCATCCCTGAACTCCTTTTGACTATTTTCGGAGTAACGTCTGTACGTACGTTTGTATGTATGTGCGTATGTATCTCGCATAAATCAAGAACGTGGAATATTGAAATTTTGGATTTAGCACTGTTGTAACATCCAGCTGTACACCTCCCTTTTTGATTGCAATCGAAATTAATATTAAAATTTTAATTAATGAAATATTTGGCTTTTAAAGGGAGGGCACATCGGTTCGAATCAGTCTTTATCTCCGTTTGTTTTTGTAACTTTTTTTTATTTACTTTTTTATTTTTCCTTTCTTTTAATTTAAATGTATCAATTTAATAATTATTAACCCGTGATTGTAAACAAATTTTTACAATAAATAATAATTCATATATAATAAAAAAAAATGAAAAAATATTATTAGTGAAATAAATATTTATGTACTTTTGAAAATGTGTAAACGTAATTTAATAGGCATTACATACGTGTATATGTAATATCTTTGGTGAAACACCTGATTATTTAATATTAATTGAAAATTATAATTTAGAATCGTATTATTTTTGGAATTTCTTAGAAAAGTTTTATAAAGATTGTATATTTATTTTTAAAAGAATCATTTTATGTAATTATTTGACAGAAAATATAATACAATTTTGAATTTTATTCATTTTAAATGAATAAAACATTCATTTTAAATTAAATTTTAAACATTAAATGTTTTGTTTTTTTCACTTGTGCGTAATATGCACAAGATTTTAGTGTGTATTTTAGATTTCTGGTGGGTCGTATAAATAAAAGTTAATAGTAATTAAACTATTCCGTATCACTATGCTGGTTACAAGTATTAATTTTGACCTTACGATGGAGAATAATCAGTTTTTATTATTGGATTATTTGGTAAACTATTTATTTAGACTAATCAAGGAACTTTACCTCTAACCTAATATTTCAGGTAAGTTTGTTGAATTAATAAATGTATAAATATTTGATGTTAAAAAAACTAATATTTTAGCAATTGTGGAATTATCCCCTTTTATTAAAGAATTGGAGGATCGTATCTCACTTTCAAATGAATTAAGTTTAAATGAAGTGCAACAAAAATGGCTAAATGTAATTTAATAGACGTACAAGGAAGTTATATGGTGTCCATATCAGATTTTTTATTTTTTATTTTTTTTAATTAGCAAAATCCTACTCACGTAATGCTTTTGAGTACATCGAAGTTACCACACATTAATAAATAATTATAGATAGAATTAAATAAAAAATTATTCTTTTGCTAAATATTAAAAGCAATCTGAGAGTTAGGGCTTAGTTATTATGTATGCGAAGATTTTGGACTTTCATAAATCATATAACCTATTTTAAGACATGACGGAAAATGTCCTTAGCTTTACAGCTTCTGACCGAGTGTTGAAATACGTAATGAATTCAAAATGATTTGAGTTCTAATTTTTTCCTTACTAGTTGGTCTATAATTATACGAAAACGTGATTTTCAAAAATAAAACATTTTCAAAAAAATTGTAAACAAGTAGCCCAATGAGCAAAAATCGTTGTGTTTTCAGCAAATAATAAAAAAACAATTACTCGTACGTAAAAATTTTATTCTACATCGAACAGTAATTAATACCTTTTTATTTTATTTATTTATAAAATTTTATTTTTTTATAAATTCACTTAGCAGATTCATTTCTTTGTTAATGTTTAAAATTTAAAGTTAAAATTTAAAGAACAGAGGTATATTTTTTAAGAAGGTTTTAAATATAAGACCAGATTAGTAGGCTTAGCACTAGCAGTTAATAATTCCTTTGGTGGACGTAACATCTCATCTTTTAAAGATGAAAAACCTTGCATATTTATGCTTTATACTTTATTCGTGAATAAAAATAAAACCACCATTCAAATTAGGATCACTTTAAAACCTTAAATCTTAAGCAACCATAATTTAAATGAGAAAATTAATTGAAGTTTTCAGTTAATCAGTTTAAATTAATAAGCAATTTCACTAATCGTGCATGTAACTAAAAATAAAACAATGTTAATATCAGTTTTTGAAATACACTGATTCCCGTTACTTTTCTGTATCCCAACCTTGTAACAGATGTTAATTAAATTTTTAATTAAATTTTACCATCACTTATCGATCATTCGAGGTTTAATTTCTACATCACAAAGCGTGTTAATATTATAGTGAAAATAGAATTAACAGACAATACTGAAATAGAGGTAGTGACCAAAACAAATCAAAGTACATCTGGAATAAAAAGGAACAAATAATTACACTAATACTACATTTAATATGTTTTAAAAACAACGCTTGTTTCTGGTAAGGGACAAAATAAACCTTACCACTGGGATGTCCCCAAATATATCCAAAACAGTTATATCCAACAACATATTTGCTTTATTTATTTCCTCATTTTATTATACTTATTTACTTAGATCTCCTCCTTCAACAGCTCATTTTTATAGGCAACAACTTATGCCAATTTTCTCCATTTTCCGGCCTTACTTAAAGCTCTATATTTCTTTTAACTCTTATTAATAGATTAAAAATCTGATATTGGACAATTTTTAAGATTTCTTCTTAACATAAAAGATAGAATATGGCTTTCTTGTAAAACTTTTACTAATTTTAATATTAATATCTTACCATCTTGAAAATAAATGGAAAACTTTACTCCTAAACAATGATTTCCTGTCAGTGTTTGAATGAACTCCGTCCATTATATCCCTAATATCAAACACTAGAAAAATTGTTAATCCTGTAGGTTTATAGTTGAAGGTTTGGATTTACAGCCCATTGCTTGTGAAACAATAAAGTTACAGAAAATTTTATACAAGGAGTCTTGGAAGTAGATTTATTGTGTAAAGTATATGATACTAGAATTTATTCTTTTTTATACTAAAAATTTTTATTGTAATTACGTAGACTAAATTTTAATTAACATTGAATTAAAAACAAGAAAAATACTGCATTATAACGGTTTAATTTTGGATGTTTTTTACTTTCTCTCGATTTTTATTAAAATTTGTCTAAATGGAAATTTCAATCTACCTCAGATGGGAACAATC
Source organism: Lycorma delicatula (assembly GCF_047948215.1). Taxonomy (NCBI): domain Eukaryota; kingdom Metazoa; phylum Arthropoda; class Insecta; order Hemiptera; family Fulgoridae; genus Lycorma; species Lycorma delicatula. The sequence continues at coordinate 300,991,250 of NC_134455.1, forward strand.
TAGTATTTATCTATCAATCTACTTTATTTGAACAACGATTGAATGGAACAATGATTGTTCCATTCAATCATTGTTCAAATAAAGCTGTTTCATTTCAAAAGCTGGAATCAAGTAAAACTAGATTAAAAGTTAATATTTAGTTAAAATTTGTAGTCAGATAATTGAGAATATGTTAGGTTGCGTTGTCATATGCTTTGGTAAAGTTGATTGGAAAAACTAGTAGATTTTTCTATTACGCATTTTTTCAAAATTAAAAACAATAAGCTCAAAAAATATTATTTTAAAGTTACTTAAAACTTATCCCAAAATGGCCATTTCTATTTTAAGTAATATTATCAGTAGTCAATTGTAAGTAATATTATCTATAATATTTTAAAATTTAAATGGAAAAAAAATAATGCTAAAAAAAACTAAACAAACGTTATAAAACATTATAATACAAATATTTTTAGCCATATTTTAGAATACTATTAAAAAAAATTTACGAATTTCCATTCTAGGTGCACCCAGTATAAAGCATAAATTTAGTTTAAAAACATTTTAAAAGTCGGAAAATAAAATACAAATTTAGTTCAAAACAAAATTTCTAAAATAGCAAAAGTTATTTCTATGGTTTTACTTTTAAAGTTTATGCTAAATCTTGACCAAAACTACTTCTTTTGTAGTTTTTCGTAAATATTGTTTTTATTTATAAATTCATATTGCTCACTGTATTAAAATTGATTATTTGTAAAAAACAGTTATTATTTTTACAAACACAACATTTTTAAACACTTAAAAAGACTTTAATTATTTATCAGATAATATCAAAAGGGCGCTTTCTAATTTTAGAAGTTTTCTGAACAAAGATGGATGATTTTTTGGAAGGGACTAGGACAATCAATTCAGATCCCTGAATAAACATAAGTTTAGGTAATTGTTTTCGCAGCTAAATATTTTCCTGATTATAAAAAATACATTTTCGTGTTAAACTTTTATATTATAAAGAATATATATGATTTTTTTATTTAATGTCTAATATGCGTATCTAGACAAAAAAAAAGGAATAATAAATATTTGTTTATTTTAAATTTTAATTATGTTTCTCATAATTTCTAAAAGTGATAATTCTTCATAATTTTGGAAAAAATTGAACAATGGCCTCTTATGTAAGCTATTTCTCTTTTTGATCACATGAATAACTTGTTTAGCTGTAGAAAAAGACTTAATAGGAAAACCCATAGAAATCGGCTATCCAAGAAAGTAATGATTTTTCCACACGAGGACTTAGTATTTTAAGCTGTTATGAGACATCGCTTAAATAAGTGTCAAATATTTCAGCCTTCTCTTCACTCTTGGCTCAAGTCCCATCAGACGTTTTCAAAGGAGGATGTGAGGATGGAAGTCAACAGAAACTACTCGTGGCACTCCATAAAAAGTAATTGTTTCTATAAAAAGGCAATTGGCTTTCAAGGTATCACTTAAATATCTCATTCTTAGAGCTTTACATTAACCAGTTCAACCAACGAGCGGTTCTATTTAGAGGTGCACTATCCTCAGCTCTCCTGTAACGTTTACACCTTCTCCTGATCCTCCTTTTTGTTGCAATAAGGTCTAACACCTCCATCGGGTGACCTATAATAATTTGACTCTCACATTTAACCTCCAGTCCATTACTTTTATTATTCACCGAGACGTTGGTATTTAGGCTGTACTGACTGGTGAGGAGTCAGTGAAAGCATACTACTACTGAATATCAACAGTAAAAGAGGACGTCACAAATTTTCCCTCCTCTATCACACCTGCTGAATCACAATTTATTCCAAAGATTGGCGGTCATCCGTCCAGGATTCCAGTACCATAGTGGGAACCATAGATCAAACAGGTAATAATAGCAAAGAGAAAAAACTCAGCAGATATAAAAGTAGGCTAACCGACGAAAACAAAATTACTTTCAAGCATCTTCGAAGGAAGTTAGTACAGCAAAATGATCTGGATGGGAGAAATACTTATGGGCAATAAAATGACCTACCCCTATCACAGATTTATGATGCAAAACCCGAATAATTGCTGGAAAATTAATATTAAATTCCCTTACATGTATAGAATACGAGGACAAATTAATCTGCAGTGCAGAAGAAACTGCTAACTCTTTAGCTACACAATACAACCACGTTAGTGAATTCACTAGCTATCCAAAAGCTTTCCTTTTAAACAAAGCTAGAAACAGAGCGAGATTTTACGTTATCACAAACTCAGGTTATGCCTACTACACGCCAATAAAAATGATGGAAGAACTGCAAACTGCTATCGAAGCTGCTGGCAACACTGCAGCGGGATTAGATGACGTTCATTACAGTACACTGTGTCGACTACCAAATGCAGTACTGACAACATTATTTAATATATATAATTATATTTGAATACAGGGAAACTATTACTAGGTTTGGAAAGCAAACATAATCTCTTCCTTGAAATCTGGAAGAGATCCCTGAAAGTGGAAAACTACCGTCCTCTGTCTTAAAGCTGCTGTTTACCGAAATTATTGGAAAAAATGTTTAATTCCCAGCTTTTATGGTGTCTTGAAAAATACAATCTCTTACAAGTAGGCCAAATGATGCCTTTGACACCCTCAATCATTGTGAATGTTAAAGGCGGCATCATTTCTCTACCGATCGATAGTTAATCTTGAAAACGTCATTCAAAACGCATTTATCCAAAGGAAACACATGGTTTCTCTGCTTTTTGACCTAGTGAAAGCGTTTGTTTAAGTTGGAAATTTGAAATTCGCAACTAACTGCAAGAAGGAAAGTTTGGAGGTATCTGCCCAAATTCATCTTTAGCTTTTTCAAAGTCAGGACTTTTCAGTTCGTGTTGGACACTCACTATCAAACCGTCATGGACTTGAAAATACCGTACCGCAGGGATTCCCTCTTAGCGGTACTCTACACCTCATCGCAATCAATAGTATATTTGATGTGTAGAAGCATATGAAGGAAAATTCCCGTAGATGATATAACACTATTTTATTCAGCCAAATCACCTGCAATGATCAAATGGAAAATGCAAGGCGTTAGACAGATTAGTGAAAAATGTCATCAATATAGGCTTTTTCTTTTCTACAGCTCCGTTCACTTCCGTCGAAAAAGAAAACGGCTACCAAATCCATTTCTTATTTTACATGGCACTCGTCCACATTATAAAGACACTGGTAAAATTCTTGATCTAATTTTAGACAGACGCTTAACATAAAAGCCACATAGAGATTATCCGTCTTTTAGATGCCAACATCCTTAAATATTATTAAATGAATCTCCCGTATAAATAGAGAAGATGATAAAAAATCCAACTACGTCTCCAGACAGCGATAATAATTAACAAGATCGACTGCGGGTGCATAGTGTACTCATCAGCCAGAAATCGTATGAAAGATTTCATAACACTCTCTTCACAATATAGGTATACGCTAAACTTTAGGGACATTTAGCACAAGTCCTACTCTAAGCCTGTTTTGTGAAAGGACACAGCGCCATTAGACATCCGATGGATCAAGATGTTACTAAAATACACAGAAAATATTCTATTCTATTTTCTCCTGACCATTAAAACCACACATCTACAAGCACCCCGTTGCAGCATCGCCCGCGCTATGTGGTTACTTGCTTTTACCGTAGCGGTCAATCTTTTTATTTTATGTTTATTAGTAGACAACGGTAGGCAGGTGCAGCCAATCACACAAACAGTAACGGTGGCAGTAGCTGTGTTGGTTGAGTCACATCATTGTGTACATTCGCATCCCTTAAAAAAATTGGAATTAAAATAACCGAAAATGGTTTTTAAATAGTTATCTGATGAGTACTAGCAAACCAAAATCTACAGAATATCTCGTTTACTATAGTCGAGATTGGGAAAATTTACCATCATTATGCAAAAATTTTTTACCTTTCTTTACTCCCTTACAAGGTCAAATTTCAGAAATCTAGAAATTGATTTATTGAGATGAAGATTACACTCACAAAAAACAGGTTGATTTATTTATTTGTTACCGAGAAATTAAAAAAAAACAGGGTTTCAAAAAAAATTCAAAAATCAATTTAACCCTTGAAATTCTGAATGAAACACAAGCAATCTAGAAATTAGTTTTTAAATGTTATAATCAATCAGTTCAAATCTAGGTAACTCGGTGATAGACATTCACAGTTCACAATTCATTAATTTCGTTAATTAAAGTTTGTATTTCAACCGACAATTCTCCATTACTACCTTATACAATATATGCACTCTTATTATATGTAATTTACTCTTTATATATAACCTTTTATATATATATAAATTTTACTTTATTTTATATATATATATAAATAGAAGTAAAATAAAATTTAATAAAATAAATAATAATTTTATTTTTTATTTTTTTTTATTTTAATAAATTTTATTTTATTTGTTTTTTATTTTATTTTTTTATATATAAATTACGGATGTTTTAAATGAAATATATCCAGAAACCGTCTCTCGGTTATGCCAAGGAACTTGGGTAAAAATCTATTATCAATAGATCAGGTAGCTTTTGTTTATCCCGAATAAACAAAACCCATCTTCCTCTTTATATAATAGTGTGGATGATAAGGCTGAATTTGAAATATGTCTATAATCGATGCAATGCATCTACTCATCCAAACATCATCCGTGCTATTGAATTAGCTCAGCTGCTTAACATTAGAATACGAAGAGTGCTCTCGTTTAAACTCTGTGAAACACCTCGTTGGATGAAGAAGCGTATTCACTATCATCGGGATATCAAAAATTTACAATCATTTACACTGTCGGATCATTAACAGAAAAAGTAGTAGGGTGTGCCATTGTAACTTACCGGATTCTTCATACATGGGCTCTTTTAAGGGAATCAGTCATAAAGATTGCTGAAATACGTGCTGTATTGAAAGCATTGTGCTACTATGAAAGCTGTGGTATTGAAAAATTTGTTATCTGTAAAGATTTCTTGAGCTTCTATCTGCCTTAGACAACAAATTTATAACAGATCCAATGTTTGGAACGATCCATCATTTGTAGCATAATGAGGCTCGTCGTTAAGTTTCATCTACAGCCCTGGCCATGTAGGCATTCAAGGCAATGAGGAAGCAGATGGTGTCGCTAGGAATGCTGCCAGTCGAAGAGAATACTATTAGGCCGAAAGATGCGATGGATGCAACTCCAGCCAAAATTATCTGTGTGTGGCAACAGAATTGAGCTACCATGCAACTAAACTACACGCAATCTAAGAAACTATCAACAGATGTCCAATGCCTGGAGAGTGTAGTAGTCGACGTGAAGTTTACATTAACAGATAAAGATTTGACATAGGATTAATACATCCAATCTTCTCAAAGTGGTTTAAGAGAACATAATATACATTAACATAAAGCTTCTTTTTATTTTATTTTATACTCGTGTATCTACCAAAAAGATTCCGTTTAAATTTAAATTAGAACTCAGGAAAGAAATAATTGTTACGTTATTTTCGGTATATTAATTTTCAAGATCAATAATATTACAGAATAAAGTTTAAAAATATTTAATTAATGTGAACTGAAATGTGGCATTTTATTTTTATCCTCAAAAAAAAAAAACAGTATTTTTGCTTAAACAATAACCACTCGTTTCTTCTATGTAACATGTTTTTACTAAAGTAACATACAACGGAATTGGCTTGAATTTGATCTAGTTATTTTATTTCTTTGATTAGCCAGACTATTACACAAAAAAATTATATTAGTAATTTATTAATTTTGTTAAATTGAAACTATTTTAACTGAAAACTTATTAAAATGAACATTATATTGATAAAAAAATATATTATTACTATCTTACTGCCGATAAAGCAACTTTTTTTTTTTTACTTAATTTTAAACATTACATTTTAAGCTTTTTAGCTTTTCACAAGTAGAAAATTGTTTCTCATGCTTAATCACTTTGCTATATCGTGTATGTGTATATAATAAAAGAATAGTTTGCACAGTGTTTCATTTGATATTTAGAACCAGCTGTATAAAATAAATATCACAAAAATAAAAAATTATTGCGTTGTATATATTTTTATTCCGCGTTAGGATTAACAGTGCATTAAATAATGTATGTGTTTGTCTACTTCGTAAACTATTCCCTGTGATAAATTATTGATGAATATATTAACGTATGTTAATATAAACTAAAGCAGAAATTATACATTAAGTCAGCTTTTTTTGTGAATTTTATCTTTTATATTTACATAATTTTGAATTATTAAGCTTTCAACGTAAAAATACATATAATAAATGTTAAATATAACTGATAAAAGTTTTACACAAATTTTTTAGTTATGTTTTGCTTTTTTTAATAATCTTGTGTGAAAAAAACAACTTCACTGGTAAGTTGGCGTGTTTACAAAGCAAGTTGCACTGCAAACACGCGAACAAGAATGAAAATACAAGAGAGTTGTATATTAATTAACCCAATTTATGAATATTTAAATACTTTTTAAATAAAGTTTTATTGTTTTTTATATTATCTGATTTTTTCTACAAGTATTTTTTTTTTTTATAATTGTTACAAAAGTATTATTTATTCACTAATCTAACAAACCAAATAGTAACTGTACTATTTTAATGAAGAATATGTACATTGTAAATTAAATGACACAACCATAACACAAATATATGATTTATATGTCAATACAAAAAAAAAAATAATAGCCTGTCTGCAGTCCGAAGTGTAGTTGCACCCTAATAAGATATAAATAAAGGGCTTTTTATCGATATTGTTTTTATCTATACTTTTTAAAAATTAGTATTCTGAAGTTTTTAAAGGGCATTCCTTAGCTTTTACGCATTTTTTTTAATTAATGATTTTAAAACTATAATAACCGAACAATGTAAACTCTATTTCAGATAATAGTAATTAATGTAGCGTTTTATCTCCCAAAATATGTAAAGTACGCGTAAAATAATTATGGTTTACGTAATTATCTACCTCCTGCACTATGTGATTGCCATTAAATTCATGTAGTACCTAAATGAGGTTTCCTTGTAATGATTTAATTAATAATGGGATAGTCTTTTGCTCTGTTTGTTGTTTAGAAAAAAATTGAAATAAGAACTTTTGAAAAGTATGGTAAAATTATATTTTTAATAAAGCACAATTTATTTTTATTTTTTTCGTTAATACACAAATCATTTTTATTTTTTGTAACGTATTTGAAAATTATCACAAAGAAAATTTTAGTAATCGACAGCACAATAAAATTTATTACTAAAAATTTCTGTTCAATTAACTTCTTTTTTTTATTTTTTTTAAAATGTAAAAATCCAATTTATCTGTATTATATTCTGTTTTTTTTCTGTTTCTATTTATTTAATTTTGTCAGTAATGTTATTTGTGATTATATAATGATTTTGAATTCCGGCTAGTCTTATAATCCTATTCGGCCGCGGAAAAAACTTGAACAATCTGCTAGAGATGTTGAATTTTTTTTTAAACATTTTTAGATACTGGTCCACGCTAAATAAAAATCTGAAGTACTTTTCAATGAATATTACAAGAGCTGGCCACCCTTGCCCTGGCAATGTTATTATTACTAATTACTATTGTTAATATTATTAGCATTAAATATTTTATTTATAAAGACTACTTATAACTTAATTATTTTTTTTTAAATTGATTATTTTCTTCTTTTTTCTTATTACAAATGTATGATTTTATATGTTCTAACGAATCAGAGATCCTTGCGAAAGCTTAAAACATGCAGAAAATAAAATGAAGCAGTAAGGAAAAAATAATAATTTTTGTAAATAATTATATTTACAGCTGCTGCTAGGATGTAATTTGCTAGCCTATTAGATTACATATATTTTTATTTAAACTCAAAATATAATTGGGCTTTAGGAGTGATTATTCTACCATTGACCACACCCATAAAGCTGTTACCATCATAACCAGATGCTTGGAGGAGAAGCACTGCTCAGCAGAGGTTTTGGTTGTTAACAGGCCTTAGATAGGTCTGACTACCTATAAGTTAAAACAGAGCCTCTCACAGCCATTTTAGTAAGTCCTGCGGAGCTACCGTGATAGGCGCTTTTTCCATATTAAGTTGAATAAGGAATTATCTCATTCTTTGATACGAAGTCTGGATTTCTTCAGAGCTATGTTCTGGGGCCTGTTCTGTATTCGGTATTCACATTAGATCTTTCTGCTTCTGATGACATCTTTGTTGCATCGTTTGCAAACGACAAGACAATCCTAGCTAATGATGAAGATCCGATGTAAGCCTCTGCTAAACAACAATCAGAGTTAGACGAGATCGGCTCGTGGCTGATGAATTGGAAAATGAGCTTGAATCAGAACAAATTCAGCCATGCGGCATTTACAATGAGAAAGGGTGGTTGTCCACAGATCTACCTGAATGGCGTCTAGATCCCTCACACGGATCGGTAACTTGGCCTACACTTGCATCGTCGACTGACGTGGAAAGGACACGTAGTAGAAAAGAGGAAACAGTTTAGCATCAAATGTAGGGAACTAAACTGATTACTAGGCAGAAACTCACAGATATCGTTATCACTCTCTTTTCCTGTTTAGCCTCCGGAACCACCGTAAGGTATTACTTAAGAGGATGGATGAGGATTATATATATGATTGTAATGAATTGTAGTCTTGTACAGTCTCAGGTCAATCATTCCTGAGATGTGTGGTTAATTGAAATCAACCACAAAAGAACACCGATATTTACGATCTAATATTCAAATCCGTATATAAGTAACTTTCTTTACTAGAATTTGAATCTTAGAACTTTGGACTTCGAAATCAGTTGATTGGCGAGATAACAGATATCGTTACCTCTTAAACTGTTGATCTACAGAGTTATCCTTAAACCTATCGGAACATACGTGATCTAGTTATGGATACGACGAGTAACAGCATTATTGAAATAATTCAAAGATTCCAAAATAAATTGGTGATGACCATAACAGAAGCGCCGTGGTTTGTTAGGGGTAGAGAGATTCATAATTATCTAGTATTATTTTCTGTTTACGGAGAGATCTAAAATTTTAGCTGGCAGTAAAAAAAGAGATTAGACAAACATGTTGATTATCTGGGAGTCAATCTACTAAACAACAGCGATGACATCAGGCGACTAAAAGGTATCATGCGCTGGATCGGGGAGATGTTTACTTGTATTGATGACATTGTTTTTATTTTTATTCTTTTTTACCTGTGATTTATTTCTAGTGCTATGTTAAGTATTGAACTTTAGTTTGAACACTTATACAATTGATTTTTCTATTTATGAGGTGTTCAATCTTTGCATGAGGGCTTTCCACAGGGACCTCTCTTGACGTGATTGCCATTAATAAGATTTCCTTATCGTCCCTCTATGAACTACCGACTGTAAATGCAAACCGATTGACAAGAAAAAAAATTGAGATACAATAATATTTAATTATTTTCTACAAAAATATAAATATATTTTAGATTTTTCCTAAGAAATAAGTAGACAACCATCTAACATAAAATATTTTATTTGTCGGTCGCTACTTTCTTACAGGCTTATATTCACCAGAATATAACAATAAAATGGCGCTCCAAAGTTTATGTAGCATAAAATCATAGTTAATGTACTTGCTATATCGCACATCTTATATGTATATAAAATCAAAGTAACGACTTAGATTTTATTCTTACTGCACAGTTCTTTTTTTAAAAGAATATCATCCTATGTAGTTAAAACAGTAAGTTACATTGATGTCCTAAAAGGGATTTTATTATTTTATTTTTTACTTACTTTTTGTATACATAGAAGTAAATGGAAACTCACAACAGTTGAATCCAATAATGAATGAACTACTAAGATTATCTGATTATATTTTGTTGGTCTTTGTGTCTTAAGAATGAATTTAGTATCCCTATAAAGTGATCGTTTAGGATATCCATAACTAAAACTACATATGTGAATACATAAAGAAAATTTTCCATCGCTATGTTTGTATCGGAAATGATTTGAAGAGTATTAATCGTTAGGTTTTTTCTAATTGTTTACTTATCTACGTCAATAGATATGAGAAAAGATAATCGTTTTAAATTATCTAGATAACTTTTTTGTAATTTTTTAATTAAGTCACTGATAAAATTATAGTTTGTGAATATGTAGTAATTCACAAACTGAAGAACTAAATTTTTATTTGGTTTCACTTAAAAAATTCTTCTTATCTATTACAGATTTATCAGTTACTTAATTTAAAATTTTTTGTTTCATATTTATTTGGATAGTTCTATGAATAGTTATAGCTATAGTTATTAAGCTCAAAATCATGAATTTTTTTTTGTTTCATTAAAAGTATCTTAAAAATACGTTAATTTATGAAAAAATTATACGTTGATTTGCTGCTTTACACCGTCTTCTATTTCATTATTGTGATAGGAAATAGGTCAGAGACTCTGAAATTAATAATATTTATTTCCGTGGCCTTGTCAAGCTGCCCGCAGTATGCAGATAATATTCAGCTCTAATAGCAAAACAACATTCTCTTCATAGTACTGCAATGCTATAGCATTGCAGTACTATGTTCCTTATATATAAGGAACATAGTTATGGAATGTCATTAGTCACTGAAATACCTAGAGAAAATATTCTAATAGAATGTTTACTTATGAAGAACAAAACTAAAATTTAGATTCCAAAATCATTTCTTGCGAGAATTAATTTCTCACAGAACATGTCAATGTCTTCCCTCCCCAGAAAAATTACATTCCTCCAAGAAAGCCATAACTGGATTTAGAATGTTATTCACAATAACTGAATAAACTTTATTTTTAAATTCAAAAATAAATCCCTTCTCAGAGATATTTAACACTGCAGTAAATAAATAAAAACGTTAAAAAAATATTGTTAATTTGTATTGATATAATATTGGGGTGGTGATTTGCAAGATAATATGTTCGGCTCAGAGAAGCAAGCAAACAGAAACCACACAGTTCTTACTTTTCCTGGTAATACTGTTACTGGAATGTTACTTTTGGGAGAAAGGTTATAAATTCAGTGACCTGAATCTTACATCAGGTCGCCTTCAACCACATTTTATGAGAACCTTGGACGTATTGTAAATTTTGTTGAAATTAAAAAAAAAAAATTGCTTAGATTGAAGACAGCTGTTTATTTAGACATAAATTAATAATCCAGTGGTTATCAGTGATAATACTGGTTACCTAAAAATATCCAAACACTATATCTTGTTAACACATTATCTTGTTTTACGTTCTTAATTTTTTTTAAATTAAGATTAAAAAATACCTTCAGCTAATAGTTCCTTAATAACCCCACAAATTAAGAATATACTGTATTCAGAATAGCATTATTTAGTCACTACTTAAACATACATAATATATTGAAGATATGATCTTCAAACATTTGTTTTAAAGAAAATTCTTTGATAGTATGTAGTGAATTCTACGTAGCAAACATGAACTGTTTTCCAGTATGATATGAATAAATTCTTCACCGCTAAATTTATTAGTAGATATTGAAATGGTTGTAGATTATCATCATAATTAAGATTAAAAATGAGAAAAAACATGGAACAATTTCATAACAAGTTAATTTAATTTATTATTATTTTACCAAATTTACAGATTTATAAAGCTATGTGATAAGATTAGTTAGAATGATAAGTTTTCAATAATAGAATGGAAATTAATACTTTCAAAACGTGTATTTAATAGCAACAAGAAGCAGACTTATTGACCAGGGAATCCTACATGAATGAAGAAATTAAATACTCTAATTCCTACGTAAACGTATCGTTAACTCTTTTCGTATAGGATAAAAACTTACAAATATCAAAAGTGTAAAAAATCTACTTCCTTTATCTGACACTTTTGAGTACACTGCATCAGTAACATTTTAAAAAATAAAATAATAAACGCGTTTGGCTTATATTGCTTATTGCAGGAGTTGAACAAGCTATTTTTATCTTTAACTAATTGTAGAAAGTTTTCCTCGAAGTAAGATAATCACTTCTACAGATGTGTAAATTTTAATGTATTAAGTTATAAAATCTGATTTGGACACCACATGACTTCCTTGTACGCCTATTAAATTAAATATTCACATTTCTTTTTTAAATTAGAAGTACATAAAATTTTATCTTCTTAATAACTTCTGATATTTTTTCATACTTTTTCTTTAATTGTTATTATTGCATGACTAATGATTGTAATTTTTTTTACAATCAGACGTTAATAATTATTAATAAATCAACATATTTAAATTAAAAAAGGTTAAAAAAAAACAGGAAATGAAGTCGGATTCGAACCGATGTGCCTTCCCATTATAAGATCCAAATATTTCATTAATTGAAGTTTTAACTATAGAACCAATGAAAATAAGTACCATTATATATCATCAATGAGGGTTTATTAATGCAGTTAAAAAAGTGCAAAATCCAATTTCTTTTTTGATTTTGGGCTTTTTTGGACACTTTTAGTCCATTCGATTGTAATCAAAAGGGAAGTTGCACAATTAGATGTTACACGTAAATCCAAAATGTCTACTTCTAAGGGCTAATTTTTTTTTAGTTATACGAGATACATATGTACAGACGTCACGCCGAAACTAGAAAAAATGTATTCAGGCATGGGCAAAATTTCATTGAAATCTGAAAACTTAAATTTTTCGCGATTTTAATTCTTCCTTTACTTCGTACAAGGTATTAAAATAAAAAAAAGTAATATAATTATTCTTTGAAATATGCGAAAATATTTATGTCAATTTACCGAGTCGTGTTTTACAATTTTATCAGAAACATAATTTCTGCATACAAAGTTGCAAAGGATCAAGAGATTTGAATTCTTCAACCAGAATGTTACTATGTATCTTATTTCGGTAAACATGAAAAAAACGTGTTGATGAGTAGTAACACTGTAGATAAAAGTAAACTTTTAAAATATTTTTACGTTCCTTTCAACTCTTTCAGAAAGAAATGAGTTAAAAATATTACAGTTAACTGGATTCTACACTAACTGCAAATATAAAATTACAAGTATTTTTAAAATTATAAAGTAATAGGTTATAAAAGTTAAATAAACAGTTCTACCACCAGCGAGGAGCTTCGCAGCGATACCGGGAGATACTACACCAAAAGCCAATGTACCTTCCATCGAACATTTGAGAGAAATAGATTAATCAAAAAGGTTTTCCCAGTGCCTCAAGGAAAATCTAAAAAAAAAATACATTTTTCTGTCAGTATGGATATTGCCAGTAATGGAAATATTGCCAGTAATGCCTATGCTTAGAGCTGATCTGGTTCTAATTTAGAAAGGTATAATATAATATTTTTTATGTACTCTTCAAGTTCATTGATATTAAAAAAATTTCGGAAAGTTGCGTCATAGGGGTTTTCATTACCTTGTTTATCATGAATCGGCGATGATAAACCGAAATCTCATAAATAATTTTCACAAAAACTTATAACCTTGCCATCAATAAGACCTCTTTTGAAAACAACTCTATTGCAAAATATTTTGGGAATAGCTCACCGTAAGCAAGGAGCGGCTCGAACAAGAAGTGCAGCACCGTAATGGATTATTTATTATTAGCTCATTTAAATAAATACTTTTTCATCTTAATTAGCCTATGACACTCCGGATTAAATAATGAACCTACTGTTAAATTTTCATTGCTATTAGTTCAGTGGTTCCTAAAGTTTTTGCTAGCGTTAAACACCCGTTTCCTCTCTATATAATAAGATCTAAATGCTATTCAATAATTCGAAAAAATATCGCCTAATGAATAATCAAACATTTATTGCCTATCACAGAACATGTATTGATATACATGTTACATATTACCCACTAAATCGAATACGACTGGATTAACCTAACTACTATACGTTTATCAAAGGAACAAATTAAAATTGTCTGATATTTAATAATTAACAAGTATCAGCAGCCTGCACTCTCGTGATTAAGTGAACTGAACTGAGAAAAACTTGTATGAAGTATAGCACAACCTGTCTGCCACTTAGCGGAGAAAGTTCCGTTTGAATTTCAATGCCAACACTCCTAGCAAATACCCCGTTTGAATTTGAAAAATACGAAAATTGATTGCGATGATATAAAAATATTTTCGAATAGCCGTTGGTATGTTAAATTGAGAGTGTACCTGATGCATGCAGTAGTTAATCTTCAACCTAGAAACAAATACCCCGTTTGAATTTTGAAAATCAGACGATTATTTGCACAGATGTTATAAGAGAACCCCCATTGCACCCTTCAAAACAGTGCTCCAGGGCACTCCGTTTGTTACCAGTAAGTGGTGGTGATCGATCTAGCCTCTCACAAGGTACTCGCATACTTGACCACTCTAGCCTCACACGCAGTCCCCACGGGAATTCCATTATTGTTAAATAGAATTTTTTTTTTTAAATTTATTTAATGTAAATTTAATTCTATTGTTTTTGTATTACAATTTATTCGATTAATTCGAATCATTCAGTTAAAGCCCAGATTACACAGGATAAAGACTCACAGTTCACAGTTCATTAACACACTTCATTGAGTTTGTACTTAACCAGAAAATCTTTACTACTACTACATATATATATATATACACACATTTTTTTTCTCGAAATATATCTATAAACTATCTCACCATCTTCCTCTTACGTAATAGTATAGATGTATGCATTGAGTACTAACGTACGTATGTGTGTTGCCCGTGAGTGTGCGCACGCGTACGTATGAATGTAATTATTTTATCCGGATTAAAATAATGATTAACAGCTTATAATATTATTATACAAGTTACATTGAAAACTTAATAGTTGTTAAAATTCACTATTTTGTATTCAAGAAAGGTACTTGTTAAAACTGAGTTTTATTAACAAGCCGGAAAATTATTTCTACACTTCAACTACCAAACTATAAATTTGTTAACATTTGAAGTTAAAACTAATTTAACGGTAGTAAAATTGAATTACTAACATTTTTACCTTAAATTGGGTTTACTTTATTAAAACACATTCATTACTCCCACATTCAGATATACATGTGTACAGAAACATGCATAATTTCAACAACTGAATTTGTTGGACACATGTGGCCCATAGAATGGACAAGTTAGAGAACTCAGTGATGAGAGTGATTTTGATGAGTGTTTATTGGATCTTACTTGTTACTATGAATACTTTTATAAACATTGAGATTTATGTATACAATTACTAACTGTTTTTTTTGTTAGGGAACATCTGATGACCTCTCTCATGTAATATTTTAACATATTATTTACTTGTGATTTTGTCAGGAGAAACCGATGGTAATTTTTTTTCTACAGCAAAAATATTTTTAACTGAATCGTGTTATACAGTACAATAGGATACAGTACATTAGGAAACGTTTTTTGAGCATCACTCACTAATACCTTGGCCCCAGTTCGGGTCAATTCCACATTCACCTCTCTTTTTCTGTTTAGCCTCCTGAAAGCGTAAAACCTTGGGTGAATGTTGGAGATACAACACCAAACTAAAAAAATTCCAAGTATGCAGTTCTTTAAATATTTTCATATTTCAAACATAGATCAAGAGAAAAATTATTGAAAATCCACAGATCATCAATGTGGGTAGGGATAATGGAAAGGGAAATATCGTTTAAGGGATTATCAACCCATATAGTAACTACGAAATGAAATATATAATTTCGCGCAAAGAAGAACCTCTGGGTCCTATTTAGGCATAGGGAATCCGAAAATGTTCCCAAACGTTTTATGAAGAATGCATTTTTTCTTTTCAATTATTTAGTAAATAGTAGAAAAAGTTTATTTTCAAATTTTTTTTTTCAAATACTAAATTCACCCTTGAGAACAAGCTAAGATTACGTTTACGAAAACCAGTATAAATTCTTAGAATTGTTTATCGTGTAATCCCATTGAATTAAATAAAATGTCAGCTGATTTTTCTTAGGTGAGATCCCTTACGGAATACTATATGCGCAGTGTAAAATGACTAGTAGTGATGTTTCAATATTTATTATTCTTATCTAGTTTGTGTATATTGCTTATTTTTTTTGGTTTGTAAATATATTTATGTCGCTAATGACTATAATTGTTGATGGAAGTGTAAATAAAAGCATTAAAAAAGATTGAATTAATTATTCATAAAATTAAAATATATCGTTACTTATAAATTAATCTTCTATTTATATACTCTCTTGCTAGATTTAACCAGCTAGATTCAATCCAGAGTTTATGTAAATTAAATAATAATTTAATCATTTAAGGAATCGATAAAATGAAATTTGCTAAAATTTCATTTGCTGAATTTTTATATATTTAATTAGTAGTTCATTCATTTTGTTCTGAATAACATATGATAAATGAAAATCAAAGTATATTACAAAATTGTTTAAATAGGTAACAATGTGTATGAAATATGCTTTTATATAAATCATGATTATTTTAGCACTTAAAAGAACTGATTTAACAAAATATCTTATCTAAATTGATAATCCTGATAAAATTTGCATACATATAGCTAGCTAAAACTACCAATTACTGCTGAGGATTAACCTTAAGTTACGTAAAATCTGTTACTTTATCCAATACGATACTGTTTATTAGGAGAACATAACGATTTAATTAGACTTTCAAATAATCTTATTTAAACGGATAAATGTAACTGTTTTTTTTTTCTTTTTTTATATACCAAACTTAAAAACCTAATTATAGTTGTAAAGGAGAACATTATTGTAGCAAGTTGGAATCCAACATTATTATTTTTATTTGTTTATTTTTATAATAATTTTGTTGACTAATATTGATTGAGAAAAACAACAGAAATGATATTTTATTGCGCATTATAAGTCAATGAGATCATCAATGTCAAAAGATGGTGCACGCAACAAACGCTGGATAAGCAATTGGTGTGACCGAAAAAACCGATCTAAAACGATTTATAGTCGATTCATTATCACATAAGGCAACATGTGTTCAAGGAGAATGTTCAACAGTAGAATTCGATTTATTAGACAAAAAGGCGCAGCAGATTACTGTCGCAATGGCTATTAGAACGAATTTCATTATAAATGAAAATGTTCATTATTAATAAACGAAGTTCATTATGGTTAGTTACACTAATGAACTTTAATAGG
This sequence comes from Lycorma delicatula, assembly GCF_047948215.1. Taxonomy (NCBI): domain Eukaryota; kingdom Metazoa; phylum Arthropoda; class Insecta; order Hemiptera; family Fulgoridae; genus Lycorma; species Lycorma delicatula. The sequence continues at coordinate 301,008,398 of NC_134455.1, forward strand.
CACTATGTGATCTGGTATACCCTGTAGTAATGTGGGACTTTCCGTTGCAGACTTATCCACTAAAATTCTCTACCTCTACAATATGTAATGCCGGGACCTCCTAATGATAGTCACACAGCACCTCACGAATCTTTTCCATCCACCCTTCATTTATGAACCCAAGTCTTGAACTTATGGGTATCCTGCGGTTTTTTGTTGTTGTTTTTTTAACCTCTGCGCTAAGAGAAACTCATATCTACTTATTCATCCCTGGACATCTTCCGCTAACTTGGTTCGAATGATCTTAACTAACTAAATAGGCACTGCGATCCGATGGTGTACTCTAAGATAAGCACGCTGAATTCTTTCCTGCATGGTTTTTATGCTGCAGAAACTGAGAGCACACAAACACCGTTTGTCCTACGGTATCCTTCTCCCCGCAATAATCGCATTCCGCAGTGTCTCAGTGTTCGCGCACACAATTTTGCGTTGAAACAACCGTAAAATGTGAGGAAATGGGTCAAATCTTACCCAGGTTCCCAGTGCTTACAGCACACTCATCTCTGGAGTACCAGGATCAGTCTGTAGATCCATCTGCCTTTCTTCGACTAATCCCATCTATCCTGCCACCTGAGGAAAAACATTGCCTCCGCGTCCATCTTATCCATTCTCCTCTTCATCTCCTCCCTTTTCCGAACAAGGAGATTCAGGGGCGAATGTCCAGCCATTACGTCAGCATCATCGCCTAAGATAGTGCTGTAGCCGTAGCACATCCAAATTGAGACAACCCCGTGCACTCGGTTAAGAATCTTTCTTAACCGCCCTTCTTGGGGAACTCCCCCGTCCAGCGCGACAGACTAGACTAGTGCTCTATACAGTACTTTCAAGAAAACCACCTGAGACTTGATCCTTCGCTTTGATATGCGGGTGCCCCCTGATGTTGGACATTATGCGCCAACCATATTATTATCTTTGACCGACACTTACACATATATTGGCGTTCTTATCTATCCACAACCCGAGGTATTTCACTGTAGGTGTAGGGTGAACTACCGTGGACCGACCCTAAACTAAATCGGGTCTGCTTACTGACTACGACAACTTGGGTTTTCTCTGGCAAAAGCTGAAGCCCAATCTCCTTCTCGCACATGTTTGTTACCTCATTTCCAGTGATCATAACCTCCCGTTCCAAGCTTGACGTTACCAGGAGGGCCAAGGGACGGCAAACCAAGTTAGGGCTGGCTCAGTGGGAAGCGCGATGAACAGGATTTCATCATATGAATATTCCACTGAGTCATCTACAACACTGAACCCTGTGGAACACCGCAAATCATCCTGATTGGCACTTCTCCCTCGGCGGAACTATCCGTCACCGACATGTTGCAGAGGTAAAACTGGATTATCCTTCACAGGTATGAACTGAAGCCACAACTCTTCAGTAGCCGGAATATCGTGCCCCATAGTACAATGTTTAATTCCTTTTTCACATAAAACAGGATTACCGCCGGAATCAAACATCCACTTCTTGAGCATCAACTAGCCTCCCGGAGTTGTTTATGGCTTGGTATGGCATCTATAGTTGATTTACCTTACGGAAGCCAAACTGGAGATTTCTGGAGAGGTATTACATCTTTCCTGCATTTTTTGTGGACAGAATTGGTTTGCTTTGTTTGTTTAACTTTTCTTCTGCCACCACCCCATTCGGTCGCCCTGAAACATGCGTCTGTGCTACAAAGGCTGCTGAGCGTTGAAACAGTTTAACGACCAGTAACTTAAGCTACTAGAGCGTACCTAACAGCGAGAGCGGAGTAAGCGCGGTGCCATAAACCACCGACTTACGTGACCTAACCGCTCACTTATTTTACATATGCTAAAATGGGTAGGCGCACCACGTCAACTATAATAAATATATATGGCATCCATAAATTAAAATTTATTTCGTTGAGACAGGAGGTCGCTGCCACGCCTAGGTCGCTAAATGCCAGCAAGTATCTGTCCACCATATTAAAGCTCTTGCAGCCTTAATTGTCTGGTGGTAAGCCATACATTTCTCTACGTTAGCTTGCCACAGCAGTGCGGTAGGAGTCATTTCCCTTAGGTAAACTACTGATGCCGGTTGAACAAAGACACCGCATCAAGGAACTTCCACACGGTCCGACATTGCGGCTCTCGCCACATTGACTTGCCGCTTGTGAGTGGCCAATTTTCCCCTCACCCTGACGCCGACTTCTGCTTCACCGTTCGGAGTACCTGGAAACAAAGTAGCCAGGAACGTCTGCTAAGTCGCCACAGATTGAACCCGAAGTCGACCACCAAACCAGCATCGAACACTGGACAGTACGTGCAATGGCTTTGGCCGGTAACATAACTTTGCGAGCTGCCAGGGGTTGCGCTGCAACGTGAAAAAACTGATGTATGAACAGGATCTTTTTCTCATATTTATCGGAGACCACTTTCTTAATGATCTCAGAATGATTTCCGGCTATACTTGATAATGAGAGATTTAGCGGCCTCTTGCAATTAAAGAGGCCTATAAATCTCTCAAGGCTCACAACCTTCTCTGTACGTCCACAACCAGAGAAATATTAGAAATAAGAGAAATATTATCTTATTTCCAAATTTTGTGGAAATAAGATAACGTCCACAACCGTTATCTTATTTCTGCCACGCGCTGTGAAATAAGAAAACGCAGCTCGTCACTCTCCTTCTTTCTTGTTGTTTGAGTGGCAGCTTCCGCTGTTTCTTTTAGTCTGACGACACTTTCTGATTTCTTCAACAGAAAGAGGACATCAATCGCTATAAGAAGGCAAGCGCTACGTTCATTTATCTCCTACTTGACTTTTGGTTTCGACCCCCACCAAGTCGTATAGAGCCATATCTCATTTATCATTAAGAGATTGTTTTATCGAGATCTACTGCCTGGTAATGCCCAGATCTGTTCTCGCCTAAAGCACTGTCGAGATTTTATGATTAATTACTTATGATAAATATTATATTTTAGTATTTTAAATTAGCTTATCTAGAATCATTTTTTTAATTCATATTATTTATTTAATTATTTTTTATAATTTAATTTTTTTTTTCTTCAGTCATTTGACTGGTTTGATGCAGCGCTCAAAGATTCCCTATTTATTTCTACCTATTATTTCTACTACATTTCATTACTTTCTTTTTGTGCTTATTTATTTTCATGCGGTATTTCTTGCATAGGACGTCATCCATGCCGTTCACTGTTTCTTCTAAATCCTTTTTACTCTCAGCTAGAATTACTATATCATCAGCAAATCGTACCATCTTTATCTTTTCACCTTGTACTGTTACTCCGAATTTAAATTGTTCTTTAACATCATTAACTGTTAGTTCTATGTAAAAACTAAAAAGTAACGGTGATAGGGAACATCCTTGTCGGACTCACTTTCTTATTCCGGCTTCTTTCTTATGTTCTTCAATTATTACTGTTGCTGTTTGGTTCCTGTGTGTGTTAGCAATTGTTCTTCTATCTCTGTATTTGAACCCTATTTTTTTTAAACCCAAGGTTTTCTACCAGTTCTCTTTGTTCCGCCTAATTTCGCTGCTGCTGATTTAAGAATTTCCTTTTTAACATTCTCCCATTCTTTTTCTACCTTTTCTATTTTATCTTGTTTATTCAGATCTCTTGCGATGTCCTCCTCAAAAATCTTCTATACCTCCTCTTCCTCAAGCTTCTCTAAATTCCACCGATTCATCTGACACCTTTTCTTCAGGTTTTTACACCCCAATCTACATTTAATTATCACTAAATTATGGTCGCTATCAATGTCTCCTCCAGGGTAAGTTTTGCAGCCGATGAGTTGATTTCTAAATCTTTGCTTAATTACGATATAATCTACCTGACACTTTGCAGTACCACCTGGGTTTTTCCATGTGTATATTCTTCTATTATGATATTTAAACTGGGTTTTGGCAATTACTAAATTATACTTCGTGCAAAACTCTATAAGTCGGTTCCCTCTTTCATTCCTTTTGCCCGGCCAGTATTAACCCACTACATTTCCTTCTTTGCCTTTTTCAATACTGCATTCCAATCTCCAACTATTATTAAATTTTCATCTCCTTTTATGTGTTTAATTGGTTCATCAATTTCTTCGTATACACACTCTACCTCATCATAATCATGGGCGATTGTAGGCATATCAGACGTTAACAATCGTTGTCGGTTTAGGTTTTGATTTTATCCTTTTTACAATGATTCTATCGCTATGCGTTTTGAAATACTCTACTCTCTTCCTTACCTTCTTGTTCATTATGAAACCTACTCCTGCCTGCCCGTTATTTGAAGCTGAGTTAAGTATTCTAAAATTACATTACCAAAAGTCGCCTTCCTCTTCCCACCGAACCTCACTAATTCCTACTACATCCACATTTATCCTATCCATTTCCCTTTTTAAATTTTCTAGCCTACCAACCTTTTTTAAACTTCTAACATTCCACGCTCCAACTCGTAGAATGTTATTTTTTTAATTTTCTGGTGACCCCTTCCTTAGTAGTCCCCACCCGGAAACTAGTTTACATCCGGAATATTTTACCAAGGAAGGCGCCTCCATCATTGCTATATGAAAATGCAGAGCTACATTTTCTTGAAAAAAAGCAGCTGTACCTTTCCATTGCTTTCAGCTGCGCAGTTCTCAGAGGACTGAGTGATGATATATCCGTTTAAGTCGTCCTGACTTACGTCCTTAACAACTACTGAAAGAGCTGCTGTCCTCTTTCAGGAATCATTCCTTAGCCTGGCTCTCAATCTCTCTCTGATATGATTGCACTTTTGGTCCAGCTACTCTGTATCACTGAGCACTCAAGCCCACTCACCAACGGCAAGGTCTCAAGATTCATAGAGGGAGATTTAATTTAAATAGTTTAGTAATTGTTATTAAAGTTTTTTTTAAATTATTATTAAATTCTTTATTGTATTAATTATAATTTTCTTTTTTTTTATTTATCTAATTTCGTAAAAGGTTAGTTAGCTGATAAGATGAGGCAATGAGAAGAGAGGGAACGAAGGAGAAAAAGAGAAAAAATAGAAGTACAGATTGTCTAACAGCAATTGCAAAGGAATCTGTATATAGCTAAAAAAATTCCCCTTACACGTATTCAGAATTCCATTTACATGTATGCCGGAGGGATTTGAGCTGGGCTTAACCTATTTAACTCCCGCTAGTTTTGCAAGTAATAACATTAAAAATCGTTGCCGAAAACGTGAGACAGCTGAACGCTAGTTCTTTTGCCGGACTATACTAACGGCTAGCGCACCGGGACCGATCAGCAAACCTCTAATTACAAAGTGTTATTATTTTACAAATTAGGTCAGCAGATAACACCAGAAAGCGTCCCCTGGAATACCTCACAAAGAAGCGCAACCAACCTAGAAGCTATGTGGTTAACCTCAAAGAGTAGTTAAGAAACGAAAATAAAAAATAACTAATTATAAAAATAGAATAGAAATAATAATATATGCACATAGAGGATTAAAAAAAATGATAGAAGAAGAGAAAAAAGGAAAGTAGTTAAATAGTAAGAATAGGTGATGGAGAGCAGGGACACTGCTATAAAGCGGTATAGCAAAGTGTTCGAATGGCGATGTGGAGCCTAATCTATAACCACCATGTGGCGGATGATTAGGTTAGACTGCCTGGAAAAAATTAACTAATGAAAAGTGTTAAACGGAAGCAAAATAAAAGAAAAAAATTGTAAAGGATAAACAAAAAATCCATGAAATAGGAAAAATAAGGACAACAGAAAATCACGATACGCTGCCCACGGTACTACGCAGGAAAAACGCTAAAAAACTCAGAAAAACACAAACAAGAGACACTTTCAAAGTACACAAAAGAATAAGCACATACTTCTTCACGATAGAAACACAAAAATACCAAAAAAAAAAACTGAAAAAACAAACAAAAACAGTGAAAATTCAAAGACCATCACAAAAGCTCTTCTGCCTGCGTCAGTATCAAAGCCACCAACTGAATATGTACTATTCTAAAAAAACGTAAAACTAATAAAAAATAACATACGAAATAACTATACCCAGAGGCTTAAAAGGCTCACACTACAAAATTCACGAAAAAATAAAATTTTTAATTCTTTATTACTCTACATAATTAAATAACACTTCATATTATAATGTAAATGTCCACGATCATTTTAAGAAGGTGATAAATTAAAGATTTCAGAGCAATAAATATCTTTAATAGAGTTTAAATGTATTGTATTTGACGATATAATTTCAGCGTCATTAGGTTTTGTGAAAAGCGTTGTGATTTTCTAAATGATTTTAAAATTTCAGTTGTAAAATATTGAAGTTTTACATACACTGCCATAAAAATATTAATTAAATTTACTTAAATAATTATTCTACTCTTACGTCACAAATTTTCCATTTATTTTTTCCTGGCATCATCATTAACAGTATCATTGTTACAGCATACATAAACATTTGACTTCACAATCAAAAGAAAAATTAAAAAATATACAGGAAGCGAGGAATTACATATGCACAATTTTACACATAATTTCATTTCTCAGAGCCATAAATTTAACACATACTCGATCCCATACCTGTTTGATTCAACCTATCATTTATACTACAGAACAACTTAAACAATTCTAAATAAATACGACCTTCAAACCGATATAACAACAACACACATTAAACACTTCATATTAAACACAAAATAAATTAAAAATAATAAAATAACTTTAATTTATTAAGTTAATAAAAAATGATATATCAGATCAATAAATTCAATAAAAATAACTTCCAAATTTAAAAATAGATAATAGACACTGCCTTTATAAGAAAGTAAACACCCACTGAATACGAAAATTATACCTTATGCCTCTTATTCCAGTTGAAATATTTATTAAGTATTTAATAGTTAGTCATTGACTTTAGAACTGTACCTGGACCTTACAACTGATTACGACTGTAGCACCTAACAAAGAACAGAAGGAATTATTTGGTTTTTAGCCATTAAAAAATTTACTTACAGAAGTAAAATAATGGCAATTTCGGATGAATTTATTTAATTACCAGGTAACAAGAACAAAAAATACACGTAGCAGGAAAATATTTATTTCACATAAATATCATCTGTGTAACCCACATACAGCTAAATATAATATAATTTTGTAAGCTTATTTAATATTATTCTATGAACATCTAGCTCTCAATATATTTTAAACAATTCAAATGATATTTCTGAATATTCCAGACTGAAGGGATCTTATATGTGGGAATTTTTGTACGATTCTAATTGTTCATAAACCATTTAAGTGAGCCATCTCCACATTATTCGAAATCAGTCTAAACTATTTAACACATAACATTAAAATCGTATGATGTAATCGGTATTAAAATCAAGGGAAAAATATGTGATAAAAATGTTAAATAATTCATACTTTTGAGTTATAGATAATATTTTTCAGTTGTAAATATATTTGAATATTTATAGAGCCTACATTATTCTTCTTCATGAGGCATGACATTGTTACGTCTTCCGTGTTTTTTTTTTTACTTCTCGGGTACAATTTTCACACCAATTTTTTATAAATTACAAATAAAATAAATGTCATCCCGCGTAGTGGCTTCACCCGTTTGCTTTTCATTTCGCGGTCAGGGGCCGCGTATGTTTGGCCGTCAGGACTCTGTCCTCTGTATTCATTAAAATCATGCTTGTGAGAATACTAAACATAAATAAAAATTAAAGCGTATTCAATTTATAAAATGTATCAATGAATTGTGTAATTTCTTCAGAGCAACAGATTGCTCAATATAGCACTCACTAACTGGCTTTTAGATTTCCCGTTATGGCTTCGCTCCCGACATAATCAGAATTACAAGCATAAATTCCCATCACATTGTTATCAAATTTCTTAAAGATTGATCAGTAGTGGTAGCATTAAACGGCAAAAATGTAAATAATAATTTATGTTATTTTACCCTTAAAACATTAAAATTCCGAAACCCGAAAAAAGGTTTTTAGATATTAATCTGAAGAATATTTGCAAGCCTAAATTGAGTTGCACACGCCAAAAATCAATTTGAAAGCTGCATTTGATACCGGAAAATTAGAAAATCATAAATGTCATGTTAATCCATTTTAACCCTTTAAATGTTTTATTATATATTATATACGAATAGCTTAGCACAAGTAATATATATATACGGATATATATTTATACGCATAATTTATTTATATACATATAAATAAATTATGCATATTATATGCTATCATTCAAACTTTGGATATCTGCAATCATTCAAACATCTTATTTTTTAGTGAGAGTTTTTGCGTGTTTTTAGATAGGAGATGGATACATATATATAGTATATATATATTTTTTTTTTCTATGAATACGCATACCTTCGACATGCATTTAAGTTTTACTTACACAAACAATATTCTAGCGAGATGCTTTCCTATTTGAATGTAAAATAAAACTCATACAATAAATCCCCTTCTAGTTTTATAAAGAATATTTCTACTCGTCATGCTTGGGGGAACCATTTTACGCCTTTTTTTCTATTATACTATGTACTCCATCCTCTTTTTAAAACGTAACACCCGGATGCTTTTGAATCACCTGCTATGTTATTTAAATAAGTAAGAGAAAAAAATCCATACGAATCAAAATATGTATATATATATATTTTTTTGTCTTCTTAATTTTTTTTTAAAAGAAAATTCCTTTTAAAAATGTAACTTAATATTATTTTTATCTCAACTTAGGTGTTATTTGTTTAGTCATACAAATAGTTCTCGGTGTTAAAAATTATTAAATTGAATCTTAATATATTCATGTTTTTTCATCTTGATTTTTTATTATTATTAATGGTCATTTAACCTAATGATTATCATATGCGCAGCTAATTAAATAACTATCTAAAACTATAAATATAAAAATTCAAAGCATAGTAGTCACAATCACAGCCAATACATTTGGAAAGTTAACTTCGAAATTTTAGTTAATCTGAAAATAAATTAGCTTTTTCGTCTCTCTTTTATCTCTCTTTAAACTTTGTAAAATTCTTCAACCTTGAAAAGATTCTTTTAGATAAAAATTAAATAATAAAAAATTCTTATAGGTTAAGTACAAAAAAATACGATAGAAATAATGCGATAGAAAAAATTACGATAAGTTATATAAATCAAATTTTTACTGGTGGGGGTGTTTTGGTATTATTTACAATGTGCTAGATTTTTTATAAGCCAAAAGGTGTGTATGAATTTATCTATTATAGATTTCAAGTCCTTTCTATATTTAATTTCTCTTAAATAAATTTTTCAATTTAATTGTTTATTACCTTAACACAAAATATTAAATCAAATTTCATTGTAGCAAACATTCCTGTCACCTAAACTCAATTACACGGCAACGCAATTATTGCTTTTTAGGAAATTAAGTATGTTTGGACTCAAACGACACATAAAACAAAACCTAGCGTCATTATATTGATATTAATAATTTTCACTCAATGATTTAAAAAAAAAAATATGTGGAAAAGGCTCTAGAATTTTAAAGCATAAAGCAACAAATATTGTATAATTAAAAACTGTAAACTGATTTTGTGATGCACATCCCAACCCCGTAGGGCAAGACACCCACCTCGTAGCGATTCCGCTCGCCACACCAACCCCTCCGTTTCAAGCTCTGAGGGGCATCCTGACCTCCGTAGGGGAAGACACTCTCCGCCACCCCCTCCGTTTCGATTATGGGCATTACTGGAGGTCATCTACGAAACCTCGGCTTTTGACATTTTCCAGTCCGCCTCGGCCAGGATGCCACCGATGTGAATGCCACGAGCGACAATCCCATCGGTGTACTACTATTTAATGAACTCAAAAAAAGACACATCTCACCGAATCTTAAGTAAGACTGAAAGGACCTAACTAAACAAAGGAATTGAACTACCTACCCGTAGAAAGTACAAGTGAGTTCAACACACAACACGAAACGTAAAAATATTACACGAAACAAAACAAACACTGAAACAAAACAAAGGACAAAGGCAGCACAAAAACGTAATTTATAAAACAAATCATGAACAAATACAGAATTTAAAAAAAATCCAAACAGAGCTCTAGATCCCCTCAGCAATCCTTTCCTTTGCTAAGTACACTATAAAGCTCTCCACTATTGCCCATTCGGCCTGGTTCCTCCAGGTTACCCGGAAATCAAACGCCGACCCGACAAGATCAAGCCGACAGATGGTCTCCATACGCATTACCTCGTACTTCGAACACACATAAAGAACATGGTAGGTGTCGTCCAGTTGTCCACACAAAGGACACATCCCAGAATCGACCGGGTGGAATTCCTGCAGTCTGTTCCTAAAACCACAATGGCTGCTGGAGAGAAATTTCGTCACATATTTGTTAGGGTGCAGCCAAGAGGTGTCCCGCAAATAAACATTTGGAAAAAGATCATGCATATAACGCTCGCAATCTGTCTCATCCCACCTGGCCTGCCACAAGACATTGCCATGTTTTCAATTTCTCGAATTTTATCCGAAGTCAACTCACCGGACTTCTTAGCAACATATTGTTACTGCTTCGCAACGGTATCAAGTCTATCGGTTCAAGCCTGCAATCACCAAGACTGCCTCCCTAGAAATAGTATGGTAACTACCCGTTACTGTTAAAAATATTAGACGTTCAGCCTTTAATAATATGTCCCGATAACGTTTATATTTTAGACTTTCCCCCCAAACAGGTGCCTCGTATAGCATAATAGCTTCGCACAAGCCTTTATACAGAATGCTCATTGTCTTAAAGTTAAGACCAATCAGGATTGATCACACGTCGAATACTGAAGAAGGCATTGCAGGTACTGCAATGCCGATACTGCAATACGAGACATATTGAAGGTACTTCTTAAATTGCAGTTTCTCATCAAGAAACATCCCGAGGTACTTTTCAACCTGAACATACGTTATACGCTGGCCTACCCTCGAAACATGGACACGGCAACTCACTGCCAAACGGCCTCTAAGAAGCATCATCGTGGTCTTTTCACCTTCCTCCGCGAGCTTCCCTCGACCATCAGGAACCCATTGTCAGTATAAGCCACCATGCAAAACCCACGGGGCAACCTCAGCTGCAGGAGAGAATAAACTCCACCACCCACAATAATAGACTCAACAACGCTGCCCTGGGGACATCCCTTAGACAGCATCTTGCCAACCTCATGGCTGCCCTTGCAAAGCGGACATCCTTACGACTGAAGTACTTTGTATAAATTGCAATTCACTTACATTATATTCTTCTTTTTTTTTGAGTTGGTAAATAGCAAAAGGCCACCGTAGATTATTAAATGCTCCGGAAATTTCCAGGAAAATCCCCACGACATATTGCGTCTCTCTAGTTGTTACCACACTCATTACACGGAGTGTGTCGTCCTCTGTACCCTTTCCGGGACGAATCCCGTACTGATTCTCTATCAACAATATAAACGAGGTTAACCTCTTTTTAGTCTTGAAAAACCTCAAACCGACCGTCCCTAAGACGTGTGGTTAACTGAAACCCATCCAAGAAACACCGGTATTCACGATCTAGTATTCAAATCCGAATAAAAACAACTACCTTTAGTAAGATTAGAACCTGAGAATTTCGTCTTTGAAATCAGCTAATTTACGACATCGAGTTTATCACTAAACCAACCTGGTTGGTTGAGCGTTTCTTGTTCTGCTGTTTATTTCATTAACCGTTCAGTGTAACTGTTTTATTTATTTGGCTGTACTTATGTAAAAAGAAATTATCTAAGTTTGTACAATTGCTCATGCTAGAAACAATGCTCATGCAATGTACATAAACATTCATTTAAGATGTTATATTTTGATTAAGTAACCGAATACAGTTTTTATAATTAACTGGTTCACTTCCCAAAATCTTCTATAAATATAAAAATCCTTAGGTACGTACAATCAAAGCAAGGATTTATATAAAAAATAGGTTTTTGTTTAGTAACAAAGTAATCTATTTAATAATTGTTTATTACAGTTTAATTAATTTTTAAATAAATTATTGCCGGATTTTTGCAATGATTTAAAAAACAAATCTATAGATTAAATGGTGTAAATGATGTGTAGATGTGTTGAATGTCTATAATCGTCTTGAAGAAGAAACAGCCGAAAAGCACTCCAATATATTTCCTTTGTTCTTGTTGCCTTCCTTTCACATCTTTCGGTGGATGATGACGAGGTCAATTTTTTATAGCGTGTAAAAAATGCCATTCCTGATCGGGACTTAAATCCAGAAACTCCGGGTGAAAAATAGAAACGCTACCTTTTTCTCTCGGAGATAGTTCCATTACAAGTAAATTGTACTTCTAAAAATTTAATAAATGAATAACTTTTATAAATTAATTTAATACTTTCTTCCAGAGAGTCTACAAAGTAAATTAAATCTAGCCAATGATGTTCAAGAAATAAATTAACAACAAATTTACAAAACTAGAGTTTTAGTTGTAAATTAAAACTTTTAATTATTGAAATTAATTAAAAACTTCACATCAAAATTATTTAAACCTATATAGAAATTAACAGATAAAAAAATTTTAGACTACCGCTAAATTTTTATTAAAACGCCTTTAACAATTACTGAAATAGATACGTTAAACGACAGGTAATTAAAGTTTAATATTTATTTACTTTTTGAGTTGCAATTATATTATTTCTGATAATCTTCTACATACTACGTCAATTTACCTTGCCTTATTGAGCAATGTGTTTATCGTCATGTTACGGTTTACATCGTATATATATATATATATATATATATATATATATATATATATTACTTAACGTTTTCTGCAATAATAATTTTTTCTTCCTATAATGTTAAACTAATTGGTTCGTTATGCAAAATTTAAGAAAAGGCAACCATTTTGAAAACAAATTTGTTCGAATAAGTAGAATATTTTGTTATAGTGGAAAAACTTCTGGTGATTTAAATTAAAACTATCATACTTTCCGCTTCGTATAGATGTATAAATTTAAATTCAAGACCACAAAATTCATTGATAAAAAAATAATAAAAATGACTTACTAATAGTCAAAAACAAATATAATTTTAAAACATCTACACCTATTTTATATATTTAAAAAATAATAATCATAGGTTGCTCCAATAATGACGATACAAATTTTTTTAAGTTTTGAATTTTCATAAATATGCTAAGGCTTTTTCCTTTTTTTGTTGTTAAAATTTACAGGATCTCAGTTTTACAGTTGTTGAATTTAAATAAAGACTAGAGTTGTCTTATTTATTTAATATTCCAACACTGTTATAATAGCAGTTTAGAGTATCCTGCTGTCAGATATCATTCAATACATTTCCTACTAAAATAAATGTAGTATTTATTTATCTTTTTTTATAAATATTCTAAAATAAGCAGAATGGCAGCTAGTGGAGATACAAATTAGAAATAAACAAGGAAAAAGAAGTAGAAACTTGGATGTTAATGAAGGGATATTGACATGAATTATTATTAGGTTCCCTGTTTCTGATAAATTAGTACCAAGTCTAGCCAGAGTACAATGAATTTGGAGGCCTGTGTATTCTTTGTAAGCAGAATAAAAATTAGAAAGTATTTAGAAAGTATTTTTGAGGCTGTTTTGTTTGAGTTTGAATCAGGAAAGGTAATTTAAATTAGTTATGAATAGATAAACAGTTGTTTATCTATTCATAACTAATTTTAATTTAAAAACTGATTAATGACTTTCAGCTACAAAAGTTATGTAAATATTTCACTTCTTTTTCACACCACATCTACCAAATTAAAAAAAAAAAAAAATTAATTTAAATCTGAAGTCTTATCGGTTTTAATTGTTTTTATAGCGCCTTCAGCTACTAATTCTACTACTTCGTGTTCATGTTTTTAATGAATGGTTCTAACACCAAATGTTTCTGAATTATATATAGATTAATAAATCGAATAGTGTAAAAAGCGATATTACAAACACTCATTAAAGTAGAAAGATATATTATTTTAATATAGAAATATCTATTAAAGTAAAAATGTTTATAAATTATGAAAAAAGAATAAAAATTTCATAAACTCTACAAAACTAGTGTTAAACATACTTGTACGATAGTGCAAAATATACTACCTACTATTCAACCTTTGTTAGTTCACAATAAAAATACTATATAAACGATTCTGGATTTATTATAAGTCGTTTGCTTTTGACCGAAATAAAGACAATAAATAAATAAAAAATTATACTCGCCATTATTTTATAATTAATGATCACTTATACGTAAAACCATACGACGATTCTTAATTTTCAGTTATTTTAATAACAATGCAGCAATAACTTTCTTATTGTAATTTTGTAACTTATTTCACCCTCAATGAAATTTTTATTGAATTTGTAACTTAATCATTCATTCATTTAAATTATATCTCTATATTTTAACTATTCTATAACTTACTATGATATTTTACTCGTGTATATATATATATATATATATATATATATATATATAATATAAATAATAACTGAGTTTTGTCGTTTAGTTTTTTTATAACGTTATGTATACAAATTACCCAACTAATTATACGTTTGTTGATTTTTCTTTCTTACAGTTTAACGCCTACACCCATCTACTTCCAACGGACATTACATAACGTATAATCCTCATTAGTTACAAACTCTACCCTACAACCCATTCCACAATTTTTGCACAAGACAAATATTTTAATATTTTACAAATCCCTTTGGATTATAACCACCGCATCTCTTAAAGATTAGTTTAAGCCTTTCACGCAAACATTTCTTCGCACAATAATTCTAGCAAATACTTACCCCTAATTGACCTGCTTGTTACAATAAAATATTGTACGTTCTGAGAACCCGCATTGCTGAAAAATGGATGTATTCTTATATTTGGCTTAATTTCTCTTTTACCCAACATTAATGATTAACTTAAGAATAGACTTCACGCTCAAATTGTGTGATTTTTTTTTAGAATTGGAAAACAAATAATTTGTACTAATTCATAAATATTCTTTTTTACTTTTAGAGTTATATTCTTGTCAAAACTAGATGTAATGATGCTTACATTCAGTATATGAGACTTATCATTCAGTATAGTAAAATACTGATTTTTCAAAAAAGTAGGAATTTAATGTGCTGAAAGTTTATTTTTTTTATAATTGATCTGTGCTTGTAAACTGTACAGTGGAAACATTCTCATCAATACAAAAATGTAAAACTTCAATTAATATGTGATTTAGAAGTTTTCATAACAATAACTCATAAAACCATGTAGCGGAACACAATAAATCTGGATTTTACATCATTAAAAATTCATATAATTACTGGAATAAGCTAATTTTCTATATAAATATTATACATTAAAAAATAATTTTAAAAAGAACATAAGGGATTTTGTTGAGGTGCAAAGATATGTTACGTTGCTACCAGATTTTTCACGTCATAATCGAGTGCTACATATAAGCGTGTCTCCGCTCTACTAGAATATTTTAAGTTACGAGTTAAGAAATATTTTACAGAGCTTTTGGATGACGGACTTTTGAATTATTTTCCTCCATTATACGGAATTATTCTTATTCACAAAATATAATTATGTTAATAATATAAAATATTTATTAACCTCATTGATAATTTCCTCTTAATTAACGCAGTTAACACTTTACTCATAAAATGTCACAACTACAATCCAACTCTAAGATAATTAATTACGTATAAAAAAGTAATAATAAAAACAAGTGTAATTAGTATATCGTATTAGTACAATTCTTTTCTAACAGTTGCAATATTCTGTTAAGGTAATTTATATTCATAAAAACATTTTTATTTCACAAGTTATTAGTATTACAGCAAACTTTTGTATTATCTTTAACAAAAAGGTAATTCTAATCACCTTTCATTAAAAATATCATCCTTCTAAAGAATCACTTAAAGAACTTTTTTATCGTTAAGAGAAGAAATAGCCCAGTTAACCGTGCTGAAAAATGTAATATTTTAATGCAGTTAAATAGCATTTCTCCTACTGAAATATATTATTGAATATTTTTTTTTTTTTTTAATAAATATATTTATTTCAGTTTTAAGAACTACACAGATTCTACTGAAATGACCTTAATTAACAAAGGTAATAATTAAAATAATAAAAGTAATTAATGTTCCTTTGGAAACTTTAATAAATTTTTTTCACAGTTTAGAAGTTAACACAGCAATAAAGATACCTTTGTTGTTGGGTTCAAATTCCCTAAAGTGTTTTATATAGCTACATTCTACCAGTTTTTAGTTATCTGTTGGTAACAATAAAACTAACTTTAAATAAACCAGCCTTGTAAAAAATTATTCTCGCAGGTACCGTACTCTCATAAAAAAATTTATTTTACAAACAGTCTCTATCGGATGGCATACAAATTTATCACCGTAACTTAGTACATACAAATTTATCACCGTAAAAAAGTAACATCAGCTATAGTTTTTTTCTCCAGAAATACTGGCAAATAAAAGCATTATTGAAAGAACTCAGTTATACGTAAATTAATTGAAAAATTTATGTACAAATCGTTTAGGCGCAATACTTTATAAAATAAATTTTCTAAGATAAATTTAACGCAAATAATTACTAAAAATTTGCATATTTAATGTGTTTTTTTTAAAGCTATTATAATAAATTTATCTTGCTCATATGATACCAACTATTAGTATTTGTGTGTACATGTTTCAGTAATAAGTAGATAGAATTAAGTTTTGCAACAGTAATAATACAGCACAATTAAAACAAGTAGAATTTAATTTAATCAAAGAAAATGCCAACGAAGTGTTCGACATTTAATCTAATTTTCAAAGATTTCTTTCACATAGTAAATACCATCTAAAAACTACTTGATTGTTCCATACAATAAAAATTCATTATTTATAAGTTATAAATAGCTTTATAGGTCAAATATAATTAAATTTGGAATATAAACAGTGTTTTTGGATTCAAGAAGTAATAGAAGACGAGACTTTGGTTTTTATTGTTAATGCCAGGTCGACATCCATGAAACAAAAAATGTGAAAGAAAGAATTAAAGAGAATGTAGAGGGTGGTTAGTAAGGATCTATAAAAAACTGCAGTGTTAGGCGTAAACCACGTAATAACCGAGGTCTTTTCCTGCTCATATGATTGGGTAGATAAATAATAGAAGCAAGTTTAATGGATGTTACTATACACGTGTATATATTCATACTAACATCCAGTCTCAGAAACAAGCAAACAACTGATGCAGTTTATTAACATGTATCACAACTCGGTGAAGAAATCAAAAAGGAAAGGGCAAAGGTTAGTGATGGATAAGTGTTAAGGCTAATTATGAAATTAAATACAATAAAAGCCAAGAATAACGGAGGAGAAAGTTTTTGGAATAAATCTGATAATGAAGCCATTTCTCAGATATACCATTATATTACAAGATATCGGATAAGAGTAATGGTAGTTACATATAATGGTATAACTGTTCAAAGTTTTTTTTTTATTTTTTTATTTTTCGTTTAGCCTCCAGAACCACCGTAAAGTATTACTTCAGAAAATGAATGAATATGGTATGTATAAATGTGAATGAAGTGTAGTCTTGTACAGTCTCATAACTGTTCAAAGTTAATAAAGCGTAAACACACGGATGCACAGAAACTGGATTGAAAGTGGCATGTGAAGTGGTGTGGGAAATGTTAGTACGCAGGTAGAGAGGGCAGCGCGATGCGTTCAAGGATTTAGTAGAAGCGGGAATTCTTACCTTCTTGCATTCGTGTAGTTGACCAGTAGGTTGTTTGACGGCGTTTATAATCAGTATTTTTCAAAACTAATTTTGTTTCAATAACGGAATTTTTAAATATTTAATATTCCTAATACTTATCCAAGATGCAGTCATAGATTAGGAAGATCAATACCAAAAGCCAAAGCAAATGTATAATAATGAATGTCCACAGCAAACTAGTCGAATAAAATCCAGTGATGGTACGTGCAAAATTCAAGCTCGTGTAGCAGACCTTTGTGGGGTATTTGTTTATATTGTATCAATAAACTGAAACAAAATGGGAATTTTAATACGCCAAGAAAACTCGTAATAGAATAAAAAAGAAAGTTAACATCGACAACTTCCAAAGATGCCCGTTACGAAATATCAAAAAATTTTCTTATACAACATAAAGCCCTACCGAAATTGTAAAAGTTAGTATTCGTTTTAAAAACCGAACACAGAGATCTGCAAATGAATTACAGTCACGAAACTCTAAGGAAAATTCTGAGGAATATGGGTTTTAGATAGAAGAAAACTGAAAATAACAGGAAATGTTTACTACAAAAACAAGATATACGTATTAAACGAGTAAATTATCTAAAGCAAAAACATTTACAGACGAGAAGGAAGTGCAATAATTTTTACAGATGAATCTAATATTTACTCGACACACGGGAAAAGTTATGGTTGGACCGATGGCTCAAATAAAGATGCAAAACACCGGTATCCAAAGGATGGAAGCTGATATTGGTTCACGCTGGCAGTGAAGCAGGAGAAATTCAAAATGCTCTTTAATTTTTACATCGGAGCAAAAGGAGAACATTGAAACAACATGAATGTTGATAATTACGAAAAATAGCTGAGAACAAAGCTAATGTCAAATCATCCACGTCGATCAGTTTTGGTAATCGATAATGCTCGGTACCAAAACAAAGTTACACAAGGTGCCAAATTCAAATAGCAAAAAACATGAACTGTTAGAGTGGCTTCGAAACAGGAATATTCCGTGCTCAGCAAATATGTTAAAAACAGAACTGTACGAATTAGTGCAAATTAATAAGCCCTGATGTGAAAAGTACTACTTCGACAAATTATTGCAGGATAACGGTCACAACGTAATAAGATTGCCAACCTAACATCCTGAAACTAATCCGATTGACTTGATTTGGGGAAAAAATAAAAAGTCAGGTATCGGACGAAAATGTCTCTAGTCAAAAAATATAAATGATATAAAAGAAATTGCTGAGAAAACATTTTCTGAACAAAAAAAAGTTAAAAAATTAGCAAACAAGATTAAACAAAAAAAAAAGTGGCAGATTAAACAAGCAATAAATATAACAAAAGAGAAATGGTCAGACGTTATGTATCCGTGAGCATTCAACGTGCTGTTTAGCATACGCAAGCATGCACACAATACATACTTGCGAGTGTGTGACTGTGGCCGATCCTCCGTTCCTCCTACCTGTGAATACCGATCAATCCTTACCCAGCGCATTGACTAGTGTGTTTTTTTGTTTTTTTTTGTCTTCAGTCATTCGACTGGTTTGATGCAGCTCTCCAAGATTCCCTATCTAGTGCTAGTCGTTTCATTTCAGTATACCCTCTACATCCTACATCCCTAACAATTTGTTTTACATATTCCAAACGTGGCCTGCCTACACAACTTTTCCCTTCTACCTGTCCTTCCAATATTAAAGCGACTATTCCAGGATGCCTTAGTATGTGGCTTATAAGTCTGTCTCTTCTTTTAACTATATTTTTCCAAATGCTTCTTTCTTCATCTATTTGCCTCAATACCTCTTCATTTGTCACTTTATCCACCCATCTGATTTTTAACATTCTCCTATAGCACCACATTTCAAAAGGTTCTAATCTTTTCTTCTCAGATACTCCAAGTTTCACTTCCATATAAAGCGACACTCCAAACATACACTTTCAAAAATCTTTTCCTGACATTTAAATTAATTTTTGATGTAAACAAATTATATTTCTTACTGAAGGCTCGTCGTTTAGGTTGTGCTATTCGGCATTTTATATCGCTCCTGCTTCGTCCATCTTTAGTAATTCTACCTCCCAAATAACAAAATTCTTCTACCTCCATAATCTTTTCTCCTCCTATTTTCACATTCAGTGGTCCATTTTTGTGTGTTTACGCTTTCTTAACTTTGAACACTTATAGTTTACTTTTATACAGATTCAATACTAAATCATGGATAAAGGTGTTCTTCGGTAGTTAGAATTCAATTAACCACACACCTCAGGAATGGTAGACCAGAGACTGTACAAGACTGCACTTTATTTACATTCATGCATATCACCCTTATTCATCCTCTGAAGTAAACCTTACGGTGCTTCCGAGGTTAAGCAGAAAAATAGAGGGAGATAAGAGTAACAAAAAGTAAAATTTTCTGAATGTTTTCTTTCTTCCACTTCCACTTTTCTTTCAGGTATATTCTCGAAAGTATAAAACAATTTCCTTAAGGTGACTCAGGATGAAAGAAAAAAAGGCATCATTTGATTTCAGTCCATAGCAGTACACTTAAATAAGATTTATTTTTAAATTAATTTTGTATAAAATTCTGGATAGTATTCATACCAGCTTTAAACATCAGACCTTATTCATTATGAAGAAATAAAAGAATAGTTTGAAAAACAACCTTATCAGAGACATGTAGTAAGAAAGAAAATTTCAGGGATTTTATGAATTAAAAAAAAAAAATTTATTGCTCAAAATTTTAAGCAAATTGTAGAAAATTCAAAGAAATTAATATAAAAATCTGACCTTAATTGAGAAACTGATAATATTAAAGGAGAACGGATATTCGTTGTAGGTAAAGAGAGGCAACTTGGATACCTAGACACATATTTTATTTTTACCTTAAGATTTTATTTGTGAATATATACACTAATTTATATAAATTTAGATAATATTTTTCCTGACATTAACTTATACTAGTTTATCATTTTGTTTTTATTTCGTACTCAGATTTACCAGCAAGTTTTCACAAGTGAAGGTTACCATCAGAAAAAACCTTTGAAACAATTAGATTAAAAGAAAAAATAAAACTTTTACTCTGTCCTTCATAGGTTTATCACTACATTTATTAAAAAAAAATAACTTACTGATTTACCAAACAATTCGAAAAATTAAAGACAAAAATAGACAGTGTTGAAAAAAAAGAATAAAAAAAGATAAGCATGTGTAGTATTGTTTTAAAAAACTTAACATAAATATATCATAAAAATCTGTAATTGTCTACTTGTAATTTTCACCAAAACCACTGCCCAAAATGTTAAACTACTATATCGCATTACATAAGTTAAAATAATTTTTTTTTTTTTTTTAAATTGTCAACAATTTGTTTTATCTTTTTAGTTTATATTTTTTACTTGTAATACTATTAATTGCACTTCGGGAAACTAATCAAATTACCTTCATCAAAAAAATAAAAACAGCCAATCGTCACCATTAGGACTAGTTTTACTACAATTCCATTATCAACTAAAACAACCTGTGCTTTGCCAGTTGATTTTTTCAACTAAATATCCATTTACCGGTGAAATCTGTTGTTTCATTTTATTGTTATGGTTTTTCAAGTATTTTCCAATAAATTAATCTATGTTAATTTATTCAGTACTTGTAATAGCATGATGTTTGGTACAAGTTTATTTTATGGACTTTTTCTGGAGTTAGAAACGTTTGCCCGGCTATTGTAGAAGGTATTTCAGTAATACTGTTTATCATATTACCCATGCTAAAATCACATTGAGATTCTAATACATTTTGTTACGTAGAAGATCGGTAATTATATTTTTCTGAAATTGTATATCAGAATTCTTTAATTTGTTGTACTTTAAAAGTAGACATTCTGGTACGCGTGGAAATCCATTTTTTACTAGCCCGTAGCTCAGCTAAAACCATTAAATTAAAAATTTTCATGAACAATATTTTTTTTTCTGAAAGCAGAATGATTTTGAAGTTTTACCTTGCTTTACAGTGTTAGTAATCTTTCAATAATTTGAAAGCACATTGACTTAGAGATTGCCAGATTACAGTCCGTTAAATGAGGCGAAAAGCACATTTCTTATTGCTCGCCTTCCAGTACATCAGCGCTGCTATAGTTGAATAAAGTATAAGATTAATAGTAATTTATCGAGTTTTCTAATTAATTTCACTTAAGATTAACCACATTAATATAACCAGTTTCGTTAATGAGGCCAGATATCAGAGAGATTAGTCTGAAATTTTGGTTGTTGCCGTGTCCCTTTCATTTTATTCAAATCAGGAATGTGTGTACCAAAAGTATTAGAACTATTATTATTAATTATAACAACTTTCTACAATAATATAATGGTACTATATAGGTAACGATACGTTTAAGTGAACGCTCTGTAAGTTTATCTGAGTCAAATATTTTACATTTAAAATCTTAGTTGTTCCGTTTCGTAGTTTTATTATAAAAAAATTAATTTCAGAACGGAAAATAATATTAAACAATGTCACAAGACCTAAGTTTTTTCTAAGAATGCTTCTCTACTAATTAAGGTTTTATAAAATTTATTGATATCATTGTTATTTGTAACAAGCACTTGCTATCTTCATATTATTTACTTCTCTTTTGCTGAATAGTATGCTGTGTAAAATAATTTTCTATTACTAAAACCATAAAATCGAAGAGAATTGTATAGGAGTCTACTGAAAATTCTGATAACGCAATCTTCCCATATATTTGCCGTATTTTCTTAATTTTATTCGTAATTATTATCACAATAAGGTTACCTCAAAGAAACGGGCAATAAAAATATTGGGAATAATGTTAAAGAAGGAAGAGAATGTTTATTATTAATTTTAAGAACTGTGTATCATTTTCCACACATGAGTTAATGTAGAAAGTGGAAAATAAAGGTGTTATCAAAATTAATTTTAAAATCGACAAAAGGTGGCAATAATTTTGAAAAATCACACTTAGATCAACTTATTTTATTTACGAAGCAAAGCGGGTTGGTTTCATAGAAAAAATATTGTTTTCGTACTCTTTTATGAAGACATTTCGTTAAATATTACATATGCTTGCATCATAGTTATCGAATAATAATACTGGTAAAGACTGTCCCGTAGATTTTTATACAAGTAAGACTATTCACTTTATGAAACCAGAAGGTTTGTAGAAAAAAAGACAGTTGTTAGTGTAAATAAAGATGCTAAACAGTCTTACAACATTTTGCTTATTTCTACGAGTGATTTATGAGACAAACCAACTCATATGTAATCTTTGCGTAAAAGTGGAATACTACTCAATTATAGAGCTCTAAAAATTGGAGGTGGGAAATGGAAAAAATTAAATTATTGTAGAAAGTTGTTACTGTACAGTTCTAATATTTTTGGTACTTACATTCCTGATTTGATTATAATGAAAGGGATACGCAGCCAAAATTATCAAACTAATTTGACGAAGATCGGCTCTTTTGCTGAATAGTATGCTGTGTAAAATAATTTTCTATTACTAAAACCATAAAATCGAAGAGAATTGTATAGGAGTCTACTGAAAATTCTGATAACGCAATCTTCCCATATATTTGCCGTATTTTCTTAATTTTATTCGTAATTATTATCACAATAAGGTTACCTCAAAGAAACGGGCAATAAAAATATTGGGAATAATGTTAAAGAAGGAAGAGAATGTTTATTATTAATTTTAAGAACTGTGTATCATTTTCCACACATGAGTTAATGTAGAAAGTGGAAAATAAAGGTATTATCAAAATTAATTTTAAAATCGAAAAAAGGTGGCAATAATTTTGAAAAATCACACTTAGATCAACTTATTTTATTTACGAAGCAAAGCGGGTTGGTTTCATAGAAAAAATATTGTTTTCGTACTCTTTTATGAAGACATTTCGTTAAATATTACATATGCTTGCATCATAGTTATCGAATAATAATACTGGTAAAGACTGTCCCGTAGATTTTTATACAAGTAAGACTATTCACTTTATGAAACCAGAAGGTTTGTAGAAAAAAAGACAGTTAGTGTAAATAAAGATGCTAAACAGTCTTACAACATTTTGCTTATTTCTACGAGTGATTTATGAGACAAACCAACTCATATGTAATCTTTGCGTAAAAGTGGAATACTACTCAATTATAGAGCTCTAAAAATTGGAGGTGGGAAATGGAAAAAATTAAATTATTGTAGAAAGTTGTTACTGTACAGTTCTAATATTTTTGGTACTTACATTCCTGATTTGATTATAATGAAAGGGATACGCAGCCAAAATTTTCAAACTAATTTGACGAAGATCGGCACCGATCTGTCATCACCTACCATCATTTTGGATGTCAAGAAGGATGTCTTCGATAGAAGACATCCTTGAATTGGGCTTCCACCGGACTAAGACTCTTATAATCTAAGATACTCTTATAAGGCGGTCGACCTAGACAGATCGACCGCCTTGAGATATCACTCCCCTCTGAAGACACAACCGGAGCAAATTTCTTCATCAACCTGTGACGTCAAATGACCTTGAGTTGGGCTGGAATCGGCCTATACTACCTACGTATGAAAATGAATACTTTTACAGAGATCGCAAGGCTTATATATCTACACTTACAAGATTTTAATAAAATTTAACTAGAAATAAAATATTTTTAGTTGTTTCTGTGATAGGAAAGCACCTAAAATCACCTTCATAAATCTTATAAACCTCTAAAAATAAAATCTTATACGTTACTAAAAATATATATTTTTAAAAATTTAATCCATTTGGTATAACAGTATTTATAATGAATTATTAATGAATTAAATATTTTACTCATATTTTGTGGATTAATAGGAGGGAAAGATGAAAATCAATGTTCATTAAATATAATTACATAAATGAGGAAAGGTAAAGCAAGGTGCTATTGTGAGAGGGTGTTATAGAATGGGGAAATAAAGGAACACAATTATCAAAGAGAGAGAGATTCTACACATGAGAATGTTAACATATTTTCCATCGAGAGAGTCATTAGCTTTGATCGGTATTCGGAACCTAAACTCATTTAAATTTATGAAAGGTAAATTCTATAAGATCAATGAATGCTCTACCTCTGCGCTTCAGTACCAGTAAAGTGAAGGAAAATTATTATAAACGAGCTTGACTAAATCGAATTTAACACTGGATGATTGTACGAAATAATTGGTTTTAACCATTATTTTGTGGCTGTAAATAGGATAAACGTAAAATAATCTTCTATACACAAATTAAAACCTATCTTGTTTCCAAATTTTAATAGTGATGAGTTCATCAGAAATAAATAAAATAAAATAATTTAATCATTATTGTGTACAACCAAATAATTCTCCTATGTAAGTCCATAGTAGTAAACCATTATTAAATAACGAAAAGGGATTCACAGTTTGTTGATTTATACTATCACTTCTAGTCATTGTTGTTTCTAAAATACATTTAAAGGACTTCATCTATAAGAGATTGTAATAAAAATTTCTTTGTTTGAGTGCAATGACGTTGGCGTTAGAGGTAATCGCTTTAATTATGAAAATGAAGATATAATTAGTAGGGCTGAATATTAACCCATCGAGTTGATCCACTGGTGAACTCGTCGTCGTAATTCAGCTGATTTTGAAGCTAAGGTTTAAATCCCAGTAAAGGCAGTTAATTTTATTCGGATATGAATGCTAGATCGTAGATGCCAGTGTTTTTTTGGTGGTTGGGTTTCAGTTAACCACACATTTCAGGAATGGTGGACCAGAGACTGGAAATGACTACATTACAGTTACATTCATTCACATCATCCTCATTCATTCTCTGAAGTAATACCTTACGGTAGTACCGGACGCTAAACAGAAAAAGAAAGGGCTGAATAATATCTAATTATTGATGGACTTGGCCTGCAGACATTGAAGAGTTCACTCAATCACTTCATTCATTGACGTTTGAGTGACAATATAGAATAATAATCTTCATACATTCAATCAAATACTCGGCCGATTAATGATATTTACTAAGAATATGGCTATTTTATAAGTATAACTTTCCAGATGCTCATCCCATATATCTATTTTTTGGGATATAAATCGCAATGATTACTTAAGTTATAAAATAAAGGTTTAAATTTTTAAATTAAGGTTTATAAAATATAGTAACGTCTGTTCGAGGAGTCGAACAACAGTATTTGAAGAGTCAAATAGTGTTGTTATATTAAATTAACCAATCCATTATGTGAGGGAATTTATTGTTAATAGACTCACTGCATGGTAATGTATCTCTGTGATAAATAAATAACTTGAATACTACCAGTTGAGTTGGATATCTCTTTATTCGTTAACCTTGACATTCAGACATGTATCAATAGGTTTGCTTTAGTGAAAAAGATATAACTTCATTCCTCAATTTTTCTGGTAATCCTACTATAATTTGATATCCTGAAGAAACTTTTCTCGCTTAAACAATACACGTATGTATGTATGTCTTGACTTTTATAAGCGCTATTTCAGTAGTTATTTCATTTGTTACAACTCTTACAAAATACAGTACGATAAAAAGATATAAATATTGAAATGACACGTAGAATAATAAAACCAAACAAAAAAAAACAAAAAATGGTTTAAGTTAAAACGAAGTTTTGCCTTAGTTTTTATTTAGTGCCACCTCATTTTCTGTGGCCATAAACAGTATTACCAATTATGAACAGGCATATCTCATGTTCTCTATTTGTAGACGATTTTATTATTTACATTGCGAGCCGTTCAACGCTCACAGCAGAGCGACTACTACAGAACACTACGTTTCGCCTTGAGGATTGGTCCAGGAGTACTTGTTTCACATTTTCATCCAACAAAACGAAATGTGTAGTCTTCTCTCGGCTACGAAACCCTTCTATTCCGCAAGTTTTTCTGAACAGAGAGCTCATTGCTGTCTCTCTTTAAGTCAAGTTTCTAGGTTTGATTTTTGATAGCCGTCTTACTTGGGTCAAACACATAAAAGAATTAAAAACAAAATGTTCCAAACTTTTAGATATGATTCGGGTCCTTAGTAACACCAATTGGGGAGCCGATAGGTCACGTATGTTACGTTTTTACTATTCCCTTGTTCGTTCCCGTTTAGATTATGGTTGTGTCACCTACTCTTCAGCTCGTCAAACCGTGCTTAAAATGATGGATGATGTGCATCATGCTTTTCTTCGGCTTGCCACAGGTGCGTTTAGGTCAAGACCTGTCGCAAGCTTAATTGTAGACCGTGGTGAGCCATCACTTTGGGATAGACGAGACCAGATTTTGTTATCTTGTTTTACCCGTCTCAAAGGACAGCCAAATCACCCGGCTTTTGACTCAGCTCTTAGAAATCATAATTTAAGAAAGTATGAGGACCGCCCACGCTGTACTGCACCTGAAAGTGTCCGTACCCGACTTCTGCGGCAGCATATGAATGTTGACACTCCGTCGTTCTTTCCATCTGTGCTCATATCCTTCATGGAGAATAAACCTTGAACATTTTAATTTTCACCTTACGACATAAGATAAACAATCAACTCTACCTACTTTTTTCTACCGGCAAATGTTTTAGTGTGTCCTCACTAAGAAGAACCCAGACGCGGTGATATACACTAATGGATCGAAACAAGACGATACTGTTGGTTGTGCTTTTGCTGTCAATGAAAGAACTTATATGTTTCGCCTACCAAGTATTACGAGTGTGTTCATCGCTGAACTACTCGTTAGAAAAAAGGCTGTTATCATTAACCCTAAAAATAGAAACATTCTGATTTGCAGTGAATCGTGTAGTGCTCTCCAGGCGTTAGAAAACTTTTATTCCAAACATCCTGTCGTCATTGAAATTTAAAATGCAATCGCTAAGTTGAATAATCTCCAGTCAGAAATAAGTTTTTGCTGGGTTCCTAGCCACGTACTGATTCCAGGTAATGAACAAGCAGATTATGCTGCCAAAGAAGCGTGTACTTAACCGCCTTTTACCACCCGAGTTACTACCTCTGATTTTATTAATCGTGTAAAATAATCACTGAGAGCAAGGTGGCAGAGGGACTGAACGACTACTGTCGATAATAAACTCCGACGGATTAAAGATTCAGTGTTGCCATGGGACTCCTCTTGCAGAAAAACTCGATGTGAAGATGTATTCCTCTGCCGATTGCGAATAGGACATACAAGGATCACACACGAGTACCAAATGTCAGGAGGACACGCACCCCTAGCATACGATGCAACTGCCGCATGACTGCGCACCACATTCTCATAGACTGCTAATGTTATGCGGCGTTGCGTCGTAAATTCAATTTACCCAGAAACATCCGTGGTATCTTGTACAATGATAATGAAATTTTGAACCAGATGTTTTTCTTTTTTGCGTAGTATTAGGTTACTGCAAAAAATTTAATATTGCCATATATATATTTTTTTTATGCTAGAATAGTTTTTGATATTTTTTCCCCTTACTTTCAATTTTGATTTTTTTGGTTCTATGTCTTTAATTTTATTATCCGAGTAGGGAGCTTTTGCACACCCTATCGGAGTTATTTAAGTTTTATATAGTTTCCTTTTTGTATTATTTTAGTTTTTATATTTTAAAGACATTGTCTGCGATAATGTTTTTGAATTTTATTTCACTTTTTTAACTTTTGTGTTAACTTAGTTTAAAATTTTTTATTATGTAATTTATATTAGTTTTAAACCTTATTTAGTTTTATTTTTTTAGTGTTATTTTACCTTTTTATAAAAGAAAATTCCGGGTGATGATAATGCACAGGCGTTTTTCGCCCCCAAACAAACAAAATATATATATATATATATATATATTAATATAGCAATATTCCTGCTCTACTAGTAAACTAAACCTTCCAGAAAAAATATCCTGTTAGCTTCTACCTCCCTTTCTAGTCTCCATCACTCACATTCTCTGTAAATCTACCAAATATGTCCATATTTGGTAGATTTATGTTTTATTTGGTAGAAAAATTTATGAAAATAAATTACCTCTTTTCATAGGAATAAATCTAACATGCGATAAATTTTTATTTCACATATATATAATTGTGTATTTTATTAATAAAAATTTATCCCATGCAAATGCTTTTAAATCAATATGATGCTAATAAAGATTGACACCGTAGTTGTAATTCTTTGGTGTTTAATTTTTGTTTTGTGTTGTATTTTATTACATAATATTAATCAAACAAACAAAAATTCCTATAAATATATATCACCAAATTGAATATTAATATTTATATAAATGAAAATCAACGTTTGTGCGTGTGTGTCTTTGTATGTTTATACACATGCTCGCACATACAAATTTTTCCGTTCAAATTGGAATGAGTGTTAAATTCTCCCCTGCTTGTATAAATATTTGTGAATAAACATATTGTTATCAATAATAATAATAATAATAATAATAACTGGTTTATAGGTATCTGTTTACTATTACTGTGTCTAAATTTTTTTTTTTTTATTTTTGTAATTGAAATTAGGAATTAAATTTGTTTTTAGCATTATAATTATTATGATAAAATAAGCCGTCTAATTACTGTGGTAATAAATTAATTATAGAAATTTTGAGTTCTACTCTTAGTCTTTTATTTAGAAGTGAATATATAACATCATTCACTTTTTTACGAGTCTTCAGTTGAATTATTATTCTTTTTATTTCTAGCTATGATAGTTTGCATGTATGTTAATAATGATAACAGTTAAAATTCATTGGCATAAACAGGTCATCATTTTATTGAATTATATTGTGTTGTATGATATTGAATTACATTACGATGCTTTTGAATTGGTTTAATAAACCTTCACCTTCACCTCAGTCAACTGCTTTATTCCATAGAAATTATGATATTAACCTTCAAGCCATTTCTCTAATTATTTCATATTTTATTTTGTTGACCCATGAATTATTTGATCTTCATTAACTTTGACTACATTTCTAGGTTAAAACGACTGTTATATTTCCGCTTAATAGGCCTTATTAAGTCGTAATAAGGCCTAAACTTGTAATTTTCTTTTATTATAATTAAAATCTTGTAATTATTTAATAAAGTGAAAAAATATAGTTGAAAACGAGGTATTCATTTTTTATAAACTTATCTTTTAAAAGTACGGTATTATTTTCGGTCTCACAGTGTAACGGGAGAAAAAAATGAATTTTCATTATGTTTTTAGATTTAAGGAGTACAAAAAAACCACTCGCTTAAAATGTAGCTTCCTTGTATAAATATATATATATATATAGGTCTATAATTAAAAATTTTTAGTTCAAAAATCTTTAAATCTACATGATCAATTTCATTGAAATTTAGATATAATATAGTAGATTATCTAAAGTTGTGTATGTAAAAATTTGATAAAGATTGGTTGATTCGTTCTTGAGTTACGCTCAATTGAAGGTCGACAACAGACAACATAATTTAAATTTTAAGTAATATTGACTGTCTAGTGGTAGTATATTTTTCATATGAGGTTATTTAATAGTCACACTGGAGAGTTGAAACTTGATCTTGTGCGTAGGATCAACTCGTTAATCGAACTTATCTAGCGCGTTATACTATGAAAATCAGTAGTTTCTGACTACGAAATAGTGAGGGCCTCGGAAACAAAAGGTCAGCGTTATTTTGGAGCAGACGTTTTATTTACCCTTGCACATTCAAGTTAGTGTTTGAAAGGAAATTTATGGTGTTTTGGCTGTTTTTAAGCTTCAAAATACTTTCCACAATGGAACGTACTTAACTCTTGAAACAAGAAAATGGTTTAGTATAAATAATAATACAGTTACTTAATAATTACTTAATAATAATCAGAAACAATGGAATAACATATAGTCGCTGGTATTAATACGGTACCTTCATAATCTTTCAAAACGAAATATAGAAAGAGTTATGTGATTTTTGTTTTATAAATCATAGTCGTAGAAATACAAAAATGAGTACTATATCCGTAAATCCATCCGGGGTGAAAATGAAGTTCATGCTTGGCGTAAAGAGGATTTAATGATTAATGAGAGATCCAGTTATGAATTTATTTTATAAAGATAATTTTATTGGTTAATAAAGGTTATTTCAGTGATGCGTCTATACCGGTAGGAAGTTAACTCACCCTTAAAAACACAAACATTTCTGAAGCGCAGTCATGCTAATGATTGTTTTCTTAATCAGTATTAAATTTTTATTATATTTTTCAGTTAGTAATAGATTTATAGTTATGCAACTTTTATGTGTAATATTTTAAAAATAATTTTTGTGTATAATAGGAATTTCTATTTTTACTAAAATTTGTATGTTTAAAAAAAAAATTTAATAAAATTTTATCGAAAGTTAAGTCCGTGATTAGTGAAAACCCTGAAAAATGAGCTTTTTGTTTTAAAAACTGGTCACATTTAATATGTTCTAAGCGTTATTCAAAACATATTAACGTGAATTAGCAAACCAGATAGCAAAATATGAAAACAGATTTTAGTCGGTTATCAGGCTACTAATAATATTTTTGTTCTTAGCATTTATTTAGCCCGGATGAAATTTTATTATTATTATTATCACGGACCCATAGAAATCCTCCAAAGAAGCATGTAATCAGCCTCATTTCACCACCCAAGTTGCTACTTCTGATTTTATTAATTATATAAAACAATCACTAAGAACAAGGTGGCAAGGTGACTGGACGGCTACCGCTAATAATAAACTACGGCAGATGAAAGATTCTGTGTTGCCATGGGACTCCTCATGCAGAAAAACTCGGCGTGGGGAAGTAGTCCTCTGTGGATTGCGAATAGGACATACGAGGATCACACACGAGTACCTGATGTCAGGATGACACGCACCCTGACATGCGTACGATGCAACTGCCGCATGAGTGTGCACCACATATTCATAGATTGCATAAGTTATGCGGCGTTGCGTTGTAAATTTAATCTACCCAGAAACATCCGTGGTGTCTTGTACAATGATAATGAAATTTTAAACCGGATGGTTCTATTTCTGCGTAGTACTGGGTTAATAAAAAAGTTTTTAGTATTGTGGTGTATATTTATTAGTTTAGATCTTTTATGGTTTTTAGTTTTCTTTTTAGTATTTTTGTTATCCTAGAATGGGCCCTTTACACCCATCCCGGACTTTGTTAAATTCTATTTACTTTTGATTTTATTTTAGATTTTACCTGTGATAGTATTTGTAAGTTTTAATAAACTTTTAAATTAACTTTATTTTAATTTCTTTTTTAATAAAAAAAAAATTCCGGGTGATGATAACGCGCAGGCGTTTTTCGCCCCCCCCCCCCAAAAAAAAAACGAAGTTCGACGGGCGTGGGCGCCAGTTGGCGGGGGCTACACTCAGACGTTCTCTGACACTTAACTAGCGCGTTTGGGGGACGGTTGCAAACACCTCCCTCTCTGGGGTTCGAATAACCACAAATTAACCTCTCATTCCACACACACAAACACATAGAGAGAGAGAGAGAGAGAGAGCGAGACAGATAGACACACAAACAGTAATAAACACATTCACATTTCAACAAACAATGACAACCACAAAAAAATTAATTAAATGTATATAAAACAAACAATCAATAAGAATCATGCCTCATTCTGCGTCATCATCAGGGTCTCGGTTTCTGTTTTCAGCTATCCTGTACGAAGCCAGGATATTGTACGATCCTAATCTATGACTAGTGACTGCATTCTAACGGCATACTGTCCATGAAACCTTTTTACCCACCATTCTTTTCTCAATATTTCCTGGGATATTTTTTTCTTATACATCTCCATCAGAACGTTTTCTTGTAATTCATGATCTCTTTCAACTGTCTGCCGCATTTTTGGACAATTCTCATTGCTTTTGACAGGACACTTGCGTACCTTGGTTTCCATTCTATCTTGATCACTTTTCGAAGGAGCCTGTCCTGCCGATTCTTCAAGACGAATTGAGTTAGTCCAACTATTGCATTTCTATGTGCCGTTCCAACTTGCCGCAATCCTTTGCTCCATTCTCTCTGCAAGAAATATGTAACGTCCGCTCGTGGATCGACCATTCCAAATATCATGAGAAACTTTCTTGTCCTACGATCCAATTCTTCCATCTCCGCTTCCGTTGACCGCAAAATACCGAAATTATGCTTGAGGATGCGGATATGACCAAGGTTAGGTTGCTTTTCAGAAGGCTCCTAACCCTCTTTACATACTCTGGTTAGCTTGAGCTTGACATCCTCATGTTTGATTCTAAGATCCTCTTCCTTTCACATACCTCTCCGTACTCTAACTATCTTATGGCAGTTCTCATCTCTTCATCTTCTCTGAGCATTTCGACCTGGTTTCTCTTCTGAGAACGACCTTTGTGCACTTATTTAGTCCAAATTCCATTCCATTGTCAGTGCTATATAAACGAATAAAAGTACTCCAAAAGACTAAAATTTCATTTTTTGTGGTTAGTTTATTATTATTATTATCCCACACTTCACAGCTTTTCCTTTTGTCGGTGACATTCCTTAAACTCGGAGTAATTTATACCAACGAGAATAGGCTTGCTACTGTTGACTAAGTGCCTTCCGGACAACATGGCAGGTGTCAATTATCACGCTCCTTTGCATTAGCGCGTGGGTCTTCAGTTTTCAAGACTGGTGTGAAAAAGTAAATGGTATTATCCCTCCGCAGATTTAATTATTGGGATTATATAGACTTCTTTTTGATTCCACATTTCTTTAATTTCGAAAGCGAAGATCTGTATATTTCTGCAGCTTCTCATTCTGTTTAGTGTTGATGTTGTTACTTGATGGGATGGCTACGTCTATTAGGTAAATTACTTTTTCCGTTTTATCAACTGCTACTATATCTTATATCTACTATATCTGCACAGTACTCCAAAAGACTAAAATTTCATTTTTTGTGGTTAGTTTATTATTATTATTATCCCACACTTCACAGCTTTTCCTTTTGTCGGTGACATTCCTTAAACTCGGAGTAATTTATACCAACGAGAATAGGCTTGCTACTGTTGACTAAGTGCCTTCCGGACAACATGGCAGGTGTCAATTATCACGCTCCTTTGCATTAGCGCGTGGGTCTTCAGTTTTCAAGACTGGTGTGAAAAAGTAAATGGTATTATCCCTCCGCAGATTTAATTATTGGGATTATATAGACTTCTTTTTGATTCCACATTTCTTTAATTTCGAAAGCGAAGATCTGTATATTTCTGCAGCTTCTCATTCTGTTTAGTTTTGATGTTGTTACTTGATGGGATGGCTACGTCTATTAGGTAAATTACTTTTTCCGTTTTATCAACTGCTACTATATCTGGCTTATTACAGTTGATGGGTTTTGCTTTTACAATTCCCTGGTTCCAGAAAATTTGTGCGTTACTGTCCTCCCAAAAGGAGGCTGGCTCATAAGTATAGTAGAGCCCTTTTTGAAACTCTAAGTAGTATCTATTGCACAGTTGTATGTGTACAATTTTTGCCACGTTTTCGTGCCTCCTAGTGTACTCCGTGGAGCTAGAATCGGAATGCCAGTGATTATAGGGTCTATTGTTTCATTTTTTTGCATACATAGGCTACATTTGTCATTGATATTTTCTTTAAGAATAAATTTCTTAAAATTTCTTGTTGCTACTGCTTGATCCTTTATGCTACATATAAACCCCTCCGTCTCAGAATATAACTAATATTATTATTAAAATGTAAAATTATTATTATTAAATAACATTAGAAACATTAAAAATACATGGAATATTATTAATATGGTGATTGGAAAAGAGTCGGGTTTGGGAATTGATGAAATAATTAAAATATTTTTTAAGGATGATGAATTGACTGTGGCTAATCGTTTTTCAGATGTTTATTAAAAAGGTCAATGTTAGAAAGCACAGAAGCAATGTTTTTGCTTGAGGTGTTACCACCTCAAGTAGATTTGGTTACGCTTGATGTTAGTTTTTGTATGTCTACTATTACTGCTCAGAAAGTGGATAAGATAATTTTTTCGTTAAATGAAAAGAAATCTTTTGAATGATTTATTAAGTATTTCAGTTCTGCAGTTTGTGGGTGATGAGATATGTGTAATTTGTTAATTTATTAATGATTCAGTTAAAGAGGATATTTATCCTGATATTCTGAAAACTGTTTTAGTTCACTTTATTTATAAATCAGGTTTTTACGGTGATGAATCAAACTAAAGGTCAATTTATATTCTTTCTGTTCTGGATAATTTTTTTAACGATGTAAACATAAAAGATTATATAATATGTTGAAGAAAATAGTTTTCTTCAAATAAATCCGTTCAGGAAGGCCCTAGGTGTAAATAATTATTTTTTTTCATATTTATCTGACTATAAATGGTAACTTAGATAAGGAAAACCATGTTTTAATTTTGATTATCAATTTTTTTAAGGCATTTGATGTCCTTTCTCATTCAGTATTATTGAAGAAGCTTAAAGAACTCGGTGTTGGTGGACGTTTGCTGACTTGGTTTCAGAACTATTTATCTAACCGCAATTTCTGTGTAAAAGTTGGTAAAAACTGAGTCATAATGTTCACGTAGTTTCTGAAGTCCCTCAGGGATCCTTCTTAGGAACTTTGTTATGTTTAATTAGTGTAATTTGTATGGTTAGGTTTTTTAAATTTCGTGGCTTATACTCGTTCGCTATTGATGTTGCTCTACTGTTAGCAAATGCGTTCTGTAAACAAGCTCTATTTCGTATGAAAAAACGATTTTGATTCATCGGTCCGCTGTGTCATGATCAAGGTTTAATTATTAATGAAAAACTGACGGCTGTGATGCACATCCGTTGCCCAAAAGCAATAATTAAGGAAAATTATTTTTAAAAACACATACATATTTGTTTGGAATATTCTTCGCCTTCCTGCCATTGCCCTGTTGTAACATATAATACCGAGGATAAGTATTTAGGCATTATTATTGATCAACGTTTTACTTGGTCTAAGCAAAAGAGTGTTATTTCTTCTCGATAGTGTAATCGATCGATTGCGTAAAACAATGTACAATATCGTCTACAGTTTCGTCTCCCTAATTACGTTTTAATGTAATTGTATATTACACATTCTTTGAGTCAATATTAAGATATGGTGTTACTGCTTGGCAACATGTTGAGGATTGTAGCTTAAATATGATCCGTTCCATCCAAAAGCAAGTAATTAAAACTGTTCTAAAAGCCTATAACAATAGTCATATTCCAACAAATATCCAAAATTTTCATAGTGTTAACGTAGTTCAATCACCCAGAGGTCTGCTGTATGAAAGTATTATTTATTAATAACTTTTTCTCATCAAACTTTTTAGAAATAAAATATATAAACTTGAAACTCGTAACACACCTTATTTTATTCACCAGCCCATAACAAGTATGGCTATAGTACGTTGTCGTATGTTAATCCAAAGATTTTTTCAGATTTATCACCAGGCGCATTAAATTTCATTTCTGTGAAGAAGTTGCAGGAAGACATTCTTAATCTTTGTTTAGATATTTTATTAGTTTTAATTTACATGAATGAGCGAATTAGAGAGACGAATATTAATGTTTATAAGGATAAAGAGATTTTTGTTTTCATTTAAAAAAAATTATTATTATTAATTAAACATCACTTTAGTGAAATTTCAAAGGTAACACAATGTTTTTATACACACACACGGTTTAGTTGCTATAGAGAAACGTAAAAATTATATATACTCTAAACTACATAAGTACAATAATGTATATACTATTTATGGACGTCGTGTATTTTCTGATACGGGCTAAACGCGGCAAAACCTAATCGTTGATAACTTACATAAAAAAATATTAATAAAGAAAAGAACTAAATTATTAATCATTTCTATTTTACCTTTAACAAAATTTATTTATATTACAATTTTTATTTTAGTATACTAATCTAGAAACTTTTGATAATTTAAATATAAGCTCTAGAGCGTAAGTCGATCCCTTCTTCTTTTAAGAGTATTTTAAATTAAAAATTTCTACTGCCATGAAATTATTAAACTTAGAACACTTTACACCACTTACGCAATATTTAATTTAAAGATTTAAATTGATATTGTTATAGTCTTAATTTTTTTTTTTTTAATTCGTAGGTAATTAATTGAAGAAATTTAATGTGCCATTTACCCCTAGCACCAGATGGAAAACAAGATATCAACTTGATTATGCAAAGTATATCAAAGTTTTATATTACACACACACACACACACACACACACACACACACACATATATATATATATATATATATATATATGTATATTTATTTATTTATTTATTTATAAGATATGTAAAATTGTAAGGTAATTTGTTTATATTAAAAAAATGTGAAAGGATTTGGTTTACCTTTTTACTCATACTCAAGTTA
The DNA here is from genome assembly GCF_047948215.1 of Lycorma delicatula. Taxonomy (NCBI): domain Eukaryota; kingdom Metazoa; phylum Arthropoda; class Insecta; order Hemiptera; family Fulgoridae; genus Lycorma; species Lycorma delicatula. The sequence goes on from NC_134455.1 coordinate 301,045,529, forward strand.
CAATATGTTTCTTCATTTTGTTTCTTTTGATTACAAATTTGCTTCCCTGTATAAATCATTTTATAATATTTCATAATTTGGTGAAAACAGGATTGGTGGTAAAAACATGTTATATAAAAAAATATAAATCCGCTCATCTACAAATATTTGTGTAAATTTATTTTCCAGCACTATCGAAAAATTATTTCCATCTTCAAGGACTTATCATAACTAATTATACAAGTACATATAATAATAACACTTCACATATTAATATAAGTTAAATAAATAAAAAATATTTGTGTAAATATAACAATCGATCGTCAGTTATTAAAATCAAGTCATACGTAATGCGTCTTGTCAGTGTATTATATATATATATATATATATATATATATATATATATATATATATGTATATAAAATATATCGCTACAACTAATGGATATAATGGAAATTTAATAAATAAATTACATATTAAAATACAAAATAAAATATACATAAAAGATAAAATAACTCTAACAAATAATAATAACGGAAATAAATATGTTATAATTTAATATAATACAAATTTTAGAAAATTCAATAAAATCTTTAAACCATTCGGATTAAAAACTTCTTACGTAACTAACAACAAAATAATGAACTACCTAAATAATAGAGATCTTTCAAAAACAATAATAAATTTAATCTAGCCAAACAGGGTGTATACAGTTTGGAATGTTCAAGCTGTGAATTTGAAATAGGTCGGTATGGCTATCGATTCTTCTCAATCAGAATTAAAGAACACATAAATCGTACAAACAAAGGATACATAGAAAAATCTAACTTTACCAAACACATCCTTGATCTAAATCATAATTATGACCCTTAAAATTTTATTAATATCCTTGATTACGCCAATAATATACATAAAACAAATATTTCAGAAACTTTTCACCTATACTTAAATAATAACAAACTGATAAACGAGCAAACCAAGTTTGAAAATGATATTTTTATTTAGAAAAGTTTTAAACAATATATATTAATTCTTATGTTGGTCAAACTAATTTCCTTATAATAAATATAACATTTGTGACTACCACACTGACAAGACTTGATTTTAATAATTGACCATGAAATGTTACGTTCATACAATAATATTTTATTTATCTAACTCATTTATTATGTGAAGTATTATTATTATATATTTAATTAGTTAAGATTAATCCTTAAAGATGGAAATAATTTTCTGAAAGCTCTAGAACGTAAATTTATACAAATATTTGTTGATAAGCGGATTTATAATTTTTTATTTAATATATATACCAACGAGACATGTTAAATAAAATTAATCTAAAATACATGTTAGTTTGAAATTTTTCTCAGCTGGATGTTGCCGTTCTACGTGCTTTTGTAGATCAGTTAATTTACATATTCTATTATTGTAGAAAAACCTTCTGGAATTCTAATTAATATAAACGTCACGATTTCGGATGAAGGTATACTGTCCCATGTTCGCAGATCGATAATGACATTAAGAGACAATCAAACGTAAAAATGTCTTACAAATACAATTTATTGCCGTAAAGACAAATAAAATAAGTGATAAAAAAATACTTATAGTAATAATAATAATTTCAATAAGTATATACAGCATACAAAATAGTAATTCAAATAAAAAGGACAAGAATTTTTAACGACAGAAAATTATAAAAACCAGAATACAGTCCAATTTACTAAAAACTTTTTAATGACCGCTAGAATCTAATATTTCATTAATAAGATAACACAAGAAAGTCTAAAGTTCATACCATTCATTTTTTGCAAATATTATAACTTTCACTGTTTATAAAAGAAAGACCCTACACATTATGACTAACTATAATACTGCCAATTTCACAACTGCTTACCAATAACTCAACGAACCTCCTGCATTCACCCATTGTCCCATTGTCCACGCTGGAATAACCGTGACGTACTCTTCACTCATTGTCACCACACCCTTACTGATATCACCTTCACCGCAACCGCATTGAAATCGGACTTGCGAAACTAGTGATTGAAACTGTTATTGCTTATTTTCACGACTACACCGAACATGGCTTTCCCAATCTACTGCTTTTCCTATAAGCACTTCCCTAGAAGATTTAGATCTTACAGGTTCCTAGAAGTATTTAAACCCCCTAGCCTGCAGAACCATACCCGACTCCTCGCTTTAATTTTTAAAGCGTAATATAACGTTCATGGTTCGTGTCCTTAAGTTTTCTATAAATTCTTATTCCCGTCCGGTAATCCTTCTGGTCAAACAACAGCTTTTGGAGGTGCCATTTCTGTATTACAAAGAACAGATTGTTAAATGGAACCGTTATTCTAAGAAAAGGATCCCGTTTAGTTCCTTTTAGATTCTTCTTTTCATTGTTTTCTTTCTTTCTTCTTAATTGAAGAAATCCATTACCCTGGTTCGCTATTCTGGGCCCGTCGTCCGTTATTCTGAAATTTACCTAGGAAACAAAGTTCTACAAATAATCAATTTGAGTAACCTTAATGAAAACTAGAAACACGCAAACTGTTTATGTACTCATCAAATGACCTTGTATATAGTTTGTAAATAAGTCATTTAATCTTATTAGTTATCTTGATTGTCAATCGAAATAACTCGTATCTATAAATTTATTATATACGAAAACAAATACAACGCTACTTGTTTTACTTTACATAACCTACTTATTTACCTTCCTACTGTTAAAATAAACTCTAGTTTTGTTTGCATTTAACGTGCACTGTTTACGACCATTATTTAACATTTATTCTTTTTAAACCAACTGACATCATTTATTGAACTTTTTTCATTTTATTTAATAATTAGTTGTTGTCCTCTAATACTTATTATAAAACAGTAGTTAATATAAACATGTTAAAATTCGATTGCATACAGAAAATAAAATTGATTTTTTTTGTATACAATATTTCTTAAGTTCTTTTTTTAACATTATTGCTTTTTATACAAAACTGAATCAAGACTCGCCATCTATCTTAATCTGTGCCTGTCTGGGAATAATATAAAATATCGAAACAAATTTAGTAAAATAATTCAAAGTTAACTTCTGTAATTATCCTGAACTAAGTACAGTACTTACATACTGTAGATTTTCCCATGCTTGTCATAGTGAAGAATAGCTGTATGGCTTTTACTTGCTCAAAGTTAAATTTTGATTGTTTTAATTGTTTAAAAAAGTAGGGGAAAAGAAACAAGACTAAACTTTTTTTATACATTAGACATAACTACAACCGCCATGTTATAAAAATGCTTTATTATAATTTACTTAATATGGAAAGATTCTAGTAAAAGACTACTTCATTTTCTCTAGATAGGAAAACAATGAAAAAGAAGAACTTGAAAGCTGTAAAAAAAATGTTCACATTAAACAGGAATTATATCCTTCTTCAGGTTATATTGTTTTGTTTTAGATTCAGGATGCATTTAACAAACCAATTTAAAAAACATATATAATTAAATAACATCTTGTAAATTAAGTAACAATGAAACATCTTGTAAAGGAAAATATTTATTTTTATTTTTAAGACACTCCTTTTTTTATTAATTTTTTTAAAAAATTCATCCAATTTGTGGATGAATTTTATTTAAAGTTTACCAGATCTTTTTCAACTTCATTAGAAAAAAATGTTATATATAACAAATATTGTCTAAGTTGTTATTTAAAATAATCTAATTGGTCACAAAAATAGTTTATAAGAAATGATTTTAAAAAATATCTTTATTAAACAAGTTATAAATAGTTGGGAGATTTACTTATCATTAATGATTCTCAAAATTCGTTATGATCTTAAGACTAAAATTCTTTAGAATTTAATTTTTTTAAAAAACCATTCTACGAAAAACGTATACTACAAAACATTACTAAAAGATTATTTCTTATCATAAATTTCTTTCCATATAAAAACAATCTCCATTTTCCTTATAAGAGTGGTTTTAGAATACGAATAAAAATTAAAACTGTTTTCGTAAAAGATAATCCTAATTAGTTTAAAAATATCAAACCAGTGAAATAGCTAACTCAGATTGTCTACCATAAAACTGGATAAGATAAAAAATTATTATAAGAAAAATAGAGATTGCTCTTCCACGGAAAAAAATTTATGAAAAGAAATAACCATTTAGTAATGTTTTGTAGTATAAGGTTTTCACAAAATGGTTTTCAATGAATTTAAAAATTTTAGGACCAAGATCCAGCACATCAATGGTAAGTAATGAAAAAACATGATTACTTGAATTAACAATTATCGTAAATTAGCAGCTATTGTTTTACAGATTTTAACCGTTCTCTTAAATCAAGATGATTTCATTATTTTTTGACGTAGGCCTAATGGTGTGTACTCACATGTTAAAATAAAAATTACCAGATAGCCAAAATAAATCATAAAGTTTTTTTTTATTATGAAAGAACGGGCATCGATATCTGTGGTCATTAGCCCGGTGGAAATTGGAAGCGTATGAAAAGATCCCATACCTGACTGGGATTCGAACCCAAAACCACTGCACAAATGCAGCTACACTGTCTACTCAGTCACAGAGGTCGAGACGAATCAAAAAGGATTTATCATGAAAACATAGTTAATTTAATTTATAAGATTTCAAACGTTCTGCATTATACACACGAAAGTAAATTAAAAGAAATAAAATTTTTACAATAGCGTACATGTATATATATATATATATATATATATATATATATATATATATATATATTATTCGGGTTTGTATTATATATGACTAGTGTAATTATGAATGAATAAATAAAAATAATTTAAAAAAAGGAAATAAATAAATAAAAAAAAATAAAAAAGAAATAAGTGTACAGGAAAACATATCATTTTTAAAAAAAATACGTTTTATTAAAAAAAATTAATATTACAAATAATTAAAATTGAGGTGGATTTTAATTTTATTTTACCAGAACCAAAAAAATTCATTGAGAAAAAATTTGTATTTGTTAACGAGAAAAATTTTGAATATCAATTTAAGATACACTAGAGTAAGGATGAAATTAAAAGCGGATCTTACTTTTCATTGTATCATTAAAATGTCTCATTACTTTAAAATGTATCATTATCAAATTTATGAACCTAGACATTACTGTTTTTCTTCAAAGAGCATTAAACTTTTGTTTTATTGCAATAACTTTTTTCGTTTACAAAACTGATATAAAATGGAATAATTAGTAAATTTTTATCTTAAATCTTCTGAATGAAACAGTATTGAGTTAAACATTTTCAAAATAAAAAAGATCGTAGAAAAATCCTAGAATAGTTAGTCAATTACCTCCACCAAATAATTTATCAAGTAAATGAATGTCTAACAAAAATTAGTCTTTATATATATTAAAATATCTCATTTCGTTTCTAAGGTATACATTTAGAAAGAAAAATTTGTAAATATTTTTAAAAATTAATCACAGATGAAATTAAAAGCGGCTTTTACTTTTCAAAAAATAAGTTGAAATATTTTCACTTTCTCTTAAGGATTTTTATTAATTACGACATTTCCTTATGTGATTATTTCTTGGAGAAATATAAGGAAGGAATAGTAAAATATTATAAGTACTGTATGAGAAAGTTAGATGGTATCTATTTATCGTTTATTACCAAAAAACCTACAATAAAAAATAGTTCATAAAATTATTTTCTATAATATACGTAGAATACAAATTAATTGTCTTTTTATTATGAAACATAAGAAACATTATTTGGTTAACAAATAAGGCCTTGAATGTTAACATAGTAATATTTAGTGTACGTATTAATGACAGTTTTACGCTTTTCGAAAGAAGAGAATAAGTAAAACGAAAAAAATATTATATTTTTCCAACGATAAGCAAACCTTTTATAAATCCGTTATATTTTCATATTAAAATTAATAAATATTTTCTTGCTGTTACTTTTTTATATAAAAAATTTAATAAATTATCAGTATCCACGGAAAAATGTGGATCCTATGAGCTGTGAAATTGAAACGACTGAAATATACATTTTGATTTACTAATTTATATAACAGTTCGGTTACTTATAAATAAATTTAACATAATATTTTTTTAAGTTATCTGTGTTTTTTATAATGAATTTTCAGTTGAGTTAATAAGTGAGTAGAAGGAAATTTTTGTTCTGTTTATTTATTTAATTTTGATTTAACCGTTGAGTTTTTCCAACAGTTAAAAAAAAATATAGACCTCTATATTTTTTTATGAAATTTGAGAAGAAAAAAATAGCTGTATTTCGTCAGAATTAGGGCAGGAAGAAGAAATGTTAATAACAACATTTCTTGAAAACATTTCGTGAAAATCGTTTTTCATTTTATACTTTTATGTTAATCTGTACCTTGAGTAATTTTATACGGTGTGTTGATTAATTTAAATTATATGACATTAATAAATTAAGATTTTGAACAACTGAATTATAACAATATAAAATTGTTAAGTAACGTAGACTTTTTTTCATTGTAATGGCTGTAATTTAGTTGGAAGAAGGTAAATTGTCGCTCTGAGAGAATGAATAATTTTTTAAATAACAATAATAATAATTTTATACAGAGTATTTCGTATGTGCTTGTATAATAGATTCACTGTAATATTCTTTTTATCTAACGATTAGTTTAACTCGGATCAAATATATTGTTTAAGAATCCTTTAATAACGGTACAAATTCAACCTTTTGAGTTCAAAAAGGTTAAAAAGGCACTAATGAAAGCTTATTTTTTAAAAAGTTATACTGTTTTGGCATTATATAAAATTATATAGTTAAATTAATCTCAGTATTTTAGACTCGTGAAAAAAAAATTTTCTGTAAGAATCTGGTCAAAAAATATTACTAAAATATAAACAAATTGGGCCATTCCATATTATCACATATTGATATGTGATAATATGGAATTTCTTTATAGTGTGATAATTTAAAACTTCTTCAAAGGAGTTTGATGAAATATCCTTAAAAAATACATATTACCGGTATTATCTTTATATATTCACAAGACTAATAACATTTGGGGAAAAACAATATGCAAAGATAATTTGATAGGCTTTTTTCAGAGGGCTCAGCAATTAACTTCACTGAAAAAAATACATCAGGTTGAAAAAAAGTGAAGCAAAGAAAAGTTGAATTTTTCTTTTTGCCAAGAGTTTAAACAAAGTAATTGGAAAGAAAAATGATTTTAAACAATTTTTGGATCTCTCTTTTAGATACTAAATAAATTATTATAAAAGAAATAGCGTTAAAAAATAGTATTTCCTACTATAAGGAGTTTATGTAAATTAAACAAATAAATCTTGGATAATGTTTAAGTAGTTAAAAGTCCAATAAAGGGAAATTCACACTATTAATTTACATCTGAATACTTTAAAAAAGATTATGCTCTATACTTTATCAAATACATGTTCTCCCCATAACAATAACTTAAAATTACTTCAAAAAATGTAGCATTTCCTTCTAACGCCTAATAGTTTTACTTATTTATTTTAATAATAATTAATATGCTGTGACAATAAAAAAATAAACCAACTCTTTTTTCGATTTGTTTTTCATTTTCTTTTATTTCTTACGTAGACTAGTTTTATTAATGGTTAGTTAATAAGCTTATTTAAAATAAAATTAAAGGTTTAATTAAATAATTTATGATAAAATTTATTTTACTTACTGAAGAATATAGAGCATTAATGAGACTGTAATTGAAACTAGCATTTATTCCAAAATCCAATAGTATACTGCATTTTTTCGGCTGTTATTAATTTCAGTAAGATTACTAAAAGAACGCCTATAAGATTATAAAAGATTGTAAAATAGAAAAATAAGACAGAGTATAAGCCATCAGCGACAGAAATTTTATCAAAACGTAAAAGCGATATGTGGTCAACATTCAATAAAAGCAGAAAAATAAAAACCATTTTAAAAGATATTTTTCTCAGATAATCAAAGATTGATTTTAAGTAATTTTCTACTCTTCTACAGTATTACGACTCACTGTCTATAAGACTATTTGCGACTAAGCTAGAAATGTATGAACTATAAAACCCTGTACTCTCTTTAATGTGGGAATCTGATAGGTTGGAACGATGCTAAGTTCCGAATTCATTATTATTTATCAAAACATAAAGATTTGATTTGTTAGAAGAGAAACATAAATATTATTAATTTAATTTATGTAACAAAAAATTTTGAGTAAATATAGATTAACCAATGTAACTCGTTATAATTATACATATATTAAAAACAAATATATATATATGTGTGTGTGTATTTTAAAAAGATTCTTAGTCAATAGTGTGTTTTTGTATAACAAAATAGTTAATCTTCCAATAATGGCATAAGTCACCGAGCAAGTAAAAATAAAATTTACCCCAATATTCCAACTTAATTTTCTAGTTTTAATACTTAAAAAAATTAAAGGTCCAAGAAAACTAAAAAAGTAAAACGTAGTAATAAAATCATGAAGAAATGATGACAACGGGCAATGATAACGCACAGGCGTTTTTCGCCCCAAACAAAAAAAAAAGTTTTTATTATTGAGTGAATCTACTTTTATTTTTTTATTTTTTTAATTTTAAATTAATGTGAATAAAATATATTTTATATATTTTTGTATATAATTTTAATTTTCTGTTTTTTATTTTTGATGTGGATGATCCCGAAAGAATAAAACTTATATTAATTATATGATATATTTGTTACTTAATGCATTCGAAACATTAATTTTAATATTATAGAAGATTACTTAAAGGAATTGTAACTTTTGGTAAAATTATCAATTAACCAATACATTCCAAGGCATATTTGTGTTACTCATAAAAGATTAGAAAAATAAGTTGAAAAAGTAGAGGGGATGGATACGACTGGGTTCTTCCAACCTACTACGTCCTGTTATAGTACACTATGCTCTTCACTGCACTACAATCTGTGCCAGTACTAGTTGAAAAACCCCAGATATAACTAACGCATATGTATATGTCTCTTCTTTCTGCATTTTTGATGAGTAATTTATTATAATAAAGAATCTTATAAAAAAAAATATATTTTTTTCAGATGATTTCATTATTATTGGGATTATTATTTTAAATATGTCACCTGACTGTTTTAAAAAGCTCATGAGAGTCATTGTAGTGACTGAAAATTTATGATGTGATCTTATATATGCATTAAAAATTAATTCAACTAAACATTTAGGAAGGAAACACTGTTTTCAACCAAACAAAAACTGTATTTTAATAAAGCTGATTATTCACAGCTAGTAATGCAACAGTTTTGGGGTTGAACACTGATATTTTTTTAAGTTTATTTAAATACATATTAAAATTTAAATGAATTGTTACGTTCGTAAATTTTCTGATCCAGCTATCATTATATAATACTTTTCTTTTAATTTATAATTGATTATATTTTAATTATTGTTTGTATTACGCTTAAATTTGAAAAATATCTGATATGGACACCACTTAACTTCCTTTTACGCCTATTAAATTACACATACACATTTATTTAAAATGAAAAGTACATAAAATTTTATTCCATTCTGATATTTTTTACTGTTATTTTTTAATTATTGTTTACTGTAAAGATTTTTTTACAATGAGAAGTTAATAAGTATTAATAAATCAACATATTTAAATTAAAAAAGAAGTTAAAAAAAAAGAAGAGATTAAATCGGATTCTAACCCTTGTAAGATACAAATATTTCATTAATTAAAATTTTATTTGGCTGTAACTCTGAAAGCAATGAAAATAGTACCTTTATCGTTGAAAAACTATCAATGAAGGTTTATTATTGCAGTTAAGAAAAAAGTCCAAAATCCAATTTTTTTTAATTTTGTGTTTTTTGGGGCACTTTGGTCCAATTGATTGCAATTAACAGGAGCGGTGCACAACTAGATCTTGCAACAGTCCTAAATCCAAAATTTCAACATCCTACAGCTAATCGTTTTTGAGTTTTGCGAGATACATATGTACGTACATACAGACGTCACACCGAAACTAGTCAAAATGGATTCAGGGATGGTCAAAATGGATAATTCCGTTACAAATCTGAAAACCGAAATTTTTCGCGATCACAATACTTTCTTTATTTCATACAAGCGAAGTAAAAAATTTGTTTGTGTAATCAGACAAGGATTAGGCTTCAATTCTTGTGTTCTGACACCCATTGTAAAATTCGTTTCCATTTCTTCTTCTTCTTTCAACTATTACAGGGAGCCTTTCTTTAAAAATCTTTAATACATCCATACTCAATCTTCTATTATGCTCTGTAATTTTGTCTGACAGTATCTAACTCCTTTCATGTAGCGTAATTTCTTCATTTATCTAACTACTACATTCTTTTGTTTTTCTAAAAAAAACTTTTTTATGACCCTTGCATTAAATTACAATATTTTGTTGATCTAAACTATGATTCACTTCCATGTAATAAAGTAGGCATTGCATCTAATAAAACATCACTCTCTTATCCACTCTGGTCTTGGTTTTCAGATGTCGAAGTATAATTCAAAGACAACATTAAATTTATGTAATATTGTCGTAAGAAATATCGCAACCAGATATTGACAAAACATTTCTGTGACACTTACTTTCTCATTATCCGTTATTCTTCAAGTTGGATCTCTACCTATAAAAACCGTAACTTTATACATTATTCATAACCGATAACTTTAGATTAAAATATGAAAATATATAAGTAAATTTAAACACTAAAGCTTGTAATTTATCTTCTAACTCTAGTATAAATTAATTAATTTACTTCAAAACAAACTTCAAAAACGTGTAACTGGGCTTATGCCCAATTACACTTTACCGTAGATGAATTTTGGAGCGTATGAAAATGCCATGTCTAACCGGAATTTTACGTTATTGTCAACATAAAAAACAAAAACAAAATCAATCATTTTTATTTTCTAGTTAGACTTTTTTCAATTCTCTAAGGGCGTCATTGATATAAATATAAAAAATAGTTTGAAGAAATAAAAACATGCCGCACTCCTTTGTCTTTAAAGTTGGTTATAATTTTTTTTTTTTACTTTAAAACAATGGTTGGGGTTATAAACTGGGTATAGGTTTGCTATGAAGATTAGGAAAATCTTCCTTTTCTCAGTAATTCTCCATAACTTAAAATACTAAAACTATTCCAAGCCTTTTCAATATCTATATAAACCCTATGAATTTCAGTTTTAATCCTCTTACTTGTTGTGTATTCTGCTACAACACAAAAATTGGCGAAATTATAAGAAATAATTTCGAATCAATCTCCTTCATAAGAATGCTAACTGAAATAATTTTATTGTAGTACTAAATTCAATAATGTTATCTCACTCTTCAGAAAACATGAATTTTTAATTGCAAAATAACTATTTAAAAAAAGAATGGAACCGTCATCAAAATGTACTAAGCCGTAAGAAATATTTTCATCTAAATACTTAATTAATTATTTAGGCACTTTTCTAAATCGGCGCCTGCTTCTACAAAATTAATTTCTTTATATATATAGATTTGTTTTATAACCATATACGTATACTACATAAAAATCATTACCGATATTATAACAGTGGAATTCATATTTATGTGCTTTGATTGCTTTTCAGCTTGCGATTATTATATACATATATCCACGCAGGTTCATTCAAGTACCGCATACGTATGATCGTGTATTCTGGTGCCGACTCAAAAAAAGTATTTAATTTATTAATTAAAAATTTGGACGAAATTATTTCTTACACTTTAGCGCACTTTGATGTCGGTTCCATTTTTGTTTTTAAATAATTATTTCATAACTTTCTGTGTCTGATTATACACAAATAAAAGTAACGGGGAGGCAGTCGAAAAATTCTGCTCGCATGAGAAAATTTAGGGTAAATTAAACTAAAGGTAATAGAAAAGCTCGGCTGAAAACAGTCAAAGAAGACGCAGCAAAAAGTCTAAAAACATGTATAAATTAAAAAAAGACTATCTGGTTCGCATGAATATGTGTACGAGATAGTGAAAATATTGTATTGTAATTAAAAAAAAAACTATTATCCCAGAATTAAATTTTATTTTAGTTTTGAGAAATGTAAAACTACCTGAAAGAGAATATCTTGTGAGAAAAGTGCATGAACGTTTTATTAATCGAAGTTTGTACACAGATCAAAATAATGGGTAGGCCGATGAAAAAAAACTTTTTTGTCAATTTTCAGATCGATTTTTTATGTCTAAACAATTTGAGCATCATGATAGCATGGTGGAAAGCAGATGCGTCGATCGCAACAAGATTTATTTCAATCTGTTTAGTAAGAAGAGAGTTATGTGCAAACAAACATAAAAGAAAATACTGATGGAGTACATAACATCCTCTTTTAAAGTCGGTTAAAAAAATTAAAATACAACAAAACAAAGCATTAGTTTATCAGAAGGGTTAAGCGTTATTATAATGTTATCTTCACATACATTTCGGTAGAGAAATAATTTTCAGTGTATGCCCTACACTGCATTACATACAATTTCAACAAAATTATTGCTATATTTTATACTACAAAAGGCAATGTAAAGGAGTGAGAGTAGGAATATAAGAGGCTCCTTTCTTTGCAGGTTGAATTCTAATTCTTGATTCTAATATTTCAGTTGTAGGATTAAAATTACATATTATTATCTAATTTAGCATATCTTGTACAGTTTGAACGTGAATTTCAAATTAAAAATTGGTATATGATTTTGTTTTTATAAAATAGGTTTTACACTTCTATTTCATTAAATTACTACTGGCTCAACAAAATTTATTTTGAAATGTACAAACAAGTTGTACATTGTCATGTTTTGTTAAAGGGAAATAAGAGAAAGGACTGTACCATCGGTTAGCTTGGCAGAGCTGTACCGTCATTTCCGCTTAAGACTTCCTTGTGACGTGCTTCGAAGGAGCAGCACTGTATCTACAAATGTACGATCAAGCCTGCACACAATACTAACGTAAAAGACGAGTTTGATCTGTCCCTTCCTATATTCAGTACTAGAGGAAAGGGGTTAAGCGACTGCTGGTTCGTGACTACAAAACCAGCCCCCTTCATTAAACTAAATACAATGAGAAAGGGCGTTATATAATGCATCATACACCCTTCACCACCGATAGTGTTCTGCCCTTTCATCTCTTGACTTAACATAGCACGCGAATATTTCATATTAATCACAGACTCTTTTGTGTAGATATTGATACGGATTCAAGCAAGTGTTTCAATACGCTCGTCAAACTACTATCTATTCAACTGGCTATCAGTTTCTGCAAACTTATTTATATTTATCAATTAAGCGCTATTGTAGCATACTATGGAAGTTTTACAGTATACATGCAAAGCTTAGGTACAGCAAAAGTTATTTCACACCAATTTCTGAGAAGGTTGGTGGACAGAAAATATAAATTACCTGCTCATTCATTTTCATAAATTTCATTTAACCGCATCATGTCTTAATAAAGGCAACCCATTTATCACTTCCAATTTTCTTAAACCGATATACGAATTCCTCTTGGCGCAATTCTATAATGTTAATGCATAATTGGTTCTATTGTAAATAATTAAAAAAATAACTATGTTCCCAGAAATAAATTTTGTTTTAGCCATACATTATTAGTCCGAATTTGGTTCATTTATCAGTTAATAAATTTAATTGTCCATTCCTTTATAGAGAGTGAAATCTATTTCCTTTTCAAATGCCTATTGATAAATATTTACTGGTATACTTTCTAGAAAAAAATGTTAAATATACATATTTTAAATTATATATATGTATTTATATATATTTTATTTGAAATATATTTTAAAGTAATTTCTCTTTCTATTGTTCTACTGGTAGGTGTTAAATGTTTATAATTACTTAGTGTATGTGCTGCTTGTCACTAAAGTTCTTTGTAAATCTAATGTGTAATTTTTTAGTTTGACTGTGAACTCCTTATTATGTGATTGCGACTGCTATTCAATTTACTCAAGATTAATATAGATACAACTGATTGTACATAAACTTTGAAATTGCAAAAAATAAAAAATAAAAAAATACTATTTCTGTTATAATTGTTCCAATCATCAATATTCTTACTACTCTAAGAAAGTGAGAATAGTAATAACTACATTTGTCAAACAAAATAATTTTTCTTTTATTTCATCAAAATTTTATATTTCATTTATTGAATAATTTATATTTTAACAATACCCATTTTCGGATACAATAAAAAATATTAGTTTAAAAAATCAACTGGTTATTAAATAATATAATTAGCGATTGTTAAGATAAACTTTTATTGGCAAAAATACCAACCAAAAATCAACATATTCACGTAGGAAATTAGCCATCATGATTATTTGAAATTAACCTCACTGTCTTATTTTAATTTCAGTCTGGTTTTCATTAACTGATTCGTATGACATGGCAGAAGTTATTACATTAGGTTAAACATATATTAATAGTAATAAGTATGTGTTGTTCATTTGAACCCAACAAAAGAATAATTGTCGGGAGAAAATATCATTATACTGACGACATTAAAACATAACCTGATTCAGTCAGATCTCATTAACATATTTATTTTTTTTCTAAAGGAAAACTTTATAAATATTCTTTTCTAATGTTTTTTTAATTTAATTTCTCATTGAAGTAAAATGATAAATTCTCTCAAATATCTAATTAAGAACTTTTTCTTATTTTCATCACCCAAAGTTGTCACTTTTGGGGCAAACATTTTCATGTATCGTTAATATCTCTAGTAATATTTATTTTAAATAAAAATTTGATTTTGAAAAGCTGAATAAAATAATCTGCGTTGTTCCATATAAAGTTAATTAATTGTCGTTATGACTGAAAAATAGTGGTATCTAAATTAGAACAATTATTTTATATAATAAAGAAATAATACATGGCTTTGCTACTAATTTCCTTACAAGGATATTATACGTCTACCATACTGGTGAGTATTATTGAATCACATTTTTATCTATTAATATAAATTCATCTGCAAAGTAACAATTATTGATTTTACTGCGGGGTACATATTTTACTCAGTATTAAATTTAACTTCACCCACTTTCTTTTAACTTTCACCATTCCTTACTGAAACAGTTATTACTTGAGAAATGGTGATAAATAAAAAGCCGGTGATTCAAAATAGCCCAGTCTGAATGAGAATAATATAAAAAGAAATACTTCTTAGAAAGTTAACACTAATTTTATATGTAAAGTTTACAAATATGTAAGAAGAAAATTTATTTACGTAAAACGAAATTGTTTTCTCAATTTTAATTGAACAGAAAACTGTTATAATGAAATAGAGAAGAAATAAAGTGAGTGTAGTTTCTATATTTTACCGCAACTATAAATCAAATTGTAAATGATTAAATTCATAGAAAAATATATTACGTAACTATTGTATTATTTTTCTACTTTCAGTTAATTTAAATTTCAGTTAATTTGGAGTTTAGTAAAGGAAACAGAATTCTGAAGAACACTGGCCGAGAAAAAATTCAATTTTATTTTTTGAAGGTTGAAGGGTTTTAGATCCTGCAATTATTCCGTATCAACACCATTACGTAAATGTAAAAATTACAGAAACCCCATATTTTTATCATTATTACCCATAGCAGAAACATATTTTCAAAATTCAGTAAACGTTTTAGTAAAAATAAGTTATTTTAACAACGACATATTTATTTCTGCATCACCTATTCCACTAACAAGATAATTGTGTATGGAGTTCTTGCTTGAATAAGGGTTCTGAACACTGAAGGTGCTAGGCTGTCCTGAAGCCGGTTCAGAGAAAAATATCTCTGAGAACCTGCTCTGGGTTTCGTCGGAAGTGGCTTCCGTTATCGCCAGTACGCCGCGATGACGTGTTGGACAGATTCAGGTTCGATTGCCACCGCGGGAAGGGTAGGACCTTGTCCTATGATATTCTTTTGAAACGGTGACAGACCAAGTGGGAGACAACAGCGAACAGATGAACGTTTAAGTTAATTCATCGAGTCGCGTCGTGGGTCAACCTGTTACAACGTGGGCGCGACAAAGACAATCTGAGCCCGTACTGCAGTTTCCTTAATGATGTCGAGTACGTTATTTTGTGCGATAGTTGAACAGATTCAAGGGTGCGGTTTGTGGCGCTGATGGGCCCTATTTACGCCAAAAATATATTGTTGGTGTCATACTCGGTTCTGCCGAAAAGTAGAACGCTGTTTCTACGATAGTGTGGTGTATCATGGAGAGATGGTTATGAAGGGGTAGAATAGGGATCAGCCAACTAGGGTAGGAGGCGCCCTTCACGTATCGACGTTGGTGTGTGTTCCCCGTTGATATCGTGGGACCCCACTGAGTTCCTGCTGCTTCTTTTAGTCCAACGATCATGCTCTCCTGACAGCAATAAGAACTATTGTGGTGAGGAGACAAGAGTAGGATGGATGGATAACCTATGAGGGGAAGGTGAGTTTGTCCGCGACCGGTCGTGGATGGGAATACTTCCGTTGGTCCCCTGAGATTCCGTTATCCATCTCCTTCTGGCTGTCGATCCTGAAATTCACACCGGAATTTGAGTTATGCTTTATGACGGATCCGGTTTACGCTATTGCCGATGGGAAGGGGTTTTAGTCGGTGGGAGCTGACACTACCATTCTGTGCGGGTACACTGCTGTTGGTAAAGATTTTTCCTCTTCCAACGGAAAAAGAGTAAAAAAGTATTTTTAACTCATCAGTACATTAATGCATATACGAAGAAAAGTTTCCAAAATTTGAATAAACCTTAAGATAATTCATCCTGACCGCCGTAGGGAAAGACACCTTCCGCCGTTCCGAGCCCTTATGGGCTTTACCGAAGGTCATCTTCGAAACCTCGGCATTTGACATATTCCAGTCCACCTCGACCAGGATGCCACCGATGCGAATGCTACTCGTGGCATTCCCATGACCATTGTACTAGTAGTAAGTAGGACAGGGAAATGGTCAGACGCTGAATCGTAGCTATTCCTAACGGTAGTGTACAAAGATGATGAAGTTGAAGTGATATAATAGTCCAGCAAGTTCGGGACCTTCGTCGGATCTGCGCCCAGTATGTAAGTTGCAAGACAGAGATTACATTGAGGTGCATGATAACACTGTACCCTTTTAAAGTTCTTCTTCGAATGATTGTAAGCCGACAGCTACAAAGAAGGTGTTTTGCTATTCCGTCAAACATGCAATGAAACGGGAACTAAACATTTCAAAGAGATCAGAAAATAAGTCATTCGTGATCATATGGCGCGGTGGACAATAGATCACAAACAATCTGCGAGGCCCAAGCTAGTGAAATATCTCAATGGAGTCGCTTGAATGTGCGCGTGCTGAACCCTGGTAGTTGGTGATGCCTTACCATGTTTCTGATGATCACCTCAATAACTCTACGCGCCCATCTGGATGATTAGTGGTGTATACTGAATACCCTTGAAAACGAATATAATTACGAAGCTATGGATAACATCTAACGATTTGATGTAGATCAATGTGTCCAATTTCTGTCGCCTACTAGTAAAATCATTGATGTCCCAGGTGCCAACCCTGAAAAATTTAGCCATTAACTGATTTTATTGATCAATTTGTTTGGCAAGCCTATCAGGCTTCCGATCTGCTGAATATCTATATGTTAAAGTTTAGTTTGTGAAATTTGTCTTCAGCATTTACATTGACCGCTGTAAAGCCCCGGCATAAGATCGGGGAAAAGTATTGGAATGGGTGTTTAGATTCCTAAGGGCTCTTTGACCTTAGTGGAAATTAACATTACCCACATCAAAAGAAGTTGACCTGGGTTTGTCCTGGGTTAGTATTTCTTGTAGAATGTTGCAATCTTTCCCTCTGCTTCCTTTCCGAAATCTCCTCATAAACCCTGCATCCGTTTTAATTAGCTGGATGGTCCAAGCGCACAAGTAGTCGTAATAATTCAGTTTCCTAGAAAAATCTACAGTCCTGTGGCCTTCCACACATTTACACAACGATAAGGCCGCATACAGTTGTTTTTCGTGTACCCATATTGTTGGCAACGCATGCACTGACCTAATCGATGAGGTCTTCCAGGTTTCAAAGATATTACCACAGATAGCAATATACTTCAAGTTAAATACTTCTTTGTAGTTGTCCTGATGCTCCAGGATGACAAAGATCGTTGACTATGATCTCTCGTCACTCGATGACGGTGAATAATTATGCTTCGGACTTTTAGTCCAAAGAACGAGTCTTAACTGTTTAGCAACAATAGTTTCTATTAGGTCTTAGATCAGTAGTAACTGAGATTACTATTAATAGTAATGACAAACCGATTACGTTTTAACTAAAATTCACAGAAAATCTTCGCTAACGAAGCTAACAACAGTACAGTTCACAGTATCCGATAAACTTCATGTAGCTTACAGAATTATTTAAACACTAATACAGTATTGCGCATTGCTGATCAGCCGTTGTTGTTATTTTATTGCAACATTGAAATAATTTTTCAATAATAATTTATTGTATTTTTCTCATTAATATAAAAATTATTATGTAAATAATAATTTATTCATTCATTTTTTTTTTTTAACAGTAAATTTTGTTTTTACAAATTTTCACAACACCAAAAAAGAATCTGGTTTTTGTTTACATTAAATATGTACTTTTCTGACAAATGTAGTAACGTACTGTTTCTAACTCTTTTTTTTTTTTTTTTTTTTTGTTTAATACATCTTATCTTACATCATTTTGTTTAGAATTAAATTTTCTACAATTTTTTTTTTTTTAATTTGTATGTGTTTATTGCCCATTTACTAAAGTTATTATATGACAAACATAAAAAACAGGGTTTTCACCCCAATTTATTGATATTCGCCCCAGATTTCCCAAAAGCTACTGTAGAAACGACTTTTGGACCCATTTAATTCGATTTTTGTGGGCAAAAACTACAATTAATCACTAATTCTGCTGCTTAATAATGTCTTACAAATTTCACTACGACCTCATTTTTACCGGGGTAGCTGAAATCCGAGCGAAATTTTTCACTAGCCGTAATTCGCAAAGTATTTTAGCAATTTTTTTTAAATGTACTCTCTCCATTATTTTTATGAGCAGAATAGGTTATGAAATTTCAGGGAAAACTTCGTAATACACCTTGTTTTTTTGTATAAAGCGTAAGAATTTCTCATAAACCAAAAATTAAATGAATGTTAGCTAAGGTAAATAAATGTCTACTGTTATTATTTAGATTGCCTTTCAACAAGTAAGACTATTTTCAAAAGGTTGGGGAATTATTTTAAAGTAAATGAATATCTCTGTAGTAGTAAAAGTATTTTTTATATTAAACATAGGGGAAAAACAAATAAAAATCAAATTGAAAGAGAAATATGTAGATACAATGTAAGTTAAATATCCATAAAGAGGCATTCAAACTTTGAAACCAGTGGAAATGAGATCATTTGGTCTAGTAGACGAATGGTCTCAATAGATTAAAAATCGGTCTTGTATAGAGCTCACAATAATGCACCAATGAAAAATGTATTAAGCATAAGAAAAACGGATGTATAATGAGAAATGAACTCTGCACTGAATAATCGCAGAAGGAGACAAACAACCTGAACCAAAGGAATATTTCTGGTCTTCTCCAAACGATGGTTACCAGTCTTTTCCACACTTCCTCGAATAGTTGAAATATCTTTACCCACGAGTTGATCTCGGTTTATACTCATTCTTTTATATTGAATTATATAAAAAATTTAATCAGTCCCCAATAGAGGGATTAATGTATCTGATTTCATGCCACCTTCAATCATAAGAAATTTATCAATTGGTAACTAAATAAATTATAAAAAAGTCAAAAAGGTGTTTAAGGCATTATTCAGGAACTTAATTCTTTTGAATCATAACAGTTAAGAGTAAAATATTTTTTACGAAAAATTAATTCCTTTTTAGACAAAATAATTTGAAAACAATTGTTTTTATGTTTCATTGAAATCAAATATTTCCATTAGGAATAACAATTTACGATTAAGTTTTTCTTTATTCACAGCCGCTTGGTAGGAAATAATAATATCTAGAAAACTGTTATTATATTTGAACCAATTTCAAATCATCAGCGTCCCCTACTGTTATTTCTTGCTGAGAACATTATATGTCTAATTCATTTATATTTTCATTGCTTCGAAAAAAATAAATTGTTTAAAGAAACAAAATATGATTTTTTCTTATTTTAAAAGAAATGCAACATATTTAGAAATAAATGTCGCAAGTACGCGTTAATGAAGTGCAGAACGAAAACATGTGATTTAAACAATTTACTCACATATTATTATTGTTAGGATCGAAACTTCAATAGTCTTTTATTTCTCTCTATCCCGTGGGAACTAACAATAAATTCCTGAAACGACTTTCTTCCTTCCTTCCTCTCTTCACCTCCTTTTATGTACGTTATCACAGCATTTGGTCTCAAGTTGTGTGATATATGTTGGGAAATAGAGCCAGAACAACACTTCGTATATTCTATACGATAACTTGTAATATTGGATTCTCTGTGTTCAACAGTCTGTGGTAAATTGGTGCGTTACATTTGTGTAACTGCGAAACACTAGGAGAGTTTGTTAAGATGTTGAAGTCACTGAATAGAAAATAGTGTACATTTAATTTTTAATTGTAATTCGTTTTTGAAACATTTGTTTAGTAATTAAATTAATTTATCGTAAAAATAAACTTTAAACTGTAAAAAGTACTTCTTAATAGAAATCCTGAAAAAAATTAAGAGAATAAAATCAAAATACTAATTTAGATATGTTGCTAGTTTAATTTACGTTCCTTGATTTACTTTTTGTGGATTTTATTGATGAAGCAATGTAGTTCGATTGTAAAAAATAAATATAAATAGTTATTCTAAAATATCTTCACTCAAAAATTAAACAACAAAGAAAAACAACATTTAAAACTTAAAAATTAGAAAACTTTTTGAAAATGAATTCGAATGTGTTTTAAAAATTAATTAAATTTTTAAATTTACGATTAGTCTTTAAAACTTGGTTCAGAGGTCAGAGGCATTGTATCATTACGATGAGTCAAACATTATATATTAGGATATTGTAACGGGTAAAGCAGCTTCCAGAAGGAAGAAAATAAAGAAAGAAAAACCTAGAACGAACGACAAAGAGATTCTTTCTAGATAAAAACTTATATAAAAGCATACAAGGCGTGGACAATAAAATGTTTGTTAATGTTGAACATTCAAAAAGACGGGTCGGATACCGGTTCTGCAGGCCAGGAGGTATAAATACTACCGGAAACCAGCGGAGAGACATTTAATAGTTTCTCAAGTTCGAGTTCGGTGCAGAGTGCGATAAAAGCGACAACATTAACTTTCTGATAACACCTAGTGAAGATTACGTCACTCGTTTTACATTTTTAACAGTGGTTGAAAACAAGAATCTATTCGATGTATTATTTATGAACGTTGTGAAATTAATAGCATTCAATTCATTCATAAAGTGAAGGGTAGTTCTTTTGTAAACAGGAAAATTAAATAACTCTTGCAGAAAGTGAAGTGTATGAATTTTCGATTTTTTTTTAAATTTTTAACATTATTGTTAATTCAATGTTAGTTTCTATTAGTCAGTATAATGATTTTATTAAACAGAACTGTATTTTGGTATTTTTAATTGAATTGTTATTAATTCAATCTTTTTTGTAATTTGAATTACAATTTTATATAAGTAGCATTATTTGATGATTTATTTTATATATTTGAAAGTTGTAAGTTGTATTTATAAGATATTTTTACGAGTATAAGCTCTCAGTATTCTTGTTCTAGTCAGGAACCGCTAACACGCAACAATATTTGTTTAACAAAAAAAATCCTACATTTTATGTTAGAATTGCAACTTTTTTTAATGATATCCCTAAGCCCAAAATAACCGTTTTTATAAGTGAATTTTTATGTGTGTACGAAGCTTAATATTTCCAACTACGTGAACCAATTTTTTTCAGACTTGGTAGGAAGATGCCATTCTGAAGGAAATTTTACGATATTATATTTTTGTTATGTTAAATTGCATATTACTAATAGCTGTGAAGCTATTATATATCATAGCGTGAAGTTGTTTTTATCTAGTCTTCTTTGTTTTGCTGGCCTCTGTGGCGCGAGTGGTAGCGTCTCTGCCTTTCATCCGGAGGTCCCGGGTTTGAATCCCGTTCAGGCATGGCATTTTCAAAAATTCTACAGATCATTAATCTCATCCTCTGAAGCAATACCTAACGGTTGATCCGAAAGTTAAAAAAAAATAGAGAGAGCCTTTCTGGTTTATTTGAATTTATTTTAATAAGAGATAATGCATCGAGTTTTTGGATCATTATGTAGCACATATTAGAAAGGCATTGTTTGGTAAATATTACTTTTCATTTATTTGTTCAAACTTTATTTTTAATCGGTTCATCAGGTTAACTTATTATTTTTTTAGGTTAATCTTGTTAAAGGTTAACCTTTTTCTTTTCAATCTCGGAAACACCATTAGTTATTGCTTCAGAAGAAGAATTGAAATGGCAATTTTGTATCGTGTTGAAAATGCTATGCCTGACCGCGATTTGTACCTGGGAGCTCCGGATGAACAACTGAGACGTTATCATTCGCGTCACAGATACCGGCAAGTTAACCAACAGCCTAGTGGGATGTGGAAATGTGGAATGGATCAGCTGTCTGCAGTTCCAAACGGTGACAGTTAGACGATCTTTGGTGGATTTTTTTTACTATCTATAACCACCGAGAACTTGTTGAAACGCGTCGATGATGAAATCAGAAAAGATACTGATCTTTTCTGATTTCTGGGCCAGGTCAGATACTGATCTGACCTGGCCCTTATTTTTCCAGATGTTTCAAGAGCTGTTATCGGTGTTCATAACCATTTAGGCTTCAGAAAGGTTTGTGCACGTTGGTTGTCGAACGTCTTAACGGAACATCACAAAATCTTCCGAATGGGATCTACTTTGGAATTTTTGCTGCGCTACACAGAAAAAGGTGATGAGTTTCTTAATTCAATTGTTACCCGTAATGAAACATGGATTTCGTATTATACGCCAGAGAGAAAACGACAGCCAAGTGAGTGGTGTCATTCTCAATCATTAACCACAACAACAAAGGTCACAATGGGCACAGCCATTTGGACGCAAATTGATGGCCACAGTCTTTTGGGTTTGGTTTGGCATACTGCTGATGGATTTCATACCACGTGAGAAAACTATAAATGAAGAAGCCTACTGCAAAATTCTACAAAGTTACGGCGCACCATTCAAAATCGGCGGCGTGGGCGGCTGACAGACGGCGTTGTCCTGCTGCAAGATAATGCACGTCCACATGTTGCTGGTCCGACACGTGACGTACTGAGAACATTTGGATGGAAAATTTAGGATCACCCACCAAATAGATTTGGTTATCTGATTACCATTTGTATGGGAAATTGGAAGAATTTTTGGATGGTAAGCAATTTGCGGGTGACGATGAACTGAAAAATGCTGTTAATCAGTGGCTAAGTGGAGTGACTGCAGAAGAATACGATGAGAGTTTATTGAAGGTCGTGTATCGCTATGATAAATGTCTTACTTAATTCATGTGGCGATTATATAAAGAAGTAGTATAAGGTATATAGTTTAAGAGAATTAAAAATATATTTATGAAATTTTCAAAATAAATTTTTTTATTGGACTGTATTTACTTTAGAGATAACCTCTCGTATACTTCTTATAATATCCGTTATATGAATAAATTATTGTAAGCGAATGATAAAAATCCATGCTGTTTTAAAGGTTTAACATCGGTTATCATTACCATTTTTAGATGTCACAAAGTAGATTAAAGAATGCTTTTGATAACTTAAACTCGGTTTAGTCACCCTTATGAACTGGATAATGCTCAGGTACGAACTGAAATAACATTAAAGTATGCATTCAAATAACTTGTATTTCTTAAATATTTCTTCATGAGTACAGCAAATTTTTTCTGCTTGTAATTATTCTTTACAATTAAAAAACAATGTTAAAATTAAACTGACAGGAATGTGTTCTGCAATTACTGCAATTCTGTTATACTTAATATTAAGGAAAGTAAGAGTATCGTAGTATTTTCTGGTCTAAGACGAAGTGTAGCTACAAAAATGAAATAACTCTTCAGTTTACTGCTTACAACATACATTGATAAAAACTTGATACATTGATAAAATAGACTTTAATCGTAAAAAATTGAGTATTATAATTATAGTCAATGACTGTAATTATAAAGACAATTAGTTTAAGGTTATCAATGAAACAAATCAACTGAAAACAGAAATTAATTACACAATCACTACATAGTGATGATGCATTACATAGTTAACATTGCACTATTATTTCCAGGTTCTTTATTCCAACCAGCTCGCAGATTTTAGTGACTGTTAAAATTGTGTAAATAATAACATTTAATGAGATGTGTTTTTTTTTTCAGTAACCTAACCTTTTCATAGTATCTTACTATGAGTAAGATACTTTTGAGTATTTACTCAAAATATAATCTCTTCTAATTACCATAAAGATACAACATCTTTGTTTTCCTGTTTAGCCAGCGGGAATCACCGTCAGGTATTACTTAAGAGGATGATATGTTTGAGTGCAAGTGAAGTGTAGTCTTGTACAGTCTCAGGTTGACTATTTCTGAGATGTGTGGTTAATTGAAACCCAACCACCAAAGAACACCAGTATTCACGATCTAGTATTCAAATCAATATAAAAGTAACGATCTTTACTAGGATTTGAACGTTGGAACTCTCGATTTCGAAATCAGCTGACTTGCGAAGACGCGTTCACCACTAGACCAACCGAAGGGAACAGTATCTGTCATCATTATAGTTCACGTACAATTTATAAATATTTCTTAAATAATATAATAATTAAATTTTACAGCAACTATATATCTGCTAGTTAAAATCTTTAATTTCTTTTTACAATTCATAATGAATTTTTACTCTTTTACTCAGATTTCAACGGAAATACCCATTTTGACTAAAACGGGTATTTCCGCCCAGTCCATTTGGACTATATTTGGACTATGAATCCATTTGGACTAGTTTCGGCGTGACGTCTGTACGTATGTATCTCGCGTAACTCAAAAACGACTAGCCATAGGATGTTTAAATTTGGATTTAGGACTGCTGTAACATCTAGTTGTGTACCTTCCATTTTGATTGCAATAGACTAGACCAAAAGTTTCCAAAAAAGCATAATATCAACAAAAAAATTGGATTTTGTACGTTTACTTAACTGCACTAATAAGCCCTCAATGAGAGCTTTTCAACGATATAAGTGCTACTTATTTTCATTGGTTCCAGAGTTATAGCTAAATAAAAGTTTAATTAATGAAATATTTGGATTTTAAAGGGGAAGGCACATCGGTTAGAATCCGACTTCTTTTTTAACTTTTTTTTTTTTACATTTAAATATATCAATTTCTTAATAATTATTAACTTGTGTTTGTAAAAAAATGTTTTCCATAATTAATAATTCAATAACAACAATAAAAAAAGAAAAATTATCGGAAGTTAGTAATGAAATAAAATTTCATTTATTTTCTTTTTAAAAAAATTTATATATGAATTTAATAGGCGTACAAGGAAATCTTGTGGTGTCCACAACAGCTTTTTTTACATAATCTATCCAATTTTTTCCTAAACTCATGTATATATACATTGTAAAGTATATGAACTACAAGTGGATAAGCTGAATTTTTTTTCTCTAGGAGTAATGATGTTTTACAATCTTTCCCTATTATAATCAGAATAAATGTCTTGTGCAGCGTTGATTTCTTCCGAGCATCACAGGCTCGATATACTGATATGTACCTGTGTGTTCATTTATATCAGTAATGAAAAAAGCAGGAAACGACTTCAATCCTCTCATTGTTGGGCAAAATAATTATTACTTTTGAAAATGGTTTTCCCTTTTTTGAAACTTTACTAATATTTTACGTTTGATTTCGTGTAATTGTTAGATTATTTTATACAACATACACACATATAAATATTATTAATATTTCATTTTTTATTAATTAAACATATTGTAATATGAAATTTATTAATATCCCCAAACATTTATCTACATTTTTTTAAACTAAATTTTCGTCATAAAACTAAAACAAGATAAATTATTCTAAGATTAAATTTATTCTGAATAAAAGCCACTTCATTATTCAACAAACAAATTAATTACCCATTTAAACTGATTGAATTACGTGGGTAGATTTAAATTTATGAAAGAATCTAAAAAGTACGGATAATTATAAATATAAACATTTTGAAGTCGATTTTTTTAGTTCAATAAAGTTGTTTACGCTTTACAAAACTTATGAATTTGCGAAATGATTTTAGTCATGTGATTCTTTTTTAAACAAGTAAATTTTTTAGAAGTTAGATTTATTTATTATTATTATTATTTATTTATTTATTTATTTATTTTTTTATTATTATTAATTTTTTCAAGCCAAGTGTAAATGATTAAAATTTTTTAAATATATTTAAACGTTTTTTTAATACCATTGTTTTTATAGAAGGATTTACGGAAGATGTACGATTTGAATCCACATTTAAATTCTTTTATTATTCGAACAACTTTTATTTATCAAGAGTTTGTTTGTCATTCACACAAATATATTTCTAAATAGATGAATTAATTGTATGGTACATCATTGTAAAAAATTAAATAATAATGTTAATTTAATTTCTATAGTTATTTTAAATATACGTGATATTTAAAAGAGCATTGTAATTCATTTTTTAAATGTAACGGGAAAAATTGTAGAAACAATCCACAGAATTAATTGAAGAAAGAATATGTATAAAAATTGAAGTAATGCAATTGAAACACAAATTTAGAACCCGAGTCACGTTTAGTGAAATTAAAATTTGTAGTGGTTAAGAAAAAAAAAACAGTAGAAATGCATTTTATTTTGATATTGCAGACATATTATTCATAACCTACTTATTTACTGTTTTTAAAAGATTTAAAAAAAATATATTGAGGTTACCAGTACAATCTAAATTATATGTTTTTTATGCGTAGTACTGTCTTTCTTTTTCCTGTTTAGCCTCCGGTAACTACCCTTTAGATAATTCTTCAGAGGATGAATGAGGATGATATGTATGAGTGTAAATGAAGTGTAGTCTTGTACATTCTCAGTTCGACCATTTCTGAGATGTGTGGTTAATTGAAACCCAACCACCAAAGAACACCGGTATCCACGATCTAGTATTCAAATCTACGTAAAAATATCTGGCTTTACTAGGACTTGAACGGTGTAACTCTCGACTTCCAACATCAGCTGATTTGGGAAGACGCGTTAACCACTAGACCAACCCGGTGGGTTTATGCGTAGTACTAGAACTGCCGGCCTCCACGGCACGGGTGTTAGCGTTTCGGATTTTAATCTGGAGGTCCCTTATCCCGGTCAGGCGTGGCATTTTCACACGCTAAAAAATTGGCATTTGTCATCTCATCTCATCTTCTGAAGCAGTACATAACTGTGGTCCCTGGCTTTAAAAAAAAAAAAAAAAAAAAAAAAACTAGAACTGCAGAAAATATTAATTCCTGCTGGTGTAAATAAATAATTATTTACTTAATCTTCTAGAATAAAAAATTATTTTTTATTCACCTGTAATAACAGCCTATCGTCCACATGCAGTTACTACGTATTTTTTGAGATGAGAAATTTCATACTGCAAAGTATAAAAAATTGAATGCTTTGTAAGAGTACCACCAATCTTTATATATACGTATCTGCAATGTACGAGTACATATATGTTAGTACTACCTGTTTCTTTACAAATATCCTCACCTAGAAAAATTGGTTTAAAATAATTCAAAAATAATATATAAAAAACTAGTTTCGATGAATGAGTAAACTTCACTTAAATGAATACATTAAAATCAAAAACGTTCGGAATATTTACCAACCTACTGATCGCATGAGAAATAATAAATTGATTAAAATTACTTAGTGTGCGTAAAAGTATTATATATAATGGCTCTGATTATTAAATTACATTAAACCGATTTAAATTACAATACATTAATGAAATTCGATTTTAATTCCAATCTGTCTAAAACCTAATTATTTAGATTTATCATATTATTATTTAAATATAAAGCTGAATAATTTTTTTTTATAAAATTGGATTATCTCATTAATTACCAATGTTTATTTTTTTCTACAAATTTTTACTATTTATTTCCTTTGTTTTAACAAATTTTGATTTTTTTACAATCTTTTTTAAGTATATTTACAAATACCGTTTCTACTTCAGAAAGGATATTTATGAAAATTTAAATTAAAAATTCAATAAACAAAAATTAAAAATTTGAAAGGCAGAAAACTACCATGCGACTCCCTCAAATAAAGTGTATTATCTCCTTCTATTAAAATCTGCTGATAGATAATGAAATATTGCTTTAATACCGTATTTAAATACTGTGAAATTGAAGTTATAAATTTCTAAAAAGTTTTAATTAAACGTATATTTCCCTAGGCTAGTCATCGTATTTAAGTTTTACTTTTTATTATTTCATGTTTCCATTGAAAGAATAATCTTAGAAAAATCTTTCTTTTTTTCAAGTGGAGCCTTAAGTAAGACTCTTGACAAAAATCACGTGATAAGGGGGTTGCTAAGGATTTCCCAAAATAAGTAATTCACAAAAATAGTTACAAGTATTCTTGTATTAATAATAGTTACAAGTATTCAAGTCCAATATGGAATTTCAAGTTCAGCTAAATCTTAAAAATATTTATCCCAACACCTCATAGTCCACAGAAACCAAACATTAATAATAAAGAATAAAAATTTTAAAAAAATAAATAAAAACAATACTACTAAATCTGGTGTTGTCAAATTTCTGACTGTCATGCAGTAGTATCTAAGTCGAGAATACGGGAACGTTTCAAATGCCGGACGTCCCTGATGTTATCGAGTAGATTAATTGCAAAGTGGTTGACGTGATCTTCAAGTCTTTACTGGTATTTAACACTGCGCGGCTGTGAAACCTCACCAACCGACGAAAGCTCTACATAATCATGAATTTCTTCATTCCGCATGAATCATGGTGCTTCAGCAATTGCCCTCGTTACTTTGTTTTGGAAGCGTTGTATAATTTCCCTGTTATTATTACTTACGCCTCTCCACAACTCTACACGGTACGTCTAGATTGGTCGCAGAATAGCCTTGTAAATTAATATCTCGTTGGATAACGAAAATAATGAATTAAATATATATATTTCCACAATAATTTATATTTCCTCTAGGATTATCATAATCGATTTGAGTGTTATTTTCTGCCCTTCCTAACACTGTCACTCTAACATTCGTAGTTGACGTTTTTCGGAGTATCCCCATTCTCAAAACTACTTTTATCACTGAGTCTTCCTGAGTTGGGATCATTGAATAAACAGCGAAATTAAGCTCCTTCCACTTCCCATCCCTACAGTCATGGCCTCTTCCGCTTTGTCCCTCTCGCTCGGTTGTACAATTTCTTGAAACTAATCCTTTTGATTTTCTATTTTAACAAGTTTAGATTCTTAAAAATTAAATCAGATCGATCGAGTGTTAATTTTTTTCATTAATAATGTCTTGTCCTTTAATTTTTTGCTTGAATATTTCCTTTTTTCTAGAATTCATGGATTGAATTGATGTTTTGATTTGAATAATAGACAGTGGTGTACTTTGATAGCGGTGTACTTTGGTCGTTGGGGATCTATTAACCACACGTCTCAGGTTTCGTCGGCCTGAATCTATACAAAACTACACCTCAATTACATGCCATATATATATAATACCATTAAGCCATGGGAAGTGGTGCTTATTGTTCCCTAGTTGAAAAGATTGCAACGTCACATTAGAAAAATAACTATAAAGAAACGATTATATTGATGATATGGCCCAATAAATATTAGATATATATAATAATGAACAAAAGTTTTGTATAAACTTATTGCAAAAGTTAAAAAAAGAAATGAGTTATACTGTAGGGGTGTTATGAAAATAAAAGAAGTAAATTTAATTTTAACTGTTTTACGGTGAAATATTTTATCGGTATAAAATATAAACAAAAAGCTTTTGAGAACGTAGAATTGTAATATCAGTTAATGGAAGTTCTATTATAATAGTATTAGATGAAAGTTTCTTTACAAGATGGATGATTTTTATAACAATTTTACTTTTCAAAATAGTATCGTATCTAAACTTTTTGGAGATAATTCTAATCGAAATGAAAAATGTAATTCCGTTTCAGGAGAATAATATCAAAACTTTTATGAATATCTAATAATTATGATGAAAAACGGTAAATAAATCATTTAATGAAATAATCTTTCTTAGATAATTCTAATATTTTTTAAATAAATGAAAAATTTAAATACAAGATTTTCTGGATAAATTTGTGTTGTTATAATTTCATTAATTTTAATTTTTAGTAAACTTAGAATTTTGATGTAAAATGAAGAATTAGATCACTTCAAATTCTTATTATTATTTGGTAAATATGTAATGTAACTTACACAAAAGATAAATCTAAAGGCAACTAGCCAAGAGTAAATAGAGAAATGCGATCTTATTAGCATACAATATGGTACAAGTTTGTTTCCAAGATGTTAAGTTGTTTTACATTAGCATTTATT
This sequence comes from Lycorma delicatula, assembly GCF_047948215.1. Classification (NCBI taxonomy): domain Eukaryota; kingdom Metazoa; phylum Arthropoda; class Insecta; order Hemiptera; family Fulgoridae; genus Lycorma; species Lycorma delicatula. The sequence goes on from NC_134455.1 coordinate 301,076,192, forward strand.
ATAGTTAAAATAGATTATTTACTTAAACTTCTGTTCTTTCAAATAATTACTTCTCTTACTAAGCTGGATTAATATAAATCTAAACATATTATTACTATTATTATTATTATTATTATTATTATTATTATTCAATATTATTATAAGTAATCTATGGAAATCATACATAACTAAATTTAACTTAATAAATAAAGAACAATATGGTTTGGTGCCAGGTAAAAATACTATAGATCTGGTCAGAACTTTATTGAATCTGTACACAGAATCTTAAATGATAATAAATGCGTGGTAGGAGTCTCCTTAGGTCTAAGTTAAGCGTTCGACTTAGTAAAGTATGATGTATTACTAAAAAATAAAAAATACTGGAATTCGTGATAAATTATTGAATCTGTTTGTTCATTATTTTAGCGATAGAATGACTAGTTTCAATGTGTGGAACTTCATTCGTAGACCGTTACCTCAAACCCTCGGTCTGATCCAGGGAAGTATTATTTTACTTATACCTTTTAACATTTATGCGAATGACTGCGAATTTGGCATTTAACGGTAATATTTTACGATAAGCTGACGATACTTTGTTGTTTACTATGAATAAAGACACTAACAGTAAACTAATTCAGATGCAAGAAGATCTTAATTTAACAATAAAATACTTTTATAATAATTCAAAAAGACATATATTCATTTTCAGTTCATTGAAATGTCATAGTTATAATTGTTTAAAAGAAATTCAATCATGTAACTGTGATAAGCTGACCTTCAGTAGAAATATTAGACTTTTGGGGGTATACCTAGATACATGAAGTGAAATACACATATTAATCACTTGACTAATACTCTCAGAATTATACTCTTCAAAAACTATAACATTTAAAATTGTTTCCCAGTTTACATAAAGAGGATTATATACTTTGCACTTTTCCAAAGTATTATAAATTATGGTAATGAAATATATTATTTAGCATCAGAATATCTACTGCAACAACATACGAGTTTCGAGGAGAATAATTAATGTTTCTATGGAATTACTGGCAATAATGTCGTTTGGGGCTCTGGCTATATATACAGACATAAGGAGGAATTATTTTAACCCTAAACATAGAGTCATCCATCGCACGAATACAATTTAAGACAATGTGTATACATAGCTACAAGATACAGCAATAAATACGGTAAATCGTTACTAGAATATCGAATAGCTAATCTACTAAATAGCCTCTCTAAAGAATTGAGATACCTTAACACTAATCCCAAAGTAAAAAAAACATTTAAGAATCTATTTTTTAAGAGATACAAACTAATGTGTAATGATAACGATGCATTGCAAAACAGAAACTGAAAGTAAAGGAATAGATGATGGAATGTGAAAAGAAGTGAACATAAAGTTAATAATAAGAAATAAAACTACACCTATAAAGTACCTAAATTAGAGTGGAACAAACTGGATAATGAAACACATAGCCCAAGGAAATTATTGCACTCATATTAATCTATTTATTTACCATCACTTTTATTTATTTATTATATTGAATTAATAACGCGATTTACATTATAAAAAATCTTGAATAGTGATTATTTTGTGGATGAACTGAATCTTTAATTTGTAAAACGTAATGACAAGACGCCATTTGTGAATTGAGTGAGAAACGATATATTGAAGGATAGCCGAGATCGATATATCGATATTTAATTTACAACCTACTGGATTAGAAAATATTTAACATTTATATAAAAAAATAATAATATGTACATATATTGTGATTTAATTAATTATGAAATTTGATGTTTCTTTTACCTACTACGTCGTTTGTGATATTCCCATAAATTTACATATATTGTGATGTCATGTTATGTGTTTGTTACTTATGCTCTGCAGTATGATTTGCAAGTTATTTATATGCACTGAATATATTCATAATTTTTTGTATTATGTGTGATTTTTATAACTTGATATTTTCTTTTTTTGTTTTGCTGTATTAAGATTTCCATTTATTACATATTTCAGATACTTGTAACTTTAGTTTAATCACATTTATTGTAATCTACCTCAGTTAATCAATTTTGGCTAACGGTAGAAATAATAAGCTAAATGTATAATATGTTTGTACGAAATTTGTTTGAAACTGAAAATAAATTGATTTTATTATTATTATTATTATTATTATTAAAACATCGGGAATATCAATATGAATTTGAAGTTGGTAAAGGATGAAAAGTTTTTAAATATAAATATTTATTAACGTTAGTTACAGCCTGTGTTTTTTTTTTTTCATAAAGCTCCATTTAATGTATAATAATCTACGATAATGATTGTGCTACAAGGTTTCTACATTTAATTTAATTGTGTTTTATACTTTAATAATAATTATATTACTGACCTATTTATTTCTTGTCATTTACATATATTTGAATAACTAATTTTGTAATAATTTATTATTAAACTAAAATCATGTTTGAATTCATAAAAACAAAATTCAAGCACAGTTAAAATTACACAAGTTTATAATTCATAAACTTATTGCTTTTATAAGCAATCTTTAAGCACATAAATTAAAATTTTACTTTAAGACACTCAATTATCATTTTTATGTACAACATTTACTTCAACAGAAATATTTTGGAAACTAACTCATTTTAAAAAACAAATACAAGTTTGTATATTTCACCTTGTTGTTTGTATATTTCTAATGGTTTTTTTAACCTGTTTACCCGATCATTTAATTGAAATATATCATTTTACGCTTTGTACTATTTTAAATTCATTAGCAAAATATTTTAATTTGTGTATACTTGTATATAAATGACAAAAAAAAACAATATGTATTACATTATATAAATATATATGTTACCGAGAAAGACTGATATCTGGAAAATAACAATATTCTCCGTGAATGTCTATACACACCAAGTACGTCGGTGAAAGACCGAAATACTTGCTTATTCGAACATTTGCCGATGTAAGTTGACAAACACGGATAAGCTCTGGTGGGTGTTGAAACGATAACTAGACATTAAAAAAAAATCACCCTCTCTAAGGTAAACAGATTAGGAGAAACACTCTTAAAAAAAAGAAGTTTAAATTTAAGCCAAATATAACCTATCCTTGCTTCGCTAGCTAACCTCGTCTAATTAACGTAAAATATATAATTTATATATGTTATTCTCCAACACTGGAGGCGATTAATTAAATTCACCGCATTTATAAAAAATTTAATTAAATTTTCAGCATTTTATAAATTGAAAGGGCCAATTAGATTATACATAAAAGGTTAACTGCATGGATGAACGATAAATATAAAAATAAATGGTCACACGGTTTACTCTTTGTTCAATTTTTTATAGAAATATTTTTATTCAACTTTCACCATCAGTGCATTCTGATTCGGTGAATTTTATTAATCGTCGCAATTATTGAGAATCCCATATGTACTTGTAGTTTTTTCTATATTTAATGTTAATTAGACTAGGTTAGAGAGCGAAGCGAGCGTAGATCATTTTTAGCTTAAATTTAAAAGATGTTCTTTGGAAGCTCGGATTTTTAGGAATATAATATTGGTAATAACTAGGATATCTTGGTGTTTGATGTTTATAGTCATTTGGATTTCTGGTCGAAGCAGCTTTCTTTACGATTCGAATACTATTAATATTATTATTAAAATTATACTTATTCATTTTAAACTTAGAGGCACAATTAGCATGCCTTATTTTAAAGGATTGGGGTGTTTTGTTTGCATTAGTGATCCTACTGGTTCGAGTAAGCCTTTTAATAATACTCTTGACGCTAACGTTTTTACATATTCAATTAAAAAGTTTGCGAATACTGCCTCTTTATTTGTGAAATAAGCTATTTGAATGTTCAGTAACTTTAGTAAACGTTCATTAAAATCAAAAGGAGTTCCACTACTCTCTTGTTTTAATTAAGCTAATTCTAAATTTAATGTAAAACAATCTCTAATGTCAAGATAACCATTTAATAATACCTGCCTGACATCATTCCATTTATAGCAATTATATACTACTACTAATTCCAACGCAGGTGATTTTATTTTAGAAATAATTGTGGAAAGTATTAATATATTAATTTTAAAATTCGTTCAGATTACTGGCGATGTAAATTTTGCTACTAATTTATTACATAATGAAATAATTATACGTAATGAAATAATTTTAACAGAATTTACCATGATGTTTCAGGTGATCCACCTGTAAATTCTGGTAACATATCTAAAAAAAATTCTTCTCTTACCACTGGTACTACAATTTTAAATATTGATATACTACCCACAAATTATATATATTACACAAAATTACCAAATTTTTTTTTAATATATATTTTACTTAAATATTTATCTTACCTTGAGTGCTAATTTTAACATTATAGACATGCTTATCGGGTTGCCTTCGTAGATTGTTGCCGTCTTCGATTGTTACCTTCGTCAATTGGTAGTACCTTCAATGAGCTGATAGTCGATCGGAATTATATTTGATAATTCTGCCTACTAGACCAGCTAGTAAAGATGTGCTCTCTTTGCGTCGCTGTAGTTCGAATATTGAATCGATCAGATAGCTAGACTACGTCGATTGCTGACTTCGATGTGGACAGTCGAATAATATTCTCTTATTCTCTTCGTCCGACGCTTCTTGTTAACGATACGATGACCGAAGATATTATTTCCGTTAACTTCGCGAAATGACTTTTATTTAGTACACCTAGTTTATGGTTTGCAAACCAAAGTTCGATTATGTGTGCTAACTGTCCTCAAGGTGACCTACCGACTAAGTTAAGTTTTATAACTCAACGAGTTTCGTTTTTAAAAACATGGACTTTATTTTTACAATTAAAATCATTACAATTAGTGTAAATTAGTTATAATGATTAATTAATTAATTGTTAATCATTAATTGACCCCATGAGAGATGCTACAGGACATTTCAGTATGAAAGTCACTGTTGAACTGATTGTTATTACAGTTAAAATAAAAAACAAAGGTTGCAGCTGCATTGCATTCTTTCACAGATGGGTTTTCCTAGAAACCAGCGATAGGCAATACAAGTGGTTTATGGAATGTAAGGCATCATCTACTCTCAGACTATTCTCAGTAATGTAACTTACATATGTATATATACATTGTTACCACATACGTGCCTACCTTAATATCGGCGGACGGCAACGGTAGCAGCTCATATGTCAGCGGAAGCATAGTATGCGTATGCGCTGGTGCAAACGTCACTCCGGCAACGGAGTTGATTGCGCTGTTCTCCCACCATAGCGATACTGCGGCCCCACCACTCTCAGGCTCCAAGAGCATGCACGAGAGTGAATTTTTATTTCATCGTCCACCACCAGCTAGAGAAGACCAAGAAAAAGAAGAAGAAGAAGATAGAAGAAGTTCCCTGGCCGCGTCAACGTGGGATCTCCAGGCGGATACCAACATCCCCGCCGAAGCAGCAGGCCTGGTCGGCCCGCCGAGGGAGCCACTGGTCGCGGATGCTACCCTCCCGCTCCATTAAAACCCGTTGAGGAAAGACACCCTCCGTTATCGGTCGCCGCACCACCCCCTCTGTTCCGAGCCCTGAGGGACTTTATCGGAGGTCGTCTTTACATCTCACAGTCATCACCTTTCCATTCCAGCTCGCCGGGCTTCAATCGCCCTGGCCGGCGGACAGAGCAGCAGCAGTCAGCCCAGCGCGGGATCGTTCGGGAAGACGCCTTGGCCGCGCCGATCCGACACTGCGGAGCTCTGGGGCCACCATTGACACGCTGTACCAACTGCTGCTGAGGGGTAGCCCGGTCTGATTTCAACGGAGAAGCCGCAACTCCCCTGCATCGCCGAAGACCAGCTACCGGACCCTAAAGCTTTTCTCAGAGCTAAAGCAAAAAACGGCCCATGTCAGGGCTACCGCAAGGTTATAAATTTTACAACGAGCTGTCGAAGCCAGTCGACGACAACAGCCCTTCTTAGGGATGCTACAAGGTTATAAAGCGCCACGTGCCGTCGAATCCATTCGACGACAACATATATATATATATATATATATATATATATATATATATATATATATATATAGTTTTTAACGTTTTTTTAAATTTTTTTATTGATATTATTTTCAGTAATATTTTTGATAGTTATTATTTTAAACCAAATAAATCTTACAATCTTTGATATTTAGAAATCTTTAAATATCATCCTAATTCAAATTTTCAATAAAATACTACCATTAATATTCATTTATTAAAGAAAAAACTATGTAACATTTATTAAATCTAGGTTAAATTTTTTCTCCGATACAAACGTATTAAGCACACAATAACACGAACATGTAACAGCGCACAATAATACGCAAGAATTGTTTAACTGACCTTTTTTGTTTTTGATTCATTGATTTCTGAAATCCATGAAAAAGAATAATACTATGGCTAATATTTTTAACTATATGCATATATGCATATATGTATTAGTATATATATATATAATATCATAGCGTATTTTCCTTACATTATTCAACAGCCGATAACAAACACTTACTACGGTATGACTTTTAACAGCCGATAAAGTCAGAGATAATATTTAAATATCTTTATGAACTTGCTCGATTTTTTTCTTGTTGTTCATAAACAGAAAAAGGAAAAGGAATAAATAAAAAATCCAAAGCAAGTTCTTAAAACATATATAATGACTACGATTTAAGATTAATAATATTCAGTTTATATCTTAGCAAACTTGACAAATTTTCACCAATTTGCTGTTTACCTAATTATATATTATTTCGTCATTAATTAATTAAATATTGTAATCTATTATAAGATACAGTCAAAGAAGTAAGTACGAATTAGAGAAGCTGAAACATTACATTCCACTCGAGCACATATTAATAATTAGACAGGTTCTACATGTCTCATCAAAATTTAACGCAACGGATTGGATTAAATCATATTGTATGTGGTATTAATTCATCGCAAGTAGGACTCCTTACATGATATAAATTTATATATATATAAACAAACATTTTAACGTTATTGTAATATATACTATAAACAATTTTAGTGATTACAGTTAATTCTTTTAGCTAAATCTAAATTTACCTTTTTCAATGGAGATATTTCATTAATTACATATTCTTTTATGCATAAATACATTAAAAATTATTATATTTCACAATATGGCATATTATTTTGAAAGGCAAGTTAAATCATCTCAAATTTCCAAAATTTCGAAACGACAATCCAGATCTAATTTTATAAACGCAACGTTTGAAATAACTTTGTTCTTCAAAATATTTTCAGTCATTTTTGTAAACATCTTCAGAGATTGGTCTTTCTATTCTCAACAGATATTTAAACTGTGACACGATTAGGTTGTATTATAAATTCTAGTTTGGTTTTCCATTTTTATCATCGACGTCATTGAAAAAACAAAATATTACAAAATTATAATTATTTCATTGTTACCAATATAGACACTTTAGCAGTGTGTCCACTATTGCACTGAATTACAGAGAATTTTATTAAGAAAGGCTGAATAATGGAAGTAATAGTGTATATATTGCATAGTATTTACATAATATTACTGCAGTACTACTGCGTCGTGAATAACTGTATTTAACTTCTTTTGCAGTTTTAATAGTGATTACGTCTTATTTTATAACTAAATTAATTTTTAATGATGAACTTTTACTGACTTATTAATGAATATTTAAAAAACCTACCTTTTTAATTATACACAATATACATATATATAGTAATGCAACAAATAAAAGATTAGGAAAAATTATTAAATTAACAATAATTTGTGAACAAAACTTAACAATAACATTTTGTTATTGTCAATAAAGATATTTAATAAACAATTGTTACAAAGCATGGTAATGCTTTGTAACAATAGTAGTAGTAAATGTAACAGTAGTAGTAGTAAATGCTAGTAATAGTAGTAGTAGAAAGGAATCATGGAATTTCTTCTCAGTTAAATTTTCCAACTTTTTCTACTTTGGGCTAGTCCCTCGATGTTTTTCTATCAACCTTGATGGAATCTATCTTCTTCATTCATCCTTCCTTTTCTACTCTTTATCAATCACCCTACTCCAGTCCTCAACGGGCATAACTTTTTTTCCAATGTCCTAACCAATAGGTATTATCCTTCTTTAGTGTTTTCTTTTTTATTGTTCTTCCTTTTCCGATCCTTATTTTTTAAAGGATCGGAAAAGGCTTTCCGATCAATATGCTTGCCTTTACAATACCCTGTCCATTCACTCGTTCACATTTCTCCCGTTGTACTTTTCTAATCCGATTAATACAACAAAAATGTATAATAAAAATATAGAAATAATGTATAGATTTACCTAATTTAAGAAAAACACTTTCATTCTCTCAAAATAGTACCTAAATAAATATATCTGTACTGATTGGTGGAATTTTTTCACCAATATATTATTAATAAAAATTATTTTTTATAAATATTTTTTTATTTAATTTTTAATACTCGTTATGCACTTAAACTAACAGTACGATAAGTCCATATTTCTTTGGATTATGTATCGTCCTTTATTAAAAAAGTTTAAATTATACGTTATAGATATATTTAGTATAATAAAAATAAATTTTTAGAATAAAGTATATATAGAGTAAATATATAGAGTAAAGTATATATGATTAATGAATTTCAGTTCAATCAAGTAAACATAAAACGTAGGATACTATTAAAATGAACATATTACGTAAATGAGTATACGGTAGCCAGCGTCATACGATAACTTTCTTATAATGATAAAGATTGACTTAGAAAAATTAGGTTGCCAGAAAATTTCCATTTTAGTAACATACAGATGCTAAGGAATTGATGGCTGATCACCAAACTCTTTCATCTTATTTTTTTTTTAACGGTCCAAAATTTTAACTTTTATTTGAAAACTGCAATAAATTTTATATGATAAGCCGAAATGAACTATACTTTAAAGATAGAACAATTTTATTTAAAAATATCTTCTTATATTTTAATGTATTTTGCGTAGAACAACTAATGAAAGCAGAAATTTTTAGTAATACTAAGTAGGTAATGAACATGCAGATTCCGCTACCAAAGAAACATGTAATCAGCCTCCTTTCACCACCCGAGTTGCTACTTCTGATTTTATTAATTGTGTAAAACAATCACTGAGAGCAAGGTGGCAAGGTGACTTGGACGGCTATCGTTGATAATAAACTCCGGCAGATTAAAGATTATGTATGTATGCCGTTCCGGCCTGGTGGCGCTCTATTGCCATCAGGCGCAACAAGGAGAGACTAGCGAAGACGCACAGGTGTGTGCTCCTAGGTGTTGTGTCCGCATACAGGACAGTGTCCTATGCCGCCCTGTGCGTGTTATCGGGTGCACCTCCTATTGACCTAATCGCAAAAAAGAGGGTGGAGAGGGCACAAGGCAAGCCAGAACAAGAGGTCAGGGATGCTGTTTATAATATCTGGCAGGTAAGATGATCGCAGGAAGGTGTGGGTCGATGGACGAGAACCCTCATCCCCAACATCAAGCCATGGTTGTCGAGAAAATTTGGTGAGGTTGATCATCACCTATCACAGTTTTTTACAGGATATGGTTCCTTCAATAACTACCTGCACAAAATAGGCAAGAGAGCAGAGCCAATTTGCAACTACTGCAACGAGATAGATGATGCTGAGCACACCTTTTTTAAGTGCAATAGGTGGGACACACTTAGACATAGTAAGACACTCACAGGTATAACTCCAGAGACAACAATAGAATACATGATAAGAAGCGAGTTAAACTGGAATAATTTTGCTACTTTTGTTAGACAAGTCGTACTACAGAAATACTCCGATGAGAGAAGACAAGGTGTTGGCTAGAATAGGGCTGGGTGGACAGCCTTGCTGGTGAGGTCCAGCATGCTGCCGTGTGTTGGCACTGATGAGCCACCAAGGACTCCACGGGTAACAGTCAGGTAACAGCACACTGGATACCGAAGGGACCCGGCGCCACGTCGCGGCGCACTAGGTGTGGCGTGGTGTCCAAAAGGACAATATTAATAAAGAACTCTCAAAAAGAGCTAACCGGTAGGCCAACCTGCCATGCCGGTATATAGCCGGTAGGTGGGGAGGCCTATTTGAGTTTAAAGACACTCCCCTGGGCGGCGTAATACCAACGGTCTAGCCCAGGGGAGCTGAGAAAAAAAAAAGATTAAAGATTATGTGTTGCCATGGGACTCCTCATGCAGAAAAACTCTGCGTCCTCTGTCCTCTGTACTCTGTCAATTGCGGGTAGGACATAAGAGGGTACACACGAGTACCTGATGTCAGGAGGACACGCAGCTCTATGCGCACAATGCAACTGCTGCATGACTGTGCGTCACATACTCATCATAGATTACATATCTTATTCGGCGTTGCGTCGTAAATTTAACCTACCCAGAAACATCCGTGGTGTCTTGTACAATGATAATGAAATTTTAAACCGGATGTTTCTATTTTTGCTAGTACTGGGTTAATACAAAAAATTTAATGTTGTCCTGTGTATTTTTTACGCTGGAAGAGTTTTTAATAAGTTTGTTTTTTAAGTTTACTTTTAATTTTATTTTTTTTGGTTCTGTATTTTTGATTTTGTTCTCCGAGTAGGGATCCTTTTACACTCCCTATCGGAATTTGTTACATTTCATATAGTTTCTTTTTTTATTATTTTTGCTTTTATGTTTCAAAGACCCCGTCTGTGATATTAGTTTTAAGTTTTATTTCACTTTTTTAATTTTTGTTTTTAACTTAGTTTTAATTTTTTATTATATAATTTATATTAGTTTTGATTTTTATTTAATTTTGTTATTTCAGTTTTAACCTAGTTTTAAGTTTTATGTTAGATCTTTTATGGTTTTTAGTTTTATTTTTAGTCTTTTTGTTATCCTAGAATGGGCCCTTTAAACCCATCTCGGGCTTTGTTAAATTCTATTCACTTTTGGTTTTACTTTAGATTTTATCTGTGATATTAGTTCTAAGTTTTATTCATCGTTTAGATTAGCTTATTTTCCGGGCGATGATATTCCGGGATTAAAATTCTGGGCGATGATAACGGGCAGTCGTTTTTCACCCCTCAAAAAAAAAAAAACCAAAGCAACGACTTCATTCCGCCTTAAGATGTGGCATAAGTCTGTCTCTTCTTTTAGCTATATTTTTTCAAACGCTTCTTTCCAAATGCTTCAAATTTGCTGCAACACCTCATCATTTGTCACTTTAAATACCCATCTGATTTTTAATATTCTTCTATAGCACCACAAAAAGAGAACAGTCCAAAGTGAAATAGTTTTGTTCATGAGCAGCCCACAACAGCTTATTAAGAAAAAAAGAAATTTTAAATAATAATTTGAGTTTATTAAAAATTTCGAGTTAAATGGAATTCAAACACAGTTCATTATATTATTCATTTTGCGTATGAATATTTCCATAAAATATAATAAAAAATAAATTTACAGTAAGGAGAAATTCAAGAGGGAAAGTAGATGACTTAATTATGATATTGCTACTATGGCAAAATCAATAATAATACAGAAATTTTAATAACGCTTTAATGTATTGCAAGAAAGGGAAATTAAGATACAAAATAATTGTGAGTAAAAGGAAAAGTGATGATATATGATAGAAACCAAGATGTTAAAAAATTAAATATTAAAATAGGTAAGAAAAATATAACAGAAATGAAAGGGTTTTGTAATTTAAGGAGTAAAACAAAGGATGAATAACGTAAAGAAGATATGAAAAGAAGATTGACACAAGCAAGGAGAGCTTTTATTCACAAAAAGACTTCTAGTATCAAATATTGATCTAAGCATAATAAAAAAAATTTTTAAATATTTTTTTAAGTTTAATGTTTTATATTACTGAAGTATGGGCAATAGAAAAACAGAAAGAAAAAAATAAGGACCAATAAAGTGCGGAACCGGAAGAAGCCTCAACAGAACCCTAGACAAAATTTTAATTTGGGGCCCCATTTACAAAATTGGGAAAAACAAAAATTGAAACGTAGTCGGGAAATTACCTTTTAGTTAATAAATAAATATAGTTAAATTAAAAAAAAGTCGGAAATGAAGTCGGATTCAAACCGATGTGCCTTCCCCTTGTAATATCCAAACATTTCATAAATTAAAATTTTGTTTGGGTGTAACTCTGGAACCAATGAAAATAATAACCACTTATGATATATCGCTGAAAATCTCTTAATAAGTGCTTATTGCCGCAGTTAAGAAACAGTCCAAAATCCATTTTTTTTTTTTTGGATTTCGGGCTTTTTGAACACTTTGGTCCAGTTGAATACAATCAAAAGGGGCGGTGCACAACTAGATGTTACATCAGTCCTAAATACAAAATTTCAACATCCTGGGCTAATCGTTTTTGAGTTATGCGAGATAAATACTTACGCCCATATGTTCGTACGTACAGATGTCATGCCGAAACTAGTCAAAATGGATTCAGGGATGGTGAAAATTAAAATGCATATTTCCGTTAAAATCTGAAAACCGAATTTTTTCTCGATCATAATACTTTCTTTACTTCGTAAAAATATTCACCATATTAACCTACTAGGACAGTGATGGGGGATGGTCCCCTCTTGGTTTCGCCAGTAGCACTAATTCCATTTTATTATTTTGTCATTTATTATGATGACATTCATTTGTATTTTTTTATATTGTTCATGATGAAATATAAAATTCATATTCATACAGAGGTCCCACGAAGAAACAGAGAAATTTTCAGGACATATTCTACTGGTGAAAATAATGGAAAAGGTTTAAATAAACATAGGTCTGCAAACGCTGCCAGCGAAAGATTCGGCCTGGTTTTCAGGTCTTCTATTAAAACGAAGCTCTACTGTAATTTTTGGGATACAAGTTTCTTTAGGTTTATATTACAATTGCTTTGTTAAATGAGAAATAAATGTGGAAGATTTATTAGCAAACTTGTAGAGAATTTAATTCTGAAAAAATTAATGTAAATATAGCCAATAGTAAGTAAATAAAAATAAAAAAAATTAATAATAATTAAAATTATATATACTTTTTAAAATTTATTTATATTTTTTCCTGTACTGAAGCCGGATCCTTTCAAATTGCAGGCCGTAAACATTTGTCTTCCTTGTCTATTGGTTAATTTTTCCCCGTCCAAATATAGTGTTACAGACAGAGGAAATGTAGCCAGATTGATAACATGCAAAATGAAAAAATCTTAACGGAAATAGGAAAGAAGGTCAATTTGTGAAAAAATCTTGTAAAGATACTAATTATGTAGGTTGCCCACATTTAGTGATTACACGCTCACATTCAGTTACAATTTTCTTTTTTATGATATGAATTTCTTACAGCATAATAAATGCAAGCCTACCCTATAATCCAACCCATAACTTTCCAAATGAAAGGCAGTAAAACTACCACTCCGCTAGAAACATCGGTTGGATGTCCTACAGAGACAAAGTTTTCGATAATAAACCATCTCTAAATTCATAATCGGTAAATTTAATCTAATTTCATTAAAATATTTTACTTTTTGAGAAACATTTTTTATTGCTGTCACTGCGTTTAATTAGCCTGCAGTAAAGTAAATTATTAAGATACTATACAATTTCTTCGGTAATAGAGTTTACGTAAAAATCAGTTTCACTCAGCTGCAACGTTATTAAGCATAATTAATAGTATAGTATTAGGTCGACTTAATTGCTACACCTTTATGATCAAATAAATTATTTGACTTTACATGAACACGTACTCATCTAATGAAGTAATATAGTTACTGTAGTTACTAAATTAAGAATGTTAAATTATTTTGGCGAGAAATTTATCAAAACAAACTGCTTGCTTCTGTTTCATCTACTTTTTCGTTTTAATATAAAACTACGAGATCAAATTTGCTGATCTCCTTGGCAAAATGGTAGAGTCTCATATTTTCATCAGTAGAGGTCTTAGGTTCGAATCCTAGTCAGGAATAGCATTTTTCATACGCTACTAAATATCCATTTACACATTCCCACATAAACTTTTCGCATGTTTCTGTGATAAATTAATCAGAAAAAAAAGATTAGAAATATGATGGAAAGCAATAATTGTTAAGTTTTTATCTCCTAGTTCATCTGTAGGTCTTGAGTTCTAGCAGGCATGCTAGTTTTTTCACATTACAAAAAATTCACTTCGTTTTTATTCATCTGAGCATCTGATACAGAATTTCAACCATAACAAACAGAATATAAAAGAGATTAATTGCCGTTTGGCATTCTTTCATGTCATTTATGGACATTCATTACTATAGATATTTGGGCAGACAATATTTAACTGTGTAAAATAAACACGTTTTATTTATGTTTTTTGTAGGATCAACATTAAAAAATACGAAGTTTTTCTGAGTGATCAGTTTTAACGTAATTTTTAAAGGCATTATTTTAATAACAATAAAAATTGTATACATCCCACTATTAATTTTGGTTTAAGTAATTTTAAATTATATTACTGAAACTGTATTTTATTTCTTTCTTTGTTTTATTAAAATGACGTTAATAAATATGTATACTCGGTCAATAAAACATATAACAAAAATGTTTGATTTTTTTAATGTAAATTCTGTCTTAATTAATTTTACTTTTTTATCCAATAATTCTCTTTAAACAGTAGAAAAATTTCTGAGCTAGCCATTTAGAATAAAGAATTCAAATTAACACGCCGAATTAGTTACAATATATACCAAATTATATTTTACTTAGGTACTGATTTGATTACACTTATATGATTTTAGGTATAAATTTTATCTTACCTTTGCATCCAGTAGTCTGGTAAAAATATCAATTCCATAATATAAATATCACAAAAATAAATTAAATTCTGCATAAAATTATTCTACGCGCTAGTGTATATTTATAAACATAATTATATTTTTAAGGTAATAAAAATAAAAATGATAAGTCAATTACTCCTAATAGTTATTTTTTCTTTCCCTCAACTCTAAATTATATAAAACATATATAAACAACAAATGTTAAAATGCATTCTCAGTACATTTCAATTAAGTAAATTGGAGCCAAGTTTCATCAGCGAGTGGTACTTCCATTTAGAAAATATGCCTTCATGTAGCAACTTCCTCCAGTTGAGAGTATTACAAACCGATCATTAAGATCAGTAAAGGTTTTAATATATGGTAGATCAATTCAATACACAACTTTCCTTTCAACTTTATAGCAAATAAAAATGTACTTCGTTTACTGGAAAAATGTTTTTGAAGGCTCTCTTGCGAATATGTAAATATACTTTCATTACTCTTTCATATGTGGATGATTATTATTTTCATTTTATGTATTAAATTTATAGGTAATTTTGGATATTACATTTTTAAAATACAAAAATTATTATACCAATTGGTATTTGTAAATTATTATTAGAGTTTTTATTTCTTAAGAGCGGTATATTTGTCGTTCATCGAAACATCGTTCACCATAGAATAAATTATTATAAAATTTACTACATCTAAGATCGTAAAATTATTTCGTTAAAACAATTGATTATGTTTAATTCAATATCAATGCAGTTGTACTTCAGCACTTTATTGAAAGCGATGGTGTGAAAGCGGTGAAAGAGAGAATTCTCTTAATAAAGAACCAGTTTATGGTAGATGAGATGAAGCTCAATATGTTTTTTTTTTCTTATCGAATACATTTTTCCTTTTCCCACACACTATAAATTGTAAATAATTCAATCCCAATTTTCCAAGTGGGTTTTGAAAATTATCCAAAATATTAACAAAAATCATCGATCAGATGATTTTTTACATGGTAATCAGCTGGAGAGATAATTCACTTTATATATAGTTAACTCTGAATTTTTTATTTGAGAACAGTTTTAAATAATGATTTAAAAAAGAAAAATATTATATTTGAAATAACGTTAAACATACCTGCTATTATGTGAAAGGTATCTATATTTAACGGGAGGAAATTTCGAAGCCGTAATTTTATCAGTTATGAAGAGAATATTAAGAGTGTCTTAATTCCAATGTCAGGGAAGAAAGTTGTAACAATATTCTGTATACTAGGAAGTTGGTGTTAACGATAATTTAATCATGTCTGTAATGTTATGCAATTAAGGTTACACACACCTATAGTCTAGTAAACGAAAGAAGAAATACAAGTTTTGAATGCTAAAATTTTTTATTTATAATATATTCTTTTATTAATATTACAATATTGTAATAATTATAAAAATTACAGCTTATAAAAATTAAATCCTGTGTTATTTTGTCTAAAGTAAGTTATACAATTGTTCCTTTGTTCTTAATTAAACGATTTAAATCATCAATATTTAAATAGAAAGTATGATCTCTCTTAAACTTCAGGAAACGCGTTCTAGATGCTTGGTGATTCAAAAAGGACTTATTCACAAATTTAAAATCATATAAAAATTTAATGATATAGCTTATATAGATTCTGTTAAGGTCTCATTTCATAACAAAACATATCAAGTTTTGTCTTACGTAGTTCATTTGTACCGAATCTGGCCAACAGTGCTGTTAGAAATGGATACATTTCTTGATGCGGAACAGGCTTGCTGTGTGTTTTCGTTTCACGATTTGCAGTCAGCAACTGCAGTTCAACGTAATTTTTCTAGAGAGAATGGTAGGAAGCTGTTTTCACAAAACTTTCGTTCAGAAAGGTTGTTCTGTTAAACATATAAAACCACCGCGTCCCTGAAGCTGATGTAGAACAACTCAGAGAAAGCTTAGCACGTAGATTGAAAAATCAACACGACGTGCGTCACGTGAGACTAGTATTTCATAAACGACTTTTGGCGCGTATTTCGTTAACAGTTGCAATTGAAGCCACACAAACTAACTGTAGTTCAACACATTACAGATGACAAAGTTCTTGGCTAAAATTTTGTGTAGAAATAATGGATAGAATAACAGATAACGATACATTTTTAGGCAATGTAATTTTTAATGATGATTCAACCTTTCACATCAATGGCAAAGTGAACACCCATAAATGCTGAGTAAGGAGGTTGCAAAAACCCTTATAAAATTCTTGATAGCTCTACGGTCATATTTTTTTGTGCCCTGAGCACACGAAGATTATACGACCCGTTCTTCTTACAGGAGGCAACCGCAAATGGTATCGTTTATCTGGACATGCTTCACAAAGTTCCAATTCTTCAGTTAGATTGTTATGACAAAATGGACGCCATTACTATGAACAAGATGGCCATACTATTACTATGACTCCATTATGTTATGAACAAGATGGCCGCCTAGAACTGCGAGCTTTTCTTGATACTCGATTTCCAATTCGGTGGATTGGTTGTGAAAGTTCAGTTGCACGGCCGTTTTTTTCACAGATGTGACCCCACAAGATCTTTTCTTGAGGTATTTCATTAAAGATCGGGTTTATGTTCCATTCTTGTCTGCTGATCTTGTTGAACTAAGACTTCGAATTAACACCGCAGCTACAGAGGTAACGCATGACTTGCTGCTCAGAGTCTGGAATAAAATCGATTCATATGGGATGTACATCACATTACAAATATAAGCCGTATCAAACCGAAGTGAATCAAATGAGAACCGAAGAGAATCTCTAAGTTAGCTCAATAAAATTTTGATTGTTTTTAATGTTGTGAAATCCTTTTTGAATAATCTCGTATTTCGGAATAAATGTCAGAAAGTATAGATTTTTCTCCTAAATATGATTTTACACATTAAAAAAATAACTTAACACGATGCTTTTTTTCTTGTTTTGTTTTCTTATAATGTAAAGAAGATTTTTCTTGCTGTTAGAATTCTTAATAAAATAACATAAAATACAATAAACTTTAATTTGCCATATGTTATAGTTTTTGTAACAGTTACAAATGTGTTACAAATGAAACTCGTGTTTTTTCCTTAACTAAACAATAATTTTTCACCGTAACATTCTGTCTTACAATAAAAATCATGAATTATTGATTTTTATTTGGCATAATAAAATTTTGATGAATTCTTTTTTTTTTTTTTTTTTTTGTCTTCAGTCATTTGACTGGTTTGATGCAGCTCTCCAAGATTCCCTATCTAGTGCTAGTCGTTTCATTTCAGTATACCCTCTACATCCTACATCCCCAACAATTTGTTTTACATACTCCAAACGTGGCCTGCCTACACAACCTTTCCCTTCTACCTGTC
Source organism: Lycorma delicatula (assembly GCF_047948215.1). Classification (NCBI taxonomy): domain Eukaryota; kingdom Metazoa; phylum Arthropoda; class Insecta; order Hemiptera; family Fulgoridae; genus Lycorma; species Lycorma delicatula. The sequence goes on from NC_134455.1 coordinate 301,094,358, forward strand.
CTTCCAATATTAAAGCGACTATTCCAGGATGCCTTAGTATGTGGCCTATAAGTCTGTCTCTTCTTTTAACTATATTTTTCCAAATGCTTCTTTCTTCATCTATTTGTCGCAATACCTCTTCATTTGTCACTTTATCCACCCATATGATTTTTAACATTCTCCTATAGCACCACATTTCAAAAGCTTCTAATCTTTTCTTCTCAGATACTCCGATTGTCCAAGTTTCACTTCCATATAAAGCGACACTCCAAACATACACTTTCAAAAATCTTTTCCTGGATTTTAAATTAATTTTTGATGTAAACAAATTATATTTCTTACTGAAGGCTCGTTTAGCCTGTGCTATTCGGCATTTTACATCGCTCCTGCTTCGTCCATCTTTAGTAATTCTACCTCCCAAATAACAAAATTCTTCTACCTCCATATCTATTCTCCTCCTATTTTCACATTCAGTGGTCCATCTTTGTGTGTTTACCCTTTCTTAACTTTGAACATCCTTGTCGGACTCCCTTTCTTATTACGACTTCTTTCTTATGTTCTTCAATTGTTACTGTTGCTGTTTGGTTCCTGTACATGTTAGCAATTGTTCTTCTATCTCTATATTTGAACCCTAAATTTTTTAAAATGCTGAACATTTCTTTCCAGTCTATGTTATCGAATGCCTTTTCTAGGTCTATAAACGCCAAGTATGTTGGTTTGTTTTTCTTTAATCTTCCTTCTACTATTAATCTGAGGCTTAAAATTTCTTCCCTTGTCCCTATACTTTTCCTGAAACCAAGTTGGTCTTCTCCTAACACTTCTTCCACTCTCCTCTCAATTCTTCTGTATAAAATTCTAGTTAAGATTTTTGATGCATGACTAGTTAAACTAATTGTTCTATATTCTTCACATTTATCTGCCCCAGCTTTCTTTGGTATCATAACTATAACACTGTTTTTGAAGTCTGACGGAAATTCCCCTTTTTCATAAATATTACACACCAGTTTGTATAATCTATCAATCGCTTCCTCACCTGCACTGCGCAGTAATTCTACAGGTATTCCGTCTATTCCAGGAGCCTTTCTGCCATTTAAATCTTTTAATGCTCTCTTAAATTCAGATCTCAGTATTGTTTCTCCCATTTCATCCTCCTCAACTTCCTCTTCTTCCTCTATAACACCATTTTCTAATTCATTTCCTCCGTATAACTCTTCAATATATTCCACCTATCTATCGACATTACCTTTCGTATTATATATTGGTGTACCATCTTTGTTTAACACATTATTAGATTTTAATTTATGTACCCCAAAATTTTCCTTAACTTTCCTGTATGCTCCGTCTATTTTACCAATGTTCATTTCTCTTTCCACTTCTGAACACTTTTCTTTAATCCACTCTTCTTTCGCCAGTTTGCACTTCCTATTTATAGCATTTCTTAATTGCCGATAGTTCCTTTTACTTTCTTCATCATTAGCATTCTTATATTTTCTACGTTCGTCCATCAGCTGCAATATATCGTCTGAAACCCAAGGTTTTCTACCGGTTCTCTTTATTCCGCCTAAGTTTGCTTCTGCTGATTTAAGAATTTCCTTTTTAACATTCTCCCATTCTTCTTCTACATTTTCTACCTTATCTTTTTTACTCAGACCTCTTGCGATGTCCTCCTCAAAAATCTTCTTTACCTCCTCTTCCTCAAGCTTCTCTAAATTCCACCGATTCATCTGACAACTTTTCTTCAGGTTTTTAAACCCCAATCTACATTTCATTATCACCAAATTATGGTCGCTATCAATGTCTGCTCCAGGGTAAGTTTTGCAGTCAACGAGTTGATTTCTAAATCTTTGCTTAACCATGATATAATCTATCTGATACCTTGCAGTATCGCCTGGCTTTTTCCAAGTGTATATCCTTCTATTACGATTTTTAAATTGGGTGTTGGCAATTACTAAATTATACTTCGTGCAAAACTCTATAAGTCGGTCCCCTCTTTCATTCCTTTTGCCCAGCCCGTATTCACCCACTATATTTCCTTCCTTGCCTTTTCCAATGCTTGCATTCCAATCTCCAACTATTATTAAATTTTCATCTCCTTTTACGTGTTTAATTGCTTCATCAATCTCTTCATATACACACTCTACCTCATCATCATCATGGGCGCTTGTAGGCATATAGACGTTAACAATCGTTGTCGGTTTAGGATTTGATTTTATCCTTATTACAATGATTCTATCACTATAAGTTTTGAAATACTCCACTCTCCACCCTATCTTCTCGTTCGTCACGAAACCTACTCCTGCTTGCCCATTATTTGACGCTGAGTTAATTACTCTAAAATCACCTGACCAAAAGTCGCCTTCCTCTTCCCACCGAACCTCACTAATTCCTACTATATCCACATTCACCCTATCCATTTCCTTTTTTAAATTTTCTAGCCTACCAACCTTTTTTAAGCTTCTAACATTCCACGCTCCGACTCGTAGAATGTTCTTTTTTAATTTTCTGGTGACCCCTTCCTTAGTAGTCCCCACCCGGAGATCCGAACGGGGGACTATTTTACCTCCGGAATATTTTACCAAGGAAGGCGCCTCCATTATTGCTATGTGAAAATGCAGAGAGCCACATTTTCTTGGAAAAAAAGCAGCTGTAGTTTTCTATTGCTTTCAGCTGCGCAGTACTCAGAGGACTGAGTGATGTTGATACGGCCGTTTAAGTCATTGTGACTCACGCCCCTAACAACTACTGAAAGAGCTGCTGCCCTCTTTCAGGAATCATTCCTTAGTCTGGCTCTCAACAGATACCTCTCCGATATGGTTGCACCTTCGGTCCAGCTACTCTGTATCTCTGAGCACTCAAGCCCCCTCACCAACGGCAAGGTCTCATGATTCATAGAGGATGGATGAATTCTTAAAAAAATAATTTATTTATTTAACTGTCAGTTCCCTTTATGTTATAATAAATATTTTCTTTAGTTTTTTTTTATGTCGGTTGATAATTATAATTTTATCTTAACTAACGAAAGATATTTACTTTATGTTTTCAAAATCTGTAACATAAACTACCATTTTGAATCACTTTTAAAAGCAATTTTAAAAGTAATCACTTTTTTTTCATAATTCTGATAGTTCGCATTTGAAAAAAATACCGAAAGATATTTGTTCTTTATGTACACTGAACAGAATTATGATAAATATACGATATATGTATATTTATATATATATATATATATATATATATATATATATATTATTATATCGTATATAATATTTATTTATATTATATATTTTTAATATATTATGTATATTGACAATTACGAAAAGATAAAAAATTCTTCAGTATGGAAATTTTAGTAAAATATTTCCTCTTCTTATAAATAAATCTTGAAAATACTAAAAAATTACAGATTTCCATCGCCCTACCTCTTGATCCAAACTGATTTGAAAAATGTAACATTTTCCTTAAGTTTAGCAATTTTAAATAACCCTATAAAGTCATTCTTGAAATACGTGTTGTAAATATCACATTTTCATGTCACTGCAAATATCAAAAGATATATCTTATAATTACATTTGTTGTATGGTATATTACCCTTTACTCTTTTAGCTGTATGAAATAATCAAATTAAAGGTGTAATTTCTTACAATTAATAATACATTACAATCAATGATTAATAATTGCACTATAGTACTTCCCTCTTTTCAAATAAATCATTAAATTATTTAAGCTCAATAATAATTTATTCAATCATTAGTTGAAAACTGTGTAAGTTGAAATTCTTACACTTACATTGTATTTTCAGCTTACTTGAATACAGAACTATTTCCTGACATTTTTTGTATTAATTTTAAAGTTTCTTAATTACAATTGAATTTTTCTTGTATTTTCATTCTTTTATTTTTTTTGTACTTTTTTGTTATTAAATTTTTTTTTTAAATCAAATAAAATTATTATTATAATACTAATAATAATAATAATATTACGGATGTTCATCGTATGAAAATTTGTGCACCTGACACATTCAAACCTAAAATCATGTAAATTCAAATTAAGATTTGTTGACAATAAACCATGGGGGATAGGCATTTACGTTTTATTTCTATCTATACAGAATACTTTTACAGATGTATTATTTATAATATAAATATAATGAAGATATGATAGTTAAGAGGATAATTATGATCTGAAAATCACAGAAACAATATCCAAATAAGAGTGAGGAGTTTCAAAGATTGATTCAATATTTGCAAAGGACATTTATTGTTGCTCCAAAACATGCTTCAAAATATTGTATAAATAAGTTTTCCTTATGGAGAGAGAGAGCAAAGATAATTTTGATAATATTGATGATGCTTTTGATGGAGATTTTAAGAGGTGCATGCAAGACAATATTAAAAGGCGATCGATATTGCGGGATTACCCATCTTATTCCTCTAGAGCTTTAATCTCAGCTCTTCGAGAGAAGCGAAAGGTCCATGCGTCTTTCAAATAATATGGTCTTTCGGTATATTACGGTGAATTTAATAAACTGAGAGAAAAATCGAAGCGTTTTTTAGTACGCGATAGACACGGCGATTAGTTTGAAAGTGATTTAAAGTATCAACCTAAAAATTCTAGAAGTAGGTTCGTAGCAATAGAATACCGGAGAATTCTGTTGGGGCTGTAATGGTGCACGACGTACTTGGACTTATCACTCACCAGCTTATCAGTCGAAAGTATGGAGAATACTTGCAGTCTGTTTGTCAATCTACAGGTGCTGGGCAATTTTTCGTATCAGATGTTGATGTGATGGAGTCACCCTTTCCTGTTGTTTCGGCTGATGAAGTCTCCAGTGCTATTAGTCGTCTTAATGAAAAATCGGCCGCTGGGATTGATAACATACCACCTTTTATTTGATGTTTTGTCTCCTACTCTGGGCAACTTATTCAACTTAAGTTTGAGGATCGGGTAATTTCCCAGGACATGGAAAAAATCTAGAGTGACCCCCATACATAAAAAGGAGAAAGATTCCAGCATCAAGAAATTTGTCCCATCTCTGTGTTAGGTGTGCTGCCGAAGGTATTTGAAATTTTGCTCCGAAAGATCTTCCGATTATACATCGTACCTAAGGTTATTGCGAAGCAGCATGGATTTTTATTGGGTAGATATACCTCTAACTTTTGTACACTTTTGAAAACCGTAGGTCCAGAAGTATAAGGCTAGGCTCAGGTAGATGTAGTATACCTGGACGTATAGAAAGCTTTTGACACGGTTCCACATAATTGTCTCTTGAATAAAATGGAGAAAATGGGTTTTCCCTTTTCGTTGGTTAGGTGGACCGCCTCTTACCTTACCGACCGCTTTTTTAGAATGTGTTTTGGTGTCTCCACATCTGATAAGTTTCATATTAGTTCTGGTGTTCCTCAGGATTGACTCTTGGCCCATTCCTTTTTTTGACTTTAAACAATTTTTTAAAAACTTTTAAAAAAAATATTATTATTATTATGCTCTCCCTATTGCTTTTCCGGTGAAAATAGCTTGAATAGGACTATATTAAAGGGGAAAGTATGGCGATCATGTTAAAAAGAGGGTATCGTGTTTTTTGTAAACTTTTACGTTTTAGGGTCCAACTAGTTCAACTAGATAAAATTTATGAATGTACGTGTACGTACGTATGAACGTATGTCCACAGTTTTTCCTTACATCTTAGGATTAATAAAAACGATTTTCTTCAAATTTGGCAAAAATATTTTTATACACTGATCGTTAATCATAATACTTTTTTCTGAAATTCTTTAAGAGGGTTGATGATATTCAATATCGAAAAAATCAATTTCGAATTTCTTCAGAGGTATTTAGAGAAGATTTTATTAAAGTAAATTTTTTGTGTAGTAAAATGCATATATAAATAATAAACAAATGTATTTTTCAAAAGATTAATCCCCATCTCTTAAAACTGGAATATATGTATCTTGTTCTTTCTCCCTTCAAATATCTTTCAACATTTTTTGTAAATCTATACTTACAAAAAATATATTGAGCTACTAAGAAATGTCTACCGTTTTTTTATTTTAAATAAATTAAATAATTAAGCCAGTTTTTGTTTATTGACAACTTGCCACAATATATGTTATATAATAAACCTCATAGTATAATTACATTGCAAATAAAGTTTCACAAAGTTAATAAAATAAATATCATTAGCTTATAAAATTATCTGACGCATTAAACTTGAGTCGTTGAAATTCAATTAAGCCTTAACTACGTAGGTAATAAGAACATGTTTCATGTGAACCAAGATGTTATGGTATTTCTAAACTGTCGTTAATAATTTTCCTATAAGTACTATTGTTTAGAAGAAACATGGTTACCTTTAATGTTTGGAAAGAGAGAGAGAGGGTTTAAAGAGTTACGTGATTATTTATTCTTTGTTCGAGATTATCAGCAGATCTTTTTTAAGAATTAACATAGTCAAGTATTTAGACAAATGATTCAAAAAAAAAGATTTTACAAATAAATAAATCTGAGATATAAAAAATTAGTTGTTTACTATTTACCGGTGAAAATAAGTTCACCATAAGTTTTGTTATAAATAATTTTGTTATAAGTTTATTTTCATTGGATTCATTTCTTCCCCGTTTAAAATGTTTTATAACATTTACAGTGAAAGGTATGATGGAAAAAAGATTTTTTTCTTATAAAAAGAAATAATATTATTTAAATGGAACTAGTAAAAATCAACAACGTATAAAACAAAGACTCCTTTAGAGTTCATACAATGTTTTAATTTTTTCTTAAGTTACAATTTATTCATAGAATTTATAATTAACCCATGTTTTTACAGTCAATTAAAGGGAAGAAGATAGACTCAGATTATATATTCATAATCGAAAGGTAATTAAGGCAGCAAATATTAAAATTAACAATAGTTCATTTATTGCACTAAAAATAAATGAATAATATAAGTTGCTTTTATCCATTATTTATTTTAAACGTTGTTTTTTTTTTTTGTCTTCAGTCATTTGACTGGTTTGATGCAGCTCTCCAAGATTCCCTATCTAGAGCTAGTCGTTTCATTTCAGTATACCCTCTACATCCTACATCCCTAACAATTTGTTTTACATATTCCAAACGTGGCCTGCCTACACAATTTTTTCCTTCTACCTGTCCTTCCAATATTAAAGCGACTATTCCAGGATGCCTTAGTATGTGGCCTATAAGTATGTCCCTTCTTTTAACTATATTTTCCCAAATGCTTCTTTCTTCATCTATTTCCCGCAATACCTCTTCATTTGTCACTTTATCCACCCATATGCTTTTTAACATTCTCCTATAGCACCACATTTCAAAAGCTTCTAATCTTTTCTTCTCAGATACTCCGGTTGTTCAAGTTTCACTTCCATATAAAGCGACACTCCAAACATACATTTTCAAAAATCTTTTCCTGGCATTTAAATTAATTTTTGATGTAAACAAATTATATTTCTTACTGAAGGCTCGTTTAGCCTGTGCTATTCGGCATTTTACATCGCTCCTGCTTCGTCCATCTGTAGTAATTCTACTTTTACCCAAATAACAAAATTCTTCTACCTCCATAATCTTCTCTCCTCCTATTTTCACATTCAGTGGTCCATCTTTGTTATTTCTACTACATTTCATTACTTTTGTTTTGTTCTTGTTTATTTTCATGCGATAGTTCTTGCGTAGGACTTCATCTATGCCCTTCATTGTTTCTTCTAAATCCTTTTTACTCTCGGCTAGAATTACTATATCATCAGCAAATCGTAGCATCTTTATCTTTTCACCTTGTACTGTTACTCCGAATCTAAATTGTTCTTTAACATCATTAACTGCTAGTTCCATGTAAAGATTAAAAAGTAACGGAGATAGGGAACATCCTTGTCGGACTCCCTTTCTTATTACGGCTTCTTTCTTATGTTCTTCAATTGTTACTGTTGCTGTTTGGTTCCTGTACATGTTAGCAATTGTTCTTCTATCTCTATATTTGAACCATAAATTTTTTAAAATGCTGAACATTTCATTCCAGTCTATGTTATCGAATGCCTTTTCTAGGTCTATAAACGCCAAGTATGTTGGTTTGTTTTTCTTTAATCTTCCTTCTACTTTTAATTTGAGGCCTAAAATTTCTTCCCTTGTCCCTACTTTTCCTGAAACCAAATTGGTTTTCTCCTAATACTTCTTCCACTCTCCTCTAATTCTTCTGTATAAAATTCTAGTTAAGATTTTTGATGCATGACTAGTTAAACTAATTGTTCTCTATTCTTCACATTTATCTGCCCCTGCTTTCTTTGGTATCATTACTATAACACTTTTTTTGAAGTCTGACGGAAATTCCCCTTTTTCATAAATATTACACATCAGTTTGTATAATCTATCAATCGCTTCCTCACCTGCACTGCGCAGTAATTCTACAGGTATTCCGTCTATTCCAGGAGCCTTTCTGCCATTTAAATCGTTTAATGCTCTCTTAAATTCAGATCTCATTATTGTTTCTCCCATTTCATCCTCCTCAACTTCCTCTTCTTCCTCTATAAAACCATTTTCTAATTCATTTCCTCCGTATAACTCTTCAATATATTCCACCCATCTATCGACTTTACCTTTCGTATTATATATTGGTGTACTATCTTTGTTTAACACATTATTAGATTTTAATTTATGTACCCCAAAATTTTCCTTAACTTTCCTGTATGCTCCGTCTATTTTACCAATGTTCATTTCTCTTTCCACTTCTGAACACTTTTCTTTAATCCACTCATTCTTTCGCTAGTTTGCACTTCCTGTTTATAGCATTTCTTAATTGCCGATAGTTCCTTTTACTTTCTTGATCACTAGCATTCTTATATTTTCTACGTTCATCCATCAGCTTCAATATATCGTCTGAAACACAAGGTTTTCTACCAGTTCTCTTTATTCCGCCTAAGTTTGCTTCTGCTGATTTAAGAATTTCCTTTTTAATATTCTCCCATTCTTCTTCTACCTTATCTTTTTTACTCAGACCTCTTGCAATGTCCTCCTTAAAAATCTTCTTTACCTCCTCTTCCGCAAGCTTCTCTAAATTCCACCGATTCATCTGACACCTTTTCTTCAGGTTTTTCCCCCCAATCTACATTTCATTATCACCAAATCATGGTCGCTATCAATGTCTACTCCAGGGTAAGTTTTGCAGTCAACGAGTTGATTTCTAAATCGTTGCTTAACCATGATATTATCTATCTGATACCTTGCAGTATCACCTGGCTTTTTCCAAGTGTATATTTTTCTATTATGATTTTTAAATTGGGTGTTGGAAATTACTAAATTATACTTCGTGCAAAACTCTATAAATCGGTCCTCTGTTTCATTCCTTTTGCCCAGCCCGTATTCATCCACTATATTTCCTTTTCCAATGCTTGCATTCCAATCTCCAACTATTATTAAATTTTCATCTCCTTTTACGTGTTTAAACGTTGTAGAAAAGTTTATTAACAGTTTACTAACAGCAAGTATTACTCAACAAAAAATTATTTTTGTAAGTATGATAAACTTATTATAGGTGACATGACATAACCCACCGGGTTGGTCTAGTGGTTAACGCGTCTTCCCAAATCAGCTGATTTGGAAGTCGAGAGTTAGAGCGTTCAAGTCCTAGTAAACCCAGTTATTTTTACATGGATTCGAATACTAGATCGTGGATACCGGTGTACTTTGGTGGTTGGGTTTCAATTAACCACACATCTCAGGAATTATCGTACTGAAAATGTACAAGACTACACTTCATTTACACTCATACATATCATCATCATACTCATTCATCCTCCGAAGAATTATCTAAACGGTAGTTACCGGAGGCTACCGTTACAGGAGGCTACCGGAGGTAGTTACAGGAAAAAGAAAGAAAGGTGTGACATGCCATGTGAACAATAATTACAAAAAATATCATAGCCATTATTAATATATTAAAATTTCTTTATTTTCAGCTTTACTTAACCGGGTAAGCTTTTTAACAAACCGTATATCAACATTCCAAACTAACCGAAATGTAGGCAATATTCAGCTCTAAATATGTACCTTATCTTTGTAAGTTAAAAAACTTACTGGTAGTCTAATGAACATCAGCTATTCTTTTTTTTAACGGTGCTTTAAATTGTGCCAATTTATTCCTCCTGCAGGTGATTTTGTTAATCACAATCATAAAAGACTGTAGTAGACATGTAAAGAAACAAATCAATATACCATTTTCTGTTATGAATATTGCATACAATTCCTCTGTTCAGTTATTGAAACAATAAAATATTATTTCAGAATAGTTAATAACAAATAAGATTTTTACATGAGAGATTTTCTAAGTAGGAATGGTTTATGGAGTGATAACAATTATCTGTAACACAAAAACCTTGCTTTCGCAATAAAAATGTATCAAAACTACTTTTCCACATAATTCCTGTTTAAATTCTAGAATTTTTAAATTTTGAAGACAAATTTGACCATCAGTGAAGAAACTCTGGTGCCTGTTCCCTGAACCAGTTGGGGAAACCTTAGTGTACATCACAATCGGTAATTTCAAAATTTTCGAAGGTAAAACTTTCAAACCTATAACTTTTTAGAAGATTTTGTTGGATTATTGTACTCTGAGATTTATTAAAATATCATAAATCGTTGGTAAGATGTATATTTTTATTGAAAAATACAAAATTTTGGACAGATGGTAGATGAAGGACATAAGGTGTCTGTTACATAAACTATTTTGATTCCCTAAAACAACCTCTCAAATGTGACAAATAGTTGCCTTAATGTTCTGTATAGAGAGAGAGATATTGCTATCAGTGTAGAACTTCAATAAAATTTACACGTAATTTGACGTCTGGGCGTAATTTAGTATCTGGTACAAGGACGTTAACAAAATATCTATTTAAAAAAATTAAAAATATGAGTATTTACTGATAATATAACACTTTAAAGCTAAGGGGGTTGCTAGAAGAATCACATAACTTAAACTTCTTGAAGAATTTCATTTTCTTTCTACGATAATTTTTCTCTTTTTATTATTTCCATTATTATATTAACCTATATAAATATAGTTATCACAGAATCTACAAAAAATAATCACTTATAATGATGATTTCTAAAGAAAATCATTTTATTTACCGCTATTCCCTATTACTGTAATAGATTACTTATTTAAATGAGTAGCTTTTATTAGTAATTTTATTGACAGAAGAGTTTACATTAAAGAAATAAATCGTATGTTAATAGTGATTTTATAATTGTAGATTATTAATACAATTTCTAGTAGAAAATTATTGTAATTAAGATTTTCAAAAGCCATTTTGTTTATAAATAAAAATAATAATGTGGACTCTAAATAGGAATAAAGGAATGAGTAAAAAAAAGAAAAAATGTAAGCTTAATTAAGGTAAATTTTATTTCTGTACAAAATAACTGTATGTAATCTATTAGCTGTTTCGGTTCCAAAAAAATTAGATTTTATAATAAAATAGTGTTATATAATAAAATAATGCTACATAATAAAATAGACTTTATCTTATCTGTACTTTGGGCCAGTTATTTTCATCTCACTTACGATGAAAAATTAGTGTGATAATGTTTTTTTATATATTCTTTCTTTTTGTTCATAAAAAGTATTTTAAAAATATATTACATTCCTTGATTTTATATTTTCATTATGATTTAAAGCAGTTCGTAACATAAAAATTCTTCCTACAGAAGCATCGAATTTCATCAGCTTTAATGCTATGTAACCCTTGTATCGTTGGATTTAGAAATAAGTCTTAAATAGTTTAAAAATATTTTATCCAAAAATTCAATTATAAAAATACAAGTTAGGTTAAAAGCTTTTTTCCAAAATGACGAACATTAGTTTTAAAAGTGGTTGTAGTGCTTAAAATGTTAGGTCAAGATAAGTAATTCAAGAACAAAGAGGTTTTACGATGATATTCTTAACATAAAACTCCATAAAATGTAAATGCTGCTATTTACATAACTATATTTTACTCTATATTGTAGATACAAATGGAATCATTTTTATATCGGCATTTTTGATGCCGATATAAAAATTCTAACAGCCCCCCCCCCCCCGAAAAGAAAAGAGATTGATCCCTGTTTAAAGACTCTCATATCTAAAACTGTTTCTGAGATACCAATTGCGGCCCCTTGGAATGACCGCTCTTTATTGAAACTTTATTTAATTTAAAGTTAGATTCCTTTTTCATACATGTTTAACCAAATTTACCAGCCCGAAAAATGGATTTAGTTGTTTTATAATAAAATCTAGATAATACGTTTTCAAAAACTGCTTTTTATAATTTTATAATTATTGTTATTTTATTTAAAAAATAGTCAATTAATGACAAAAATAATTTAAAGCATTAGAATCGGCTTGCAGTCGGTTACTATAAAAAATTAATAACTGGTATTAGTAACTGGTTTCTCGTATAACTAATTTAAGGCGGACTTCTCTTAACTTACTTTTTTCGTAAATGTAAATTAAGCACAGCATTATTTCCGAACATATGACGAAGCAACTTCGTGGCAACACACTAATGTTGCAGGATGTAACTTTGTTCACTATTACGAGTTGCTTTTTATTAACAACCCTGCTAAGTGTTAAATGGAATCATAAATAAAATATTGCAATTTTAAATGCATAATCTATCCTTGAAGGAATCTGTCGCAACTTGCAATACGGTAGTTAATAATTATGTTAATAATTTGTGCTTGCAATTTATTACTTTATTATGGTATTGTACTAACTCCAACCCGTCAGATGTTATACTATGTTATTCCTGGTAAGCCGTTAACATCAAGGCGCCAGATGCTACAAGCAACGTTATATTACATCATTTTGTTTCCGATCATCATATGATATGAGACGTTGCATTGTTGGTTTATTAACATTCATAAAAGGCGTCAAATGCTACTTTTTATTGTGAAATTATTTACTTTTTTTTTACTTTGTTCCTTTTCGTAAAACGTTTGTATTACACGGCTAGGAATACCATTTATTTCTGATGATTATGAAGCAAGACATTTAATATTACTTTTTCGTTTCTTCATTAGCGAGCATTGACTGCTTAACCGATCTAAAAGCATTACAGTTCTCAAAATTAAATTCGTTTTATGATCCTGGTTCAAATATTTTGGACAAAAAATATGATAAAACTTGAAATGAATGTTAACTATTTTCCTTTGCCCAAATTAAGATTGAAATATTCTTATAAGGTAATGATGGCTTGTATAGTTTAAAGGACAGAAAAGATGTTTGCCCAACTCCGTCGTATGCACGGAATCATCTTAACGGTTAAAAATTAAGTCTTTTCTTATCACTGTTTTCGATATGGGATAGCTGGGCCAACACTTCAGAATACAGCAGCCTGTGGTAGGATGAGACTCCCTAGATGGCTGCTTGTGATGGTTGTGTTATACTTCTAATAGAGTTGGTATCTGTAGCACAGTTGGCTCTGCTTGGAAGCAAAATTGAACCATAGTCTACATCCACTCCTGACGACAATTCGGAACTCTCTAAATGACATTTCTAAATAAGAAAACTATTGATTTTTATTCAGTATAATTTTTATTTTCACGAGGGTTTAATTTTTTAAAAAACCATTTTCTGACTAATAGTTTTTATAAGTTTTAGCGTATGTAGTTTTATAAAATGTTGTTACGTAAGTTGACTTCTGTTTCAGTAACGTTTATGACATTTAAAATATTTGTAATTGGGAATAAAATAAAGGTATTAAATAATTGTACACAATTAAAATGATAAGTTATTTAACCACTTAATAAAATTAGGGGAATTAAATTATTATATTCAAAAAATTGTATATTTTTTAAAATAAGGTTTATTCTTTCGCTATATATTAAGTTAGCAGAAAAATTTAATTATTCAATCGTGAAAAAATCGTTTTTTTGGTAATTTAATGATCCACGTAACACAAAAAATTAAGTTTTAACCCAATGTTCTACATTTGTGATATTAGAGGATGGTTAAAAAATTATTTGTGTAATTTGAATTGCAAGTTCCCTCCCAGTCCGAATACAGATCCTCATTAAAAAAAATAAAATGTTGAACTTACAAGGGGAACCCAATACAATTTAATTTTTATTTAACAGGATTTATTGTGTATTATATAGTAATAATAATAATTTAACATATATTATGTTACACTGTATACATATATATATATATATTTATATATAAAACATTTGTCATCCCACAAATAAGTATTCTAAGTTTGAAACAAAGCCATTACTCAGGTAAGAATACATTTATACTCCTATTGTCTTCACCTCAAACAATAAAAATTATTTATTTAACCACATCTAATCGTATAGAGAAACATACTACATAAAAAAGCGTACATCAAAATTAAATGTTCACATACTTTTTCATAATTATTACTAAAATGTTTTGTGCGTTATATAGACTACATACTTTCTATAAAATTTAAAAATAATAATATCTGCAATAATGACATGTTTAATAACTGAAATCGCTAATCAATATCAATGGTTGGTAACAATTCAACGAAGTTGAAACCGACATCAGTATCGATGAGGAACGACATTTTGAGATGTTTCCTGTTACCACCAACATCTTCTCTTTAACTAACTTGTGTTATATTGCATCTTTCTTTTTAAGGTGTTGTAGGTTCTTAACTTTAGTTCATCAATCAAGTTCACCTTCCTTGTTTTTTCTTCCACTCTACCAAAAACAAATCTTAAATACAATTCTATCCTCATGTAATCTATCTTATATATCAACTCTTCTTCGTTTTCTATGTTTTGGGTTTACATTTTCTTTGACTCCCTCAATAGTTTAAAGTATTTCGTATTTCGATCGTATTTCTACTTAAATTTATGCAACCTAATCTACTGGAATATTACTAAGCAATATACAACGCTAAATTAACAAATTGTTGCCTTTAATTGATGGTTTATGACTGCTAGCAATAAATACGATGTATTTTCAACAACTGCTAGCTGATCTATTCTGGCATTAATTATTAAATTATAATAACAACGTACAGCATATATATTCTCTCTAAGATTTCCCTTCTGTCAAAATTAATTTCCTTTTTTCATCTATTGATACAAAGACTGGTAAAATCGTAAAAAGTGTTAAAATAAATAAATCGTAAAAAGTGGTAAAATCGTTAAAACACATTCAAGTAAAATATAAATAAATATTTATTTTTCGACCACTGATAATGAATATTATTATATACTCTTATTTATAGTTGTGGAACCGATTAAAAGAAGTCTAACGGGTCAGCAGGTATAAATAATTGTCAAATTTTATTTTAAAAAGCTTTACAACAATGTTAGAATTCCTTATCCTTGTAACTTACCGATCATTCACCATCCCTTTATAATCTAAGGGGTGATTGCGTGTTTAAGTTCATTCAGTAATAATTGCCCATACTCTATCTTAATGAATACTCTAGTCTAGTCTTAGTAAAGGTAATTTTATTTGATACATTATTCAGTTGTTTTTAAAGTAAATAAACTGGTTATACATTGTTTTATTTCAATTATTCTTAAACCCTTTAAAAAAGATCTAAATAAATTCGTGTGTTTATATATATATATATTATTAAATATGTGTGTGTGTGTGTGTGTGTTTTTTTTTAATAATAAATTTGCCGCAATTTATGAGCAAATAAGTATTTCTTTCATTTATTTTAATATTAACAAGCAAAATTTATTTTATTAAAAATTATTTAAAACTTAATTTGTTATTTCAACACAATAATTTTCGTTCAGTTTTTGTCTGTAATATTTCTTTTAGTTTAATTACAGTAACCATAATAAGAAATAATTTTTGTATAAATTATTACAAAAATTTTACCTCATTTACAATATTTCTTTTTGTAAGAACAAAATAAAATGTAAAACAAAATAAAATAAAACAAAAAAATTGAAAGTTTACAAACAAAATTCACTTTGGCATGACCGCTCTTCACCAGGTTTCTATTAAAAATAAAATAAACTTATACAAAAAATTTATTTCAATAATATTTTACGTTGAGCTATAAAATTGTCTAATTAAACTAAACTTAAAGACCATTTCGCTTGTAGCTTATCATTGTTCAGACTCAGATTCATTGCATATTGTTAAAAATTTATTTAAGAAGGACTTTAATATTTAATGGTCTTTCGATCAGTTCACACAACTTCTTTCGGATGCAGTCGTGTACACACAGTTCCGGACGCTCGCACAGCTCCTGACGATTCATACGGCTTCAATGTACCAGCCCTTAGCGCTTCACTCGCTCCATACAGCACACAGCTCCTAGTGGTTCACTCGGCTTCGTACACACTATATAAGCCGGCTCCGCATTGCAGTCGTCAGTCTTCTTCCAATAGTCTTCATAGACTCATCGTAACATTACATATAAACTTACAAAAAATAAAATTTTATATATATATATAAGTTACATATTCAAATAAAAATAATTAAATATAAATTACAAAGGCTTATTTATTCATGAACCAACACTAATAATGGATTAGAATAATAATATTTAATCAAGATACTACACCAAGACGACAATTATACTAAAATCATAAATTAATTAAAATGATTACCGTTCATTAAATTTAGCATGTCATATCAAATTTATTTTTTAACTTTTCACTAAACAGATGTAGATCCCCTTATATCCTCTGCAATACAAATTTATTGTAAAGTAAAACATTTATTTACATGAATTTTAAGATTTTCTTTACTTTTGATGAAAAAAATTAAATACGGAATAAAATACAATAAGTAAAAAACTCCAATTAAAAACGACAATCTTTATAATAAACAATATAGCAAAAATACGTTCTACATTTATTCTTTTAAAAAATCTGAATATTTAATAAGTGGACGTATATCTTGATTTAAACTTATTTTTTTTATAAGTTTATTTAACTCTGGTTAGCAACTTGGTAGAGACTTGTCTGTCATCCTAAACTGAATTTTACAAACAAAATTCACTTTGGCATGACCGCTCTTCACCAGGTTTCTATTAAAAATAAAAAATAAATATATATATTATATATATATATCATTTCTTTCTTTCTTATAGTCTTACAGTAACACACCGATAGTATTTCTTCGTTACTGGAATTACTCCTGGTGTCAACTTAATCGTATCGAACTTAATTAACACTGGAAATTCGCTCCTTCGCTGTCCTCCTCGAAGAGCGCTCTCGCTACCTGACGTCTTGCAAATTCTCGTCTCGCAGATTCTCATTGCTGAACTCACATCATAATGTCTCGCTCGACTGGTTCACAGAACTGCTTCTTAACTGGTCTTCCCCGGATTATCTATACTTCTATCTATTTTACCTGCCGGACCGGACCCAACTCAAAGCGTGAGAACGATCCCACGCTTTGGGATCGGTACCACTTAACCTGGTCCGGTAACACTTCTCACGGAAGAACAACTGTTTATTGTGCGTCAGCGAGCAGTATTACAACAGACAATTGTTAAACAGACCTATTACCTTTAATAGAAGGGTTTCTTCTAGCCCCTTTCTGGATACCTTCCATTAATAAATTTTCTACTACTTTCTTCTTAACTGGTAGGAATCCGTTATTCAGGTCTACTATACCGCTCTTGTTACATTAAAACAATGGATGTTACATTATGGGTGGTCCATTTAAGTTGAGACAAATCTATACCTCAAAAACTACACATTTTAAGAAGAAATGTTTCCTATTAAATTTTTTCCATTTCAAGGGGGAAATAACTTCACAACGTATGTTCTGGATAAATCCAAATAAAGGTAATTTCAAGATCAAATTACTTTTTTTTAAATAGGAACTTCTACTTTTTACTGCAGAATCAAATTCTTTGCAAAAAAAATTAAAATTTCATTTTTTTAACTTTTTTCTAAAATTGATGTTTTTTAGTTACTCATCTACAAAAAATTATGTAGGGTTACAAATTTATGTTTTTAGTTTCATCAATTCTTGCCCAGCTGACGAGTTACATCCATCTGAGTTAAATTTTTAATTAAAAAAAAAAAATAAATGTTAAGTAAAAAACAATCAATGCTAAAATAATGAAGAAGAAGATGAAGAAAATGAAGTTAAGCAAGTAAACACCAGCAAACTTTTTAAAATAGCCTAAAAGTGACGTTCAAGTTGCAAATGCCTTTTGTCTACGTGAACGTATTATCAGTGTCTTAAAACATTTTTTTTTAAATTATTTTGTTATCCGCCAATTATTAATAAATATTAAATTATTTAGTTTTTATTTATTGGTAATTATGGAACGATTTACAATTACAGAAGAAACTGAAGTAATTTTGTTTTACGGGGAATGTCTCCGAAATGTTGATCAGACTGTAACTTTGTTGGCTCTGCGATTCCCCGGTAGAAATACTCAAAATCGTTCTTTTGTGTACAGAATTCCAAGATGGTTTAGTGATGCTGGAAGTTCGGAGGCCAAAAATAGATAGTAACCTTAAAAATACTGTGACAACGGAAAACATTGTAATAGTGGTGCTGCGGCGGTCATTGTAGATCCTCATGTTAATGTGAGAAAACTTTCACTTGACTCCGGGATATCAAACCAGTGTTCTGACAGTATTAAAACGCCTGAAATTTCTTCCGTAGCATATTTAACTTAATTAAAAGTTGTATTATGTCGATGGGCGCTGGAAAAATTAAGGGTAGATCAAAATGTTTTTCTTAATATTTTATTTTCCGACGAATCAGGTTTTACGTATCATGAAGCAGTAAATAGCCAATATGCATTATTAGGCAGTGTAAAATTCATGGAGTCTAAGGGAAGCAGAATGGCAACGTCCGTCGACTGTCAATGTTTGGTGCAGAATCATAGGCTGTACATTAATCGGACCGTAGTTTTTCGATGGAAATTTGAACGGACAGAAATACGCAGATTTTCTAGAAAATCAGTTGCCTTTACTGCTTAATGGACTACCCTTGCAGAAGAGAAGAACGCTGAGGCTTCATCATGATTGCTTTCCTGCACATTATTCAATTATCACCAGAGTAATTTTGGACCCAGAATACAATGATTTTGGATTGGTAGAGCTGGACCAGTTCATTGGCCTGCTCGTTCTCCTGACATTCCTCCAGTAGACCTTTTTTAATTGGGTTACCTTAAAGAAAAAGTTTATCTAGAAGTACCAAGTACCCCTGAAATCATGAAAGAGCGTGTAACAAACATCTGTACAGAAATCAGGTGAAAAACTTTGTTAAATGTTGATGGGTCGTTTTTAAAACGTACCTAAAAATGCATAAAAGTAGAAGGATACCACTTAGAACATTTGTTGCTGTAATTTATGTGTAGTAAGTTTTAGTAATTATTTTAAATAAAAGCATTAAAAAAAAATCAAATTATCAGTAATTCATTAAACCAAATATTTTCATAGAATCGACATAACTTCAAAGCGTGCAATACTTGTAGACTGTGTACCAAAGCGGTATATAATATTTTATTAAAAAATACATTAAAACGTAAATAGATTTTATTTAGATTAATCCTTTAATTGATTTTTTCATTTAAAATTTAATTTTCTTTAATTCAATATTTAACATTAACTGGATGTAACTCGACAGCTGGGCTAGAACTAATAAAACTAAAAGCACCAGTTTATAGGCCTACAGCATTTTTGAAGATGAATAACTAAAAAACTATCAATTTAAAAAATGATATTTTAATCTCTTTTTGCAAAAAATTCGATTCTGCAATTAAAAAATATATTTACTTAGTTAAAAAAATTAAGTTGTCGTTTATTTGGCTTTATCAAGCACAATATAGGTTGTGAATGTATTTCCTTCCTCAAATGGAAGATCTTTAATAGGAAACATTGTTTCCTAAAATGTGTAGTTTTTGAGATTGTCTCAATTTAAGTGGACCACCCGGTGAATACATATATGTATATATATATATATATATATATATATATATATATATATATATTAGGAAATATTGTGTATGAATTAAATCATGTAATAGGTTTTTAAAATAAGTACAGAAATTTTACAGGCAAAAAAACTATCGATGCCGGCGTAAACGCGGCAACGCACATATTTGTGTGTGTGTGCGCGCGCGTGTGAAACACAGATAAAACAGACAATCCCTACACCAAGATCATTGTAGACTTTCTATGCTAAGAATTATACTGCTTTAGCCTACCTAAACTTTGCAATTATGAGTTAGGTTTCCCTACTTAATTCCAACAATAAATCTACTGTATGTTCTAAGTTATAAACATAAATATAAAGTTTTCCTTCCTGTAATAGAATCCAATGATTATTTGGTCAAGTGATTAAGGTAATTTTTAATATTTGGATAGTTATTATTATTACCATCCTAGACAATAAGTCAAAGTATCTTTCTTTTAATTCCTGAAGTAACGGTCTGATATTTTTATTACGTAATCTTGCATCTTTCATTAAGCATATACCACCATTACATTTTTAATAAAAATCATCATGAAAAATATTATATTAAAATTATACTTCATTTGTATTGTAAATTATCACAGCAAATGGAACGACAACCTCTGAAAAAATTACAGTATAAATTAATACCTTATTTTACTATTTTATTCTTTTAATAAAATGGGAATAGATATTTTCCTTATTAAATGTTATACAAGTATTACGTATCAGTTTAAGTAGGTTAATTTGAATTCAAGTAAATACTTTCAATGACATAAAATTAAGTCTTATTTTGTCTAGGATGATCAACAGTTAATTTCTAAGGAAATTAACTGCTGTTATACCTCTTTTTATGATGTCTCAGATATGATGCTTCATATCTGATTATGTACTCGTTATTATAAAATTCTAAAGAATAATCTCCAGAGTAATAGAAACGAATATACGAATTAATTGGGTTGCGGGGGTAGTGTTTAAAAGAGCAATACTATAACACAGTACTTCATCCTTCGAATTTGTCTTTTACTGTGATACTTAATTAACATGAAGTATCACGTTAACATGACCACATGTTTTCTTTTATTTTCTTCGGTGTTGTAAAAAATAAATTAAGATTAAATAGTAGTTTGACATGACCTATCTTCATCTTCTTTGGTATAAACTGTTCGATTAAAAAAATAATGCTTAGATGAGAAGAAACGTAATCCATATTTTCTAAAAAAAGAAATTTAAGTGTAATTTTAAATATCTAAAAAAGTAGTATGTTAAAGGTTCTTATAGCTCTACTGCTAAAAATAAGAATTGAGAGGAAAATTTTATGAATTACTATTTGTAGCTAAATTCAAGTTTCAGATTCATATACAAGACTTTGCTGATTTAACTGGATTATTTGTGTAATCTCAATGTTATCCCATCTAAAGGTATATTGTTCGTCTATTACAATAACCCTTTTTCATTATTCTTCTTAATAATTGCATTTGTGATGATATTATTATTTTTTTTTTTAATTTGGATTAAATACAAATGCACGTATCGGATTTCACCTTTACTTCATAACCTTATTGAATAATGATTTATATTGTTTTCATATCCTTCAATATATAAGTTCTTGATTAAGATATGCAATATGTTTCACTGATTTACGTATTTATTGATAATATTATTTCTATACTGGTGTATTATTTTCTAAATTTATTTGCATTTTTATTGTTGATTTACCTGCTAAAAAAAAATAATAATTGTGAATGGAATTAAGTATGTAAATTACAAAATAATCCTCTTTTTTTCATAGATTTTTTATCAGCGTCATGAATTGAAATACAAAATTCTATTTATAAATATATTGAAAAATTTAATTTTTATTAAATAAACAGCCACTGCTTTTAATATATAGTTCGTAAGTATAAATTTATTTTATAAGTTGCATTTGAAATGAAGTAAATTTTAAAAATTAGTAAATACAATAACACAATAACAATATGTATACTAAATATAAATTTGTACTATACGTCTGATTGGTTTACCAGCATTCAGGGCAGCAAAAGTTGTGAATAATTGAAAAATATTGTATGCGATCAATTATCTCTAAAATTTTGTAGTTATCAATCGAAACTTTAAAAGTGCATTATATATTGCCTTTAAGAGTGTATTAATGCAACTCCCAGTAAAAAATAATACAATGATATTTTATTGTATTCGGCTCGAAAGAAATTATCTTTAAACAGTTTTATCTTACAAAACAGTTGACTGAGAAATTCTAGTTTTATTCTATAATAAACGTTCATTTCTACTTAATTTATTTGAAAAAAAAATCTACAGGAATTGCGACATAAAATTTACTTAACTTTTGCTTTGTTTTCGTAGATTTAATTTTATCTTTCCTTATTAATTATTAGTTTTGTTAGTCAATTAAATTTTTTTTTAAGTTTTTGATAGTGTTTTGCTGTAAGCTGACCATTTCAAATCTGTTAATTCGGCTATTAGGGTTGGTAAATAATTTCATAATCTCGGTTAATAAGCTAAAAAATAATTTGAGGAGTTTGAAAAATTATCCCACCTTAAGGTACATTGTTCGTCTATTACGATAACCCCTTTTCATTCTTCTTCTTAATAATTGCTTTTTGTGATGACATGATGTTTTTAAATTTACATTAAATACATATGCACCTATCGGATTTCATCTTTGTTTCACATCCTTATACAATAAGGATATGAAATCTTTAAATCCTTATTGTATAGGATCCTTATTGTGTAAGAATTTATGTTGTATAAGTTCTTGATTAAGATATGAAATATGTTTCACTAATTTACGTATTTATTCATTATGTTATTTATATACTGGTGTATTATTATCTAAAATTTGCATTTTTATTGCTGATTTACCGGCATAAAAAAAAAATAATTATGAATGGAATTAAGTATGTAAATTACAAAATAATTCTACAATTTTCTTAGAATTTTTTATCAGCATCGTCGAATTAAAACACAAAATTTTATTTATAAATAAAATATTTTAAATTACTTTATTAATTAATATTATTATAATTTAACCTGCCGTGTTAAGTCTCTTTTTCCTGTTTAGCCTCCGGAATCTACATATTATTATTGATCTAGTATTACTGCTGTGTTTTTCTAGTGATTAAACTCGTCATTGCAAAATGTCTTTCTATATTATGTATAAATGTATAAAATTAATTGTGTGAGTAGTATAACGTTCGTAATTTTGAAAGTATAAGGCACTTCTCAGTTCGCAGTCATTGGCAAAACAAAAAAAATTTAATGTTTCATTTTGTTTTTACATATACATCTTCCTCTCATATATCCTACTTTCCTTAATGACATGCCGTTATAAAAAAATGTGTCCTACGTTTGTGAAAATATTTTTTATCTCGCTAAAAGTAAAATACGTAATTGCATGACACGGTTTATAAATTATAAAAATAGTACCAGTGTTATTTTAACGGTTATAAAAGGTTCAATTTTTTATGCATCTCACATATAGTTTTGTGAGAAAATTTAAAGAATGTTGTGTTATAATTACGGATAGTTATCATGATAATACTAAACGTCTTGCATTAAGTTTATTATATTTAATTGATGTATAATGTTTTAGTGGTAAGTTTACACGAGGGATTTTAAGAAAATTCTGTTAGAAGAGATGAAAAATTATACTAAAAAGGAATTTTTAAATTGTTCTCTAAATTTTCTTCTCTCATTTTAATACACTTCTAAAAAAAATATTTATTTTTCTAAAACAGTTAACGTTATTCCTTCAGAAGAAGTAAAAAAAATTGATAATTTAAGAGGCAATAATAAATAATATATATATAAAAAAATGTCTTCAGAAAACGTTTTAGTACTTGTAAATATTGGTAAAAGCCAAATGAAAAGATCCTAAAGTAAAAGTCATCAATCTTGTAAATTATAACTTAAGAGAAAGGGCGTTATTATTTCTCCTTTTATATTTTTAATAGATTACTGGACTGTTTGAAAAATCTTCCTACCAATTTATTAAAGTATAGTTAAAAGATTTTCTTTTGTCGGAAACAATGTTATTCTGTCGTTGAATTTAAAAAAAAAAAATTATTTAAAAAATCTGATTTTTCTGCATCTAGTTTAACGTGAACATAAATTTATGCTCAAAATAATTTTCAATAATAAATTGTGAATTGTGAATTATTTTGTAGTAGTCTTTTTATACTTAATGTAAATACCTTCAAATTATTCCACGTGTCTATTTAAATAATTAATGTAGACTTTAAATATATCAATTTTTTTATACTCTAATTTGTTTTTAAATTTACAATTTATCTAATAACTATCTATGTATATTGTATTATTATGTACCGCCTAGAATAAAATAATTACTTATTCATGAAAGTTGCAGTCATAGTTATACTCGTGGCAGTAAAAATACCAAATACTATTATATAATGGGTATTTGTTTCAAGAGGTTGATATTTCTAGTCCTTCCATATAGCATTCGCATGGCTGCAATTTAGTTTATGATGAAGCTCGTAGCAGTGGTTAATCAAATTGGAGTATACTTTTAGGAATATAAATTAAAATATGCAAAGTTGAATTTTATGTGATTTATTATTTTAAAACTGTTATTTTAAAATTACTTTTATAACAATGTAGAAATGCAATAAAAAATTAACCGTTTTTGTAAAAATTATTTATTAGTTCTCATTCCGTACTTTCTCAATGAAACAAAGGATTAAGCGTAATTTTTTTTCTAGCAAAACTTAATACTTTATTGACCATAATTCAATAGCTATTTATTAATAGTATTATTAAACTCAAATTTATTTATTCAGGAATAACACTTAAATGAAAAATCCAAAAAGAATCAACAAAAAATATTCGGTTGTCAAGTTTTTCATTAGCATTTATTTTTTGGTCACATAATATGATAGATAACCTACAACATTTATAAGATAAAAAAAATGTCAAAATAAACCATTGCAAAAAGTTTTAAGGTTAATGCTGTGACAAAAACACAATTCTTTATGTTAAATTATTCTCTATTTAATTAATATACTTTCTTTTTCTTTTATATTTGAAACCAATCAACACGTAACTTGTAGCGTCTAGGAACAAGCTTCCCGGGTGTTCAAATCCCGGCTGGACTTAAATTAATTTTAAGTAAAAATTTACATTTTCTGCACATAATTTTTCTAATTAATAAATATCCTTAAAATAATAATAGATATTTTTCTCCTACGTCGTTATAGTTGTTACCGGCTTTTCAAAGAAAATTACAGCTACTTAAGGGTGCTTAAGGTTGCGTGGTGGGGCTGAAAATAAATTTACTTTACACTTTGGGGTATGAGGAGTACAAAAATACCATTCACTTAAATTGGGTTTCCTCATAGGCCGCAGGTCTATATACAAATTGGTCGTATATACATATTGGGGTTTCTAAAGGGTTTCTATATACATATAGATTTTTGTATAAAGTTTTGTGACTCGAAAATCTCCAATACTACTAGACCAATTTCATTGAAATTTAGATATGCTGTAGTAGTTATCTAACGTTGCACATGTGAAAATTTGATGATGATTAGCTGATGATAACAAACAGTTCAATATAGTTCTTTACATCAAAGAACTATTTATTTTCTTAAAAGAAACTGAAACTTAATTTCAATTCTACATCAATTCAGTTATTACGTAAATAGCCAAATATTTAGTTTAGATTTAATATTAACACTCGGGTTTAAAAAAAAAATGTAAGAATTAGTTCTTTATGTATATAAATGCCATTTCATGAAATCTCTAACTTTTGTCTTCATATAATTTAAACTATTTCTAGGCAAAACCTGTTTATAACCCAAAAGATACTACGTAAAAAAAATAAAATAGAAAGATTTTGTAATTGCCTTTTATTTTATATTTTTATTTGAAAATTTAACGGTTATTTTTTTTTTTTTAGAAAAAACAATTTTAATAATTTTAAAGGGCTGAAAATTTGTATCGTTTTATTACATATTACGATACATATCAGGTCATAATATTTTAGTACCAATAATGCAAATTTTAAATCTCTTCTAGAAGAAATAGGTTTGGCTTTACGTGATTCTTTTTGAAGATAAAGAAGATTTCAGTTATGAGATTATTTTAGCAAGTTGACCTTTCTACTGAAATTTTATTTCAATACTGTCTGTTTCATACATTGGGTCTCAAACCAATGTATTTTTCTAATGTATTATGTTTTTATTTATATTAAATGTATTTTCTGGTATCAAAGATTATCGATATAACTTAAATTTTTTACTTGATTTTGATAGATCTATTTTTTTCATTGCTTTGTTCTTTTTGTTTTATTACGTGTTAGATGTTTCTTTAAAATTCTTTTTTTAGATTTAAAAAGCTTTTTACATAGAATTTATTTTACAATAATTCATTTATTATCATTCTTTTTAAATTATGTGATTTGTAACCTTTTCAATAAATTTACATCTTGTATAGAGACTAGTTGCTCAGACAGGCATCCCTTCGCTCTGCTCTTTGGGGCGTAAAAGGAGTTTTAGTTGTTGAAAACTGATTTATTTATCGTAATCGTATAAAAATACATAACTTTAACCTTAGTTACTAAATTCTCTAAAATTTTACAAAATAATTGTTTTCCATAGAACTCATGAGATACAGCTAAATGTGCGTTTTTATTTTTTTATAGTCTTGAAACTTTTTTCAAGACACGAATAATTTTTGCGTATTATAATTCACATTATCTGTGTATTACGAAAATTACTGTAATTAAAAGATTTTTCCTAATTGTTTTTCCGGTACTTTAATTATTCATTTCGATTTCTTATTTTGATTTCAGCCGTTACAGTGTTATCAAATATGCTGTTTAAATTTTTAAAATTGGTCGTACCGTTCCAGAGATATAACTGAATTTCCGAATAAGACAATAATTAGACAACCAGTTATCGATAGTAAATCTTTTATATGCACACATTAGCACTTGAACCGCTAGAAAATACGCTTTTTGAAGTTTTAAAATTGGTCTTACCGTTTGGGAGATATAAGTAAATTTCGGAAAAATAATGGATAACCGAACGATCCAGCGTCCATAATTTTTATGCAAACGTTAGCACTCAACGTGGTAAAAAATAAGCCTTTGTAATTGGTCATACCGTCTCGTAGATATAACTGAATTTCGGAATAAGATAATGTAAAAAATGTTAAAAAATATATGCATATGAAGTCGGATTCGAACCAATGTGCCCTTCTAAAATCCTTGTAAAACCTTGTAAACCCTTGTAGAATCCAAATATTTCATGAATTAAAATTGTATTTGGCTATAACTCTGGAACCAATGAAAATAAGTACCGCTTATGGTATTTGTGAAAAGCTATAAACGAGGGCTTATTACAGCAGTTAAGAAAAAGTCTAAAATCCAAATTTAATTTGAGGTCTGACCTTATACATATTTTTGGTCCAGTCAATTGCAATCAAAAGGTGAGGTGCACAACTAGATTTTTCAACAGTCCTAAATCCAAACTTTTTACATTCTACGGCTAATATTTTTTGAATTGTACGAGATATATACGTACGTACAGACGTCACGCCGAAACTAGTCAAAATAGTTGTAATCAGAAAACCGTAATTTTTCGCAATTGCAATACTTCCTTTACTTCGTACAACTAAATAAAAATTAAATCAAATTACATTCTGTCAACCTTAAATCTTCATTCGAATAGTTTTCGTTCTACATAAAATTTCTTTTCTGAATTCTTTTCATGAAGTTTCTATATGCAACTCTATGCCTAAACATATTTATTTTGAGCTAAT
Organism: Lycorma delicatula; assembly: GCF_047948215.1. Classification (NCBI taxonomy): domain Eukaryota; kingdom Metazoa; phylum Arthropoda; class Insecta; order Hemiptera; family Fulgoridae; genus Lycorma; species Lycorma delicatula. The sequence continues at coordinate 301,122,049 of NC_134455.1, forward strand.
GTACTTTGCAAAGCTTTTATCTATTAGACATCACTGAAAGAGATGTGATGAACAGAATGCATCATAATTTAATTTTATACAGTATTCTTAATAATATTTCGTACCTTACTGAATTCATCATGTAGAATACGTTGTAGGATGAAAAAAGTATATCTTTTATAAAAATGTGATCTCTATAGAAAAAAAGGAATCGACCAAGTAACCCACTTCGTTAATATATTTATTTTTAGTCGAAAATACACGAGACTTTGAACATACTTTACAGATCTTATTTATTATTTAACAAGTATACACCTGATCACGACGATACATTTACTAAGAATCGGGATTTTCCGCTAGTGATCGGTAAATTGCCGACTTAAGGTTTTTTGTGCTAAACTAAGGGGGACGCACACACATACAGAAAGACACCTTAGAACTATCGACTTCGAAAATCAGCTGATTTTGCAATGAAAAGTTTAACCACTAGTCTAACCCGGCGGGTTAGAAAAAAATGTATATGTATATATATATATGTGTGTGTGTGTGCGTGTGTGTGTGTGTGTGTGTAAAATCTGGTACATAAATAAATATTGATACATTATCAATATATAGTAAATTGTAGGCATTTATAGAAATTACTGTAATATAGATGGATAAACTAGTTTAAATTAAACAAGTTAATTTTATTTAATAAAATAATAAATCAGATATGTATATAAACTCGTATATACATAAGAAAATAAAACGTGAAAGAAATATTTGCGAGAAATCAATAGTTGTATACGAAATGCAATCTACTGATAGGTTACTACCGGCCGCCGTCATGCGAGTGACAGTGTCTCGGCCTTTCATCCGGAGATCCCGGTTCGAATTCTGGTCAGACATGGCATTTTCACACGCTACAAATCATTCATCTCATCTTCTGAAGCAATACTTAACGGTGGCCCTAGAGGTTAAAAAAAAAGTGATACGTTTATTACAAAGATTAACATTTATAAACGTTATATTATTTCTCATAACTACTACTAATTTAAAAAAAACAATAATAGTAATGATAACATAATATTTAGAAATCTACACACGTATACATGCAAAACATATAAAATTGTACGTACACATTTTTATGTATATTTTGCTTCAATTTTTGTCTATTCTATAAAAATTATTTATGCTTTAATTCTAGTATATATTCTCTAAAATAACACTATTCTTATCTTGGTAAATCATTGTATTTGGAAAAATTGAATTTTTATTAAATAAAGAGCCACTGCTTTTAATATATAGTTCATAAGTATAAATTTATGTCATAGGTTGCATTTGAAATGAAGTAAGTTTTAAAAATTAGTAAATACAGTAATACAATAACAATATGTATACTAAATATAAATTTTTACTATACGTCTGATTGGTTTACCAGCATTCAGGGCAGCAAAAGTTGTGAATAATTGAAAAATATTGTATGCGATCAATTATCTCTAAAATTTTGTAGTTATCAATATATATATTGCCTTTAAGAGTATTAATGCAACTCCCAGTAAAATAATGAGTAATAATACAATGATATTTTATTGTATTCGTCTAGAAAGAAATTGTCTTTAAACAGTTTTATCTTACAAAACAGCTGATTGAGAAATTCTAGTTTTATTCTATAATAAACGTTCATTTCTACTTCATTTATTTGAAAAAAAATTCTACAGGAATTGCGACATAAAATTTACTTAACTTTTGCTTTGTTTTCGTAGATTTAATTTTATCTTTCCGCAAGATTAATATGTTGTTTTTATACAAATTATTTAAGTGTATTAATTATTAGTTTTGTTAGTCACTTAAATTTTTTTTAAAGTTTTTCGATAGTGTTTTGCTTTACGCTGACCATTTCAAATCTGTTAACTCGGTTATTAGGGTTGGTAAATAATTTCATAATTTCGGTTAATAAGCTGATAAAGAAATCTGAGAAGTTTGAAAAGTTTAAAAAATATTCATCAATCTATACTATCTATTAGGTACTAGTACAGTCCGCTTCACGTTAGCGTGGAATACAGTAAAATGCAGTACTCCTGTAGAACTATTATTTATCTTCTAAACTATTTCACTGTGGTAATCTCTAACAGAAGGTCATATTTAGCAGTAGTTTTAATAGAACCCATTCTCTTCTTCATAACCCTTTTTCTAGCGCATTTTAAACTAAAATTACTTGTATAAATAAAAAAGAACTACATGGTTCAATGCTAACAAATTCCTACCTTTACCAGGATTTGAAGTTGCATATTTTGTTTAAAATACCATCGTATTCGGAAGAACTATCAGAAAACTTTCAAATTATATTAAAACCATAAATAAAACTTTGTTATTATTTATACTTAAATGAGTTTGATTTACATCTCTATTTACGACATTAAAATGTAATTAAACTTTTACTTTTGTGGGTATTTTTTCTTAATCCCTGCAGACTTTCTTCAGATAAATTAAAACTGCTATAAGTACAGTAATGCAAGGTTTAATGTAACATGAAACTTTTATTTTATATAGGGATTCGCTAGATAAGCTACATCATAGTGAAATTTTTTCTTTAGTGTCGGGTACTTTATAATTACACCTAACAATTAATAGTATTTTAGGTTTGTGTATTTGCGTACACAAACGTATTTTTATGATCTTTTAATGTAAATTTATTTCAAATATTCCTTTTTTAATTAATAGATAAGGGAAAAAAATTTTTTGAGGATGGAAAAAAAATTCTACAATTTTTATGCCTGGATCCAAAATAATCTGTTTAATTTTATTTTAATAATATCTGGATTTTTGTGGGCTTTTAGTTTTCTTTCGCATTTTTTTTTAATTAAATATAATTTCTTCTTGTTTAAAGATGGTTTAATTGGAGGAGTAGTATTTCATCAGTAAATAAAGATACTTTATACGTACCAACGTGATGTTTCATGATTCAAAATATGTTTAAATTGAATGTTTCAAGTATTTTTACGTTACTATTCCTATATATACTACAAAGCTGTATAAAGTATTAAAAGTTTAAATATTGTCTTGTATTCGCAGTTATGTGTTATTAAGTGATAATTTGTAATTTTTCATTGTTATAAATATAGGTTTATTGTTTGAAGTATAATGAATTAGGATGTTCCGTATGTCCGTACATCGACGTGCAGACAAAGATACGAAGCTGTGTCAGATTGTAGAATTTATATATTGAGGAACAAAATATGTAGTTATTGAAGATCATACTTTTTCTTCTTTTTTTTTTAATGGTTATATGTACACTTTTTTATCCATTTGACGTCCTTCCTGCTACTTCAATCTTCCATCATATGTAAATGTTGTTAAAGCTGCTTTGATCGAGTACGGGTCTCTTTATATACTACTTGAATGGCTATTCATCAGCGAATATTACTATTGCGGTGTTACATATTTTTACGTCAGATGTAAGTAGAGAAAACAGAAATGGAGCTAAAACATTTCCCCTTTTTTTTCCGTAGGAGGAGGAAAATGCTCTCCAGCCGCCGCCAGGCCCGCTCTGTCGGCAAATGCGGGGCTCTCACCCGCTAAAAAACCTTCCCCTCTAGTCACGCAGGGGACAGACCTAATCCATATGGTATATACACAGCTCCTGCGCAACCGCTCTTGTCACCGAATTAAAATAAACAGAGCAACGACCCCAGAGAATCATCGGCGAACGACGACTCCGACAAGCCAAAACACTTCCCTTGGCTCCAATCTAAATTAATTTAGCTGATGACTGTTTACTTTTGAACCTTACCATGTAGTAAGCAATGCTTAAAATAAAATTTGATGATCAATAAATATTGATGGAAAAACGGGTAGTTAATTTTGAACAAGTGACCTTTGTGCCATATGTCACAGAATATTTTACAAAAATCAAGAAAGATTTTGTAGTAATATTTTAAACACAAAAATAAGCATATCAATACATTAGCTATCTCGTTCAATTTAATCCTCTCTGAAAATATAAATTTCAACCTATCTAACCCCAGAGAAATTCAAGCTTTTCTTTTTATCCTTTACAATGTATTATTGAAATAATTAACAAATTATGGAAATATTATTTTGTTGCATCATATAAAGTACCTTAAAATAAAATAAATGATGTTAAAAGTGAACATTATTATACAACACACACACCCACACACACACACCTACACCCCCACACAGACACCCACACACACACTCACACACATATATATATATATATATATATATAAATCACTTCACTTCGCCCGTGCTATATGGTTATTGCGTTTCCTGTCAATTTTTTATTTTTATTTTATATTTTTTAGTCTAATAAACGGAGGCAGGTTGAGCCAATCCCGTTGCACTTACAGTAAATTTGGCAGTGGCTGTGTTGGTTGAGCCGCCGCACACCGTCGCACACCTTCAAAAATCAAAATTCGAAAAAATCCGAAAATGGTTTTTAGATTTTTATCTGAAGAGTATTTGCAAGCCCAAATCGACTGAATATCTGGTTTAATACAATCTAAAATAGGGAGTATTTGCAATCATTTTTTAAATGATTTTAATGTTTCTTCATCCCTTTCAAAGTCGAATTTCAGAAAATTTATAAATTGGTTTTTAGATATTTACATGAAGATTACACACACCAAAAATCAAGTTAATATCTTCATTTTTTAACGAAAATTTAAAAAAAATTAAATTTTGTTGTTACACCATTTTAACCTTTAAACAAATAATTCCAAAAATCCTTTCTCATTTATTTTTTCCCGTAAGAAGAACGTGTATACAAATTTTCTTCAACTTATCTTTAGTAGTTTTTGTTGGGCGTTGATTATGAATCACTCACGACATGTTCTTTTATATATATACATATATACATATGTTCATAGATTTTTGGGAAGGCATATGACAGTTTGCGAAGAAGTAAAATTATTAGGATACTGGTTGAGCTGGGATTTCCTGGTAAGTTGTTCAGGAGGATTTTTGTACGCCTTGATGATACAGAAAATACAGGGAAGATTGGAAATAAGTGAACTGAATTTTTCTGGTCTTGTACAGATGAGAGATAGGTAAATGCTGTGTCAGCTTTGATTTTTAATCTGATGTTGGAATGGATTTATAGAAAGGTATTTTGGAGAGAAACTGAATAGTTCGGAAGGAAATTGCATTTGCTGGCGTCTGCTGATTGGTTAAAACAAAATCGAATTGGAGGATATGTTGATACCTTTTGAGAAAATGTAAAAGCAAATAGGTTTGGAGATAAACGAGTAAAAGACAATGTACATGATGGTTACGAGTAGTGAAGAGGTTGGAGAGGGAATTGTTGCGTTTGATCAGAAGCGATACAGAAGGGTAAATGAAGTTAATTATCTGGAAGTGATGATCAATGATACGATGGGAGGTGAGTGAGAAATAAGGGGGAGATTAAGTAAGGGAAATAGAGCCTTGTATGTGCTGGTGTTGAGATGAAAGACAGTTTCTAGAGCTTCTAAATTGAGAATATACGACGGTGTTACGTCGTATATTCTCAGTTTACATTGACATAGGGATATAAAATGTGGGCAATTATTAAAAGAGAGGAAAGTAACAAGTTAGTAGTATTTCAGAATAGAGTTTTGAGAAACATTTTTAGATCTGTGAAGGAGTGAAGAACAAGAAAAAGGAGAAAGAGAAGGAATTAGGAATTGGACGAGATATACAGTGATGATGGAATTGTGAGGATGGTGCGGATGAATAAGAAAAGATGGGCGGGTCATGTAGTCAGAACGGAGGAGGACAGGATAATTTAGGGGTGCTAACGCATAGTGCAGAGTTGAAAAGTAGAAAAGAAAAAGCTAGACGGAGATGGTGTGATGGTATCAGGAAGGATTTTGGTGAAGGCTGGTTGGAAGTAGCAAAGAAGAAGGAGAGGTTAAAGAGAATTTTTTCGCTAGTCATGAATCCGTGAGACTTATCAAGATCAAAATAATATAGTGTAATAAATGTAAAAAGAGGCTTAAAGCAATTATCTTTCTCAGAGGGAAGCTTTAGAATAATTATTAAGACAATGTAATATAATATATAAAAAATTTTATTTTTAGTTACAAGAAATGAGGAGAAATATATTTACGAACATTTAATGAATTTCATTGTATAATAAAACAAAACACAAGAAGGCAGTGAATTTTTTTTTTAAAAAGAAATTTCTTTGTAATCGAATAATACAATAAACCATAAAATATGTAAAGTTCATGTCCTTTGAAAATTGAAGTCTACCAGAATTAAATATAAAACAAGTATTGAGAATATTTAAAACGTAATTGTGAGTTACTCGCTAAAACTTTCTATTGGTAGCAGTTATGATATAAATTATAATCAATAAAAAAAATTTGAATTTAAAAAAAAGAGAATGTTTTAAATGTTTATTTTATACAAACTGATGAAGTAAACAAATTATATTAAAGACTTCAGAAAAAAAAAATTCTGTAAAAAAACTGGTAATTTATCAGCAGAAAATATCAACGCTGCCAGCTTTTGGCCCCAAATAACGGTCTGAGAGAGTAATTATTTTTTTTTTTTAATTTTAGAATATTTATCATATACAAAATAAAATGTAATAACCATTATTATTAGCCTTTTTACTTTCAGTTACTAACGTATTAACGTACACCGACCGATTTCAAATTCCTAATTTGTTTTTTTATGAGTAATTTATCACGTCATTACATAAGCTTGAAGGTTGTGAGTGGAAAATAGGAAGTAGAAGTTTGAAGGATCTAAAAAATTTCAAGCTGACCGGGTTTCGAACCCGAAATAACAAAAAGTGTAATTATTGATAATTATTATTTTTTAACACTTGTAGTTTTCTTTGACTATTTACATTAATATTTTATCACTATGCCAACGGGAAGTCGGTATGATTATTAATAGCGTATGATTATTCTGGTAAAAATCTGCAGGATAATACCTGGAGAAAATAGCGTAAAAAAAGTGACTTATGGGCTCATATTCCAATCACACTCTTCGTTACTTAAATGAAAATAATAATTTAATGGGCCTAATTCTATTTGAAATTAGTATAATCGTATTTATTATTTCTATTAGATCTTATTTCAATAAAAAAAGTTAAACCTTACGTATATCTTTATTATCTCAGAACCATTAATGAAGTTTTTTTAGTTATTGCAGTGTGCTATATTTAATCTCATAATATTTTTCTTGTAGTAATTTTTTTTTTTTTTTGTAGGTGAGTTCTGGTATTTTCCTTCGAATTGAACTTCCTTTTCTGTAAGTAATATTATTCTTTCTTTTACTGATATTTAACTTTATTGAAGCTATTTAGTTCAGAATATGTTTTAGTTTCTCGGATGTTGAATTTCAACCTTAAGATAATACAATAACCTTTTGCAATATTTTCAGAAAATATCATGATTTAATCTATTTTTTATTTTTTATTGATCTATGTTACAAAAATAAACTCTATTATGTTTTAATGTATGGGAAAACCTCCCATATGAAAACTTATTCCAACAGAACATTAAATTGTTAGCCTTAAGAATATTTACAAAAATAATCACTTTAGAGAAAATAAAATAGAATTTTCGTAAACATGGAAGTATAATGTAAACTTGGAAACTATCTGCTCTAGGAAGGGAAAAAAGATTGGAGTTTTCTACCATGTCAAAAAAAGGAGAAAGCAAGACATATATAAAAATGCGGGGAATAAATCTTAATAAGAACTAAGAAGAATGCCTTTAGAATTTTATAAATAAAACTGTTTATAAAATATTCTTTTTTTTTCAACAGCTTTCTTATAATTTTTCTTACTCGCTTGAAGTTAAGAAATAAACATCCACCTTCCGAGATGGGAAGCATCCGAACCCGGTATCAGTGCAAGATATTAATTTAAACTAATGAATCTCTTTACGGTCAGTACTGGTAGTAACTCAAGGACCCTTATTAAATAGAGTGAAATGGAGCTCTTTACTTGATCACTGGAGGAAACTAACGAGTACGCAGCAATAATAATTGTTTATGGTTAATATAAGTTGCCATAGCTACCTTTAAAATATACTTATAATTATTAAAAAATAAATCGATTTGAATTTATATCCAAATTATGCGGCAAAAAGTTTTAATAAATATATTCTTATTATAATTTCTTTACGTATTTCCTGTAAAATACATCTGGCATTAAATGAAAATGAATTTAATTTTTATGAAATTGAATTGGGATGTGGCTAAATATTTATTATGGTTATAATAAGACTGCAAAGTTTTATTACAATCGATGTAGTCATTCTTGCGTAATCAGGACAAACAGATTCAAGATGATTTAATTAGATAGTACAATGTAATTAATTATCAATTTCTATTCATCATAATTGTCCATAAAATATTAACGAGTATTTTTTATAAACGGATAGTTAATGAACGAATATATTCAGAAACCGGGTTGAGAACAAATCCCGACAGGATCGCTCTGCGACGGTTTAATGTTGGGGGCTTGGATTTTATTAGTCGGGAAGGAAATAGCCTTTCAGCTTTAGTTCTAGTAATATATATAAAATTATTTGATATATATCATATGACATGACGTAAGTAGAGGTAGGCTGCAAGTTCTGACTCAGCCTACCAAATTATTTACGAAATTATGCAATATAAGATAATACTTGTCTTACATGTTTCATATTAAATATATCATGGTTTATAGATGCTTCAGCTTTTGTTTGAGTGGTATGATAACAACAAAAGAGAAATTTAGGAAAAAAACAGTTCAATAAAATAGCAACTTGATTTTGGAAATAAGTTTTTAAAATTTTTTTCTCGAGAAGTGCTAAAAATCTCTTAGAACCAATCAAAGTGAACTATAAGCGAATATAACTAATTTGTTTTTATTTGTTAATAAATAAAATACATTATACACGGAATACTAATTAAATCAAAGGAATAGGTTAGATAAATTTTATAGGTTTACCCAAACATTTGCATCAGTTTAATTCGTTTAAACATTTTTAACTTACTGAAGTTAGAATAAGTTGGTTTTTAATCCTTAAAACACAAACATTAAACTATAAAATATATTTACATAATCATTAGTCCCTAATTATTAATACATACAGTAGATATGGAAAAACTGGCATGATTATTAATCAATACATTGAATAATGACCCGGTTCATATATTGAATCACTGAATGTTTCAAAGAACTCATATTCTTTGTAAACTCAATAATCTTGGATTATGCAACAATTTTTTTTTTGTTTAATATCCAGCAATTACATAATAGAATCAGCACTTAATAGATAGTTTGATTTATAATAATTCAAAGCTTGGACAAAGGCAGCGCCAAGCAGGATGTTCTATTATATAGTTTATCAACTTTCAGAAAAAATATAAAATTTTTCAATCTACATTCACTGACGACGTTGAATATATAATGTTGATCCCGACAATGTAAAAATCTATAGAAAAATAAGAATACAAGTTTAATAAGATAAGGAAATTTTTACACGTTTTTAAAAATCAGACTTAAACAAAATATAACATACAACTTCAAGAAAAGAATTTAATATTATATTAAATCTATGAACATATTCCGCTTGATTGCGCCAAATTCACAGCATTAGAAGAAAAATGCCTTCTTATATATTTTCTTTTTTTATGTTAACACAACTTTTCATCAACGTCAGTATCTACTGACATCTAACTGTATAAAAGTTTTAGGTTTAAAAATTAGTACTTTTATATTCAATTATACTCCACAAAATAATATAAATTTGAAGAAGTTATTTTAATTGTAGCTGCGTGTTGTAGAAATTTTATTAAACTAACTCACAGCAGAGTTGATTATTTTCTCGATTTAATAATACTTTAAAATACATGTTATTATGTCAGATTAAATGTCAGACGATAGTACAACTGCATGAAACTGTGTTAGCTGATGCTTATCACGCTAGTAAGACTTCATTACTGTTATTCACGCAAGACTAGAATTATGTTTTAATGTTCTAGGGCAATAAACTATTTTAATTGTTGATTCATACAAATTATCTGAAAGTTATCTAGTTGCTATCTATTATTGTAACAAAAATTAAATTTTTAACTATATATATATATATATATATATATATATATATATATATATATATATATATATATATATATATATATATATATATATATAAAATCACCTAAACTTTTTTTTTAAATTTTAGTAATTTTACTAAAACATTATTTAATAGTTGAATTAAGTCCTATTCCAAAATGAATTAATTAATAAATATTCCCTGTTCATAAGAAATATTAGGCCTAAATTTGACAGTTTATAACAAATTAGCCACTGAAGTTATATACATGTAAATCGTATCAATAACCTTCCTATTCTCCTAGCAATAGATTACCTAATTAATATTAAAACATTTATCAATGATTATTTATCTTTTCGAAAAAATTGCACAACAGCAAAATTTGAAGGTCTGATTTTTTTTTTAAGATTAAATTTTGTCACTAATTTTTATTTTTTGTTATTGTTATTATTAGTATTATTATTATTATTATTATTATTATTATTATTATTATTATTATTATTATTATTATTTCATTTTAATAAAATCTTCGCTGGTTAATAAACGTTTTTCGCCGGATAAGGAAAAGTGTTTCTGACATTTTAAATTATCTTTCAATTTTGGAAAATTATTTTAAATAATGAAAGTTGTTGAAGATTAAATTTAAAATAAATTCATTCCAAAATAAATATGTTAAAGGAAGTGTTCTTATGTAAAATTATTTAGTACTTGATACTACAATCAATTTAATAAAAAAATAATAAAGACTAGCGGAATTTCATCCCCCAGACCACCCCCACGGTGATCTATCCCAAGCTCCCCTTGAATAAATAATAATTTTTATAATGATTTAAAGAATAACCAGTTTGATTGTTAGAATTTCTCGACATAAACAAACTTGTCGCTTAATTCAGAATATTTTATTAAAGATAAAAAAGTATTGCATAATTAGTTTTACGAAAATCAAATAACTGTTTACTTTAGAAAGGAATAATGTTACTTATCAACATTTGAAACATAGAATTATGATTTTCATTTTCAGTATAATTTTTTGATAATGAATTTGCTATAAATATTTAATATTTTGTTCAAATTCCCCTCCCGAAAATTGCAACATAAAACTTTTTATATAGATCAGTCACCGAAAAATTGTCTAAATATTTTCTCACAATTACAAAATTTAAAAAAAAAGTTATTGCATTCACAATTAGAAATTTTTTTAAAAAAATAATCAAAAAAAAGGTGATTATTTAAAAAAAATATAGATAATATAAATATACCTGAAGTAAAATAAACTCACGAAAGTATTTGCCTTCGTTAAAAGGTTTAGACAATACAGTCACTATAGATAGTGTAATAATGATGATAACGAAGCTTGATTTTATGAAAATTTAAATCTTCATAATTTGTTCATATCCAGTAAATATTAATAAATTTTTTTCACGTATTATCGTTAAGAGGTTGTTATTGGTTCAATTTACTTGTTAGCTTTACTAAGCTTATTAAAAATATGGAAAAACCTTAACTGTAAAAAAAATTATATTTTTCAAATTTTCGAGAGAAAATAGTGAGGTAATTTTTCGATATGAATTCACCGTACTATAACATATAACTTTTTATATCACACTTGAAAACTTATTTTTTAATGAGAAAAGCTCTTATAAAATAATAATTTATTTGAGATTACTTGAAGAAAAATTTAAGCAAAAGACTTTTTTTAAGATAACAGTATAATTAAACAGTTTGATCAAAATCAACAACGTATGGTATCAATTTTTCTGTAGTTATATTTAAAAAGCAAATTTAATTTCTATCGATTCAACTGACACCTTTTCTTCAGTTTTTTTAACTTCAATCTATATTTTATTATCAGTAAATTATGATTGCTTTCCGTTTTTAGACTTCTAACATTCCACGTTCCGACTCGTATAATTGTTATTTTTTTAATTTTCTGGTGACCGCTTCCTTAGTAGTCCCAACCCGGAGATCCGAACTGGGAACAAGTTTCCCTCCGGAATATTTTACCAAGGAAGGAGCCTGCATCTTTATTACATGAAAATGCAGCGAGCTACATTTTCTTCGAATAAAAACAGCCATAGTTTTCTATTGCTTTCATCTGCGCAGTACTCAGAAGATCGAATGATGTTGACATGACCGTTTAAGTTCTCCTGACCTACACCCTTAACAACTACTGAAAGAGCTGCTGCCCTCTTTCAGGAATCATTCCTTAGTCTGGCTCTCAACAGATACCTCCCCAAAATGGTTACAACTTTGGTCCAGCTACTCTGTATCACTGAGCATTCAAGTCCCGTCAACATCGGCATGGTCTCATGATTCATAGAGGGAGTGACATCTTCTTTACGACCTCAATTTTAATGATTATGAAGTAATGTTATTTATTTTAGCTGTCGATTTTATTAATTGACTTTTAACAATTTTATTTAAAAATCAATTTAATAAAATATGTTATTTTTAAAAAAGTTTAATATAAATAGATAATAGATTTGCCTAATCATTAATTATAAAACACTTTGATCTATCACTGATTTATATGCATATCGATAGCCAAGGTTATATTCTAAATATAAGTGAAAAGAGATACGATTTGACTCAGCAAAATTGTTGTAGTAAACGGTTACACTTATTCGTTAATTCTACGTTCTAGCAAAAAAAGTGACGTGATTATTTTTCTCATTTAAATCGTAGCTGATATTATTTAAAAGCTCGGCCTAAGAATTTTTACTAAAAGAGTTGTTAGAAAATATAGAAAGTTAACCAGTTAACGAAGTTAAATTGATAAATTTTTTTCGCTTTTAATATTATAAAAATATTGCATAATATAATTTTTTTAAATGCGAGGAAAAATACGTAGACTTTTGTCAATAATCTACAAATGAGTTCATTGAGTAATAAATATTTCTTAATATCTTCTAATTATTTTTTTTTCTTTTTGCTGAATTTATTTACTATTAGCTTCTACAATGAAGCTATAAGTAAGTCGTATGACTGACGACCACTTGAAAGGGACCACCCAATGATAATCCTCAAGTAATACAAAAGCAACAGTATAACATTAAAAATATACCATTTGACAGTGCTTTTGAATGTCCATTCTGCATTAGCATTAAAACAACAAAATAAATAATAACTTTAAATAGAACAGTAAATGAAACAGTAATTTTTAAATAGCCAAGAAACAATAAACGTGAGCACCAAGCTGCCAAACCGGATCTTCATAACGGGCCATCAAGATCAAGTACAATGAGCCTTTTTAGCCTCCTATCGTTCTCGTTATCGTCTACCAGATTCAAAGCGAGATGATTAATTTGCATATCCAACCTGGGCACATACCTCGAAACTAGACTTGTAACCTTCCTCTCGAACGTATGGAGTGGCTACAAGATCGTGAATCTCATCATCCTTCGCAAACCAGGCGCGTGGATTATGTTCCGTAGAGGTTTGTTCTGAAATCGTTAAATGACTTCAATCTTCCTGTTACTGGCGGTTCCCCAGAGTTCAATCCCGTACATTTATATCGGTTTCAAGAAATCCTTGCAGAACAGAACCTTGTTTGACAAAGAAAGTTGTGATCTCTTGCCCAACACTCAGTACATCTTCTTAAACTTAATATCAAGCAACTTCTTCTTCTCATTGGATCCGAAGGCCAATAGTTGGGTGAAATCCAGAGAAAACATGTAGCCGTATCCTTTCAACAGACATCTTTAGGGACCTTCCATGTAGAAGGTGCTATTTAAGGTATATGGTCGGGAACACCGACCATATTTTATTCAGATATTTTCAGCCGTATTCATAACATTTTGGATTGATTTTAGTTTATTAGATCAAATTGAAATTTTATAATTAGCACAATTTTTATTACAATGTTTAATACTAGAATATTGCAAATAATGTATCACTTATACATAAAATTCTTTACTACCTACGCCTACTCTTCTCTCTCAATCTCTCTCCCTCACTCTTTCTCTCTCTTTTTGTTTAGCCTCCGGAACAACCTAAGGTATTACTTCAGAGGATGAATGAGGATGATAGTATGCCCTATCAGGTTATTTTCGTGAAAAACAGAAATTATTTTTTTGTGCTCCTAATATCCTTCAAAAGCAGCCGAAGTTCTTTACTGTTTATTATTTTCACGGTGTATTCCGACTTGTTCACCACCATACTATACAATACTATCGAAAACGGCTTAACGTCTTCCTTTTGTGAAGCAGCACCGTCAGTCTCCTCCACCGGCAGACGTTCAAATTTATTCGAGAGAGGTATGTCAATCCAAGGAGTGGTGTCAGTTACCGGCAACGTACGTAAAACCGGCACCGTTAGCCATGGTGGAGACCGGAATCGAGTCCGTAATATCAGAGTCACTGCTATTACCCGAAGAACTACTCATATTTTCAACGATCTCATTCCTCATTAATTTCCTTCGCGACGACTTCTGTGGAACTAGATTGGAGTAATTGAATTGGCCAGGTTTTCTATACACCTGCGTGTTATTTTTTACCGCCTCGCAGCTGTCGTTCACTGAGTGGTTGCTATGCGGAACAACTGGAAACTGATCCATAGCAACGCCGCGACCGATAGGTTATGTACATATATTGCCTTCATTATATGCCTTCTTATTTTTGCTGTCTAGCCTCCGGAACCAGCGTAAGGTATTACTTCAGAGGGTGAATGAGGATGATATGTTTGAATGTAAATAAAGTGCAATCTTGCACAATCTCAGATCAACCATTCCCTGAGATGTGTGGTTAATTGAAAGCCAACCACCAAAGAAACAACACCGGTATTCACTAGGCCTATAACTAAAAAAAAAAAGAATTTGTAAATAAACACTTAGCAAAACTAACAGAACAATGTAACACAACAGAAATGAAAACTAAAATAATTAACCCTAATGACGAGCGACTTGTATATAGATCCAAAATTATTAAGAGGTATACACTTATAACACGTTTTACAAATAATAAAGTTTATAGATACGAACGAATCTCTAACAATTTTTTGACTAATGAGAAGATCGCACATAATCCTACGATTTTCAAAATTTGTCATATGTGGTATACTTCTCTTATATAAAGATTTGATTGCTGAAGAGCAGTTCTTAAGAATAATTTAAATTCTTTTTTTGAGCGAACTGATATCCTGTCCAATAGCACGCATATTAGAAGGGCATTAAAATCCAAGATATTTTAATTGAATTACTGAGTGATTATTTATTTGTCATTTATTGATAACAATTTTCTAGGAAATTTTAAAACACAGATGAACTTTTTATTATGATTTTTTTTTTTTTTTATTTGTATACGGGTAACTTAGCTCTTTATAAAACATCTATACGCTTAGCGAAAAATCTAATCGCATTGGACATGTGCTGTAATTCAATTTTCCAATTAAAAATTGCAGAAATATTGGTCCAGTGAACACGTCAGAAACTTTCAGTAGTGAGGTTGACAGATACTGTAAAAACACAGATTGTTGCAATGTTATATAAATTCCTATTTTCTATAGTTTCTAAAGTAGTTTTTATGGTAGTTGCCTGTTGAATAATTTAAACATTTCTTATTTATTTATATTTAATAAATAAGGATATTTTTAATATAAACTTTTTTAAATAAACAATAAAAATAATGTTCGACTGGATCATCTGTTAGATTATTATTATTATTAATATTTTTTTTTGTGTATTTTTACGAGCATCGACTACTAAGGTCATTAGCCCCCGTCACATTCTTAAAGGAAATTAGTATCACCATGAGGATCGTCATATGTAAGGGTGTAAAGGGCACTTACATTTTATTTAAAAACACAAACTACACAGAAACATTAAAACACCACAAAAACAAAAACAAAACAACACTTATGGGGTGTAAAGGGCCCCAAAATTAAAATTTGGGATAAAATTTTCAAAGAAGATAAAAGTAAAAACTATAAAAACAATACCATAGCATTCCATTTATTTTCATATACCCGTCTCGTTTAGTTGTTAATTTTAACACTCTAAGGGCGACAAGAACCGCCGTGAAGCAGTATATTAGTCGCCCCAGGATGCCGTGGCAGTTGACTCCTTATAAACAGGCTACAGGCAGCCACTGTGCTTACCCATAGCCTCGCGCCACCCTTGAGGATCCCCCATGCCATCATCGGAAACACCCCGACTCGCTGCTCTTGAATCCAGACGAGCCAGGGTGGCCTAGGCAAGAGGGCTACTTCCCGTTACTATACGTGCCACGCTTCGAGACTCCCATATATAAATAAATGAAACTACCTGTTAGAGACTCTTTATCATAGCTTTAAATTTTTCACTTTTACAGACTTCTAAGAAGTCCACTGGCGTGTAAAAATGCAACTATCTTTTCTTCCATTATCCAGATCAGCAGTAATATCATTTCTGAGACGGAACCTCTTTCTGAGGTCCTCATATATGGTACACTCTTCTATTAGATGCTTAATTGTAAGTGTTTTATTGGAAACACCGCACATTGGTCTCTCTTCGCCGGTTAACAAATATGAATTTGTTAATCGCGTGTGACCGATTCTAAGTCTGGTCACAGCTACTTGTTCTCGGCGAGTCAACTTCACGTCGCTTTTCCATTTATATGGAGAAGTTTTCACCGAGTTTAATTTTGTATTTAATCTCCTCCATTCAGCATTCCACTTGTTTTTTACTATGTTAGTTAAGACAGTTTTTAACATCTGCCACTCTTACAGGAAATGCATCCAAATCATCGCAGACTGTTGCCTTTCTGGGAGCTTATTATTATTATAGTTGTTTATTGATCTGTTATTTAATAATAAAGTAATTTTCTTTTGTGTTAGTAACATTTAATTTTTCGTGTTTTATCATCAGTCAAAACATCATACAACTTTAGAAATTGCCTAAAAGGAATGTGGACACATATGCTGTAAATATGAATCAATGTAGAAAACTGAATTAGAGCATATATTTAATATGGGTACACATTTATGAACTATTTAAACAGATAATGAAATGTTATTTTACAGGATGAGATTACGGAATTTATAACTATAATAAAATTAGATTTTATTTTAGAATAAATATTATATTACTTAAAACTGATTTTTAAACAAATATTTTCTTTCTTTTTTGCTAGTTTTATTTAAAATTATATCTGTTTCCAAATAATTATTCTACGATTTTTCCCTTAAAAACTTAGACCGCTACTATTTCTACACATGTTGTCTTAGACAACTATTTCTAGACCGCCGTTTTGTTTTTCTTACGACAATATATTAAATTTCTCTCGATACTTACAATTATTTAGAACCCCAGCAGTCCGATTTTATGGTAGTTCTATTCAAACGGATTTTTTATGTAGTTTCGTCTCTTATTCATTAAAGAATACTGAATGCACTTATAGGTTGTTAATACAATAATTGAGGGAGAAGTTCAGGCCAGGATATAGGCCTGTTATTCTTATAGGCTTTACAAACACAACAATAATGTATAATTATAACATATTTTAGTGTTGAAGTTGACATATAATAAATTATATAAAAAAAAGGAACAGTGATGCTTATGATACTTCTTATAACTCTATAGTAATTTATTAATAAGTTTTAACAAAAGCATAATTAAGGACATTTTTGTCAAAATATTTTACAAGAAGACAGGATAGCACAAACCATCCTAATTATTATACGTACGAGTATACGATAGTTATAAGAGATACATAAAAAAATTGTTCAACAGTTCCATAAATTTATAAAGTTTCTAAGTCTTATAAAGTATATAAAGTTCCGATATTTTATAAAAAAATTCAGAATTAAATTATTCTAAATTGCAGAAAACAAAAGCTGTAATAAAAAGTTTAAGGATGATACTTACAATGAACTAACGAAGTAAAAAATTTGAAAATTGATAAGTTATAAATAACTTATCGTGGATAGAGAGTGGTGGTTTAAGAAGTTCTTCATTAAAAAAGAGACTTGTATTTTAGAAAACACGATTGGTAGTTTTAGAAGGCCTTTCTTAAAAAGAATATATTTAAAAAAATACGAAATATAACATTTGGATAGTTATTTCTTGGTGCAAGTAATGCGTATTAATTAGACATGAATAATTCAATTCTAATCTAAATTGATGAAAAACGGCCTTGATGTCAGTATGTTACTGTGTAGAACGTTTTTTTTTTTTCAAATAGTCCTTGTTGAGAGCAAAATTTAACAGATAGAAATACTAATCAAGGGTAAAAAAAATTACTGACTTAAGCTTTTACTAATACTGCGTTTATCGGATTTATTAATCGATTTGTTAATATAAACACTCTTAATATAACCTAGTAATATAATGAGTACCTTTGTGCACCTACCTTAATTGAGTTGCTTTATTCTGTTTTAGATAGAAGAATAAAAACATTATTCGATAAAACAAAAAATAGTTTCCTGTAATATTATATTAACGTTTTTATTATATATAATCCTAAACTGTTTAGGATGTATTCTTTAGAACTTATATCAATCTTTACCAATTTTGAAGATTCGTTTTATCTTATTTGCTGCAAACAATGAAACGTAAAACCTTTTAAAAACAGTAATTTTCGTAATTCAAAATAATTAAATTTATTTTTAAAATGTAAATTTCATTAAAATTTGTTATATTTTATTGGTTATTGTAGAATATTCATATAACAACATACAGATTTATTGCTAATTACGAGAATTATATATTAGTTTTGATTTTAAATTTAAAATGGCTATTAAGTGAGTTATTCTACAAAATAACGGATTTTACACTTAACCGCTAAAAATACGTCCCATATAAAACGCAACCCATCAATCACCCATCCATGAAATTTCAAAAGTCAAGCTTACTCCCCTACTCGTTACTGAAATGGACTCGTCCAACATCTGAACATCGCGGCGACGCAGTAGAACACTACCGATAGTAACAACAATGCAATCATAACGTTCAGTGTATTGCTAGAGACAAGATGGTGTTTTCGGTTGATGAACGTGTTTTCATTGTTGAGTCGTACTTCAGTACGAAATCAGTGGTTGCAGTGCAAAATTTGTTTCGCCATAAGTATCCAGATAAACCAGCTCCTAACAAAACATCAGTATTTAGGTTATTCGCAAAATTTAGAGAGACTGGTTCTGTTAATAGCAAGGAACACAAAAGATCTGCGTCAGTGTTGAATACAGATACAGTCACTGAAATCAAAGACCGATTACTCGCCTCGCCAAATAAATCGATCAGACATTTGTCTGCTGAAATTAATTTGTCTAAATCAACTGTTCATCCGGCGACCAAACAATTACAGTTACAACCTTATAGCATTCAAACGGGCTCAAGAAGTCGATGTTCTTGAGCCCGACAAAGAAAAACGGCTACAATATTGTCAATGGTTCCGTCGATCTCTGCGTGAGGGAATTAATGTTTTGGATTTGTTATTTTTCACAGATGAAGCACGGTTTCATTTGGATGGCTACGTAAACAGCCAAAACAGCAGAATTTGGAGTGCTGAAAATCCCCGCGTTTATCACGAAAACAATTACACCCGCAGAAGTTGGGGGTGTGGTGTGCGATATCGCGGAAGAAAATAATCGGTCCTATTTTTTTTCGAATACTCCATTAATGCAGAACGATATCAGGATATTTTATTTCAGTTCATTGCACTCTTGGAGGAGGAAGACAGACACTGCTGGCTACAACATGACGGTGCGACATCGCACTACGCAGGTTCAACTTCTGATTTCGTTGAGGAATTCTTTGGTAATCGTGTTATCGGTCGAGGCTTGAGGCCACCAAGATCTCCAGATTTGACTGCGGCGGATTTTTTTCTACGGGGTTACCTCAAAGAAAAAGCCTACTGCAACAAACCACGAACACTTGAACAATTGAAAGTCAATATTGAACAAGCTGTATTAAATATCCAGCCACAAACTTTGAAAAAAGTTGCAAGAAACACTGTAAAAAGAATTGAAGCTTATATTCAAGAAGATGGCGGCCACTTCCAACATTTACTCTAAATGTAAGGTAATGGATGGTAATAATAAAAATTACATTTACACATGCCTTTTTATTATTTCAATACCTACCAATATAAGGTTGGGTTGCGTTTTATATGGGACACCCTGTATTATTAAACATTATTGTACTCTGTAACTGTATTATTTAACTCATATTGTACATGAGTAAGTTCTGACCACAAAATAAGAGATCTGCAGAAGCGAAGAAAAAGTATTTCAACTGCCAAGGATTTCGATAAATTGTTGAGATTATTTTGTGAATACCCTTCAGTAACCCAGACTGCTCTTACTTTCTTACCCTACGTAAATTTTGAATGTAAAAGTAGAGTTTAAAATCCTTTTTAATTTAAAACATGAATTGAGCATTTAAATGTTGCATATTATCAAAACATTTTAATAATATACTCTTCCTTCTTTATTAAAAAGAAAAATTTTTTTTTATCTATTTGCGATTACAAAAGCTAAATGGCATAAGGATGGTTACCGCTAGATCTTCAATGTATATTGACGCTTTAAAATGCATACCATTTTATATCTATCAAGTAAAATTTATATTATATGCACAGATATATATATATATATATATATATATATATATATATATATATATATATATATATATAAATATTCTCTACAAGAATATTTTGATTAATATTATTATTTCTCACTTGCTGTTATTTATTATTATACTATTATTCGTAAATAAAAGTTCTAAGTACTATATGAAAAATACTGCGTATATGAAAAATCATATACGCAGTTTGGCGTGCATTTACATACACGCACGTAATTTATATGAATGTGATTATTTTATAAACTGATCGATATGTGTTCACCAAATTTTTCATTTGAATTTTTAAAACTCTCGGTCGAAATGAGACAAAGCATTATGTAAATACATTTTTCAGTGATTTGATTTTGCAGGCATGTATTGTTCTGTTGTTATCCTCCGTTGATTGATTCGATGCTTTTCTACAATTATTTCTGTTTCTTTTAATCTTTTTAGTTTAACACCTTGGTGTTAAACACACAACTATTTCAAATATTTCTCTGTAATAACACATATCGAAGTGTCCTTTTTTCCCGGTTTTCTGTTAATTTATTAGCGTAGAAAGCTACGTTCCATATAAATGTTTTAAATAGTATTTGTTTTTTTAGTTTCTTGATCTATATTTGATCTCTTTTCCGTCATAAAAGATTTTCTTGCTTACTTTGTATTAGATGTTTTCCATTTTTGATATCACTTTGTAATTTTACTGCATAAATAATTAAACTCTACAGATTTTATCATTTTTTCCTTACTTTTAAGATTTAATTCCTCGTTATTTATCTTTCTATAATATTCTGTTAATTTCATTTTAGTTTATTTAGAAAATCGAATTTCTTTCCGAACAGTAAACTAATACCAATCATTATACCTTTTCACGGATTTTTCTCTTCTACTTAAAGAAAAATATTATCAGCGCATCGTAAAATCTTTATTTTCTTTCCTCGGATAGTTATTCCGGTTTTAAATGTTTCCTTCTATTCCTTTATTGCCTCTTATACGGGAAACTTGAAAGGTAATGTGAATAAAATATACCCTTGTCTCCTTTTCAAATTAGAATGTCTTTCTTTGTCCTTTACTTTTATCACTTTTCTGATTTTTATATGCAGTATGTTCCGTAAGCATTAACTAATTCCAAATAAAACTTTATGCCCTCACTTTTCTAAACTTTTAACACAGAATTATAATTATGACTCTTGAGGTACATATTTATATTGTTAAAAATGGGGGTATTAGTTCCCTTAAGGTGGTGGAGTGAAATAACTCATATTTTTAAATGTAAACCTCCCAGAAATATATATTTTTTCTAATATTCTTCATGAGGTAGTTTTCCTAATATTGAAATAACGTCATAAAAACATTATATAATTTTATTTTTATTGCTAATAGAATAAAAAATATTTAAATTTGTGAATTAAAGAATTGTAAATTTCTTTATTAAAAAATATTAAAACTTTAAAAAAAAAGCTGACAACGATGTTGCTATATTTTTTGATTGCTATTTTTTTTTTTTTTTTTGAAGTAAGAAACTGAACCTATATTTTGAAAATTGATTTCTCAAACAATTTCAAGAATTTCCTTAGAATTATTTTCATTAAATTACTACTTAAAAAAAAAATTAAATATATACTACCAAAGCGCTACATATTTTTCTAAGAAAGTTTTTCTCTAAACTACCTAGTCACCTAGTGATTATACTCGTAATTACCAAGTTCGGTGGTAGTTATAAATTGTAAAATCTCAGTTGAGAAAACTAAGATTATACCGTTTAAATGAGCAGACCAGTATGATTTAAAATTATACATAATAATACTCTCTTAAAACAGGGGTATTCTTTTATCTATTTGGGACGTATTCTTTCTTTTGTTTCGCATGAAAACAAATCGTAATAAAATTAGTAGATTTAGAAAGTGTTTGTGGGATTAGAAACAATTAAGGAAAAATGCTAAGAAAGAAGACATGTTAAAGTTGTATAAGATCATCGTTGTACCTACTCCGTTATAATGCTCAAGGCTTGGGTTTTAAGGAGAAATGGATTAAGGTTTATATTGCCTCTGAAACAAATTTCTTAAAGAGCCTTAAAGGTATAACAAAAAGAGATACAATACCTAATAAAGATGTTAAAAGAGAATTAGATAATAATTCCACAATTGATGTAATAACAAATTATAGAGGATAATAGAAGGAAAATTTGAGGATTCAAAGAGTTCCCGAACATTCATGAATTGCATTAAAGAATTCCCAAGCAGATGTTACGTTAGGTACGAGGAAGAGAGGACGACCGAGGAAGCGCTGGAATGCCGAAAAACGATCACTCAGTAGAAAATGAAAAATTCTTAAACTTCCGCCACTCCTAAGGAAATTTGCACAATCATTAATACGATAATTTATACCTACTGGTCAAGTTAAAACCAAAATTTTTCTTATATTCTGATGATATTTAATGATTATATCAAATGAAAAACATATAGCCGAATAAATTTATATCTTTTTTAATCTTACGGACAACTTAGGGTATGTAATGTTGTTACTTCCCAATTGGTAGTTGAAGTTTTTGGCTGATCATCATACTTTCCCTTTTACTTTTACATATATAAATATTCATATATCTTTTTTCATAGAAATAATTTTGAAAATTTAAATGCCTTTTTTGGTAGAAATGTCAGTGTTAAAATGAAATCTTAAAGTAATTTAATGTTAAAAGAGCTTCCAATTCATAAATAATCTAGGAATATCATTATTTTCTCTTCAAATCAATTACACTGACATACAATTCAAGTATTGTTCTGGTATAAAAATTATTCCATATCTACACAAGGTGAGCTAATGACCTCATTTTAACAGTGTAAAATATGTGTCCTAAGGATCGTTATTACTGAACTACATTAAAATTTCAAAATATACGAATATAACATTTTATTTTGAATTAGGAAAATATTTATTGAACGTTTATTTGCAGTCTTCATAATACTGCAAATGTTCATTATACTATGGACGAATAATAATTTTATAATATTGCCTGCCTAAAACATGGTATTCCCTTCACCACCCTGATACGTCATACTTTTTTAATATCTTAGGTACGATAATATTATGAGGTAATTTTCAAAATAATGCACAATTTATTTTTCGATGATAAAAATAACTGATTAAAAAGGAATTATTCTTACTAATCATTATTTCATTTTCAGTATCAATCCAAATCAATACCTACAGGAGCAATTAGAAACTCTCTGGCCAAATATTAGTCATAGTCCTATATGTTATTTTTAATGTATGTTCGGAGTTTTTGAACTTATAGTTTAAAATAACAATTATAATTCAAGCATATTTACCATAAATTAAATTATTGTAATTTGTCAAATAGCTATAAGAAAGTACAGCTGAAAGCTATTAGTATTTCACAAAAATATATAATTCTCATAAATCCTCTGAAGTATTATCTGAACGGTAATTACCGGAGGTTTAAAGGGAAAAAATGAAGTATTTTATAGAAAAAATAAAAATAAACAAAATTTTTAATAAGTGTGGAGTTAGATATAGAACAATTCATTGCATTTACACTGTTTATATTGAATCTAGTTAATGATTAGAATAACATAAAGAAAACGAACTGTTACGATCATATAAAGTTTTTTTTTTTTTTTGAAGCAGAAATGTTTTAGAATTATATCAAAAAAGTAATTTTTTTTTCAAATCTCTGAAAAAAGATCTTATATGGTTTTTTGAAATAAGTTTTTTAATGGTGCGCTAATTACATCTGAATTCGTTACAATAAAATATGAATCTGCCATTATTATTTTGAATTTTAAATTTCCCTTTTTTAATCTTCCCCGTCAAGTCCTGCTTGATCTTGTTCTCCTAAATTGATGAGTAACTTAATATAAAATCATAAAGCTTTAAAAGTGTATTTACTAATTAAACAAAGGTGTTCATACCTTTTGGTGATACTTAAATAAAAACTGAAGCAAATAATTAGTAAAAATGTGAGATAATAAAAAAAAAATATCATCTTTATGTGTTTCCGGGAAAGGAAAAACGAATTACGAAATACGATATAAAAAGTTTATAATATTTCTTCAGGAAGATTTAAAAATAATCGCAGATAAGTTGCTTGCTCTTGCATTACAAAACTTCTGCTATAAAACTTACTCGATCGACACCTCGAGGTTTGTAACGAATTGAATTTCTAGATGAATAAAACAAAATAATCTTTAACCATCTAGTAACTCATCCAATAAGACAAATAAGCAACTTCGGCAGTTTTAACACTGACCTAAAAACTTTTTCCATTTCATTTATAACATTTTCGATCATAAAATGATATGAAATAGTAATAGTAAAATGAAATTGTAATAACATACAAAACAGAACATAGGAAGCCAGTCAGAAAACGGATAGTAAAAGGTAATAAGTCTGATTATACTATTAAATTTCTACTATTTATTAAAACAAAATAATAATAATAATAAAAGCACAATTATAAAAATATTTTACAAAGCTTCAAGAAATAAACTTGACATTTATAGATTATTACTATAATTGAAAATATTACATCATATTAAATTTCTAAAATTGAATACGTGTCAACATAATAATAACAAATATGGTGTCCTATATTTCAATTAATAAATTTATTCTGAAGAACAAAACTAAAATTAAATTGTTGAAATTTTTCAACACTCATTGAAAAATTAATCCCTTTGATAGTAATGACAGTTTAAAACTTTACTCTTAAATTTCTATGATAATTAGTCTTTAGACAGTTCACACAACTGATTGGTACCCATTGTTCTCAATCCTGTGCCTATTCCGTCATATCTTCTCAAGTACTTCCCTTAGTAATGTCTATAAATATTTCGACCCTTTTTCATTTTATTTTCTGTTTTTTTTTTTTTTTTTACTTTTCTTCTATGATCTTAAACTGAAGAAAATTTTTATTTACAATATACCCTTACCATGATGTTTTCTTCTTTCTTATAATCTTCAGAAAATTCTGCTCCTCTCCTATACTTCTTATTGCTTATTTTTCTGTTTATTTTGACCATCCCTTTTTCCTCAGTTCTTTTATATTAGTATAATTTTTTTTCCAACAGCTACTTTATTATTTACTTAGCTATTCAATTACATTGTATTTGCTACAGTTTTTCACTTTTCAAGCCACAAAAGTTCTAAAACAGTTTACTTTTATTTCATTCTTTTTTGTACTTAATTTTTAATTAAATCCTTATCTTAGTTAAAATAAGAAAGAATATTAAGTTGATTTAATAAATTAGAAAAATGATAAATAATTTATTGAAATTTAATAGTGTTAAAAAACTTTATCACGAAGCACCGCAGAGTTTTTTAATTAAACCCATTTAAGAATTTAAAAAAAATCTTGGGTTTTTTTTTAACAGCGAATCACTTACTAATTTTTTTTTTCTGTAATAATCGATGCAAAACTGTTCCTATACTAAATAATAACCACTCATATAAGAAATAAACAAAAATAATTTAATAAAAGATATCTTACTTGAGAGGTTTAGAAAATATATAAAAATGGGCTTTAACGCCAGTTCTACGGTAGTAAGTTTTAAAGATTTATTTGTATTATTTTATTTTTCTTTGTCTTCAATCATTTGAGAGGTTTGATGCAGCTCTCCAAGATTCCCTATCTAGTGCCAATCGTGTTATTTCTACGAAACAACTATGAACATTTCTATGAACTAGTCATTCATTTAGGGATGTACATCCTACATCCCTAACAACTTCTTTTCCATGTTCCAAACGTTGCCTACCTGCACGATTTTTCCCATCTACTGTCCCTCCAATATCAAAGCTACTATTCCACCTTATGTATTTATTCCACCGATGCCTTAATATGTAGCCTATAATTCTGTTCCTTCTTTTAACTCTACTTTTCCAAATGCTTCTATCTTCATTAATCTACCGCAAGACCTCTTTATTTGTCACTTTATCCACCCATCTGATTTTAAACATTCTCCTATAGCACCACAAAAAAGCTTTTAATCTTTTCTTCTCAGGTACTCCGATCGTCCAAGTTTAACTTCCACATAAAGCTACAATCCAAACATATACTTTCAAAAATATTTCCCTGACCTTTCAATTAATTTTTGATGTAAACATATTATATTTCTAACTGAATGTTCGTTTCGCCTGTGCTATTCGGCATTTTATATCGCTTGTGTTTTGTCAATCATTAGTAATTCTACTTCCCAAAAAACAAAATTCTTCTACCTCCATAATCTTTTTTCTTCCTATTTTTATATTCAGTGGTCTGTCTACTTTATTGTACTATATTTCATTACTTTCGTTTTGTTGTTGTTTATTTTCATGCGGTAGTTCTTGCGTATGATTTCACCCATGTCATTCATTGTATATCATCTAAATATTTTTTCAACTCGTCTAGAATTAACATATTATCAGCAAGTCGTAGAATATTTATCTTTACACTTTTCATTGTTACCGGATTAAAATTGTTCTTTAACGTCATTAACAACTAGCTCTATATAACGATTAAACAGTAACGGGGATAGCGAACATCCCTGTCGGACTTCCTTTTTTTGTTATGGATTCTTTATTAAGTTCTTCGATTATTACTGTTGCAGTTTGGTTTCGGTAAATGTTAGCAATTGTTCTTCCATCTCTATATTTGAACCCTAGATTTTTTAAAATGCTGAACATTCTATCAAGTCTAGGTTATCAAATTCCTTTTCTAAATCTATAAATGCCATGTATGTTGGTTTGTTTTTCCTTTATCTTCTTTCTACTATTAATCTCGGCGCTAAAATTTCTTTCCTTGTCCCTATACTTTCCTGAAAACAAATTGGTCTTCTCCTAACACTTTTTCCAAGCTCCTCTAAATTCTTATGTACAGAATTCTAGTTACAGTTTTTAAAGCATGAGTAGTTGCAGGAAAATGCAGCTTCTTTCATTTTCATGGAAGGGTGACCAAAAAATTAAAAAATAACATTCTACGAGTCGGAACGTGGAATGTTAATTTAAAAAGTTGGTAGGTTAGAAACTTTAAAGAAAGAAATGAATAGGTGAAATGTAGTTGGAGTAGGAATTACAGAGGATCGGTGGGAAGAGAAAAACGACTTTTGGAAAGTTGAATTTAGTATAATTAACTCAGCGTCAAATAAAGGGCAGGCAGAAGTAGGTTTCGTAATGAACAAGAATATAGGGAAGAGATTGGAGTATTTCAAAAAACTTTGCGATAAAATCATTGTAAGAAGGATAAAATCAAAACCTAAGCCGATAACGATTGTTAACGTCTATATGCTTACAAGTACCCATAATGTTGAAGATGAGGTAAAGTGAGTATACGAAGATTAAACACATAAAAGGGGGATGAAAATTTAATAATAGTTGGAGATTGGAAAGCAAGTATCGGAAAAGACAAAGAAGGAAATATTGTGTGTGAATACGGGCTGTAAAAAAGTAATGAAAGAGGGGACCGACTTATAGAGTTTTGCACAAAGTATAATTTACTATTTACCAACATCCATTTTAAAAATCATAATAGAAGAATCTACAGATGAAAAAACCCGGATGATACTGCAAGGTATCAGATAGATTATATTACGGTTAAGATAAGATTTAGAAATTGATTCGTCGACTGCAATGCATATCGTCAAGCAGACATTGATAGTGACCATAATTTAGTGATAACGAAATGTGGATTGGGGTTTAAAAACTTTTAGAAAAGGTGACAGATGAATCGGTGGAATTTAGAGAAACTTGAGGAAAAGGAGATAAACAAAAATTCTTGAGGAGGACATCGCAAGAGATCTGAGTAAAAAAGATAAGGTAGAAAATATAGAAGAAGAATGGGAGAATGTTTAAAAGGAAATTCTTAAATCAGCAGAAGCGAACTTAGGCGGAAAAAGAGAACTGGTAGGAAAACTTGGTTGTCAAAAGATATACTGCAGCTCATCAGTTGTAAAATGGATGAACGTAGAAAGTATAAGAATGCTAATATAGCGAAGAGAAAAGGAACTATCGACAATTAAGTAATACTATAAACCAGAAGTGGAAATTAACGTAAAAAGAGTGGATTAATGAAAAGTGCTCAGAAGTGGAAAGAAAAATTATCATTGGTAAAATAGACGGAGCGTACCGGAAAGTTACGGAAAATTTTGTGATACATAAATTAAAATCTAATGTGTAAATAACGATAGTACACGATTTATAATACAAAATAATTGATAGATGGGGGGAATATATTGAAGAGTTATACGGAGGAAATTAATTAGGATTTGGTGTTGTAGAGGAAGAAAAGGAAGACAAAAGAGAGAAAAGGGAGAAACAGTATTGAGATATGAATTTAATAGAATTAAAAGATTTGATTGGCAGAAAGGCTCCTGGAATAGAGGAAATACCTGCAAAATTACTGCGCAGTACAGGTGAGGAAGCAATTTTAATAATTGTAATTGGTGAGTAATATTTATGAAAAAGGGGAAGTTCCGTCAGACTTCATGTAGAGTGTTATTGTCATGATACCAAAGAATGCAGGAGCAGATAAATGTGAATCTTCCTGAAGACATATTATAAACTTTTTATATCGTATTTCGTAATTCGTTTTTCCTTTCCCGGAAGCAAAAAAATAAACACATAAAGATGATATTTTTTTTTATTACCTCACATTTTTACTAATTATTTGCTTCAGGTTTTATTTAAGTATCACCAAAAGGTATGAACACCTTTGTTTAATTAGTAAATACATTTTTAAAGCATTATGATTTTATATTAAGTTACTCATCAATTTAGGAGAACAGGATCAAGCAGGACTTGACAGGGAAGATTAAAAAAGGGAAATCTAAAATTCAAAATAATAATGGCAGATTCATATTTTATTGTAACGAATTCAGATGTAATTAGTGCACCATTAAAAAACTTATTTCAAAAAACCATATAAGATCTTTTTTCAGAGATTTGAAAAAAAAATTACTTTTTTGATGTAATTCTAAAACATTTCTGCTTAAAAAAATAATAACTTTATATGATCATAGCAGTTCGTTTTCTTTATTATGTTATTCTATTCTTTAACTAGATTCAATAAAAACAGTGTAATTGCAATGAAAAGTTCTATATCTAACTCCACATTTATTAAAAATTGTTTTTATTTTTTTTTCTATGAAATACTTCATTATTTTTCCTGTTTAACCTCCGGTAATTACCGTTCAGATAATACTTCAGAGGATTTAGGAGAATTATATATTTTTGTGAAATACTAATAGTTTTTAAATTACCCCTCACCATTACCAAGGTCTCATGATTCATAGAGGGAACTTTATTTAAAGAAAAGTAATGAGAAATAAATATAAAGCTGAAAGGTAAAACAGCTACAAACATTTATCGGAAACTACTTTTTCCGTAGTTGGAATGTTTTCTTAGAAAATTTCTTTCAAGCTTTTTTAACTGTTATTTCCAAAGTTATATTCGGTATTGTTTAGGCTCCGTCTTCACCGCTACGTCTCCTGGCACTAGTGGGCTTTGTGCTGGACCAGTGGGAATGCTGGCATCCACCGACAGATTGCACGTTAGACCGGCTAGGGGACTTCTTCCTTCTTCTTCTCTTGTTGGTGGTTTAGGAACGAATGCTCTACCATTAATTACTACGCTGCTGGTTATAAAGCCGCCAGCGCGTGACGGGGGCAGTGCTACTGTGATGTTGTGGTGGAATATATGGTGGTCAGCTGTCTTGGGTGGAGAAGGTACAGACACATAGGTAAACTCCAAGCTCTTCACCGTCATCTGACGGCTAGCATTGTGTTCGCTGAAAGGAAGCCACAGTGTGTGACAACAGTATGTACGT
Source organism: Lycorma delicatula (assembly GCF_047948215.1). Lineage (NCBI taxonomy): Eukaryota > Metazoa > Arthropoda > Insecta > Hemiptera > Fulgoridae > Lycorma > Lycorma delicatula. Next base: position 301,152,434 of record NC_134455.1, read on the forward strand.
ATGTGTGTACATACACATTTGGACTTACAGTTCAGGTTTGACCAAATCGAATTTCTTAATATTAAGTTTTTTCAAGATTTGGTTAAGAAATGGGGGTTATCGCGAAATCCCCAATTTTAATTTTCTTCGGAGGCGATTTAGATAAAACTTCATTAAAGCAAATTTGTTGTCTACAAAGAGTATATAAATAATCAAACATTTAAAAAAAAAAATCAACCCCTAACTTTTAAAACTGAAATACATCATTTTTTGTTCTTTACTCTATCTTTCATCGGTTAAAATATTTCTCAATGATTTTCTGAAAATTTATACTTCATACATAGACTTATCGAAATATGTTTACCAATTTTTATTTAAATTGTAGCCCAGACCTAAAACGCAGAAAAGCCTTTTGAGAATTTTTTTCATAATTTAGCCTTTTTGAAGGAGAGGGTTAGATTTAAACAAAACTTTACTTAAGCAAACCTGTTAAGCTTAATTTATTCATGAATATTTTTTGAAAAACTTCTTAAACTTTATTTTCCACCTCAGAAAAATGTATGTTCTCTTTTTGGTATTTTGGCTTTTAACTCGTTTGCTTTGCTAGCTTTTATATATATATATACAAAACACTGGATTATACAATCCGTGTTACAATGGATATACTCGTACATTAATATGCTTAAATATACTTATATACTCACATAATAATACAGGGTTATCATAAAAGAATGGTGCGGTTTCAGTAATTCATAGGAAGATTGTAGGGAAATTTCTAGATGTTATATTGGTATCCCTGAAAGCCTCCAACCCAAAAGTTTATTTATCAGCAGTTGTAACCACAACGTCAGTTCTTGTATTGTTGCGGTGAGTTTAGTGAGTTACTATGTTCTCGGATAAAGACAAAGAAAAGTGTGTTTTATTGATGGCTGAATTAAAATCCGTAATTTTAGTTCAACGTGCGCTTCGACGTGAATTCAAAAGAGATCCACCTCACAAAAATAACATAACACGTTGGTTCAAACAATTCGAAGAATCCGGATCGGTTAAGAAACAGAAATCAACCGGCAGATCAAGTGTACCAGACGAAACGTACTAATTAGACAATCGGCAATTAGAAGTCCTGGAAAGTCCATCCCCCGTCGAAGCGTCGAATTAGGTAATCCAAAATCAACAAATCACAAATTTTTACATAAGAAACTGAAATTACATGCTTATAAAATCCAGATACTGCAGGAATTGAAACCCGATGATGGTGTAAAACGTTACAATTTCGCTGTTGAAATGTCGGACAGAATAAGTGAAAATGAATCATTTTTAGACGATATAATTTTTACAGATGAAGCTACATTCCATGTGAATGGATGTGTTAACAGGCACAATTCACGAATATGGGGCTCTGAAATCCCACACGCAATTATTGAGAAACAAGCGATTCGCCTAAAGTTAATGTTTGGTGTGGTGTGATGAGAAATCGTGTAATAGGGCCTTTCTTCTTTGCTGAAAAAACAATTAATGGAGTTGTGCATCTTGACATGTTAACCTATTATTGCTTTGCTCAGCTGGATGAACTCGAAAACATTCATCAACTTCATTTCCAACAAGATGGTGCTCCCCCCGCACTTCAATGCATCGGTCACGGACGCTTTGAAAAATTTGGTGATCGATGGATAGGCCGGCAAGGACCCACACTTTGGCCTCCAAGGAGACCAGACCTGACACCTTGCGATTGTGTCTTGCGGGGGTACATCAAAAGCATTGTTTATACACAAAAAATTCGCGACCTAAACCACTTAAAAAACAGGATTAATGAAGCAATAACAACCATTAACGAAGAAATGTTAACTAATGTTTGGAGAGAAGTTGAGTATCGTTCGGACATTTTCCGAGCGACTAAGGGCGCACATATTGAAATTAATTAATTATGTAAAAAAATGTTTGAGACGACAATTTTTAAAAATAAAAATATAAACTATAAGTAATTCTGTTTTAATTTAAACCATGTTCAAAACCGCATCATTATTTTATGATAACTCTGTATAATGTATTCCCAGTAATCTTAACATAGCTGTATTTTCCTCTTCAATTTTTCTTTCGATATCATTATTCCTTATTTTATATTCGAAATGAGAAGTAAAGAAAATTTTATTTTTGTGATATTTACTAGTGAGGTAACAACTCAATTAAATATGGTCTTATTTCAATTTTTCCTATTTTTTTAAAAAAACTTACTTATAATTTATCCCGTTGACATATAACCATCAAATGTCATTATTATTACAGTTTATAGTATAACATTTATTTCGGAAGTGACCACGTAACTTCATAGGTACATGAAGTAATCCATGTACGCACCAATACGCACTCAAAAGTTCTTGTAACAGAGATTTTATTGATTTATTTAACCTTTTTTTATTTATTGCTCCTCAAAAGTTATTAAATAAATAAGCCTGTGTACGATGAAATTTTTTTACCAATGTCAGTACTTTCTACTTTCCTTCTGCTAGTTTATGTACAGTCACAGGCAGAAAAATGAAACTAATGTGGATTATAAACCTTATAAACCATGTAATCTATGTATATAACCCGTATAATCCATGCTATATAATTTTAGAAAAGACTGTACAGATAAATTTTTATCTATTTCTATTATATAGTTTTATGAGAATAGCTACAAAAATTTTACGTTTACACCGAAGAAAGTAAGACGTAAATATAAAAAATATAAGGTTGTCACTAAAGTGGTACTGTATCATAAATACTGCTTAGTAAAGGTTTATTCTTTTTACAATGTTCTTAAAACTGTATTGCAAATAACCAGAGATAGGGAAAAATAAAATAGCTAGTTGTGATTAATTGCATATATATTTAAACATTTATCATATATTAAAAAAAATTAAGCTGAAAACCTATTTCTAGTCCGTCTGGACGTTCTGCTGGACGGATCGGACTTGTTTTTCTTTTATTTTGCTCGGACCGACCCAAAAGTATGATATCAAACGTCACTGGACCCCAAACTTGAGTGTCCTCTGAGAATTCCTTGAAAATCTTCATTTATTACTTAACTGAAGAACTTTCCGAGGGTATTACTCACAGGAAAATCTTTTGAAGTCCGTTGATGCTTGATAACATATTTGAGGACAATTCCGAGCAGAAAAAAGCCAGCTCCATCCGTACAGTAGAACTTCTGAGCGGACTGGAAATAAACTGGAACAGACTGGTTTCCTTCTTAAAATTAAATACCGACTCTTAAACAGTTGTCATACTCCAAACAAATTATTAAAGAAAACAAAGTTTAGCATCTTAATAAACCACCTAATTAGCGTAATCAACAGCACATCAGAGTATTATTATTTATTTATCTATTTTTTTAAAATCATAAATTAGTGTAATTTCTTAATACGTTTTAATTTTTATACAAAGAATGTTATCCACCGTAATCAAATGCCAATAATTAATTGTCACACATACAAACACACACTCTCGTTGATATAAAAACACATGTATAGTGAACCAGTGGAAACAACAATCACCGTAATAATATCATAAATAACAATATTAATTTCCACTAAGCGAAATAACAATAATCATATCACTTATCATTAACAAACAACAAAGCCATTATATTACTAAAAAAATAATCATAACAATTTTTGTCAACGTTTATAGAAGGGTAGAAAATGTTATTTTTCGCAAACTGCAGTTTTAGTAACAAATAAAATTAATTGCACTGATAAACGTAATTTTTGTTTCTTAACATGCGACACATGATTTAAATCTGTTTTTTGATGTTAAAAATGAATATGAAGTCAGAATCTTTCTATCACCCACCATTTTAGAAAAATTTTTTAATTTTATATATTTTTAATAAGCTTCTATATTGTATTTTGGTAGCTCCTTTTTTATTGTTTAACTTTGTTAAAATAATTTGTAAGCTATAAATAAACAATACTAGACAAAGAATTAAATCATATTATAGTCACATATTATAACATTATATCTAATATTGAAGAGGAGCCTTCATGGACAAGATTAATCATGTCTGTGCAGGTCAAAACATGTACCTAAAAACAAAGCTGTATTGTTTGTAATAAGCACCGGATTTAGGAATGAATTAATTTTGTTCAATCTTATTGCTGTCTTAAGTTTGTGAACAGTGCAGTGTCATAATGTCTCGAAATTATGTAAATAATGTGGAAGCCTTTTGTTATGTATGTAGTGAGTTTACTGTAAAATCAGGTAGAAAAAACATTACACCTTTAATGAAAAAAGCATATCATTTGTACTTTCAATGTAAAATAGGTGATCAGGATAAGACGTGGACTCCTCATATAGTACGCAATAATTGTTCTGTTTATTTAAGAGGATGGCTGAAAGGTACACGGAAGGCTTTGCCATTTGGTGTATCTATGGTTTGGCGTGAACCAAAGGATCTCGTAACTGACTGTTACTTTTGTTCCTCAACTTGAAATTATTCCAGTTCCTGAGTCACCTGTGAATATATTTCAATGCAGCGATGAAGAATCAGACAGTACAGAAGAAGACAGCAATGATTTTGATTTTGAATTATCTTCTAATAAGTCACATCTTATATCACAAGGTAAATTAAATGACTTGGTTAGGGATTTAAATTTTTCAGAAAATCAAGCTGAACTGTTAGTAACAAGACTACAAGATTGGACTTTACTTAAAAAAAATACAAAACTTCCGGGCTTTCGAAGCTGACTAAAAGAACTTTCTCAGTACTTTATTGATGAAAATAATGTGGTTTATTGCACAAATATTGATGAGCTTATGTTGCACTTAGGATAAGTTCATAAACCTGAGGACTGGCGCCTTTTCATAGATTCGTCTAAGTATATTTTAAAAGTGGTTCTACTACACAACGGTAACAAATATCCTTCGATAACAATCGCTTATGGTATGATGAGGGTATGTTTGAAACCAAGGTATTTGTAAGTGTTCTCTGCGTCTAGTGGCTCTATCTCTCCATTTCCTGGCAAACTGTAGGTTTTTAAACTTCATCAATTTCTCCCCTTATCACCTTCAGAGTGGCCTCAATCTGATTGCAACCACTTGCAGATTTGTGTTTATTTCAACTGCTTTGGTGGTAGCTCTAGTTGATGTTAATGTGGCTACTCCACCTCTAAATTTTACATTTGGTGATTGATCTTGCCGAAATGTATTGTATCTTCTTAATTAGAAATTTTCATTTTGGCAAAAATGTGTTTCTTCCAGGCATATACAAATTGGGTCTACATCATGTACCAAGCATTGGAGCTCATGGACGTTTGACAAACATAAATTAATGTTCTACTGAAGAATTGACTCACTAATATCTAATTAATTTATTGTGGTGTGCCTTTCGGCCATTCTTTTTTCCTCATGTTTTCCATTTTATGAACAGCTTCATGTTCATTCAAAATGTCACCATAATAATATTATTTAGTCGTCTATAAGTGTTATTGGCAAATTAAAAAAATTTATTACAGAAATGAATTACATTACTGAGTTGAACCATGGTAATGATTTGACAACACCAGATGGACACTTGAACTCAACTGCAATTAACCATCATAACTCATAATCACCTTGAACTCATAAGCTATTTATCATCTGTGTTATAACAAAAAAATTAACAGAAAGATACAACTATTTCATAGTTAGATATGAAGGAGTACTTTGGGAAGAGTTATGATTGGAGTTTATTGTGTAAATGTAGAAGATGTGAATACTATGAAGATGAGAAAAAGAATGTCTGCAGGCATTTGAGATCTGGAAATAAAAAAGACAATAACTGATTAAATGGGCAGAAAAGTGGAAAAAATAAATAAAGAGAAGAATTAAAAAGAATAGAAACTTAAAACAGAATAGGAAAACTAATTGGCTGGGTGATGTGATGAGGGTTAATTATGACAGAGCTAGCTGGATCATTATAAGGTGTCAAAAAGAGAACATGTAAAAAATTAATTTTTTTAGATAATCTAAAATGAAATAGTACCGACTAAGAACTCAAATTTTAACTAGGAATAGAAAAAACTAGAACTGGGTTTGGAAAGAAGGGACCTGCAGATGGTACGTAGGAATATGATGATGATATTAATTAGAATAAGAATGAAAGATAGAAAAATAATTCGGTAAACAGATAGAACAGACAATGGTGGGTATACAACAGGAAAGAAGAACATTAATTTGTTAATTTACACTGTCCATAATAGTGATGTTGGGATTTATTGAGGTTTTTTTATGGAGAGGTCTTTATGTAACTCCCAAACACTTATACTTGTAAGTTCAACAAACAGTATTCAGAATATCTTGCTCTGGGATAATGATATTTATTATACGGCTTCTTCTAAGCAGTATGAAGGTATTACTTATAAATCTTACTACCACATGGAACTTCATGGAAGTTCTGGGCATGTTGACATTTGTACATTTCATAAATATCAAAAATATATTGCTGGAATATATTTCAATCAGTATGTTCTCAAATACTCTATCTCCTCTAATATTGTAAACAAGAGATCCTGGTTATTCCTGATTAAACAGCTATAGTATTTCTGTAACTTTTGTCTTATGTCAAATAGCTGCATTTTAGATTATAGGCCGCCAACACAAACATATGAGTAAATAAGAGAGCAATATATATTATAGCTTGAGATATAAGAAGCTTAAGAAGTAAAGTATTAAAAATAATAACTGTAAAATTTCATAAAAAATACAATTAAAAATAGAAATTATTTTCTTTGTTTCGTAAATGAAAGAATAAAATTAATAAAAAGTAAAAATTTAATAAAAAGTTTTTTTCTTATTTATATTAGTCCATGGTATAATTAATTTTTGATTAACGCCTATTTTTGAAATTAAATGTTGGAATAAATATATTATACATTCTTGTAATTTAGTTTTTAATTCATTATGCATAAACTTTTAAAATTAAAATGCAAAATAATAAATATAACCATATCAAAAATGTTGTGAATTTACATTTTTATTAAAGTAAAATCCAAAACTTCTAAACAAATGATCAGATAATGCAAATATAATTGTGTTTAAAAAAAGAGGAATTCATAATCTACTAAGGGATTGATTTGCATTTTTTCTTTTTTTCACAGCTAATCTATTTACGTTGCATTTTTAAAATCAGCAGGCACAGTAATTAGAACTTTTTCAGTCATTTTACTCACTCCTAGCGAGCGTAAAAAATATATAAAGTTAAAAAAATTATTATTTATCATTTTTCGGTAACTAGAATTTTGTTCTGCTCATTTATAAGATTTTTAGGTTTAAAACTTGAGATGTAAGATCTACTCCCTGAAAAAAGTTGAGCAGTATTTTCTATCTTCTCCATTTTGAATTTTTTCATTCTATAATTTTAAATTTCAAACAGTGAAAGAACTTTATAAACTTTTTTTTTTTTACTAATGAAGATTAAATATGATCTGAACGTAATATTTTCAGTGTTTATAGATATTAACTTGATGAAATTTATAAGTCATTGTATTAAGAATCAAAAAAAGAACACATTTCCTTCCCTTTAAGATTGTTCTTGGAAGCTAACCAGTTTTCATAAAAATATAAAATATAGTTGAGCTGTACGTTTATTTGTATATGTTGGAAGCAATATTCACAAGTGTATGGAAATAACAAGAAATTAGCGCTGAAAAATTTATATGGATCCTTAATTACAAAACTCCATGCCAGGTTTACTATGAAAGTTGAGAACTAATTTTTTTTGTTTGAGGCGAAAAACGCCTGGCCGTTATCATCGCCCAGAATTGTATTAATAAAAGGGTAAAATAACTCCAAAATAATAAAATTTATAAGGTGTAAAAGTAATATTAATCATATAATAAAAATTTATTAAAACAAGTCAAGAAGGCAAAATAAACTCAAAACTAATACCACAGACGAAGTCGTTAAAATATAAAACTTAAAATAATAATCGAATAAAGACACTATATAAAACTTACCTAATTCCAATGGGTTGTGCAAAAAGTTCCCTCCCGGATAGTAAAATTAAATACATAAAACAAAAAAAGAAAAAATTGAAAGTAAAGGTTAAAATTTATTAAAAAAACTCTTCTAGCATAAATATAAAAATGATAATATTAAATTGTTTGCAGTAACCTGGTACTATGCAAAAAAAGAAACATCCGGTCAAAAATTTCGTTATCATTGTACAAGATATCACGGATGTTCCTAGTTGGATTAAACTTACGACGCAACGCCGCATAACATCAACAGTTACATCGAGTGCATAGTGGTGGTGCTTCTCCTGACATTAGGTATTCGTGTGTGATCCTCGTATGTCCTAACCGTAACCGGCAGAGGACCACTTCCTCACGACGAGATTTTCTGCAAGAGGTGTCCCATGGCAACACTGAATCTTTAACCGGTCGGAGTTTATTATCGACGGTAGTCGTTCAGTCACTTTGCCACCTCGCTCTCAGTGATTGTTTTATACGGTTCATAAAATCAACTCGGGTGGTGGAAGGAAGTTTGAATACACGCTTCTTTGGCAGCATAATCTGCTTATTCATTACCTAGAATCCCTACGTAGCTAGGTATCCAGCAAAAACTTACCTCTCTGTTGCGATTATCTAACTCAGCGATTCCATCATAAATGTCAATGACGACAGGATGTTTGGAATAAAAGTTTCCTAACTCCTGGAGAGCAGTATACGAGTCACTGCAAATAAGAATGTTTCTATATTTAGGGCTAACGATATTTAGAGCCCTATTTATGGCGAGTAGTTCTGCGGTGAACACACTCGTAACACCGGGTAGGCAAAACATATAATTCCTTTCATTGACAACAAAAGCACACCCAACGGTATCGTCTTGTATATCATCAGTGTACGGCATCAGTGTATATCACCGCGTCTGGGTTCGTCTTGGTGAGAGTATACTGAAACATTTGTCGGAAAACAGTAGGTGGTGTTGATCGTTTATCGCATGTCATAAGGTCAAAAGTAAAATTTATAAGGTTTATTCCCCACGGAGGATATGAGCACGGATACGATGGAAAGAATGACGGTGTGTCAACATTGATATGCTGCAGCAGACGTCGGGTACGGACACCTACAGGTGCAGTACAATGTGGACGGTCCCCATACTTACCTAAATTAGGATTTCTAAGGACTGAGTCAAAAGCCGGGTGATTTGGCTGTCTTTTTAGACGAGCAAAATAAGATAATAAAAGCTGGTCTCGTCTATCTCAAAGTGATAGGTCACCACAGTCAACAAGCAAGCTTGCGACAGGGCTTGACTTAAACGCGCCTGTGGCAAGCCGAAGGAAAGCATGATGTACACCTTCCAGCATTTTAAGCACGGTTTGACGAGCTGAAGAGTAGGCGACACAACCATAATCTAAACGGGAAAAAACAAAGGAATAGAAAAAACGTATCATACATGATCAATCGGCTCCCCAATTGCTGTTACTAAGGACTCGCGTCATATCTAAAAGTTTGGAACATTTTGTTTTTAATTCTTTTGTATGTTTGACGCAAGTAAGACGGCTATCAAAAAATAAATCTAAAAACTTGACCTAAGGAGAGATAGCAATGAGTTCTCCGTTCAGAAAAACTTGCAGAATAGAAGGGTTTCGTAGCCGAGAAAAGACTACACATTTTTTTTTGTCGGATGAAAATGTGAAACCAGTAATCCTGGACCAAGCTTCAAGGTGAAATATGGTGTTCTGTAGAAGTATCTCTGCTGTGGGTGTTGAACGGATCGCAATGTAAATAGCAAAATCGTCAACAAATAGAGAACAAGAGATAGGAGCCTGCACAAAATTGGTAATACTCTTTATGTCTACAGAAAATTAGGTGGCACTGAATACATTACCTTGAGGCACTACATTCTCCAAGATGAAACTACCTGAGAGCAACTCGTCCACACGTACACGAAACGTTCAGTGATTTAAGAATCCCCGGATAACAGCAAGCATATTGCCCTTGATTCCCCATTCCTTGAGGATGTTAAGAATACCACGTCGCCTGCCCGTGTCGTATGCCTTTTTTTATAACAAAGAAGATATAACAACGAGGTGTTGGCGGTTCAGGAAGACGTTTCGTATGGCTGTCTCCATTAACACTAAATGGTCAATGGAAGATCTTCCTTGTCGGAAACCACATTGTTCCGAAGAAAGAAAGGCATGTTTATCCAAGTAACATGGAGGCCTGCGGTTTACGATTCTCCCCATTATTTTACACAACACGCTTGTTAAAGAAATAGGGCGGTAGCTTTAGGGAACAGTTTTGTCTTTACCAGGCTTTAGTACTGGTATAATAAATGCTTCTGACCAGCCTGCGGAAAGACTTGTTCGGAGAATAAACCATTGTAAATATTCAAAAGATGTTGTAATGCTGAGTTAGGAAGGTGTGAAAGCATACAAAGGCGACCGTTGGCTGGTCCAGGGGAAGTGTCACGTGAGTTCTTAAGTGCGTGCAACAATTCTTTAAATAAGAATGAAGTGTTCAATCCACCAACCGAAACACCAATATTTAACCCTAATATTTCCATCTGTGCTTTATACCTCTGAAATTCGTTACTATATGATAAGTGAGAGACACCGAGCGGAAAGATTTTGCTAAGATTTTTGATTTTGCTAAAGTATTTGCTACAACCGAAGATGATGAAAGGAGTTCTCTTTCATCGATGAGACCGAGAATAGATTGCCTTGGCGATCTGAAAATTGCATGAAATTTTTTCCACACAGTAGACGTGGGAGTAGTACGTGAGATGGTGTTCACATATTTCGTCCATGAATTCCTCTTAGCGTTCAAGAAGACCCGACGGCCTACCGCTCTAGCCCTGCGGTACAAATTTGCAGTACAAGAAACATGGTGGGCATTGAAGTTTCCTACTATAAACGATGGAGATGGTATTTGTGTGAGGAGGTTTGAGATATCCAGAGCACTGAGCTCAGTGTTCGATGAGAGATACAGATTGCAAATATGTAACTTGAAGGGGATAGAGATCTTTACTGCAACAGCAGGAACGAGAGTAGTCAGTTGAATCCTTGTAGCCGATACCTCATCCTTCATGAAAATAGCCACTCCACCACTCTCTCTACCGTCTACTACACAGTCGTATCTCTCATAGAAGTATCCTCTGAGTGCTATTGGGTCATGTCGTAGAAGATGAGTTTCCTGGAAACACATTATAATCGGATCATGTACTTGGGCCTGTACTGTAATATCTTCAATGCGGGACCGTAAACCTCTGACATTCCACTGAATAATGTTCATAAAAAAAATAATAAAAAATAAATAAATGAATAAAAAGAAATATAATAATAAATATACTTAGGAAACCATATAAAATTTAGTTGTATGTGATTCTGTTTTTCTTTTTCGTGTTCTTTAACTTAGATAACTCCGACGCCTTTGGGTAGGGAGGTTCTTCAATCATATCCTCCAGTATATGGGGTGATGGTGGAGGAGACTTATAAGAATGGGATGTTGCTATTGACATCCCAGAGAGGGTGGTTATGTGGGTTCCCTTTGTGGGGATCTTGTTAGTCGCCTTACTGCCAGCTGTAGTAGCCTCTGCCCGTACCGGTAGTACTTTGGGAGCAGGAACTTTTGTATGGACCACACAGTTTGATTCAGTTATTGTGACGCAGAACTTTTTACTCATCTTTGTCAGCCCTGAAATAGTGGCTGTAAGCGAAGTAACTTGATCAGAAAGCATCTGAAGGAGTTTCTTAAGTTCAGTGCAGGATCCGCACTGCGGATTATGAAAAGTTGAAGGAGTTCGTTTTGACGCAGCTGTGGCGAAAGACACATCTGATTGTACAAGATTCCGTGAGTTAACTATCTTTCTATATTCCCTGCGTGCAGCCGGGAAAGATAGTTTCTGCTCAGTACAGATCTTTAGAATTGCCTTTTCTTCCTTAAAGGTTGGGCAATCTCGGGAGCGAGCTGTATGTGAACCAGTGCAGTTCGCACATTTTTCACTTTCCTTGCAGTTAGTGTCATTGTGACCTTCGGTAGCACATCGAGCACAGATCTCCGTCCTCGAGCAAGATGTCGTAGTGTGACCGTACCTTTGGCACCTGAAACACCGCCGTGGGTTGGGTATGAATGGGCGTACCCGAACGGAGAGGTACCCAGTTTAATCTTCTCTGGAGGAACAGGAAGACTGAACGACAGTATAAGGGACGGTGTCGGCTTTTTGTTCCGTTTCACCATACGTTTCACCTCTACAACAACTTGAGGACGAAGTTCATCAGCAATTACCCTTAAATTCATTTCCAGAAGGTCGCGACAAAAAATTACTCCTCGGCTGGAATTTTGGGTCTTGTGGCATTTTGTACTTACGATTATGCCGCCCATATTGGTCATATGTAACAAAGAGAGACTCTGCTCATCGTTATATGTCTCCACCAGAATTGTCCCAACACGTAATTTTTTAATGTTCCTCGGAGAACCAATACATCCTGTGATGGATTTATTAATCAGGAAAGGTGAGACCTTTTGAAGGGAGCCACCCTCCTGATTATTCCTAATAACAACAAAGCGAACATTTTTGCACCTGACATCATCTTCGTTGGCTGTAGCAAAATTATCCTCGTCAGACAAAGTTGACCGAGGTCTTTTCACTAGACTTAAATTGGTGGTTTTTCAGATGGACCACCAACCATCATAGAATTTGCTGTAGGAACCGAAATTTTGGTCCCACGAGAACCGGCGATATAATGGACCACTCTAGCAGAGCGCACGCGTACTGGAGCTAGAGCTAAATACAACTGGTTTTTCTCTGGTGCCTAGAGGACATCATTCGAGACTCACTACGTAGAGCCATTCACCCATCGGCACGATATTTCCCACCTTGGGTTACGGTTGCGTTTCGTACGATGTCGCAACACCACCGAGTGTAAATTAAAGAGAAAATTGTGTTGGATGTTGTTGTGTAGTCAAGTAAATGTATATGTTGTAATTCGTGTATTGTACTTGGTGTAGTATACGTGTATAGTGAAAAGAATTCTGCAGTTAAGTGTGTAGTGGGAAGAAAAGGTGCAGAGGCTAGGCCCGTGGGGACGCCAACCCCCAAAGTCATAAAGAATAAGAGTCCCCGTCAGGGTGAGAACTAATAGTTAGGTAGTTAGCGCTGTCTTTTTTTACAACAAAAAATGTATTTTACACATGTGCACTGAAATAAAACTGTTAATTAGCCATGCAAGACATTATACCATTATTTCAATTTAGGGACTAGGTGTATATAAAACACTATTACTGAGAGAAAACAATTCTGACTGGTCCCTCTTTTAACATAGATGCATTATTTGCATAATATCCTGGTGAAATAAGTATACTACACATGTAAAGTGACAAATTGATGCATCTGTTTCTGCTGAGAAAAAATGTATTACTCTTAGCACATTTTTTATGCTTTCTCTTTCTGAAGAATGTCTATTCAGTTTTGGGAATGATTTTTGAATTGCATCAGATTATCTACCACTGTTACAGCTATTTGCCTAATATCCAACTACATTTAATGTATTTATCTTCAATTTTCAAGATGGTATATAAAAAAAAATAGCTGGTCATATATTTTATTGATTTTAATATCTATCTTAAGCTGATTAAGTTATCCAGATGAAATGACAAAAATAATAAGTAGCAGATTGCCACTAAGAAATTTGTTGATTTTGTTAATTTTTCGAAATTTATTGAATGATTTTCTGCACAAAAAATAAAATAAAATGCAAAATAAAAAATACAACCATATCAATAATATAAGGAAAAAGCAGATAATAATAATAATAAGGACATTGACATTTCATATTCATTAATATAATCACAAATATTATCACTAAATTTTAATGAAATACACTTTTAAAGCGTTAGAGTATTTCTCAAATTGGCCTAGTAATTGCTCAAAAAAACAACCCTGAAGAAATTAACAACAACATTTTACCTTTTTCAAAATGGTATAAATGAATTATTTATTGTATTGGATAAAAGAAAACAAATGAAAAAAATCTTTTTTCATTATTAAAGTGGTTTAAATATATAAATGTTATACAATAGTTATTTGCAATATTCCTCTGGGTGTTATGCATAAACTAAATGATGTATGGCAGCACCTACCTTATCATTTGAACCTAATTTGGATGACAGTATGTATTTATTATCCCATATGTATAATAATTATAAATGATCCTGATGTAGCATTCAATACGAGGCAACAGTGTACTGTTTAATATGCAGTACGTCATCATGGTTAACAACAATAACCAAGATGTACATCTATTGTTCTATTACTATGTCACATAAACTACAAGTTCTGCAAACTAATCGAAATAAACACTCTTCATCTCAACAAAAAAAATGTTTGATTCGTAATGCAACTAATATTATGTATAAGAATATAATTATAATATTACTATGAAAATAAATAAAAGTAATTATTTCTTATTTGTTTACAGCTATAAAACAGGTCTGCGTAGCAAATTTATAGTGTATTGTAAAACTTTTAAACTTAGATCTTAGTTTAACCAATGATTTTTCTGTTGAACACGTTAATTTTAATTGTTAGATTAATGTTTAATTTTACCTGAAATAAAACATAATAATGATATCTTACTGAGTTTTTAATCTGTTTCTTGGGTAAATTTTACCCCTACATCATGTTATAGATAGTTACAAGAGTGCAAACTGCATATTGGGCTAGTTAATCTTTGAGTTGAATTTTAACGAAGTGCAGAAAAGTATGAATTTCTTCTGAGAGATCCAATGCGGTAAATACTTTCATACTGTATTTCTACTATACCCTGAGGTTAGCTTTTGAGATTTAGTTATGATAATTATATCATGAAAATCTTGGTAAAACCTTTTTTTTACATTATACATTAGTCAGAAATGTTTAAATGAAACACATACTTTGTTTACAAAGAAATTTAGCTTAGTCTATACACCATTTACAATTCATGAGAATAGAATGATAAAATTATAAAAAGAGTTTTATATTTTATAATTTCCATTATTTGTTATTATAGTTAATATCTTATTTAAATTATGTATAATAATCTATAAATTTCAAAGACATGTATAAAATTTCAGTAAATTACATTTTACAACTGAATTGAAGATTAAGTTTTACTTAAATAATAAACACCCATGTACTATAGTGAAGGTACAAAAGACATGTGAATGTAAGGGTGCTTCTGCCAGCTGGTAAGTTAGAAATTTAAAAAAAGTGATAAAAATAAACAGAAAGACTATAAATGAATTAAGGGAAGTGATATAAAAAGAAAAGATGAACTTAACAACAATAATGTCATAATGTACTTATTCAGGAAACAAAGAAGGGAGAAGCAATGCACCATGACTCTTAAAAAAAATAATAATACAATTTTTAAGTAATACAGAACAAAACTTTAAGGACAAGCATAAACCAAAACGTGATAAACTTGATGTTGTTTTAGCTGTATTTATACTCCCGGAATGGTGGATAAAGAAATTAATCAGATAATATTTGCGGAATATGTGGAGTGGACAAATGTATACATCCTTACTCCAACCCATATTTCGGGTATTTCCATATCCGGGGTACGACTAAAAGTTGCTTATTGTTAGTAATCCATAACTGTATAAATAATAAACATATATAAATAAATATCTGTATAAGTAATAAATAAATCTGTATAATAATCTATAAATATCGTCTATAATCCTGTCTTATCTCTTTATTCTTTGGGTGTGTTAAAGATACAACTGTAATACAGTGTCAAAGAATGAAGCGGTCAATGAAGACCAATTTCACTGAACTTGCTATAGTAGTGTGTCTAAAGTTTTTCATGTGAAAATCAGATGAAAGTTGGTTGAGTCGTTTTTTACGCTCAATTTAATGTCGATAACAGACAACATTGAAGTTATGTTGACTGTAGAATTGTATTTTTGAAACGCGCTTACTCAGTGAGTCACAATAATGAATGAGTTAACTTGAGGCTTGTGTGTTGGGTCTACTCGTTAATCGGACGTATGTAATGCGTTGTACTCTGAAAATCAGTGCGTTTCTGACTGCGAAATAATGAGGGCGTCAGTCTTCTTGCGCAGTTCTTCGTCACCATTCCTGAGATGCGTGGTTAATTAGACAATATTTTTAAGATAGAAAGATTATCATATAACAGAAGGAATGAAAAATAGATTAATTAACTTAAATGTAGATTTAAATCTAGGATTTTAATACTAGATGGTGGATACCGGTGATCCTTGGTGGTTGGAATTCAATTAACTACACGTCTCAGAAATGGTCGGCCTAAGTTTGTTCAAAACTACACGTTTTCCGGTATAGTTACATTGCACTGATAAGCCGCTAATGACTTATTTTGGCTCATTTTTAGTCTTTACACTAAAAATGAGCCAAAATTTGAATCTTAAAGTGAAGATATTTAAACTTTTTATTTATTAATTTTCACATTTTTACATCTAATTTTATTAAAATTTCATGTTTAGTAAGCGTTATATAGTTTTAAAAATTTCATGACAACGACATTATTTTATTATATGTTACTCAGGTAGAATCGGAGACACATAAAAAAACTGAAGGAAACCAAAACATTTTGTAATTCACTAAAATAAGTCACTAAAACCGATAATCTATATATATAAAAATGTTAAGTTCGTTTGTATACGGCTTCAAAAACTCAAAATGTTTTGCACCGATTGAGCTCAAATTTTAGCACTATATATAACCCGCATCAACGATTGTTTTTATCTATTTTTCCCATCAGTCACATACCCGCGACCGCGAGAAAACAGTTATTTTAATGGTCAGCTGTGTTCCAGTGACCGCGCCGACTGCCGGAAGCGAGGGGAACACTCGCCATACTAGCTAACGACAACCGCAGTCACATGTGAAACAATACCTTTTCCCAATTACATTGTTTATTAAAAAAAAAAAAAAAACGTATCCGCTTGCATCTGATTCAGATTATTATACAATCTGAATTAAATATTCACTTTAATCGAGGTACTTTTGTGTGATCGTATCGTGATTGAGCTGCGCCTTTCACCAAGCTCTGAATTTATTAGAAAACGACCAACAGTGGGATGTATGTATTAATGACGCGTGCAAAACTGCACATTCAAACTAAATTCCCGCATTATTCGCAGTTATATTGACCGCTTGCTTCCCTTTATCTCCCACAGAGTTATGGGAAAAATATCGATCGCATATGGCTGAGGATATGGCCATGGAATTTACAGAAGACATTTACAACGAAGCATTGATAAATATTGAAGACAAGTGCTTAGCTATTGCAAATAAAGTTCTTAGTCAATTAGGAATGCCAGCACCCACCCGAGCAGCGATTGCTTCATTTGATGTGGATTTACGCCGTGAACAGAGTTACAACATTGGTGATCTTCAGTCATATGTCCAATCAAACATTCGCAAATTAACGCGTGAACAGAAATGCATTTATGATCGCATAATGCAAATGATAAATGACGGAGTTTGGGGGACCTTCTTCTTGAGTGCGCCAGGAGGAACTGGGAAAACATTCCTCATTAGATTGATTCTAGCAACGGTTCGATCAAAAAATGACAATTATCCTGTTGCGGAATATTAATCAGCCAAAACTCTGCAACGGCACGCGACTTGCAGTTAAGAAATTGATGAATAACGTAGTGGAAGTAACGATTTTAACGGGGCCTTTCAAAGGTGAAGATGTTCACATTCCTCGAATACCCATAATCCCTACCGATACTCCATTT
This sequence comes from Lycorma delicatula, assembly GCF_047948215.1. Taxonomy (NCBI): domain Eukaryota; kingdom Metazoa; phylum Arthropoda; class Insecta; order Hemiptera; family Fulgoridae; genus Lycorma; species Lycorma delicatula. Next base: position 301,170,145 of record NC_134455.1, read on the forward strand.
TAATTCAAAAGATTGCAATTCCCATTTCGATTGGCATTTGCAACCACAATCAATATAGCTCAAGGTCAATCTTTAGAATTCTGTGGTTTAGATTTAGATGCGGATTGCTTCTCACATGGGCAACTGTATGTTGCGTGTTCTCGAGTCGGTAAACCAAATAGCCTTTATATCTACGCAAACAGTAGGAAAACAAAAAAAATATTCTATATCCACAAGTATTGCAAAATTAAACTTCTATGAAACGTATGCTTTGTTTTGATTCTCATTTCTCATCTATGCAACCACAATGTGCCACAGCGAAGCGTGGCGGGTAGAGCTAGTATCTTATAAACGCGAATTGTTATTTTTATGCAAAAAAATGAGATGCAGTTTTTCCTCCTTAAGTCTCTTCAATTAAAATTTAACAAATTTCTCAAAGCATGTAAAAGTTATTAGAATATTTTACCAAAAATTGAGCTTTAATCTTAATAAATTATCTCAACTATGCTCATAGTTCATAAAAAAAAAAATAAAAATGAAGTATGAAAAGTAATTCATACAACAAAAAAATTGGATTATTTTTTACATATTGTTTTACTTCTTTAATACAATTATTACGTTTTATAATTTTTTTTTTTTTTTTCTATTAAAACCTGAAATTAAGCAGGTTTGCGTAACTATTTTTGTAACTCATAGAGTGGTGTACACTGACTACTGTCAATATTACTCAAGAGAATCCTTTGATTATATCGCGTACAGAAAAGTTTTCAGGTAATGCTGGGGGTTTTAACTTCGACATCAGCATTAACTGCAACTTCTTGCTAATTTTCATTTTTTATTAGTACTGGCGTTACAATATTTGTTATATCCATAATAATAGCAAGTTATTTATCAATTATTTCAAATTCCTTGGAAATATTTAAATGTATGACATTGGTTGACTCAAGTATCGGCCCAATTAGAAAAATTCTGTTCTTCATTTATATGGTTGTTTGGATAGGTTTTCTGTAAAATAATGTAGAAAGGAACACGTTTTACTTTGATAGAAAATCTTATACTATGATTTATTGATAAATTATTTCAGTCTAAGTTGAGGTCCATTCTTTCATTTGCCAATCTTGTTTGTCATTCTTCATTGATTTGCATTGTAATGGAAACAGATATTGTCAAACAACTGCGATGAAGCATCTTACTATTTTGTGATCATAAGAATACATTAAAAATGTTATTATCAATCTCATTGCTATGCACCAGATTCCTTAAACAGCTAAATTAGTTTAAAAAACCTATTTTGTTAAGATTTTTAACTAAATAGGTTTTAGTTAAAAAAACTTATTTTACCTTAATCTATTGGCTGGAAAATGGTTGTTGAACTAGTTCATAAACACGTTAACTATATTATTAGTACGGATGCACAGGTATAATACCAATAAACGTATTTTAAGATTTTTAAAACTAGTTCTTTGCCGTCCTATCGTAAAAAGTTCTTAAATACTTCATATATCATCCTGCGATTAATTATTTTTTCCGAAGTATAAAAATCAGGCAATTATTTTACACTTTCTAAATATCGTGGACTCTTCTACTTACCTAGAACTAAACGACAAATTTATTTTTAAACCATTCCTAGGTCGTACGACTAAGACAGCTGTCCTTTCCTTTACGTTTCTCAAAATGAAAACATTAAATTTTTAACTTTCTTTAAAAAGACAAATTTTTTGAGAAATTTATCTTCTTTATACCAGTTATGGGAAAACTAGAACGAGTAAATAGTTATTAAACAACCTTATAAACGTTTTCTTAATATTATCATTCCAGCTTGAAAGTTCTGTGTATTTAGAAAAGAAAAAATTTCGAAACGTAATGCTCCTGCACTGTTCTAAATCAGTTTATTCACATTATTTAATTACAGAAGAGTACAGTAAAGTTTGTAATGAGATAGGAAAAAATTAAAAGAAGAATATATATGAAAAGAAATAATTGTAGCACAGAATCTTGTAAATAGAAATGGATTAGTAGAGAGCGCATAATATTACGTTTATCTAATCTGTTAACGGAATACCGGGCAGAGGATGAAAACTGTATAAGAAGACAAAGATTAGAATTCATATATCAGATTATTTAGTATGTTGGCAGCAGACAGTATTTTGTAAGATAAAAAGATTATCACATAACTGAAGGAATGGAAAAAGAGAAGGAATTGTTGGTTAAAAAAAATTATTCCCTATAGAAAGTCGGTCAGATATGAATTTTAAATTACAATAATTTTAATTTTATAGTCATTTGAAATTATATGAAGCAACTTATTATTAGTTGTAGCTAGTAGTTGTAACTTATTGTTAGTTGTACTTATTGTAGTTTTTTGTTTTACACTTAATATTTATTTCTATTTTTTACTTTAAAATTTAAATAGCTACAAAATATAAAACTTCACTGATCTGTGTAGAAATTTTTACATTTTTTATTGATTCTGTTCATTAATTAAACTTTATTGGGTTATTCTTATAAATGATTTATAAATGTTAGACTAGGCTAGTTTATAGGTTAATTAATAGGATAAATTTATAATTTATACTTAAAAGATCGTGACCGTTTCGGGAGATGCAGTACAAATGCGCACACCCTCCTGCGAAATTCTCAAAGTTTGATAACGTATTCAATGGATGTTAATGAATCAAAGACAGTAAAGCAAAATTTATTGTTGAAAGAAAAGACAAAACCAACGAAGGGAAGAACATAGCCGGTGACGATATTAAGAAATCAAGTTTATTTTCATTAAATGAAACGGTTCAAATAATTCCTCAGCATTTATCAAAAAAGAAAAGTTTAATGGAAATAAGTTTATAAACAAAACAATAAGAAGTACTGAAACGCGAACCTACAATAGATTAGGTAATTAATTTTGCAATTAGACAATTAGCTAAACGATTTGGACAAAATGGGCTTGGAATCGGAAGTCTGACTAAACGTTTGCAGAAGCGTATTTCTCTTTATTGAATAAAACTTACCGAAATTGAAAGAGCTTTGTTTAAATAATTCTCAGCTGTCATTTACAGATTTATTTTCACTTTTAATGCAACAAAGGAGGAAACACACTGACACAGATGCAAATAATAATTCAGTTTAATCAAGCAAAACTGTTAAGATTAAAATACCATCAACGATGCCTGTAATAGTAAATCTATTTAATGTTGTTATTACAATTTTGTATTTGTGAAATAAATCTTTTTACTGTTTTCATCTTCATTCAGTTCGCATAGATCATAAACTAGTTTTTGAATAATTTATAAAAATTTGGATTTTTTATGTATAAATTAAATTTTAATAACAATACCTTCAACACCTGTTTCTATATTTTTTTTAAAAAAAGCTATGCTTTCATATTTTTGAAATTAGTGTTTACGTAATTGTATTAGAGTATTATTTTAAGAAATGTTTATTTTGCAAAAGTTACTAAATTTTACAACTTTTATCAAATTATTTGTAAAATAAAATCATATACTCATAGATTGGCGATATCATCCGTCCGTGCTAAGAAAGAGTATTAGTTAGCTTGAAATCAGGGTAGACTGGACCTTCTTTAAATTCAAAGATACGGTTAAATTCTCTGGTTCTTCCATACTTCATATTTTTTAACTTAATTTACAATTTCTCTTAAATCTTCTATATTACTATTCATTTAATATGTAACTTCTAGTAATTTTTCTTAAATTTATTACATGCCGTATTTCTTAACTTGTTAAGAATTTTTTTTCTTCAACAGTTTTTTCTTATTAAAAGCTTTTAATTATCTCGCTTTAGGGATAATCAAATCTTACAACTGCTATATCTTTTGCTCTATCGTATGAAAATCAATGAAATTTGGTACACGTATGTAACTTCGATGACAATACAGCATTACAGTGTCAGAATTTGATATAACCCACCCCCACGCCGTACCCCTACGCTATAAATAAAAAATAAATAAATATAATAATTATTCAATTTTAAAATTAAAAGCAATGAAAATGTTTAGTTAAATAAAAGCGTGGCGCAGTTTTTATAACAATCTTTTCGAATAAGTATTTATAGACATTTGCTGTATTTTACAATATATTTTTTGTTTGATGAGGTTGTTTAGTATTTGTATATACTTTATTTATCTGTAATAAAATAACTCAAGTTTTAATTCTTTGATGGTTCAAATTTGCACAGAGATGACCTTTAAGGGTTTTGCACCCTTATGGTTTATGGGTTATACCCTTATTAATAAGGGTTTTGAACCCTTTATATATCATAAAAGATTTTTAATCTTTAATAAGATTAAAAATAAAAATTAAATTTAGAAATCTTGCACAAAGTTATTACATTTTGACGGTAATCTAAAAGTTTATTAATTATAATTGTAATCGTAATTATGATCCATTAAATAAAAATTCATAATTAATTAAAATTAAACTTTTAGCGGAAAGAGTGCGTTCAATCTGGCAATTTGGCTGACAAGCAGAATTCGAAGATGAACTTCAACTACGTGAGAACACGTACAAAGAAAGCGAGTGGGTGCATTTTCCCAGATTGTTTCTTGTAGCTGGTCAGTTTGAACTGGAAAGGTTCCAGTAGACCTTTCCGCTTCCTCGCGTCGTTATTGAAAATTAAGATTAATTGTTGTAAAAATAAATGTTGTGTTGTTTTAAATAAATTATAAAAATTGCGCCACGCTTTTATTTAACTAAATAATTTCATTACTTTTAATTTTAAAATTTAATAATTATTACATTTATTTATTTTTTATTTATTAGATATTTAATTTTTTTTTTACTTTTCCTTGCATTGTTATATTTGTTAATATATATTTTTTTTTTAAATACTCAATTTTATTTAATTCTTATTTTTTTACTTTTTAGAGGGTTTTTCTAATTTGTTTCCTTCTTTTATTAATGCTAATATTAATATTAGTTAAATAAAAGCTTTTTTAAACAGTAATTTTTTATTTTTAGTCCATAATTTCTTTTAAGAATTTGCAATTTTTTCTTTGTTTCTCATTTATAATGAAACTGGTAATCTTGTACTACATGAGGCAAACCACAATCTACATGGAAGCAAAGAGTTGGCACAGTAGTGGAAGAAGCAGAGCTCAGTTCATCCAGTGGATCTATTCTTTCATTTACAACAGTTTCCTACTTTGATGATTCTTAAACAATTTTGATTCTTGGTTGCAAAACGTGAAATCTATCACCCACCACTTCCTTTTCAAATCATGATATGCCAGTGTCACTTGCTAAATTGAAACTCATTATTTGATGGCATACATTTCATGAAAATTGGTGGAATGCGGCTGATGTAAACATATATTATAACAGAATGGAAAGAAAATACTAGAAATACGAACTTATTACTATCCGTTACTTTTGGTAGGTTTAAGAAAACGTTTAAAAGATTTCGCGTTGAACCATGTATTATTAATAAATATATTCTATATACTACGTCATTCATAAGTTCATGAAATATTGTAATAGTTTCCATTCACAAATCGTAAAAATGTTTGGTCATTGTATCTAATTAAAACAAAAGTACATTTTCAAATTATTGTTAAGGCAATCTCCACTACTTCGGAGTAGTAGCATCTTTTGTGCTGAATCATCGTTAGAAAGTATTTTTTGTATCAGAATAAATTATTCTTTGCGGAAATTATTTATTTTTCATATGCAATGATATTTCAAGTAGAATTCCACAAGGATATGACTGTGTAAAAGTTTCCTAAATAAAGCCTTTTCGTCTGAGAAATTCAAAGTCAAGTGAAAACACTGAGGGTGGTGTAAGATTAGCTGTTATAAGTAGCCCGAGTATATTACATGTAAAAGCTTACAACTCAAGTATCTCACAATCTTTTGCAAGAATTATTTATAAAAAATGAGATTTACATATTTCTTTATACGTTTATAAAATCCTTTTTAAAAAAAAATAAAGATTAAAACGTATAAGCTTCATCTGGCATAAGCTCTTAGTACATACTGATGATAAAGTGTGTCTTCATTTCAGCATAAAAATTCTAGAGAACCGGTTTCTCATCAAGTCCCAGTTTTGTAAAATCACTTGTCTTTAATGATAAATGAACATTTCATGACGTAGGACTTCTAATTGCAATAATGTAGGATAAAATCCCATTACCATAACGATGTACTTGAATGAAAATTTTCCACAATATTGAACAGGAAAAGCAAAGTGTTGGGCTCTCCATTCACCAGATTTAATGCCTTGTGAATGTTTATTCTGGGAATTCATAAAATGTAAAATATTTTGCACTCCTATTTCCCGATATTCTCGAAAAACTTCATAAATTATCATTGTTGGTGTAATACTGACTGCGCTAACATTCTCATACCACGAAATGCGGTGCTGACTAGATATTTGCTGTAACTCCGAACACGGTTCCATTAACACAATAAACCTGAGAGGAGTGGAAAAGGAAATTTCAGAGTTTACCCTAGTTTAAATGTTTTATAATTTATTATGATTAATAATTATTTTTTAATGTATCAGAGTCTTATTAATAATTCGGTTAAATGCATGATGGAAAAAAAGAACGAATAAAATGTTTATTTAATTAACAAAAGAGGTTTTTGTATGTTAGTTGTTTTATGTGCAAAATCGTTATACGGGTAAATTAATATTTACAATGACAAAAAACGTTATATATATATATGAATTAGACTTCATATTTATTTCAGTTCTGTATTCAAGTGTAGCTGTAATCCTTTATTTATATTTATTTAATCTGCTTTGTCTCCAATTGCATTTCGTTTTCAATAACCCATCAATATGTACCTTCTGATCAGAAGTAAAGATTTTTCAAAACATTAAAGAATTTCTATACTCTGAATTTATCAGTTTGCGTCGAATAAATGTTATAACAAATAATTTATCATTTTGATTCTGGTGTTAAGTCACATTACAACGATAGCGATAAGCAAGAAAATAAAAGTACAAAAATTTGTGGATTTTCATTTAAATTACAGGTTCCTCTTAAATAATTTAAAAACACTCGGAAACTACTAAATGTCAATCAAAAAGTTAAAACTGTCTTGGTAATGAAATATTTATAATTGAATAACAGATTACTTAATCATGGTAGACTTATATTCATCATTGTAATCATGGTATATTGCAAAATTCAGCATCCTAGGATAGTACTAAAATGGGACATGACTTAATATAAAACTAAGCTGAAGTAGTTACTGATTTTAAGATAATAATTCTACAGTACAACTCTTTCTTCTAGCTAAGCTTCTTTATTCAATTACTTGATTAAAGATACAATATACTTCTCTAACACTAAATAATATATTATTTTATTAATAAAATTAAATTATCTTAAGAAAAGAATAAACTGTTGTTAATGATTAATAGTTTGAAATATTAAAAAGTATTAAAAAAAATTTATAAGATATCTATTATTGTGTAATGCACTTTTCAATTCTGTGGTTCTAAACTAGGTTTTATTTTTAATATATTTTACATCCCACGTCTCTGATTTTCTTCTCATATAATTTAATATTTATTTCTTTCCATTAATGATTTTATCCTATCCAATTCATTCCAATACAAATTCTTAAATGCTTTTAAATATTTCCACCAATTCAATTATTTTTCTTACAAAATGGAATCAGTAAGAAAAAAAATTACATTTTTCCAGTAAATTTAAAAACTTAATTTTGAACGTTATTAATCATTTATTTATATCATTAAATTAATTAATTTATTTAATTAATTTTTAAATTAATTTAATATATCATTTATTTAATTTACCATTTATTTCTATATTGTTCTACGATATCATATATTCTTTTTTTAACTCTTTTTTTATTTTTTTGTTTCACGATCATGAAGAGGATTATAATGCACATAATTTTATGAAAAAAATCATGTTTTATGATATTATTAGACAATTAGAGAATATCATTGAGAGGATTGAGAATATCATTATTTATTAGTTGCTTTTGATATTTCCTTTCTCCCACCTTAGTTTTTAATTTATACTTAATAAAATTCTTTTAACCCTCGTATATTATCTGAATATTTAACTTCATAAATAACTGAATATTATTTTTCAGTTAACTACTTTTGTTTTTTTTTAGATAAGTTTTCTCTTATTATACGTATTTTGAACGGCTATTAAACTTTGAGTAACAGAAAATGAGAATTTCTCAGCCTAGCCAATTTCGAAGTCCAACACAAGAGTAAAATTTATTACAGGAATTACCTACCCAATATACCCAACTTATTGCAAATATAACCACTGGTTAAAACAAAAATAAATAAATTTAAATGTGTTGTTTAGTATTTCGTTTAAAAATGGACAAAAATAATAAATTAAAATTGTTGTTTTTTATGATAAATTGATTAGTCCTGTTTGAGTTATGTGTTAAAACAAAAAACAAAACCTCGACAAACAATTTTTTATTGAGTCTTTTTCATTAGTTGTACAAAAACAGGTAAAATCATTATATTTATTAAATACGTTTACAAGAAATTTACAGCACCTTAGCATTAAGGTGCTTTGAACTTAATAAATGTTTGCATATGTAAATGTTCTTAATATTTTTAAGATTGTAAACATCAGGTTCATCTGAAGTAGTCGGGAATCCTCCACGTAGTTTAGTCAAGAAATCAATATAAAATATAAATAAATAAATATATATATATATATATACATATAATATATCAATATCAATATAATCAATAACTCTCATATTCGTATATCATATCATATTCATATAATATAACTCTCATATTGATATTATTATCAATATAAATAGAATAATTCTTTGAGGAAAATCTTAGATTATTACAATGTAGAATAATTCTGAAAAAACTGTCAAGCCTTCAGTAAAATTTCCAGATCGTTAATTTTTACGATGTTTAAAATATAGTCAACATTCTTAAAAATCTTAATCTTTCTCGTAGATTCCCATATCATCAAGGAATAAGTTCATCAAAGAAGTCTGTCTGCAGAAACTCCATACAAATTGATTCCGTGGTGAGTTTAGCGGATAATTCTTAAATATTTTTTGTGAAATTAAGTAGTAAAAGTCTGTACAGAAAAGTAAAATAGATGAACAAAGGAAATTTTAGTTAAAACACATATTTTCGATTTTATAATAAACCTTTTAATGTGTTTCCCGTGCACATAATAGGACAATTACTAAAATTATGTATATTTAAATATATTTAAGAAATTACCAATAAATTTGAATAAATTAAAAATGTAGTTTTTTCCTTATTTTTAGAAAGTTCTAAATTGGATATAATTTTTTTTAACAGTACTCTCAAAAAAAACAAATCATTTTAACTTTTACTATTTTCTATGAAAAATTAAATGATAGATTACGTATTGCATGTGAAATATTTTACTGATGCCGAAGTTATAGTAAAAGTACCTAAAAATAGGACGTACTTACATATAATACAGAGTAAACGGAGCATTTCATTTACTTTTTATGTAATGTTTCTTGTTCTACCTTATCTAAGGAAACTTTAATCTTTATAATGAAATTTAGTAGTTATTTGAGTGGAAATATTTGTTTAATAAAAATTAATATTTTTACATTCCGAAGGTTGATTTGACCTTTTTTTTTTTTATAATACTAGGAATAGTTAAGAAATCTTAGATTTAGCTGAAGAGCAGGTATACCAGATTTGTTTCAATTACAAGTCAATGAAAAATGGTCAATGGTATGTCAATGAAAAAAAATTCTCTATCATTTAGATGTACTGATAGGATACAAGACAACATACATTAATAGAAATCCTTATATTTTTAAACATTTACGTAAATTTTATAAAAATAAAGTATAAAAACAGCAAAAATAACTTGCACACATTTTATATGGGTATTAAAATATATATAATTATATATATATTTTATACGTAAAATGTAAGATAATTACAATATTTCTGCTTATTCATTCGATGACTACAATCAATGTTCTCTGAAAATCACATCTTATTCAACAAAATATAGAATTTAATACCGAATTGAGTTTCTTTCAATTTTTTGTGGCAATTTATGAGAGAAATTACCATTTTGAAGAATACTGAATATATTTTAAACATCAGATAAATAAACGAACTGAAAATTTTACTGTACGCTTGGCAAATTATTTTTTTACGATTATTCTACACTGTACTAATCTGGGATTTTTATCAAAGCGTTTTTTATGTTGTATAAAACTCTGTTTTATTTCATTGTTGTTTTATTTTTGTACTTTTAATGAAAAAGCCTTAAATACGAACTCCTACACCATTACACAGGAGTTTTATATATATTCCTATATTTTTATACCAAAACAGAATTTTCAGTATTTTTCAAAACAAAATCTTATTATTTTTTATTTGTATTGTATTGTATCTGCGATACGGAGTTATTATTTTTTTTATTAAAGAGAATACACGTTTTTAGTACTAACGTTACTTGTTTGTTAAACTTATATACGTATTACAAAAAAAAGACCAAATTTAATTGTAACATTTAAGTGTTTCTATATTTTATGTATAAGAGGATAATAAATGTGTAATGGTTGTAAGCCTGATGCAACCCAAAATGACATCATAATCGATGAAAGATTAAATCTATTCAATATCAAGACGAAATGAATAACAAGTATCCAATGCCAGGTTTATTAAGGATGATGCGTTTTACCTTGCATTTCTTCACTGAGCCGAATATACAATTTCATAACAGCAGCCAAGCTCACTGAAATACAATAGTCATTCAAATAATATTCCTGAAAACGACACCTTCACTCTGTTCATCTCAGGGACTGACTGAATAACAAACCTTATTTACTCAATGATTACTTGCAGAGTAACTAATCCTGATTAGCTGTCTTAAATACTTAACATACGTTGAGGTGATATAAGCCAACAAATTAATACACCCTTTCCAGCCTTTTTTATACATATACTACCTCAATCCACACTGAATGGAGATTTTTATATTTAATGAAGTAAGATTTTATTTTATGCAGGCATTTACCTAAAATATCTATTCTTGATGTTTTTTTTTAAGTTTATTTTGGATGTTTTATATTTTATATTTTAAGTACAAATTGTATATATTATTGTTCCTACAGAATAAGAGAACAGTATATTAGAATTTTACAGAAAATATATAGATTTTAAAGGGATTACGATTTCAGTTTTGAATTTTACGTAATACGAAGAAGTTTCCATTTTACTATCATTCCGAGCTCTATTCAAATTCAAGCCAACGTATATCGAGAGAATACCTAGTGTCATTCAGCGTCCCATACGTATAATGTACAAAACTTCGGGAAAGTTTTATTCTGAGTATAGTAATTGTAATTTATTGCTTCGTCATGTATTCGGAACTGCTACTGAGATTAATCTACGAAAAATAACCCATTTATTATCTAAGCCTAACTTCTATTAATCATAATCCAGTTATTGATGAATCTGTACTGAGACTTCTACTGTCACAAAATGCAAGTCGATTTTTACATTCTAAATTATTTTTATCCCTGAATTAAAATTTTTAAATATAATTATAGTAATTGCAATTTTCATTTTATTTTATTTTATTTTGTTGTAGTTTGAAAAATATACTGTTGTTTGCCAAGAAATATTCCATTATAAATGTTTAATTAACTATTACAGTTTGGTGAGCTGATAGCTATGATTAAACACGTACAAGAAAAGTTACATGTATATAAGTACTATTGCCTAAACATAGGATTAATTTCAATGAGATCACCACTATTAGGAAAATATAAGTGCTTCAAGAAAATTTGAAGGAGGAAATTTCCTTACTTTTTTGGGATATTAGAAATAAAATATCCTAACTTCTGATGCCCCGATAGTTTTTCAGATACAGGGGGAAAACATAATTTTTTTGTATCTAAAAAATAGAGAAGGTTTTTAAAAGAAGTAATAAACCTTCATAATTAAAAATTGAATATGTCACAATATCGTTTATATTATTGTGATTATTTTGCAAAACGATTATGAATGTACCATTTAAATAATTACGCACTATGACAATTAATTTTAACATAACAGAAAAAACTGGCCTACTGTCCGCCGCGAAAATTTTACTTGGTTTATGTTTCATTACATATGATTTATTAAAATTCTTTTGCCAATTGTAACTAAATAACTTTTACGAATTTAACAAAAAAAAACTTTCAACGAAAAGCTTTAAAATTCTGAACGTTTTTAGCTGTTTTTGGAGTCGTGATTTTTTTTAACACAGCTCTAACCCAAATGTTTTCTTTTTTTTTCTCCTAAACACAAATTTAATTTTAGATAAATCGTTCGAATCAAGTAGTACAAATTGTTTAAACGAATGAATCGTTCGTGCGCTGCGCTCAGCCCCCGGAGCACAACCATTGGTCGCTTTGCGCCAATAGCAGCTAAAATAAAAATGTAAGCAAACACAACAAACAAACCCTCAAACCATTAATTTTTATGGTAAAGACATATATATATATATATATATATATATATATATATATATTAATAACAATATAACTAGGTGATTGAATATGTACTATCATTTTTGGATAATTTCATTACTTATTATTATTAATTTTTGTAAATTTTTTTCAATATTTGATTATATTTATTTTATACACTTTTTGTAATAAATTATATAAAACATATAATAATAATCAAACATTTTATACACTTGGAATATTTTAAAGACAAAGGTCGGACTCTGAATTTTAACATTCTATATTTCTTCAGTATATGCTTATGTGTATACTTAAAACACACACAGATAAACAAATATTACATCACACACCGCTGTAGATGAAAAACCAATCAATCTGCATATAAAATTGTCTGAAAAAATAGGTTTATATCCTCTACACATCACATTTTTTTTATTATTAAGCGATTTTAGATCCTATGAAGAAATGTTATTTGTGGTTATAAACTGAAGCTACAATTTTAAGAAATAAATATGACCAGCAATTTGGTGATGTTATTATAACTATAAAATAAAAAGAGAAACTACTTCTTTCGCTATTATTCCTTAAATAATGCCATAAAATTAATGTTGTTATTGAGTATGACCATTCACACTAGATAGATGATGGTTCTCTCATCATCTATCCATTAACTATCATTACAGTTAATAGCAATGTAAAAAATATTACTTTGAAAACAAATTGCATGTTATACCTTGAAGAAATAAGTATAAATTTAGTAGCAAAGCAACGCATTGTAAATAACATCTGACTTCTTGAAAAAATTTACATAAATTCAGCAAAATTAACAGTATTGTAAATAGTATTTTATATCTTGAAGGAGTCTGTATAAAATAAAAAATAAACTGCCATCATCCTATTTTGTTTTAATGGAAATACAATAGTTTACTTGTGTCATTATTCTTCATATTCTTATTCAGTTCCATGCTTTTCCCATAATTATCTGTATATATTTTTGCTTAAAAAACATTTTATCTAATCCTGTAACCTCATTTTTGCTTTAGCCCTTTAGAGCACCATAAAATATATAATGAACTGTTGTGTTTCCTTTCATTCCATTATCAGCTAATTTTTTCTTCATTTAAGATTTTCCATATTTATCATTGCAATATATAATTTCCTTTGAATTATAGAAAAAAAGTTTTCCAAGCACATTTTCTGCTTAAACACTTTGATGTTTTGAGATTTTATTATTTCCACGGTTCTCTCATTTTTGAATATACTTAAAACTACATTTAGAATTATTTCCTTTCTCAGTTCAGCCGATAATTGATAAAGTATTTAAGGGCATTTTATTTTTTATTTACTGTAGAAAAGTGTTACTGTAGTACTAAAAGAAATAATATATTTTATTGTTATCATAATGATTTTCTTTTTTTAACAAGTCACGCTGTGATAAAATTATATTGTTGCTCTGCAATGTGAAAGTATCTTGTGTTAAAATAGAAGAGTTTGTGAGTTAAATTATGTTAGATGAATGATTGCGGCTTGAGTTAATAGAATTTGTGTTAGTGAAAAGGCAAGACAGTGTAGTGTAAGAGAAAGACAGTTAACCTTTAATTTCGAAGAGAGATCACTTATACGACGCGATAGGGGTTGGAAGATTGCAAGGTTAACTGGGATGAGAACAGAAGTGAAAGTACAAGTTAAGAAAGGAGGGTTATGAGTAGCAAAAGGGGTGATGTTAGATGAACTGGAAGAAGATGGATGGTGTCACGAGTATTTTCTCTTTTTCTCACCCTTTCTCTCGTGCTTTCTTTTTCTTCTTCGTAGACATTGTTTTTATATTTACCGATACGTATTCAGGCTATCTTTTACAGTAATGTTATCCACCTACGACATGTACTCTTAGTCACTGCGTGTTTCTCGTTAATGAACCAACATACTGAACTCTACATCGCAATGATTTTTCATTGAAATGTTTTCACAGACTCTCTAGTGTTCTTAAATTACCTAATAGATTATGTAAACATCTTTATAAATAAAATGTTAAAAAAATCTGGGTGTTACAAAAGATATTTTGAAAGTCACATTCAGTTAAGTTAGTCTAATTGTAAGAATTAGATATTTAAATATTGGTGGATGTTTACATTTGTAAATAGTTAGATGGGTTTTATTTATTAATTGTACAGCCACCTGTACAAAGACTAAATAGAATTAGAAATGAGTTCATGGTAAGGAGAACTAAGTAGATAGTTGCTTTATCAGCAAATATATACACTGATAGATCATTTATGCATTAGCCAGTCAGTTCAGTGGTTAGCTTTTAGATCAAATTTGATTTGATCAAATCAATTAGCAATTTAGATCAAATTGGTTTGATTCTGAGAAAGGTTCTAAAGTTTATTCACCTGCTTTCATTTCTCTCCTTTGCTCCTTAAAAAACTATGTGACATGCCCAACGACTTTAAATATAAGTAAATTAGTAAAATAATTACTGCAGAAAAAATGCTATTTAGCTACTAGCAATAATATTTTTAAGTAACAGTTTTATCGTGTCAACTCTGTACACTACAGTTTATTAAAATATTTTCATTTAATTAATTGCTGCAATATTTTACAAAACTACAAAAATTATTCTTCTCTATCATAATTTATTGTTTTATAATATTAATCACTTTGTAATGCAGTTTAAGTAACTACGCGTATTTACATTTATAAATACATATTATGCTTTATCTTTGTACAACACTTGGAATATAGTTATCATGTATATGCAGTAATCAGGTCAACTATCAACAACCTGTTACATTTATTTAAACAGTTAATTAACATAAGCTAATTTTATAATTACTTTTTTAATTACTAATTAATAGTTATTATTAATTAGTAGTTAATAATTAATAGTTATTGATTAATAATTAATTAATTAATTATTTTTGTATACATTTGTAATTTATTGTTGGCTAATAATTATAGTATTCTATTATATTTCAAATTAACAAAGAATTGTTGATCCACACATCTGTTCCAAACTTAGATGTGAAGCATCTGAGATATAAGCAACTCCAGTAAGAGTTTCTATTTCTAAGAATAATTACCATAATTACACAGCTTATGATAAAAAGAGTATAAATTTGATTTGTTGGCGTAAATATGACCTGCCTTAAGTGAACCTTGCAATTTTTCTGCATTTTCTAGCAGTACATTTGATTCGATGAGGTTTCATGGAACCAAGTATATCATGTAATCACTTCACTCCTTAATTTCTTGGTAGACGTTTCATGGAGTGTTTGTTATTATTCAAAATAATAGCATCTACTGGGATGGGAGGCAGCATAGTGCTAAACGCCGATGGAGATAGATGAAAAGGAAGGAATAACCCCAGGGAGTGCGGAAAAACGGAGAATTTGGAGGAGGCAGTACTGTAGCAATTCTGAAGACAGAACTGCTTTTAACAGATTTCCCCGCAAATTTAAGAGGTTGTTGAGGACGGTCAGAAACCAAATATTTAAACATTTAGAGAATATGTAGAAGGGCTATCCCCCCTGGGTGAAGATGAACATTCGTTGTGAAGGGTCACGAGGAGTTTTAAAAGGCTGCCGATGCCATCCAAATTATAAGGCTACTTAATGGATGGGCTTGCAGCGACAACCAAATCGCTGCACACCTATGTAATGTGTTCAAGCCACACGATTCGGAATATGTTGATGAAAGGATTTTTGAGTTCATACATAGCTCGCTTCTTCTATACTTCCCGTCTCAACGGAAAGTCTACTTCCTGTTACGGCTGCGGAAGCATCGCGAGAGACTGGTAGATTGAAGTGCTCGAGGAAGGCCCAAGAAACTGATTTGGTAACTGGTAAAAAAATGTGCATGTTACCGTCTTCAAGATTGTTTTATGTAAGACATCTGTTCAATGAGATACATGGTTCCCCTCGGAATGGAAGGTATCGCCAATCACTATGATTTTGAAGCCGAATGAACCCGCAAATGAAGTATCTTCGTATAGGTCTATAATCTTGCTTCCTAAAGGTAACTGAAAGGTTGTTCCTTCAAAGATTGTGGCCAGTCTTAGAGAAGGGTAACGTAAACTCTGAACGCCAGTTTGGCTTCAGAGACGATCATTTTCTCCATAACGCAGGCCCAGAGAATTGTTAGTGTGATCATAGGGTGCCTGAAAATAAAGGAATTCTGTTTGGCAGTCTTCTTAGAGGTCAATATGCATTAAAGAAGTTTTCGCTTTCCGGTATCCTTTTCAAACTGAAATCAAGCCTATCTCAATCGGTCTATTTTGTATTACGTAATTAGCTACATGGTCGGTTTTTCAAGTCAAATATAACCAGGAATTGTCTGTCTGCATGGACAATCAATCAGAAGTTCCATAGGATTCTATTTTAGGTCCGATTATATATTTGGCATACACTGCAGATTTTCCCAGTAGAGAAGGAGCCACAGTTGCGTTCTCCGTAGTCGACACAGAGATTTTGGCGGCAGATGGTCATCCCGATCTTGCCTTGGAAAACTGCAAGCTGCACTTGACTTTTTTTTTTAAACTCCCCCAAGACGACCAGCCCACGCTAAAAAGCCTCAGGGTTTCATGGCAGCGCAGTCTGCCCTCGCTAGCTCGTCCGAACTCGGACATCCCATCGGGGTTTCCCATGCCTCCTTGAAAACATACTAATCACCTCTTCCGGTGATCAGAATTTTTCTCCACAGGAGAGCACCCTTCTAGTCCCTATTGCACCTGAACAAGACGCGCATTTCGTTTGCCCTTCACAGTTACGCGTCCCCCCATGCACACCTCGAGAGTCCCCCATGCCATCATCGGGGAGCTCCGACCCAGCCACTCTTGCGCGTGAGTAGGCCCGAACACCCTAGGCATAGAGGCTGCCGGCCCCTACACGCATCAAGATGGACTTGTACCCTCTTCGATCCCTCACGCATTCCCATGACCCCTCATTACTTGTTGCCCCATTTCTCCCTCGCCGTCAGCGGTAGAGCACCGCACACAATATCCCCCACTCAATGTCCATCGGTATATCCGGCAGCATAATCCAACAACAACATGAGCAAAGACACATAATACAATCATAAATTCCTAACCTAGCAAAGTACATTAACAACTACAAAAAACAAAACACATTTCGACGCCTCTTTTGACATCGAGGGACTTCGCACTTGACCTTATCAATGAATGGCTGTCAGCATGGAGGGTGAAAGTCAGTCCTGCCAAAACGAGTCACATGACATTTACCGTGAGGAGGAGTAATTCCCCTCCGATTCAGAAGGTCAATATTCTCCTCGCTGATGTGAACCGGGTACAGTACCTAAAGTTATATCTAGATCATTGATTGACCTGCAAGGATAACGTGAGAGAGAAGAGGAGACAACTGAATTCTAAACTGGCATGAACGTACTTGCTCCTTGGTAGGCGTTCTCATTTGTCCTTGACGAATAAATTGTTGCTGTTTAAAGATTTCCTGAAACTAGTATGGAGATATGGCACACAATTATGAGAGAATGCTTGTAATAGTAACGATATCGTTACTATTGCCGTAAGAATTATTATTACTTATAACCGTTGGATGATTCCAATGGTTTCAAAATAAGGTGTTCAGGATGGTATCAAGGGCTCCATACTTCCCTAGAAATGATGAGGTGCACAGGTATCTTGGGTTGCTACGTGTTCGTGAGGAAATACGGAGAACCAGTAGGGATTACATATCAAAGCTGGAGAAGCATGTAAATCACCTCCCTCTGTCACTTTTTCCGTTAGCCTCCGGAACCAGCATAAGATATTACTTCAGATGATGAATGAGTGATATGTATGAATCTAAATTTAGTCTTGTACAGTCTCAGGTGATGAGTAAGTAAGACGATTAAGTAAGCTGCGTGTATACTAGACCTCACTGATCTTTGAGAGCGCGTGACACGTGATTATATGTGGTTATTTTAAAAATAATTTAAACTTCTAGAAAAATCTATACTAATTTTATTTCGTTTTCTAACTTTAATATTTGTTTCTTTATTGGATGAGTTTAATGTTTTGAGGCTTTATTATTACAACACTTGGTTATTGCATTACTGATTTTATTATCTAGTATTTGTTACTTTTGTTACCTATTACCTTTTTCTTGTTACCTAATTTCTTTTTTCGTGTCATAGTGATGGATATTATTAATATTGTATTTGAAGTAGGCTCTCTTTGAATGGTCTCCTGATGTGTTACTCTTAGCCAAACAATTTTACTTATGGTCACAATTCTTTTGGCAACCTATTGTAAAAAAAATAAATAAATTGCTAAAAAAATAAAGAAAAAACAATATAAATAAAATAAAAAAAGAATTAAAATAAATTCTCTTAGAAATACTAATATTTTGACAGAAGTAATTTAGGCGTTAGGATGAATGCCAATATGTTGTATTGGCACGGATTCTCATTCGTGTCAATGTAATCCCAAATCATCTAATGGGTTTCCAGATACATTATTTAGTACGTACTTTAAAAATATAAATACATTATTGAATCGAAATTACAAAGTTAATTAAAAGACTCGGTTTTGAAGTTAAAGCAAAGAAAAATAAATGATTTTAATGCTTATTGATTTATTCTTAACTGTTGCTGTTAGTTTCAATTTAAACGATATGTTAATAATAGATACAAAAAACATATTTTATTCTGCAATTTATAATTTAAAACTTAAAAATCTAAAAGAAATATGGTTATTTACTTAGTAATCAAAAGTTATTTACGTACAATGCTTTAAAAAAATAACTAAAAAAAAAAAAACAAAAACATTCTTCAAAATATAGTGCCTTTCACAATTTTGCCCAACTGTTCGTTGGCTATAACAAATCCTCTCCCAAAAAAAAACTTGAAAAAAAATCCCAAAAATATGTTTATCTTCGGATGTTGCTTGATGACATGTTTAAAAATGTCACATATTATCTGTATGCTATCCATGACACTATTTTCTAATCGACTGATCAGTATTTGATTTGTACTTACAAACCTATGGCTTTTTACCTTTGCAATATTTCGTAAGTTTAAGTTTAAGTTTTTAGTTTCCTAAGTTTGTATTTTATTATAAGTTAAGGAAGTAAATAAAGTTTTCTGTTGATATACTAATAGAAATTTATTATGACAAGAAACGTAAATAGGAAAACAATTCAACAAAATTATTAAAAAAACCATCTAAAATTGCAGGTCAATAACCCTTTCGATAGAAATACATTACTACAAGATAATGGTGGTGAAGAAAATACTATTCTTTACTACAATAATAATAATAGTGAAGAAAATAGCTTAAAACCAATAACAAAAAATTGCTAATTTACCTTGTTTTGCCCTTGAAAATCTTTTTTTCAAATATGTCATAAGGTTTTAAAAAAATAATCACTTAATTATGCAATATTTAGAATACATTTGGGAATAAGATCACAATATTAAATAAAAAAAAAACATTTTGATCCGATTTGAGTCCTTTGATAAAATGGCATTTTTACCCTTTAAAACTGTACGATATTAAAAGTATTATTGAGAAAATAATTTTAGCTAAAACGTTTGGGTCTCAGTTGACTCCCTTGGCCAAACGAAGTTTTTATAAAAAAACTACAATGTATTTAGATTTTCTTTGGCAAAAAAATAATTTGGATTCCATTTGACCTCGATGCTCGAGAGTAATCTAATGCAACATTTATTAATTGTCAAACCTTGAAAATACGAAATGTGAATTACAAAAAAATGAAAAAAAATTATTTTATTCTTAAGTGGGGTCCCATAGGATCCCTTTTTCCGCATACGCTCTACACTAATACTATATACAGTTTTCTAAATTTTACACATCAAGACTTTCAATCTTGAAGATTAAGATTTAAAAATTAATATCTAAAGTATGGGTTCCACTCAGTCTTCTTATTTTATGGCATTTAAAATTTCCTTTACCGGAGTGATTGTTTCAATAAGTAGGCCCAGTATGGTGCAGCATTAATCAACAAGATTATTAAAAAAGTTAGTTTACTAAAAAAAAATACATGGGTACCACCAACCGCCTTGGCCGAGTAATCGAAAATCAGAACATAGCTCGGATATTGTGCCAGGCTGAAAAATCAGCCAAATATTTGGTTTAAATCTCAAATTTTTTGAAAAAAAATAATCTGATGTGGACAACACATAACTTCCTTGTACACCCTTTTTTTTTTTTTTTTTTTTTTATTGAAAAGTACATTAAATTTTATTTCACAAATAACTTCTGATATTTTTTTTATTTTTATTAATTATTGTAATTTTTTTTAAATCAGAGGATAACTATTAATTAATTAATATATTTAAATTTAAAAAAAAGGAGATGAAATCTAATTCGAACTAATGTGTCTTCCCCTAAGACCCAAATATTTCATTAATTAAAATTTTATTTTGCTACAACTCTGGAACCAATGAAAATAAGTACCCATAAAATAAGTAAAATAAGTATCATAAAAGGTATATCATACCTTTTATGATACTTATTTTATAGTATGATATATCGTTGAAAGACTCTCAACGAGGGCTTATTACTGCCGTTAAGAAAAAGTCCAAAATCAATTTTTTTGGATTTTGAGCTTTTTGGACACCTTTGGTTCAGTCTATTACAATCAAATGGGAGCTGCACAATTAAATGTTTCAACAGTCCTAAATCAAAATGTCAACATCCTACGACAAATTGTTTTTGAATTATTTGAAATACATACGTACGTACGTACAGACGTCACGCCAAAAGTAGTCAAAATGGATACAGGGATGGCCAAAGTAGATATTTCCGATGAAATCAGGAAACCGACATTTTTCGCAATCACAATAATTTCTTTACTTCATACAAGAAGTAATAAGTATTTAGTATAATAATATTAATAATTAGTATTTTATTTGAGCTTTAGTAATCATTGTACTAAAGCTCAAATCTTTCCACCCATTAAACAATAAGTAAAAGATTAAATATGACAAAAATGTATAGAAGATGTTTGTGCCATTTTCGAAGAATTTATGTTAAGTCAGTCCGAAGATATTAATTAAAATACTTTCCAGGATTCTAATGTAAGTACATTGTTTGGCATTAATAGCGGACGGTAACACTATTTTGTTTTTAATTTGAATTTAGTAGCTGGTTCCTACCGGATGCTGGGGTGTGAAATGATGACACCTTGATTAACAAATTGAGTGATATTCAATGACTAAAAATATGAATTTACTGAACACAATGAATTTGATTGTAATTGTTGAAATGGATTATACACTTGCACACACACACACACACACACACACACACACACACACACACACACACACAAACGCATATCCAAACGCATACACCCCAAAATACCGCCCACCTTGAAGGCCATGCCCTTCAACACGCAACACACAAAATGAACACAACAAATAATAATAATAACATAATATATGATAAGATTCAAATAATTGTTTGTAATATTCTGGAATTGTAAAAGTTTATATGTATGCCACTTAAAACTTAACACTATGCCTTATCGTCTTTAGGTAAAGGACATAGTTTGATGATAGCTCTCTTGGAAATGCCTGTAGAGGTTTTAATTTCGGTTACTCTAGAACGCTTGTCATGTCCGAGATAAATCTGGAGAACTCTAGCTAATTGCCATTTGTGGTGGGGGGGGGGCAAATTTTCTTCTTTGCTGATGGCTAAATTCTCAGGGTTGAAATTGGGGGTATCTTTTGGTTCCACTTTGCACGTTGTTGTAAGCTGGATAGGTGTTCGGTAGACCACCGAGACCAAAAGTGTTATGCTCGTTGTTGCACCAGCTGCCATCTGGATAATTTGCTGATTAGCAAGTCTTGAACACTGGGCTCCGGAAGGACTGTAAGTGAATCACCTATCAGGAAATGGCCGGGAATAAGAGGAAGAAGGTCACTGGGGTCATTGGACATAAGAGTAAGCGGACGATAATTTAAACATGCCTTTATCTGTGTAATAAATATATCCATTTCCTCAAAAGTAAATAATGCTGTGCCAACGGTTCTCTTAATATGATATTTAAGTTACTTAACAACGGCCTCCCATAACCTACCGAAATGAGGGGATCTAGGAGGAATGAAATGCCATGCAATTCGACCTCCAATTTCGACTAATTTCACGTAGAGAACTAGAGACCAATTTCGCTAATTTCTCTTGATAGTGTTTAGTCAAGAACAGCCTTCTTAATTCAGTCATTTCATGGTTTGCACCATCAAAGTTTGTTGCATTGTTAGAATAAATAGTTTCACTTTTCTCTCGGCGCGAGTTGAAGCGCTTTAATGCACCTAGAAACGCTTCTGTTCTCAGATCTCCAACTACCCCCAAATGCACAGCCTTCACGGAAAAGCAAATCAAAATTGCAATTTACCCTTTATCAGGTTTGATCCCACGTCGCCTGCTAGCACGTCCATGAATAAGTCCACAGAAATCCACACCGCATGTACTGAATGGTCTAGGAGGATTTAATCTTGACGAAGGTAGATCACCCATCAGTGGTATTGTTGCTTGTGCGTTTGCTCTAAAACATTTAGCACGTGATTGTACGATTTTACGGATCAATTTGCGTCCGTTCAAAGGCCAAAATTTCTTCCTTACGGCAGCAAGAAGAAGTTGTGATTAGTATGTTCTTGCTCTACAAATAATTTTGTTAAGCAACCTTTTGCAGGTAGAAGGAATGGGTGCTTTTGTTTATAGCACAAATTTGAATTGTCAATTCTTCCGTCAAACCTGAAAAGTTGCTGATTATCCACAAAGGGATTTAAAGATTTTATTCGACTTTTCTAGTTTAATTGCTTCATAGTTTGTAAATCATGTAACTGCTGAGAACGCATGTGCCAGAATAATTTTAATCAATATTATCAATGCATCTTCCAACTCTTTCACTGACAAAAATCCTGATATTCTTCCATCAGATGATGTTCTGCAATTTCTGGCAAATCGGCGACAATATGCAATAATTTTCAAAAGTTTTGATAAGTTGAAAATGATGTGATTAATTCTGGGGGTTCTGTTGACAGTAGAACCGATTTGTTACATCTTTCAAGCGGTTCTTCCTCGTTGACAATCATTCTTTTAGGCCACAAAGTTTCAGGTTGAAACAACCAACTTGGACCGTTCCGCCAGAGTCGGCTGTCTAATATTTGGCTTGGAGTAAAATCACTTGAAATTGAAACTGCTAGGTTTGTGTCGTTATCAACATGTCTCTATTCAAGCTTTCTTGTTAAGTCATGGATCTCCGCAACCCGATTCACCACAAACGTTTTCCACTCAACTGATGACGATTTTATCCATGAAAGTGCAAAAGTGGAGTCTGACCACAAAACATACTTGGTAAAATTATGTTGAAAAGTTGAAATTACCTTTTGAATGAGTACCGACAATAAAAGAGCAGCACATAACTCGAGTCTTGGAAGACTAACTTTCTTAATAGGCGCGACCCTAGACTTTGAACAAAGTAGTTGTACGTTGATGTTTGAGCCCTCACATCGGATGTAAACACATACTGATTCGGAGGCATGGCAGAACCCATGAATCTGGTAATCATTTTGTGAAACATTGAAGACATGCCTAGGAATCCTTAATGACTGTAGTTTAATAAGCTCATCACAGAACTGAGTCTACTTTGTTTCGAATATGTTAGTAGGGCTTCATCCCAACCAATCTTTAGTGCCCACAAATTTTGCAACAGTAGCTTCACTGACAGAATAACTGACCCAATTAATCCAAGTGGATCGAAAATGGATGAGATAATGGATAACACTTACCGTTTTTTTTAATTTTCTGGTACCTTTATTGGTTTTACTAAAAAATGGAACTTATGTGACGCTGGATTCCACAAAACTCCTAATGTTTTGTCTATCCTCTGATCGTTTGAATGAATTTTACAGCCTTCATATTGAAATTCCGTTGGAACATTTTGTAGTAATCTGGGATCGTTTGAACACAACTCTTTCAATTTGAAATTTCCTCTGCTTAATAATTTAATTAGCTGTAAATGTAAAAGCAACTCATCAGTCACCGAGCTCCTCCAGTGAGGATATCATCAATATAGCAATCCGTAGTACAACCTCTAAAGCATCAGGAAATGCATCCTTCTCTTCTAATGCCAATTGTTAGAGACATCGAGTGGCTAAAAATGGAGCTGATATTGTTGCATAAGTCACCGTTTTTAAACAATATGTTTTGATTGGCTCTTCAGAACCTTTTCGCCACACAATCTCTTGCAATTTTGCATCTAATTTATGCACATTAATTTGTCTTTACATCTTTACAATATCAGCTAAAATACAAATGGGTGTTTTCTAAATCTGATTAAAATAGAAAATAGTTCTTCTTGAACAGTGGGTCCTACCATTAGGATCTCATTAAGTGATACACCGCCTGTTCACTTGCAAGAACCGTCAAACACCACTTGCAATTTGGTTGTCGAACTTGACTCATTAATAACACCACGATGTAAATATTATACATTTTCACCTGGTTCATTTTCTTCTAAAACCTCCGCCATGTGTCCAAATTGCTCGTATTCAACCATGAAGTCCACATAGACCTGTTTCTTCAATGGATTCTTCCTCAGATTTCTTTCCTGCTGCTGCAGTCGCCTATTAGTTGTGTCTCTAGAATTTTCTAACATGTTTCTATTTTGTCTCAAAGGCAACCGGTCAGTGAATCTGCTGGTATCGTCTCTGCTGAATATCTGTACAAAATGGTCTTCACACTGTTTAGCTTCTACTGATAGTGCTGATTTATTAGAACACACTTCCAATTGACAGAATCTTTGCAGTTTTTCATCAAGATGATCATCAACAGCCAAGTGACACACAGTCATCGATGATGATTTACAATTTTGAAACTATCCATCCCCATTTGGTATTTTGCATGATGAGTGCAGGATACGCTAATTTAAGTCTACCTTTACTTAACATTTCTAAGAATATTTCTGCTCCGATAAGCAAGTCAAAAATATTGATATAATATTATTATGTTTACATGAAACTCCGAATCTGCCAGCTCTATATTAGGTGGAAGTTGGAATTTTACATTATCTATCTGGGTAGTAGGTAGTGGCTGAGTTATTTTAGGAAGAATAATAAAATGTAAGTTCCTGCAAAAATCACTAACTCTGTATTTAATTTTGCATGTAACGCTGTACGATGCATTTGCAGAGGTCTCACCAATACCAGTAATAAATGACTGAATTTTATGCTTCCTCAGCCCTAAAATACTTGCCATTCTGTAAGTTACAAAATGGCACTTCAAACCTGACTTTAATAAAATTCTACACGAATGCGATTCTCCACGAGAACCGAAATCTAATACCACGACAGTTGAAATAATAACACTAGATGTTCTGTGATGATCAGCTTTTAGATTGCAACGCAGTAACTACAGCTTGTTGGTTTGAAACATTTTCTTGTTTGTGTTGTGCCAAATTTTGGGAGGTTCCCTACTTTTCTGCTATAATACTCTTTTATGTGTAGTGTAATAATGTGTTATAGGACTTGTTACAAGACTTGCATGTACTTGATTTGTATTGCTTTACTTTATGATTCAAACTAAGACAACTGAAACAAATGTTTAACCACTTTACTTCCTTTACTCGATCTTGAATGGACAGGCCTTTAAATTTCTCATAAAAATAAACTGAATGCGAACCCTTACAAAAATGACACCCTTTTGGAGATAATACATGATTGGAAGTTGTAAATTTTTTTGTAGGTTTAACCTTAACTTTATTTACTATTTGACGCTATATCCTACTGGGATTGGATGGCTCTGATCTGTTTTTAACTGCTTCTAACACTTTACATCTCTTTTGTAGGAATTCAATCAACTCTGACAATTTAGGGACATCGGTACTACTATTGTAGGTTTCCCACTCATGATGTTTCACATTATCTAAATTACTGGTAATTAAATGAGTAACTAACAAATCCCACTGATCAGTTGGTTGCCCTAAGGCTTTGAGTGCTCTTAAATGCTTATGGGTATTGTCAATGATAAATTTAAAAACTACACTCGATTCCTTTTCAATTTTCTTAACACTAAATAGCGCATGCACATGCTTATTTATGAGATAACACTTGTTTTCATGTCTCTCCTTCAATAATTGCCAAGCAATTTTATAATTTTCAGCAGAACCTTCTAACAATTCCAAAATAGAGGCAGCCTCACCTTGTAATGCAAACCTTAAATAATGGAATTTTTGCATGTCGCTAAGCAATATATTATTGTCAATAACCGACATAAAAGTGTCCAAAAATGACGGCCACTCATTTTATTTCCCGCTAAAACGAGATACATTAATTTGGGGACTTTTCCTGTAACAAAGACTAATAAATAAATGTTATTGAAAATTTCTAAAATAAAAATTAAACTATCTTCTGACTTAGATCAGTATGATTTACACGTGCAATACAAATAATTAAAATACCTTTTTTAAAGTAGTTTGCAACTGAAAAATAAAACCATAAAGATGTTTAAAAGAGATATTGATATAATATTTGTTTTTTAAATCATTGAATACTTATTAAAATATTCAGGAATATTTATTTTTTATTTATGGTCAAAAAGATATATACATATATATATATATATATATATTTTTTTTTTTTTACTTTTATTACTTATGCTAAAGCAAATGAAAAAGTTGAAATATTCATTCAGTTAGCATTCAGTTACGGTATATTGTGTTTATTTGAGTGCTGGTATTTATTTGATATTAAAAAAAGTGTTGTATAAAAGATTATTGTGGATTAGGAGAGAGGAAATATTTCTTATAAGGCAATAGAAGAAAGTAAACGTGGATCGCTTATCAGCTGAACTAAATGTATGATAGTATGTCTAGCGGGAACTGTTTACTAACCTCTTGAAAACACTCTCGCAGGAAGTTAATTAGAGATGACATTGCTGTCAATTTAACTGCGGCACAAGTAGTGATAGCAAGGGTGAAATTATCTACTCCCAACCAGTTTCCGTTCCATGGCAGGCTGTACCTATACCTGGAGGTATATCAAGTGCCATAGACCTCCAATAATGACTCTAATAATGTAATTCGACAAATACATTTGATACCTTCCGGTGGAGCGTCAATATGAACTAGATGAAAATTATCAGAACTTTGTCTATTGTGATATATGGGATCACGGATGTTCTGAGACTTTATGAACTAGAGGAAACAATTATAACAAAGGGTGATTACAATGTACGGCTAGTCGAGGTCAAACAATTTCAAATTGTTACAAATGATATTGAGGCGTAGAAAAACATTATAGACAGTTCGTGAGCATAATTAATTATGCTCATTTATTTGCTTAATAATTAAGTAAATACTAATAATTTTATTTTACTTAATATTTAAGTTAATAGGACACACGTTTACAGGATAGGATACTTTCATACACGAAAAGACTCTTACGAGCTGTTGTCAGGAACCAACACTACTCCATTCTCTTGAAAATGATCAAGCAGTCAATAGACCACGAATATCACCAAAGAAATCAAAAGATAGACTATGGACTGACCGCAAATTTGACCAACTTAATTTCTGGCTAACCCAGTTCTTAACGGGGCACGGGGTCTTCAGGTCATATCATTTCGGGAGGAAGCATTCCGGTTAGAGACAAGCAGCTGTTAAAAGGCCGAGACTCGATATGAGCCCCCTTTGTGGGATACTCATATTAGAGGCAAGGCATCAAGACCTAATCCCGGCTCCTAGGGTGGTGTTCAGGATCGACATAGTAGGTCCTGGATATCTTGTCTTAGGGGTTAGAGGCAGGCACTGAAACGATCCGTTAGAGTAGACAATCCCCTGGGCTGTGCATTGCTTCACGTGAATCCAGCCCAGGGGGGGGTAGAGAAACAAGCTAAAACAGAAAGTAGCTGATAGAAGGACACGGTCGTAGGGTCCAAAGCAATGTGAATGCACGTTATAGAATAACAGAGGATCCGACATCGACATTTTTTGTGAACCTCGAGCTTCAAGAAAACAACAGAGATATCTTTAACTTGAAGTATTTAGCTAACTTCAGTGTTTCATTCGAGCCATCAGGTTTAGCATTATGCACTGCCAAAAGTAAGCCATACAAAAGTAATTATATTCGACCCTTTGCTGCATGAAGTGTGTGGAGGGAGATAGAACAGTTGACTGTTCAAGGAAGGATAGAATCACTTCAGCTATTTGTGCTCTGTATCAGTCAGACATACTGGCCAACTACAAGGATTGGAGAGTATATAGAGAAATCCTAGAAAGGAAACGGAGACAAAAATAGAATCGTAGTTTTCAATTAACGCTCGAATCGAACCTATGGATTACGGCCGTCTGGTTTTGAATCTCGTACTGTCAATTTCCCTTCCCCGAGGCAAGAAACGGCTAGGAATTTGAGTATCAATTCCAGTCTCTCACCGGATCGTATGCTTTGGTGGTAGAGTATAGCTGTGGGGATTGTGTCAACAAACTGGAGAAGATAGTATCCAAGATAGACTTCGTAGTCATACATATTTGTTTGACTACAAAGCAAACATATTTGTTTTTTTCTTATTAGAAGCCTAATAAGCTTACTCACCCAAGTATTTTCAAAAATCTGATAAAATGGCTAGGTTTATAAAGATCATTACGTAGAACATTATTGGTCTAGTTAATCGACCGAAAGAATTAGTATCTTTGGCACTTGTGGAATCATTAAACGTCATCTTCGTATCGGAAACACATTTCACTGTCCGGAATTACCTTCGGATTCATGGTCTCTCTGTATATACGACAAATCATCATCCTTATGGCAGGGCTCATGGCCCTGCCATAAAATGTTATAAATGCTATGAAATGATACGGGTAATCTTATAAGGTTAACGCTTAAAGAAAGCTCCAGGTGTTTACCAAGTAATTCAAAAGATGTTAGTATGCTCCCGTTCAAGGTCATCAAGTACATTACGGACCTCTTAATTCTTCGGACGTTGTACTTGCGAGAATGGATGGTGACTGAAGTAATGGTTATTCCGAACCTAGATAAACCTGCGCACGAGATATCTTCCTACCGACTAATAAGCCTCCTGCCAATTCTATCGAACTTATTTAAGAAATCGTTTCTTCGAAGCCTGTGGCTAACATTGGAAATGGAGAAAGTTTACTGAATCACCTATTTGGATTCAGCACAAACATTCTACCGTTCCAACGCGTGAATGGACTTGAAATATCTGAGTGATACTTGAACTGGTTCGATATCAGACATGCGATAAACGTCTTTACTAAGCTTTATTGATGAGCCTAGCACCCTTCTATTTCTTTCCGTGAACTTATTATACTATTATTTTCTTTATCTATATATTTTATTTAATAATATAGTAGATTCTTTTTTGGTTTGTTTTTTCACTAGACTATTGTGATCTTGAATTTTTGTGATCCCAGTTAATGCAAGTGTATTTATTTATGTAGACTTTTTCATGTATTTGTAGTTTATTTATTTATGTACGTTTTATTGAGAGTGTTCGCTGGAAATCCCTCTACACGTGCTTTATATCATTTAATTTATTTGTGGTTCCTTAATCGGAACCAGTTGTAAATACACGGTCAATGAAAAAAAGAATATTCCAGAAAAATATTTGAACCTATTTTTTTCTACTATTATTTCTTTATTCAGTTTTCTCGTTCCCTCAAATAATTGTAGTTATATAATTATTAAATGACAAAACTATTTGAAATTATTTAATGTTTTTGCCATTATAAAAAACTGACAGAAACAACATTAATTAGAAAAATACACACATATATATATATATATATATATATATATATATATATTTACATCAGGATGTTTTAAAAGCTACGTGTAGATTAGAGTTTTAAAAGTTAGATTAGTTTTAAAAGCTATGTGTGCCAATTAGATAATCAACTGTCACTAAAAAAAGGTCAATAAGATTATTTTTGATTATCCTATTATCTACGAACAAAACTAAAGTCAATATATTTTATAGAATATCTAAAATAAATTATTAATTAAAATATCTGTAATAAACAAATAAATTTCCTTTACGTTAATAAAAAATAATAAGAATGTTAATAATTGAGTACTTGCATTTAAAAATGAAATTTTCTTCGTCGGTCACTAGTCTTTATAATATTTCATCCACACTATGTTCCATTCAACCGTTAAGTGGGATTACAAAGTTGGCTGTAATACAACTTCCGTTTAGAACCTTGGCAGAAGTTTAAGACGCTGACCTAAGTTCCCCAGTGCATCCTTGATAAATATTTGATGGTTCAGCGAACATAGCTACAAAATGATCGACTTGAAAATTTTATAACCGCTTAACAAAACTAAAAGTACTTTTAATTTACTTCATAACAGAATTTTATTTTTAATTTTAATTTCTAATTAATTTTATTTGTTTGTGTGTTACCGATATAACTATGTAATAACTATATTAATACTGCATTCCTTCTAATCTAAGGTAGTTTTGAATTAAATACTCACCCCAATATCAAAGTACTTTTGCAAATGAAAAAAAATTCAACATAAATGAAAATTATATATTGTAATTCTCTGAAATTTATTCCCTTACACTATTTATCACTGTTCCACAGAAAAAGATAAGATTTTCTGCGTAGTGACAAAGATCAGAAAAATTCAGTGTACTAGAATTTAAAACATGCATTTATTGCAGGAAGAAAACATTTAGTTGAATAATAAATAAACAGTGATGCAAATGTTACGAGATGAAAAAAAGAGAATAATGAGGACTTTTAGAACTTCTAGAATTTTATTGTTTAGGAAGTGAAATTACATAATAAGGTCAGAATGAAGCGAGCATTAAAAACGTTAACTAGAAGAAACAAGTAGAGATTTATAACAAAACTGAAAATATTTGTTACTATCAAATCTAGACCTAAGAATTATAAGGAAATTCTTGAAAATATTTGTATTAACTATAGTACTTTATAGTAGTGAAACTAAAAATAAAAAAATATAATCACTTCAAATGTAATATTTAAGGAACTTGTTGTAAAATGTTTTTGTTAAAGACATTTGAAATGAAGAGGTCATGAGAAGAATAGGAAAGAAGTGTATAGCAAGATCGTTCAAAAATACGAATTTGATTAATGGGTCATGTATTAATAATTCAAGATTTAGTAATTAAAGCATGTTTAATTAGATTTCACTGCTCAATTAAAACGTAACATTTTAGTACTACGCTTCAACATAACAAATTGCAATGGTTTATTGCTCCAAAAATTATTCTACTTCTAACAATTTTTGCCTTCTTAAAAATAAAAAAAGGAATGTTAAAATGGATTCTGCATTCATAGGAAAACTTTAGGCATTGTTTCAAACCCCTTACGGAATGAACTGAAAAGAAAGTAAGGTGATTAAATCCATTTTCCCTTTTCCATTATCATTTTTACCATATTACTCCCTTTTCCCATTTCCCCTTTCCCCCATTATCCCTTTCTATTTCGACTTCCTTCCCCATTTCTCTACCCTTATTTCCCTATCCCATTCCTTTTTCCCCCTTTCAACTTTTCTTTTTTCTCTTTTTCCCATTCCATTTCCTTTTCCCGTTTTTATTTTTCCCCGTTTTCCCATTTTTTATTTTTTCCATTTTCCCCTTCTTCCCTTTTACTTTTTCCCTCTCCCTTTTTCACTGCCCTTAAATCGGTCCAGTAGTTTTTTAGTCTACAGGAGGCACACATATCACTGAAATGAAACACTGAAATGGAAATCGGACACACTGAAAAGGAATAGTAAAATATTTAGTATAGCGTGTGTTGCTTTAACGTCCAACAGATAGCGCTGTTTTTAAAAAAAAAAAAACTGTTTTTACCTGTCACCGCTGTGACATCTTAGACATGTAAATATTAGGTATATAAAAACACGCGCGTATTCGAATCCAACATTGTGTCAAAATTTCAAAGCAATCGGTGAAGAACTATTGGAGATTTAAAATTTTGAACAAACGAACATTTACATTTTTGTTTATATAGATAAGTAAAACACTTAATTCTAAAGAAAATGTCACCTCACATCTTCAAATTTGTTTTTTCTAACCAAGTTATAATGGATATAGTTTTAATGTGTTGACACTCAAATTCTAAAATTGAGAAAAATTATACTGAACTCGGAGCAAAATTTCATTTACTTCTATAACTTCTAAAGTAATAAAATTTTATTTATTACTGATGAAACTGAAAACATCTTTCGCTATTTTTACAACCATCTTATGATATTTTTACAATTCGTTTTTATTACAGGACGAAATACGAAAATAAACTCCATCATCAATGACTGAAAAATTTATCCCTTGATTTTAGGTTATATTTTTTTTTTTGGAATTAGTAAAAGTGCCAGAAGAAGTACTTTATAAAATACGATCTTCATGGTGGATTGGTAGCGTTTCGGACTTTCATACGGAGGTGCAGAGTTTGAATCCCGCTCAGATAAAATTACTGTAATAAAAAAAAGTAATTTGAAAAAAAACCAAGTCCATTTTAAAAGAATGGTTTATACCAAGAATATAAAAAACGAATTATGCTAAATTGTTAATAAAATATCTAAATTAATAGATATCCTTTCTATACTGTAATAAAGCAACTAGTAAAAGGAAATATAAAGATGCACGTAAAAAACATTACTAAAATGAACCTGTATTTATAAAATAGAACACATACTAAACATTCTATATTTAAAATTTTACGTACTTAATTGTACATAAGTCCATCGAATTCGATGGACTGTTTGCAATAACTTTAAAACGTTGCGGTTAGTAAAATAATTAACATGTAGAAAAAAAAATTAAATTAAATTTTTAAAATGAAGCGTAATTTACTTTTACAGTAAAATTCGTTTTAGGAGTATAAAATTGTTTGGTTGATCTAACTAGACAAAAATTTTATATTTGAGCTAAGAACATAATATTCTTTCCCACGGGGGAGCGTAAATGAAATATGAGTAACAATTCAGGTTGACTTTCTGTAGCAGGCTACAACAATTTCCCTCGTAACTGTGTTTTGAAATTACACGGAGTGTCTCACGAAGAAACAAAGAAACTTTCAGAAGATTTTCTACTGGTAAAAATAATGAAAAAAGTTCATATAAACTAGGTCTATAAACACTTATTTTTGAGTTACGTCTAAAGAAAGATTTCGCCCGGATTTCAGCTCCTCTAATAAAAAGAAGCCTCACTGCAGTTTTTGGGAAACACATGATGTTCATCATTAACACGATTTAGTTGGCGTTCAACAGAAAACGAACATGATTGAAATGACCCTTCCGTTCGTAAATGCTGATGCACCGAAGAATTTTTAAAAACCTGCTTAAAAGAATGCTTTAAAAGGAATGTATATTAAGTATAAAAAGAATAAAACGATTTTCTGTCTTTATACTTAGATTTGCTTCAATAAAAAACCGATTTTTAAAGTTTTTATTTACCTTTTTCGATTTTATTTACACTAATTATGTCAAAATCAAATTCTCGACAAGTTTGTTACTAAATCTTTCAGATTTATTAGTTATTTAACAAAGCTGTTGTACTACGAACCTAAAAAACTTGTTTTCCGATATTAAACTTTGTGTTATACGTCGGATATCTTAAAAACTACTTAAGTTCCATTCTAAACCTGTTTTATCCTATTTTCCAGCTCAAATTATATAAAAAACCACCAATGTTACTCCTTAGTTTGAGTCCCAAAAATTACAGTGGAGCTTCATTTTATTAAAAGAGCTGAAATACGGGCCAAACCTTTCGCTAGCTGTAACTCGAAAAAAAAACGTTCCCAAACTTATGTTTATAGAACCTTTTTCATTATTTTCAAAGTAGAACATGTCCTGAAATTTTCTTCGTGGGACATTCCTTATGTAAATAATTTACGTTTTAAAAAATAAGTTTTTCAGATTTAATCAAATGAATAAATATCTGACTAAATTAATTAATTAAAGTATGTAAATTAATTAAAGTTTATCTGACTAAACTAATAGTTACCGAAATATTAATGATCCACAAAAATCGAAATGGCCGCAATGTTGTAATTTATTATTTTTTAAAAAATTTAATTGATTTATTAATTTTTTAAAAAGTAGCTTAGAAAAGTAGTTTTATTAGAATATCTGAAGCATGAGTTTTTGTTTAAAAAATATAAAATATCAGACAGTCGAAAAACAAGTAGTACAAAAAAAAATACATTTATAAAAATGCATACAAAGATATGTTAGATGGAATAGTTTATGCAGTGTTTATATTATACAGCTGGTATGTTGATTTATTCCATCTACATCCTGAATGAACGTTTAGTCAATTAATTTTTCAACACTATTTCAATGAAAGTTAAAAATCAAATAAAAAAGAAAAAATGCAATTCTATACAAGGAACTAAGTATGTCAAATTTTTAGTATAGAATTTTTAGTATATGTTCTATTTTATATTTGCAGTTACTTTTTAGTAATGTTTTTTAAGTGAATTTTTGTAATTGCTTTTACTAGTTGTTTTATATTAGCTTAAAAAGGATATCTACGAATTTAGATATTCGATTAACAATTTATCATAATTAATTTTTTATACTATTATTATGAACCCATTCTTTTAAAATAGACTTGGTTTATTTTCTCAAATTACCTTAAGATGAGTATTTTTTTCTTATTTGTACAGTAAGATTTTTAACGCAATTGTTCTTATAATTTTTAGTTCTATTTTCATTATAACCAATGTAACTTCTGTTTTTCTTAAGAAATTAAAGAATTTTATTTATTTTTATTTTAATATAACAATATTGAAGAAAAATCATTGTTTTGAGTTGATATCGTATTGAATATAATAATAATATTAATAATATGAATAAAGTCCGAAGCTAAGAGCTCGGTCAAATAAGTTATCGAAAAAGGTATAATAATTATATATATAATTATACTGCCGGTTACTTATTATTTATAATCGATTAATTTAATTAAGAAATACCATTACCATTAATATTCACAGAATCTTATATATAAATATTAATTTTCTCCAAACACCTTATCAAAGAAAGCAAAGAAAATGGCTGCTTAATCCAAAGAAAAATACGATTTCTTTTGGATCTAATTTCAGGCAGTGCAAAACCAATTTTGGTTATATAACTAAGAAAATATCCTTTGAATATCTTATTTCCAAGGATAACATTCTGAAACTTCCGCCACATTAACTACTACCACAAAAAACTACACTGGACATTATATAATTATTATGTCTTTTTTTTAAGGAAAAACACTGGACTTTATATAAATAATATGTTGTAATGAAAAGCATGCTTAATAAACAACATTTTAGCATCAAACAAAATAATCAAGTCCATTACTACTTCTTCATTTCGTATCATACACTGACCACCGAATAGAAATATTTTATTTTCAATAACTTTCTAGAATACGTAACGACAACGGTTTTTTTCTAAACTGAGAGGCATTCTATTAATTTTAGGCTAATGATATTCTATTAACGTCACTTTCTAAAGTTAAATGATTTTTTTATAATTCACCTTAGCAAAAATTTTGACCTCATCCGCAAACAAAAATATCTTAGAAGAAATAAAGGTGGTGATGACATTATGTTAAGAATGAAAAGTAGAGGACCGAATAGACCATTAACCTATCCCGAAACGTATTTTACCTTGCATCATTCGCTAGTAAGATCTATCTGGAAAATGCATATGCAATCTGGAATTGTAATACTGGTTACACTAGCAATGCTGTTGAAGGTGTGCAGGGAAACTTTCTTGGATGTATGACTTAAAATTTCACTTTAATGATATTTGACCGCCATCAGACCAAATGTTTGTTGGATCTTAATTTGTTTCTTGGTTCTTAAGATTCATCGAAACCAATTTGACCTTATTTTCATAAAAAAAATTTATAATGGAAATTTTGGAGTTAATATGAACATTGATCTAAGAGTACCTACATATTATCTACGTTCAAATGGATGTTTTCATGAAAATAGACTCTGATTATGCGCTTAAAAGTAGATGTATACGAGTACGCAATCAATATCCTGAGGAGTCGCTTGGCTTGTTTGAGCCTGAGAAGAATTTTTTTGGAACGGTAAGGCGTGAGGTCTGGCAGTAGACCTATTGATGAGAAAGCATTGATGAGAAACATGGGGCTGCAATAAGGAAACTTATACGCTGAGTCAGAAAGCTTCACGTTCAAATCCAAGATGCCGTTGTTAAAACCAGAAATTATACCAAGCACATCATTAAAGATAATGCCTAAACAGACACCTGCCGACGACGATGCAGCAATGGAAAGAGACCATCATATCATACCACAAGAGGATATACGCGCAGCTCACAGCCTTCTGAGATTATTTTCTTATTTTTTCAAGTTTTAAGGGCATCGACTGCTATAATCATTAGCCCCTTCAACATAAAAAAGAAAAAAATAGAAAAATATCTTTCCTCCCCTGAAATGAACACAAGTGATATAGTCAGTAATTAGTCTTGTCAAGAAATCATCTAAAGATAGATTCGTCAGTGGTTATTGAAACCCCGTAGTAAAAGCCCTTGTTAAAATTGATTCTAATCATTTCTTACGAAATTTAGTCAAACTATTAAATAAAATTTCAGTGTGATAAAAATTAAAACACACATAGAAAAATCTTTTAAACTCAAAATGAGGTTGTGTAAAGGGCCCTTGGCATTTAACATTACGCAGAACACCTATAATAAAACATCGGAAACACATATCGAACTATCATGTTAATCAAAAATTAAAGATATATCTTTTATTATAAAATTCTTCTTGAAAACCTACGATCTATCTTTTCTTTAATTCAATCGCCTTGGTTTCTCTTTCGGCCATCCTCTTTTGCTTCATTTTATCATCTTTCTAAAGGCCTCAATGTCGAAATCCATGGTATCTGAGGCCTCGGAGATGGAGTATTGAGGTCCTTTGCCGTAAGTCTCGGAGGATCTCCTGCTTTCTTTCGTTTCTTTTCCTTGTTTAGCCTCCGGTAATTACCTTTCAGATAATACTTAAGAGAATGAATGAGGATGATATGTATGAGTGTAAATGAAGTGTACTCTTGTACAGACTGTGTTCGACCATTCCTGAGATGTGTGGTTAATTTAAACCCAATCACCGAAGAACACCGTTATCCACAATCTAATATTCAAATCCGTGTAAAAATAATTGACTTTACTAGGACTT
The DNA here is from genome assembly GCF_047948215.1 of Lycorma delicatula. Taxonomy (NCBI): domain Eukaryota; kingdom Metazoa; phylum Arthropoda; class Insecta; order Hemiptera; family Fulgoridae; genus Lycorma; species Lycorma delicatula. The sequence continues at coordinate 301,207,747 of NC_134455.1, forward strand.
GAACGCTGGAACTCTCGACTTCCAGATCAGCTGATTTGGGAAGACGCGTTCACTACTAGACAAACCTGGTGGGTTGGAGGATCTCCTGCTGCCGGCATCGGATGACACGTCTCCGTTGGCGCAGTCAGAAGTTCTGCACAGTCCACACTAGATGCACTCACCGCTAGAACATGTGAGGCGGCCGAGTGTCTCCCCCTCTCAGCTAACCGTAGACATGCAATGACTCCCTGTCTGTAAAGCTCATGTACAATTTCATCTTTAGTGCAGTTAAGTAAATCTCTGCTCACAATTACACCTTTACAGGAATTCAGTGTCCCTTATGGTAAAACCTCAACGTCAGTAAGTTCCAACTTCTTTGCCTTCAACAATCGTGGCGACTGTATGCCGTTCACGGTCTCAACAAATAATCCCGTCGCAGTTTTTCTTGTTTCTTTAACCGGTCCTGTTGCTTCCATGATGCCCCAAACTATCATGAAGGAATGATCTTAGAAAAATCACCTTCCTTTTTCTTAATTACTAGGTACTTAGAAATAGGTGTTCCGTTCCTGGGGCGATGCTTGGTTGGATACTTCTTTTCTAAAACTATTAACTCTTCTTTATCGCTGAACTCAATACGTTTCCTCCTCTTCACTTCCGAAGAAAGAGATTCTCCAGGATGAGGGTTTTTACGTGGACCCTCTGCCACAGAAGTTGTAGTTTCCATGGTCCTATGTTTCGACAGTAAATATGTCGCAAGGTGCGGACGGAGAGACTGTTGAGCATGCCCGGATCACAGATTTTTCCCAGTCAGCCCCTCCAACAATTATAACACGGGCCGGGGAGTCAGGTATTGCCTGACTCATGGGTGACCCATGGCTCGCACGTAACAGTAAGGCCTCCGATCCTCTTATCCATGAGACAATCCCTGCCAAGGGCCGAAGTGGCCGATTTACACTGGACGGTGAAAGACTTCGGCACAGCAAGCTCACAGCAGCCCACCCTCAACCCGGCTCCAAAACCGAGAAAAGGAATGAGCACTCCCCTTTTGCACTCCGCTCAGCGTTGGTAAAAAGATCACGGTCATGCCTCTTGCCCCCGCAGCTAACAGCGAAACCGAGGCATAACTGCAACCAGCTCGGGACCACCAAACCTCAACTCCACAACAAGATCCTGAGCAAGATCATTTCCCCCTTGACCGAGATAAGTGAAATTACCGAAGTACCATGTCATTGCCCGTCCCGGACGTGTATGTAGATGTTATTGCACGGACGTGGGGTTGGATTTATCGGGGCATTATTATTATTCGTTCAATTATTAATTTATTTCTAACAAAGTTATTATCTCTAACTTCTACTTACGTTAGATACGCTAAGGTAATATAATCTATTTATCCCGTTTTTGGGGGAAATTATGACATTTTTTTAATTATTAAAAAAGTAAATTTTCCGCATTTGTTGGGTGTTACACTTTATTTAAATATTGATCTTTATATATATTTTGCATTTTAGTAAACCTTACCTTAGTGTGTTAGAACCAACTTGATAACTTACAGCATTATTGCATAATGATAACAAAATTTTAATTTTGGCGGCTATTTTGAAGAGAACCCGATGGCCAATAGCGGCCATTCGTGTACTTCTGTAATCGTCTAACGATGCTTAATCCGAATCCGAGACAAAAAGTGTTCACACACACATAGTGAATTCAATAACTATTTTCCAGTCATTGATTACAATAACCACTATATACGAGTATATTATATCATTACATATAATAAATTTAAAAAATTTAAATTTTTTTCAAAAACTGATTTTTCATAAATATAATGTTAAAAGATAATATCAAAAAAATTGTTTAATGTTTATATGCATATTGAAATTGTTTGGTCTATGTATTTCGGTGAAGTGGTGGCATGTAAAACTTCTGAATAGGAATTGCAGGTTTCACTTGCATTATTTATTTCTTTATAATAATCATCATTTCTCATGACTAGATTTTTAATGGCTATTTTAATTGTTTTTTAAATGAATTTCGAAGTAACAATTTTCAGTTTAATTTTCTTACAACCGTTAAAAAAGAAATAAAAAACTGTAGCACGTAAATCTAAAATAAACGAGATGAAGGTTTACGTTTTCACTTGAGCTTTGCTGTGGTAGTACCTTCGTCAAAAAAATCCGTGTGAGTTCATTGTACAACAATCGACGTACATAAACTAAGCGCGAACCAGAAACAAGCCGACTGGGTAATAATTATTTTTAGTCGCTCGTTTTCTTTGTTTAGAATTGTGTGTAGCATTAATTATAAAGTACTAATCAAAAAACGTTATTTTATTTATTAATCTTTATAGACGAAATACATTGCAGTAATAATTAATATCCTAATTACTAGTTTCCCGTTGATGACGTTGAACTAAACTAATACACAAAACATTTTAAATCAGGTATGTTGCTTTATAATCTGTACACGACATATTTATTATTAACAAGAAACAGTAGTAATACACAATAATTTTTGAAATTTAAATTATTGTGTACATTATTCTTCTATACATGTTTACGTACATGTATAGTATGTTTTATTTATAGTAACATATGTTTTACTGTAGTAATTTTTTGGAGAAAACTTAGCAATATGTTAAAACAGCATTGCTACCGTACCTCGCCAATACGTCAACGAATTACCATGGCTAATAATCCTAAAGCTGACTTGACCAACAAACGTATTAATAGAGTATTAAAGGATTAATTAATTGAAGCCACTTTGAATATCGCTGTTTCCTAACATTTCAACACTTGGCTTTTATATAAACTATAGTGTATGTTTACACTTCTCTATTTCTTTTTAAATTAATGGGTTTATTCACTTAAACAAATGACCTTTACATTTAACAGACGTATTTCTACTCGATCATTTAAATAATTTTTAATATGAATTACACTTGTAAAATCAGTGTAGTATATATATATTGTGTTTTTATTTTAAGTGGCGGGGGGGGGGGGTAGTTTCTTTGCGGAAAAGGCTTCGGCATTATCATCGCCCGGATGCGACACATTTTTTGCAATAAACAAACAGATATCACATTTTACTTATTGATCGGAACAATAAAACTTCCAACTGCTGCACGGCAACTAGCATTAAGAGCCGATACACTACAGTAAATCAAATAACGGAGTATAAACAAACAGACGGCCTTAAGACCGATCTAAAATTTAAACCCGATCTAAATTTTCCTTATCGTTGCCCAGGATTCGTCGAATGTATCTGGGCAATTTATATTTAAGATGCAAGGCCGCGTAATTTATGTAATCTACAAAGATGTGGTTCGCAGTCTAGCGGCTGTTGCATTGTATGCGTTTTCTCCTGAAAAACCCGTGAGTATCTCTCGTATGTCCCAACCGCAGGGGGCAGAGGACCACTTCCTGTCAACGAACTTTTCTGCACGAGGAAATTCTGTGTTGAGTACTGTTTACCTTTCTTAGCTTCATTATTTTATCACTTGTTGACGCGTTTCGGAACGACTCCGCTGTCAAAACTTACGGTACTGGTACTTTAAATTTCTGTTAGTCTTTACAGAATTTAGTCATTGGCGTTTAGACAAAAAATTTAAAGTAGTAGTAGAAATAAGTTTTGACAATGGAGTGATTCTGAAGCGCATCAACAAGTGTTAAAAGAAGGAAGCTAAGAAAGGTAAGCAGTACTCAGTGTAGAAACTATAGTGATCTTAGCAGAAAAGATAATAGTAATTACTAGCTTAATTAAAATAATTTATGTATAAATTCATCAATTCTCAAACGGGAAAACGTATTTTTTTGTTGTACCCAGCTTGCTTCAGCTTCCAACTAAAATTTTTATTGATATAAATTATTGATATGATTTCGTTTATTTGGCTGAAAGAAAATGGCAACCGAAAACCGTTTCGCTTCACTGATCACTTTCCCTAATCATCCTTACGTAGAATCTTGATTTTCTTTAAAATAATTTATTGAACCATGTACGATATTACTTTATGAAAACTGTATGATAATTAATATATATGTGGTTTTTCAATCCCTCAATCTATTTAAAATTCAATTAAACGAGATTATCTTTTACAGTAATATTATTACTCGGTCATTTAATCTTTAAATAATATTAAAATAATAGTAAAACATGAATTTTTATAGTACATTCAACGGTTACATAAATATTTTTTAAATAATTTTCATTAATTCCTTCTGAGTTGCAATTTATTTTGCTTTGTTTTTTTTTATGTTTAGTACACCCGTGTATGTACTTTAATATTGCATTAATGTAAATATTCTTTAACATTATTATATTTTTAAATTTACTTAATTAACATACACTGTATATTTAATACTATAGTATATCTATTTTGCACATTATAATTAATTTTGCATTTGTGATGCTGCTCTGATCAAGGTTCTGCCATGGTTTTCCTTAATTAATCCAGGCAAATGCCGGGAAAGTTTCGTTTTTTATTCGTGACATTATATTTACCCATTTCTGACGTTATATGCATTAATTGTTACTAGTGCTTTCTTGCTTGCTCTACAGCGTTATTATTACAAAATAATGTTATATATTTAAAAATATCGGTTAAAACATTAGTGGACCCGTATACATCAGGTTCAAGTTAATTTTTTTAGGCTTTATTTTGATTTTAATTTTTTAAATTTGTACTGTGCTGCTACCCAGTGTAATTATTACAAAATAATGTTATTAATAATAATTACAATAAAATATATATATATATTTTAAATAGATCGACTAAAGACTCTTTGATTAAAACACGTCTCACCTCCAACTCCCTTGTTTTTTTCTTTCCTTTCCAACCATAGGTAAAGTGCGTGCTGAAAATTTATTTCTAGTCTGTTCAGACGTTCTACTGGATGGGCGAGCTGATTTATTTTATTCTGCTTGGAGTGGTTTGCAGATATGTCATCAAGCATCAACAAACCTTCAAAGTGATTTTCCTGCGAGTAATTATCTCGGAAAGTTTCTCAATTAAGTAATAAATGAGGAACTTTTAAGGAATTGTAAGAGGAGACTCAAGTTTAGGGCCCGATGCCGCTAGATAACGTAGTCCGTTCCGTCCAACAGAACGTCCGGACGGACTGGAAATAGGTTTTCATATGTGGAGCTCAAAATCTATTTCCAGTCCTGGATATAGGTTTTCAGCCCAATTTTTTTGATATATACGATTTAATTACACATCGATCAGAATAAAATATTTATTTATTTTAACCAAAAGTCTCTCGTCAGACTGCTTGCAACGTTCGGTTACGGCTCCTTAGATTATATTTTAAATCTATTATTTTAAAAACCTAATTGTTGATTAATTTTTGTCAATATTTTTTTTGTTTTTTTAAAACTATATTTAGTTATAAAACCATATTTATGTCTGGAATGAGCCAAAAAAGTTCCAAAATTTGTACTCTGTATATTAAATAAAATGTAATATATCCCTTTATTAGCAAACAACAATCCGTTTAAATTATTAAGATTAGTTAATAAAAATATTCTATAATAAAATTCAATCAACTTATTACGGGATTTTTCATGAATTATTTAAATTAATAAATTATTATTGGAATATATTTAAAGGAAAGAATAAATTATAAATTCTTGAAATATTTTCCATTATAATACAAAAAAAATGTAGGATAGGCTTAAGAAAAGTAATTTTCTCGAGAAGGAAGTTAACTAATTATACGAATTTTTAAACTTCTCATTGCATTTTCCACAATCACTGTCATTAGAAGTTGTGCCAAAGGATTACTGTAATAACGTTGTACTATATATTAATCTCATAACATCTGTAATCATAAATATGCTTACATGTTAGAACTGTATTAAATCCTAGTACAACTGAAAATAGACAACAGTAAACTCAGTCAAAGCAACATAGCAAAGTAACTGACAAGATAAACTGATTGCTGGCGGTTGGAATACAACTGTACAGTATGTTGTCTGCTGTGTATCATCCAAATAAGCAAATCTATTTATAAACCAAATTATGAATACTTGTTGCATTAACAATAAGATTATCGTTTTTACGATGAATTTGCATCTCACATGCAAATTTTACTTATTATTTTTTTAAATCTATCTCTATACATCATTTATTATTATTGTTTGTTTGTTTGTTTTAAAGAAACATTTTACGTGTCAATTACGTAGAAAAAAATTTCGATAATTAATGTAAATTAGGTACCCACAATATATAGAAAAATAAAAAGAAAGGAAATTTTCATAATTGTTCTACAAGTATGACCCCCCCAAGGTCATCTGCAAGATTGGAATATATTTATGAAGATTATCTATCGATTTAGTACAAAAGAGTCAAGAATTAATGCAAAAATTTTAAAAAAATATAATTTTTTTTTTTTTAATCATGGATAGGAATACAAATAAGTTTATGCAACATTTGTAATCCCATTAATTAACTCTCTCAAACCTTAACACTTGCAAACTTTATTCTTAAACCTATTGACCAATTCCCAAAACTCCTTTGTCCTTTACCTTGTTAAATCTGTTTCTTAATCCTACATTGTAATTTAAGTGTTTCTGATTACATAACTTTTTATGTAACCTGACCACCTCTACTTAACTGTGTTTTACTAAATTCAAATTACTGTTTTTGTACTTTTTAACTGATCTAAATATTTTACCTTAGCTTTCTTACAACCATTCTCAAGACAACCATCTGTTTCCTCCCGGTTAATACAAAAAAGTTTACGTTTTAAGGTCATATTATCCTTTAATACTCATTTCAATTATTTCACAAAAGAAACAGTCAGTTCAAATAGAAATATATATAGTAATAAAAGTAGACTCAGTCTCCTCTTGAATATCTCGATATTTACCTCCAGTATTATTGATATCTGATCAGGTAAATTTTACACAACTGAAGTAAAATACTCAAATACTTTTAAAACTACAATTGACATGCAGACAAGATCTGTAACCCATGAATATACTTAAATTCTCTCTCTCTCTCACTCTCTCTCTCTCTCTCGCTTCTTTCATTTTTCTATTCATAAAGTTCATATGGAAATTTTCACACTTATCAAAAATTTTCTCCTTTTTTGTTTATAATTCTGAATTTGTTGCAATACTGAATTGTTAGAGTGTCACATAATATAAACTGAACACAAAAATACAATCTCCTCTGACACTACTTTCTTATCCTCTACTCTAATATTAACATCCCCTTTCAGAATGGCACTTCTATTCATGATAAATCTCCCTTCAATGTAATCAGAAAACAAATTTAAGATTCTACTTTCTGATGTAACTTATTACAAGAGTAGAAAGTAGTTATAGAAAATTGCTTATTACCATAATGCCTCTGAATTACATCTTTCTGATTTTTGTTAACAGATTTAATAAAATTTCCTATTTAAATCTGACTACTAACCTCCTTTTGCCTTGCCAAACAAAAACGTCTGGATGCATAACAGAACCAAAGGTCAGACCAGTCCAATATTGTGTATAATTTATTTAACATGTGGTTTTGGGGCAAGAAAAAATTCAAGATACCCTATAAAATCTGATTAATATATTTTAGTATTTAAATTAATAATACTACCACTATTTTAATAGGTTAGTGCTTACTTACTTCCAAACTCTACTATATATTTCCAACCCACCTCATCACAATATTTTCACTTCTTTTTATTATTACTAACTTATATTCTCATTTAAGTTTTTGCCTTCCCCAGAATTAATTCACAACAATTGTGATTATTTTTATAATCCATTTTTATTATTAAAAATCAATTCCATTTCCTGAAATATTGATTATGATGTGCCATTAACAACCAGTTGATCCACCATTACTTTCATTTTGGCTTGTACATTATTTTTTTAAATATTCTTTATCAATCACATTAGCCTTTTTTCTCTCTTTATAGTATCTTCTGCAAAGTTTTGATTTACAATATGTTTTGTGTCTTTTAATTTGCCTGTATTTTTAAGAATGTTTCTCTTTAAAACGTTTTATATATATGGGATATAAGTTTTATCTCTCTAGTATCCAATATACATGCTTCATAAACTTTTATTTCTTCTTTTTTTGAACCATCATACAGACATTTTTTTGTAATTGACTTTGCATCTCCATTTGCCATATAGCTTAGATCTATAAAAATGAGGTTCCTTCATCTGGATTTGTTTTTACTAGATCAAGTGATTTCGTTTTTATTGTAATATGTTTCAATTTTTAATAGCTTAATCTCTTCTCTCTCTAATAGCTTAACCTCAGTCTTTTTTTCTGGTACTATTTTTACAAGATTGTTCAACAGTTAAACATCCTGTTTAGTTGCCAGAACTGCCAGTTTTTCAACAAATAGTTTTGAAGTAAACTTTAACAAAGAGTCAATTCTACTGCTATTAATGTGTCATCTTATGTTTGTGCTTTTTAGCATATTGCTGAACTAGTTTTTGTAAGTGGTTGGCTCTTTTATGCTACCATGTGATTTTATCCAAGAGAAGTACTTTTTATTATTCTTAAAACAGATTTATTATTATTATTAACTTTTTTTTTAAGAATAACGTGATTAAAATGTAAAATAGTCTAAGTTATTTAATTGTTAATCTTTTTAATTGCTGATTGTTGGAGGTTTATTTTTCAGTTAGCTGTTTAGACAGCTTTTGCATTTTATTTAATAATATTTATCAGGAAATAAAGTTAAAAAATAATATTTGATGTACTATCAATTAAATGAATAAGTATAGAAACAAAGTAATATTAATAAAGTTCATCCAATAGTTCAGAATTCTGCTATGCTGTTCATTACACAGAAGAAATTTAAAGTTTTCCAGCACAAGAAATTAATTTTTAAAATATCATTTTAAAACTGATTTAGTGTAATTATTAAAGATATAATATATATATATATATGTATATATATATATATATATACTTATATAAAAAATTATTAAAATAACAGAGATTGATCCTGGTTGTAAAATGATTAAAGAAAGACATTTTAGCTACTCAGAAAAGTACAAAAATCTGTTTTTCCAGTTTTAAAAGTAAATAAAAGTTAAACTGTGCTTTCATTCTTTAGTAATGTAAACTTTGCTTATAAATTTTGGGAACACCTATGATCTAAAGTTTAAATCTCTGTATTGTTCCTTTATTTTACCACAAAAAATACTTCAATCTGTTGTAGAGCTTAATTTTATATACTGGAATTCCCTAATTAAATTTAGCAAAAACACAGAGTTTCTTTTAAATACAACTTTTTAACAATTAAGACAGTGCTGCCAAGCTCACTTACTAATAACTTATTATTATCTTATAACAAACAATAAAATCAAACTTTTTTATAGAAAGCAAATGAAACTGTATTTCAATAGCATTTGACATTTTTGTTTTAACAGTTAATGTTTAGTTTGTTAGATTTTAAAAGTTAAATTTAAAAAAAATTGCATTTTTATAATTTAATCCCCGAACAACAGTCTTCAGATTTAATGACTGAAATAATTAAGCATTTCTATAAAAAAAAAGTATCATGTTAGGAAAGAGGTTAGTATAAAATCTATTATTAGATTGTAAGTAGAATGCCATCACTTTAACTTTGTTAAAATCAACATCTTCCAAGAATGAGGATATTTTATATTATTCTTTTTCTAGTTTTTTAAAACATTTTTATACTTGAGAATCCAATTTTCTATTATTAATGAATTTAATATCTCTTCAAATAAATACTGAAATCAATTCTGAAAGGTTTTTTTGTATTTTACAATTGCTAATACAGCATGATCTTTTCCTTATAAAATGTTATCATTATCATTAAATTAAAATTCATAAAATAAATTCAATCAATATTAACTTATTAGTTTTTATTTATTGTTTTGTTACATCTCAGTTTTTATTGTTGCTCAAATTTAGACTAAGAGACTATTATTAATAATTACAACAGAACAATTAGTAAATTTTGTAATAATCTATTTTGAATCCATTTTTTAATCAGTACAAAAACTCATTATTACACTAAAATACTTTCCTGATTTACATTTAGATTTCATAATTGGTAAACAAGTTAGTACGAACTGAATCCAAATCTTTCTACAAGTAATAATAATTAGTCTATCTCTTTTATTTATAGGAATTTTAATTCTTGATTTTTGACTCTATGCATTTTCCTTGCATTGTATATTATGAATATATGAATACAGCTATAAATTAGGTGATTAATTTAATTAATAATATTGTTCCATTTTCCTTAGGATTATTTTTCAATAGTTTTTCATTGAAAAAAATCATTTTACCTTCACTTTTTTATATATATTTTTTTGGTTTTATTGGTTAAAATTTTTCATTATTTTAAAACTGATGGACAAATCAATAAATGGTTTGATTAATAAGAAAAACTAGAATTTTTGAAAGGATTCTCCTTTGAAATTCTATTTGTAGAGTATGTAAAAAAAACAACAAAACAAAGAATGTCCAAAATCAACAGAGACATTCTCAGTCTGTTTTCTCTTCAATTATTTTAGTTTCTTAAGTATACATCTAATAGCCATTATTTTCTCTCTATTGACTACAAAAGAGCAATCTGATTTTGTTTATTGGTTATAAATTTATCAGTATTAGTTTCAACATAACTAAGATAAAAAGCTACCTCAAGTTTTACTTGCATGTAATTTGCTAGGTTACATTTTTCCTCTAACTTAAACAAAAAATATAATTTTGACAATAGTGTTTTTAATAGATATTTTAGTTGTTTATTATTTATAAAAATAAAAAGAAGGAATAATTAATAACAATAAAAACGTAACTGAAATAATCTTTTTAGTAAAGATGTTACATAATGCATACGCTCACCATCTCTTTACGATTGAGAGAGTCATATTTTACTGCATATGATCAGATTAAAGCTAAATTTATACTTTCAGTATTTGGATACTAAATAAAACTTATCAGGAAACTGCTTAATTCAACATTCTGTCTTGTGATAACTCCATAGTATTACACATTGCTAACTAAGTATATATTTTTTAAAAGAAAATTACAAATGTTAATTATAAGAAGTAATGTTGATTTGAAAATATAGAATATACTAATTTTTTGATTAAATAAGACGTTTAAATGTGTCATAACTAATGAGAAGTTACTGACTTTACTTTGTAAGTATCTTGATGATCTTTTTTTCTAATGAGATAAGTAATTTCTGTAGAACAAATAGCAAATTGATTAGAAAAGTTCTTCGTATGTTGTCAACTGTGACATCACTTTTATTATATGAATATCAGAACTATAATAATCAAATTTATCTGTCATTACATAGGTAAAATAACTTATTCCTATTTCTTGGTGGTTATTTTCTTATTACCTAATTATACGATAAAATATTTGTTTAAAATATTATGATAAATTATAACTATATATTTGTTTTATTTAAATTAAACAAAAAAATCTGATATGATAGAATCCTGTACCCGAATCAATGTTGAAAGTTTTAGAACGCTTAAAACTTAGTTAATATGTTTATATACGATTATATGTTAAAACTCTTGTCTCTTTTTCTTCTTATTCATTTGTAAGAGTAAATTTGTTTATATTCAGCTGGCCGGTGCTGCCAGCTGATATTTTATAGTAACAATGTATCTAGTTTATTGTATTGTTCAGTCTTCATCAACACTTCATACTATCATCATGTATGTACTCATCAACTCATAGCATATTCAGCAATATAATATTTTAAAGTGTAAAATTTAAAGATTAAATTAAGTTATATTTATCGTGGCTGAACAATGACTATTATTTATTTAAATTATGAACTAGTGAAATCAAAATATAGAATTAGAACACCTAATCGAGGTATCCAAGGAGGTTATTAATTCAAACATTTTGGTCCTCCAACCTCAGATATGAACTGAAATTTGAAGAATCTTCATATCCAACAAAGTTCAAACATGAAAGGAATTATTTTAATTATAGATATTATATATTTGGAAAAGGGTTCTCAACAATTTATATCTACAGTATTATTAATGTAATATCATTTTAATTTATTTTATATTTAGTTTATATTGTTAATGATTTACATTATTAATTTAAGTTATTAATATTATTATGGATAAAGACCAATTATTATGACAACGAAGGTCAGTAAAGGCCTCTATTACTAGAATTGGCACATCTACTGACAAATTTTATCCTTCACAAGGTGATATTCATGCCTTACAAATTAAATTAAATTATTGATTCGATCATATGATCAGTCACGTCAACTTGGATGAGAAATTTAATTAAAGTAAGTGTCAGTTTTTTTCTCTTTCCAAGCCAGATGGTAAATGTAACTATTTTTTTGTGCTAGAATGTTATGGTAATTTATTTATTCAAGTGTTCTTACAAATTTTTGTATTATTTATGTTTTAGGACACTTAATTATGATACTTTTTCTTTTGCTAATCATTGTATTGGAGAGTAATCTAAATATTTGTATAAAGTTTCCCAGATTGTAGTATAAACAATCCCAGATTGTAGTAGCAGTTAATTCAATAAAAATCTAAAGAATGTCTTTTAAGCTTTCTTTTTTGCATGCGCTAAAGTTTGATAAAAAATCTTTTACTCATAATTTAAAAACTGAAGTAGTTTTAATGAAAATCATAGCTGAGAGAGAGTGTTTGTTCTTTAGTTTTTCTGAAACATTTAAAATGTTTGAAAATTAATTCATATTGAATTTATGGTTGAAAAAATAGTACAAAAGTACTTAAAAAGTGATCACTATTAAAAAGGATGAGTGGGAATGATAAAGTGAATATTATTTAAATATTTAGAAGTTAGTGCATTCAGTATGTTTTATGTATAAATAACATAATAACTTTTAGTTGTTAAATATTAATTATTAAATAATTAAAGTTAATTAACTATAATTATTTAATGGAATGGGAACTTTATTTCATATAAAATAAGTTGTATTCTTGTTTGAAAGTACTTAAAATCTTTGTTCCATAGGTAATAAACAAAACGAGAAATACAGTATAAAATATTCTAAACCCTGTCTTTCTTTCTACAAAAAGAAAAAAAAATAGAAACATTATTGGATAAACCGTTGAAACTCTGATCGGAAAATTCAGGAAAAATAGTTGCATTCCCAAGCTCCTTTCAATTTCTTATATTCCTGCCTTGAGGATAAGAATATGTGATTTTCTTCCCGCTCTATACTCTTGTATGGATTCTGTAAACGTATACTGAAGATTACTAAAGCTGCTGTGAATTATCGCCAACGTCTTTTCCAAAACTTATGTTACTTTCTTTAAAAGTCAAACATATTTACAACGTGAGTTATTTTTAAAACCTTAAAACGAAATACTCTCGTATATTAGAATAAATAAAAATATACGAGTGTTTATTATAATTTTATATTTAATATAATAATTTATATTCTTTAAATACTTAAGTAGAACACAATTCTTTATCTATCATTAAACCAATTTCAAATGCATTTCTTCCAATTAAATTATCATTTAAAAGGGATGTTCTCTTCTTTTTATTGTGTACCAATCTTTTAATATCAATGTACTAACTAAATTCTACATTCCCAATTATTTGATGTGTTATAATATTTCCTTTCTCTCTCAATTATTACTCATCTAAGTTCTTTTTTTTAGAGAAAGGTTAAGTATTAATAACTTAAGCGTTGTTTTAAATTTTATCTTTTTCACTTTTAGTTTTATAAAATAAATTTTCAATATTGTGTTACCAACCACACTTCTAAAGCCTCCATATCGTTCTCCATTCCAGTTTCCTTATTATCTAGCTGAAGTTATCGCAGAATGAGCGATACTTTTATAAAGATATAAATGAATCTTTAATCTGTGACTGATTTGGCTTAATTCCTCAAATAATTCTCACCGTTTTTGTAATCTACATTAAAAAATGTAATTTTTCATTATTTTTTACTTAGTAATTTTAGGATCAACATTGTTTTTCATGTTTTTAAAATGAAGATAGTCCTTAAGATAACAAGCAGCCTATCAAAAGTTATTTATCTTCTGTCAGTCTCAGGCTATTTAACCAAATGATTCGGTTGGTTTTAATTGTATTTTCAAACCAGTTGTAATACAGGGTTATAACAAATGATCTTTCCGATTATAAATTTGAATAACACATATTTATTAACACGATACATGAAAGTAGCTTCAATGGAAAGGAAAACTCAAAACTTTTCGGTTATTGGTAAATACATTGTGTATTTATTGGTTTTGTCGCCAAGGCAATAGAAGAGGAAATGGCTGCTAACGAAGACAGAAAGGCGTTTTATATGCTGGATTTTCAAGTCTACCAGTCTGGTATCACTGTGTAACGTAATTTTAGAAGGAAGTTTTAAATCACCCGGTTGACTCGGTACCTGATGGGTTAAGCCTCGCGGCTACACTAGCTGCCTTACAAGCGAAATCTCTTCTCTGTAAGTTGTGAATTTACATTAGTTTTGTTAATCCCGTCCGTCTCCGCTAGTACCACTATACCCGCGCAAATTAAATTCGATATGCGTGCGCGCTTTATTTAGAATCATTGATTAAATAAACGAAAAAATATGATATTTAAATAAAATTATTAAAATTAATTTGTGTGTGTATGCATGTGCAAGCCGTGCATCAAAAACTACAAACAGTTGCAGTACTTTCCCGGAACACAGCTTTAGCTGCGTGACGGGAAAGTCCTACAATGTGTTGTCTGTCAGCCTTTATTTAAATAAATGTTTTAAAAAGGTTTTTTAATTCATATTAGTAAAGTAACTAAGTTTCTTATGATATACCTCATCTGAAATAATAGTTTTATTTTGATGGTTTATAGAAAATTGTTTTTCATGTACTAATGTGGTATAACTATTCCACATTTTTTAAGTTAAGATGTGTACATTTTTTTGTTAACTTTGAATTCTTATCACAAGTGTATTCGTATATAAAGCAGTTGAAAAGTAAAGAGATATACAAAATATTGAATATAAACAGAAATTATTTACTTACATAATTATATATTTATTGTGGGTAAGTTAAGAAGATCTGTCATCGATTCATTCACTTCTTTCAATTTCTACAGCGGTCATTCATAGAAATTTGAAACAATAAACTTAATCGCTATTTTATAATTTTATCCGTAAAGT
Organism: Lycorma delicatula; assembly: GCF_047948215.1. Classification (NCBI taxonomy): domain Eukaryota; kingdom Metazoa; phylum Arthropoda; class Insecta; order Hemiptera; family Fulgoridae; genus Lycorma; species Lycorma delicatula. The sequence goes on from NC_134455.1 coordinate 301,222,851, forward strand.
GTACTCATTTTCGTTTCACTGTTAATTAATAATCAAGGTTACTTTGTTAACTTATTTTTTGAAACGTATAACAGTTTTTGCTACTGTCAACTTCATTATCTTATCCAAAACAGTGTTGAATTAGCGAAAGTAAATGACATTACAGCAAAAAAATTTTTTTCATTAGAAATTTTTAGTTTTCAACATAATTTTTAACATAAAATATTTTATTAAAACGCTTTAGAAAAAAGCGAAGCTCAATTTTTTTTTTTAAATTGTAGCGGTACTTCTAACCACCCAAGAAACTTTGAAATTAGTAGTATATTCAAAGCGTTAAGAACTCTAAAATCTGGAAAATTCCTATAAACCTCCTAGTCCAAGGAAAATGACCACGAGGTCAGAAGCCAACCAAAAGAATTGCTGCAAGATAATTTCAATCCAAATCGAATATTCGGATTTTAAAAAAACAAAAAGCAAAACGAACTACTTTTCTCTAAATTTAATTTGCCTGTTCTTTGTACTTATCTATGACTGAACATGATTTGGCTCAAAACCAAAAGCAATCTTTACCCCCAGAAAAATAGTTATTGATATTTGATTTAAAATTGCAATGTAAATAAAATATGTGACTAAACTTTAAATTAACCAGTACTGAGTACAAGAAATGTAGTTAAAAAAGTAAAAAAGATTAGTTTTTGCTATTTACGTTGATATATGGCGATTTTAGTTTTAGTACTAATTTAAAATGAAAGCGTCCATATTTTATTGTTATGTGGAAGGTAAACGACTGAATGGCAGGAGCACGTTCTTCGTGAATACTCGACTAATCTCTACTTTCATGATTTTAGTAAAAAGAAAACTTTGCCAGCTGTTTTTCATGATAGTTCGTCTCTGCAGCTATAAATCAGCTTTATATAACTCAACAATAATAATACTCTCTCTTTTTCTGTTTTAGTCTCCGGAACCAGGTAAGGTATTACTTTAGAGCTGAATGAGGATGATAGGTATGAATGTAAATGAAGTGTAGTCTTCTTGTACGGTCACAGGTCGACCATTCCTCACCCACCAGGTTGGTCTGGTTGTGAACTCGTCATCGAAAATCAGCTGATTTCAAAGTCGAGATTTCTGAGTTTCAAATCCTAGTAAAGGCAGTTACTTTTATACGGATTTGAATACCACATCGTGGATTCCGGTGTTCTTTGGTGGTTGAGTTTTAATTAACCACACGCACACGAATGATTGACCTGAGACTGTACAAGACTACATTTCATTATGTAGTCATTTCATTACGTATGAGATATGTATCATCCCCATTTATCCTCTGAAGTAATACCTTACGGTGGTTCCTGACGCTAAACAGAAAAAGCAAAAGGGAAAAGGTTGACCATTCCTGAGATTTCTGATTAATCGAAACCCAACCACCAAAGAACCTTAGAACTATCGACTTCAAAATCAGCTGATTTGCGATGACGAATTCACTACTAGACCAGCCTGGTGGGTTCAACAATAATTATACTATGCGCCATAAACTTATCAAATGACCTGGCCGTGGTTCTATGTAGCCAAAATTATTGAAGAAAAAGTTTAATTACACCATTAAAAATAATCAATTTTTTTCTGTGCAAAATTTATAGAAAAATATTTGTTGGCGTTTCGTTTTTTTTTATTGGCGTGAAGGCAAAAAAAAATTACGAGTTTTCAACAGATCTTCAAAAAAGTAAAATTTCGTTTAAATTACAATAGTAGGTACACAAATTTTTAATTCTATCCTTTTATTTGTCTCACCGTCATTTATCACTTTTTCGACTAAATATTACTTTATTTCAATCTCAAATTTTATAGTAGAACTTGTGTCAATCTGATGATTCCAAAGATACCAAATTTATCTCAAAACGCTTATCAGATCACAGAATTTATTTTTATTTATTTTATTAGGCAGGGGAGATAATTTCTCTGAGTATATTTTGAGAAAAACATTTTGGGAATATGAAAAACAATTGAAATAATTTCTGGTGGCAATTTACCAATTCAACCAGGTAATAGAAAGAGCCCATAAAGGAATCCCTTTATGGGCTCTTTCTATAACCTGAACAAAAACCAATTATAGTATTAAATATGCTCAACGACGTGTTAAATAAAAAATTTAATAGAATTTGTAAGAATTAAGATTTTTAGACAGTCAAAATTAATTGTCAAAACATTACTATAATGCTTGAATCGAAAAATAATTTGTCGAGCATTTTACAGAAGATAGCAGTGACTTTTTAAATTGTTTTTTATTCCTTTATTTTTTTTTTTTATTAAATAAACTAATAATGATCATTTATTTTAAATCTTAGTAAATACTTTTGTCACTCAAAAAGATTTTTATTTTATTTATTTTTACTATTTTATTTTTTAGATACTTCTCTAAATGTTTTTATTTCGATTTGAAAAATATATTGAAATAATTAAACGAATATAATTACTGAACAAGCAAATTACGAAAGATGCGGAACGCCGTTTCTCAGAATTATACCCTGTAGGTTATTATCTTTCATTTCGTTATCCATGATTCAATTCTCAATCAGAAATACATTTACATTACAGTTAAAATGTATTCAGCTGACTCGTTCAATTCAAGCAACTTGGATTTTCACTTTTGACAGTCCACCCCAACTCAATTTCTTTGTCCCTATTGTCAGTTATAGGCAAATTCCTTGAGGCGATAAGAACTTAGCTATCCTGTTTACTAGAGTTTTCATTGTCATAGTTATCTCAGAGATATAAATGACTTGTATTCAATAAAAAATTAAATAGTTCCTTTACACATTAAGATTTTCAATAATGTTTCAAAACATAAAATTATTATTTTAAATGTTTATTTAATTTTTAAATTACTTTACGATAATTTTAAAAAAAATGTTTACTTAAAAATAATTTTAATTGTTTAAAGAAACATTGTAATAAATTCCTAACATTACGCTGACTGTTAAATTGCATACTTAAAAGAATTAACTTGTTTAAATGTACTGAAAAATTTTATCTAAAATCTTATATTTCGTTTCTAAAAATCTTAAATCCATTCTAAATCTAACCTTAAATCTATTTTAACCTAATTAAAGAAAAGGGTTAAACAAAATATTACATAAAATGCAACCCTTATTAGTAAAAAAACTTCGTAAATAATTGCATCTCAGAATAAATATTTTAAAGTTATTAAAGTTTATTTGTACATTAATTAAAGTCCTTTTGTATTATTCAATTGACAGTTTTCTACTTCATTTATAATTGCAATTGTTTGCATAATACTTCCCAGTGCTCACAGTAAATGTATTTTTTGAAAATGCCCATTTCAATTTTATCTACCGATATTTGGCTCATTTATAAATAATTAGCAATTTATTAATTTAATATCATTTAAACACGCTTCTGTCAGAATCGAGTCAGAATTCTAGTTTAAATTCAGGAAAAATTACTTCTAAATAATTCAAATGTATTTATAAGAAATTTATAATATATATATATATGTGTGTGTGTGTGTATATATATATATTCTGAAAAATTCTGTTCTTTGACAAGAATTGAAAGGTTTTTTTTTAAATATAATAAGTCATAATTATGATTTCAAAGGGCAAGAAAAGTAAATCCTGTTATTTTTTGTTCGGATACAAGAACAAATTAACACAGAAAATCCAAAGAAAGAGTTCAAGTACGATAACTAAGTTTTTGATTAAGACCGAGTTGTGAAAAAAACATTATTCTCAGCAATAAAAAAAAAAAACAATTTTAAACAAGCCGAAGTAGATTAAAACTATACAAACTTAGTATCGTAAAATTAATTTTATTTTACATTATTATTTTTGTAATTAATCCAAAAATTTCGTTCAAAAAATTGAAAATACATCGATTTAGGTTTTTTTTTAAATGTATAACTATTTTGGCGTTTTTTAGTAAAAATTTTAAATATAACGAGAGGACCCCTAGCTGCTCCGCAACGATAGTAAATAAAATAACTTAAATTGTTATAGATAATTACTTTGTGGTTCATAAGACTTCCTTCCAAATAAAATTAGCTGTGCGTCGACCATAAGGTTTCATTTACACTTTTTTAGAAATTGAGTGATCAAAGTCGGTGTGGGCTTATTTGATGTTGATTGAAATGGTGAGTATTTTATGATCAATGCGAATTGTGTATCTTAATTAGATGCTGAGATATCTCAATTTGAATGCCATTTAAACACAAAGCTATTAAGGCTTTGAGTACGATAAATTCTATGTTCCCTTAAAACTAATATCATAATTGAGTGAGCGTACTCAGTGTACGAGTATGTTGGTTATCTTTGGTCTGATTTAATCAGTATTTTAATACCCAACGAAGTCTAACCAAATAAGTAACTGAGTAATTGTGAAAAAAACTTATATTTTTTTTAGATTATAAATTTTTTTAATATATAGATTTTAGAAATTTAATATGTATACTCGTGCATATTTCTCCTTTATTTTTTGAACTGCAAACCGTTAAATATTGTTTAACTAAGTTTTTCTTTGTTTGGTTTATACGTTAAAATTTACTGATAAAAAAAATAAAAACGTAGATTGAACGTCGGAAGGAGTATTACACCTATTATGTTGTTTCATAATGAAATTGAATCATTTACTCTTTTCATGGTTTTTCATTCTCGCTAACGTGTTACTACATAACTGCAAATTACCGTACAACTATTCTTACTGCTTTCATAATCAAAGTAGGCTAAATTTCGATCTATTTATTTTTTATTTGTCTCAGTCATTTGTCTGGTTTGATACACTCTCCCGGATTCCCCATCTAGAGCCAGTCGTTTCATTTCGGTATACCCTCTACATCCTACATCGCTAACAATTTGTTAGTCATCCCCTTTTATGTGTTTAATTGCTTCAATTTCTTTGTATACACACTCTACCTCATCATCATCATGGGAACTTGTAGGCTTATGCACGTTAATAATCGTTGCCGACTTAGGTTTTGATTTTATCCTGATTCATTGATTCTATCGCTAAACTGTTTGAAATACTTTACTCTCTTCCCTATCTTCTTGCTCATTACGAAACCTCCTCCTACCTGCTTTTTATTTGACGCTGAGTTAATTATTCTAAAATCATTTGATCAAAAGTCGTTCTGCCTCTAACTAGCGAGCCTCGCTAATACCAAATACAACTACATTTGATCTACTCGTTTTTCTCTTTAAATTTTCCAACCTACTAACCATTTTTAAACTTCTAACATTCCACGCTCCGACTCGTAGAATGTTAATTTTAATTTTCTGGTGACCGCTTCCTTAGTAGTCCCCACCCCAAGTTCCTATCGGGAGACTAGTTTACTTCCAGAATATTTTACCAAGGAAGACACCTCAATCTTTGTAACATGAAAATGCAGAGAGCTATAGTTTTTTAGGAAAATTTTGTAGTTTTCCATTGCTTTCAGCTGCGTAGTACTAAAAAGATTGAGCAATGTTGAAAGTCTTTCTGATCTACACCCTTAAAAGCTACTGAATGAGCTGCCGCTCTCTTTCGGGAATCATACCTTAGTCTGGCTCTCAACTGATATCACTCCGATATGATTGAGTCTTCGGTCCAGCTACTCTGTATCACTGAGAACTCAAACCCCTCACCATCGGCAAGACCTAATGATTTATTCAAGAAGTCTGTTTCTATTATCAAATTTAAAATAATTTTTTTTAAGAAATATAGTTTTTATTATTATCATTACTCACAGATCTCAGTACTATATAGACAAAATTTATTCATTTGTTCCCGATAATCGTGAAAACTACTGAACTAATCATTACAAAATTTTAACTGCAACTTTTGTATAGCCTCCGTTTACAGCAATTCAAATCTCCTCACTAATCTCACTAGTATACAAATCAGAAATCAAAAATCGTAACAATAAATAACTAGAGCTTCCTTTACTAAAATTATTTTCACTGTCAACATCGTCTATATTAATCGTTGTTTATGTCAATATGTACGTCTTCAAAAAATTATTATCTGTTTTACTAAATTAAACTAATCTTCTAATATCGGTTGATTTTCGAGAACCCATCCTCATGCGAACAAAGTAACAGTCTGTGCAGATTTATACATACTGAACTAAGAAGTTCCATCAGGGTAATCCACATATATAATTGACATAGATTAAACTTTCAATTTGGTCTTAATATTTTTCACAACGTCTAGGTCACCAAGTTCACAGGTAGGAAAAGAACTTCTGAGGCTACTAATTTATGATCGTAGACAATATGAATTTATTATACCAGAATGTTCTCAGACACAAAAAACAACGTATACGCTCGGCTGAATGTTGAGTTTAATCTTCGATTTTAAATCAGTCTTTGATTAAATTTTTATCATAAAATTTACTATTTGAATGATACTCGAATAGGTAATATATTTAAAATATGTATTCATGGCAAAAAGATAAAATGGAATGATGAAATTTCTGGACTTTGCTGTGCTGGGAGCAAAATATTTCTTGAATAACTTCAATATCCTGATTTCATTAAATATTTAGTTTTGGGAACATCTTTTTTATTCGGCGGTAAGTTGTGGCTAACAATAACTAAAATAATTACTAAATGACTATTTCCAAGTTCTGAAAGTTCTATACGCATACAGCGCAGGTAAAGCCGCGACGAGGGATATATATATACATATATACTCGTATATCCATATATACGAGTCTATGAAATCAGGAGTAAAAACTACTTGTGCAGCTTGTTTTTGTTCAATAATTTGATTACGAGAAGCTGAGCAAATACTTTACAATTGTACTCTTTTTTTATACACTGTTAAATTGAATAGGAATTATATTACCATTTCTTACCAGTTTAATTTTTTTTAAAAGACTGCTGATATTAACTCCTTTTAAAGTAAAATATTCCTACTCAATTTAATAGTGTATAAAAAAAGGGTACAATAGTAAAGTATTTGCGTAGCTTCTCGCAGTCAAAACATTGGCCATAAACAAGCTTCACAACACAACACCTTCAAGAACAAATAAGTTTTCAAATTCACTAATGATGTCAAACATTTGTAGTATATGAAGACTACAGCCTTCTATTATGATTTATTCGACTTCGATTCCCTCGAAGTCTTATAGAACATAAATCTTACTCCATTTAACAAAAAAACAAAACAAACTTCATTATCTTTACTTTGTAAGTGTAGATTTAAAAATGTATTTCTTATGTATGGAATATTTCAGTTTTAGAATTAGATCCATTTATTTCGTGGATTTGTAATTAAAACATTACTAATGAAATGTATTGTGCAGAGAAGTATTTCATTAGATATTCTCTTTTTAAATTAATATTATTGTACGAAACAGAAATAATTCATTTTAATTCAAATTTTACAGAAATCTGATTATTTATTTAATAGCATAGCATTATGCCATTAATAGCATTAATGGCATAGCTGTTTACTAGAAAATTTTCTGAAAACTATAACAAATAATCTAATTAACTAAAATTTAAGTTAGGAAAAAGATTCCAGAAAACAACTCGACAGTCAATTGAAAAACTAATGTTGGTTAGTATTTAGTGTTTTTATTTTGGTAAGCGATATTAGTAATATTTTATTATCATTAATAAGATTCTGTCTCCTTACTTTTTGAACGAGTATGTATGAAAAAAAAGTAGACATTGTATTTATGGACGGATAATATTTTAGTAAGTATGGCAAGCTTCTTCACTACATTGATCCGAAATATATTTTGTTGATGTAATAGACCACAGATAAAAATATCCCATGTAAACAAAACTATAACTTCACAGAAATTTTAATACATTATTGTTTCATAACGTAAAATTTTATTGCACTTCTCATCCAGATGATCATAATACTCACAGCATGCAATGATCAAGTACCGGATAAAATATAACACAACGAGTTTTCAGAATTTGACGTATTACAATATTAATTAAGTTGCTACTGATTTCAGTTCATCCGTGTAAAGAACAGATAATATGCACTTAGGAACATATCAGTGATTACATAATTGTTAAAACCAGTTATAAATTTACAGTACTTATTGTACGTATTTCAGTTCCATGCATTTAATAAACATTATTATTAAACACATTGCTCGCCAATTTATCGTGTTTTAAAAATTGTCTTTCCCAAAACGTTTAAATAATTTTTTTAAATAAAATTGTTATGTTTGCTTTAGTGTTTATTATTTTATGCTATTTTAATGTTTTAAGTATATTTAATATTTTATTATTTTCCAATTTCCGCCTGCTATCACAAAAGTAACTTATATCGTTACTATTCAAAAATATGTGGAGAAAGAAAAACTACTACATGTCTGAGATTCGATTACACATCTCAGGGACGAGTAAATTTGGTGAGATTTAAAACAAATTGTTAGGCATTTTGTTAATGACATTAAATAAAATATCAAATATTAGAAAACCTCCATGGCTAAATGACAGTGTATCAGCCATTCATCCGAAAGTTTTCGGGTTTGAATTCGAGTGAGGGATTAAATTCGTTGCAAGTTTTTGAAAAGATTGACGCAGATTTTTTTTTAAATTCGTGATCCTAAATACTTATCTAAAGATTACGTAAGAAAACTTTAAGGAATATTTTTTATAGCCGGTGGTAGGTGGCCTTGTGGGAGAAGTATTTGAATATGACCTTACCGCGTTCATAAAACGGTGATAAGAAAAAAGGCTTACAATAAAGTTGTATTTCTGTTATTTTAGCGACTCAAAAACTGGCTAAAATACTTATCGCCATTTGAAGACAGGAATACTTGTGTAAAATTGTTGTTCTGTAATTATAATTAATAAAACATTAATATTTATGAGTAATTTTATGAATTAATGTAGTAGTGATAGGCTGTCTGTTTTATGAAAGTATAACGTGATTAAAAGAATTAAATAGGCTGTTAAAATTATGGCAAGGATGAAAAATGAACGTTAATGAAGTTTTGGAAAGACTGCCCGAGATAATGAGGCAGTTGACAAATCTTCGTGAGTAGTTCAGGACTGTGATTAATGAGTACATTCGTCTGTATCAAAGATCAGAACACTGAACCAGTTGTAACTTTTGGTAAGAATTATAATTCATTTTTGACAACCTGGAAAGAGTTAGTGTATATAAAACAAATTTACGACTTTGTTGTAATTCTTTATAAATAAAACAATATAATTATGAAGTCTTAAATTTCTTCCAGGAAAGGTTTTTTTTCTAAAAAAGAGAGATTAACGATAAAGATATTCATTCAAGAACGACTAATTTTAGTATTTATTTTCTGTTATTTTATTTAAAGAGATTTTCTATGAATTGAATTTTCTACACATTTTATAAGAAACCTTTGTTTATTTATTGGAAATTTAAAAAAATTAATTTGGTAGCGAACCTAAACAAGCATCTTATTGATTCCATTTATTTGGATTTTACAGAGTTTCTTGAAAACAACAAAAGACACATTCTCTGAGACCTTGATCCAATTTTTCAGTTCAAAAGGCATAAAATATTGAGTCCCAAGAATTTCAGTAAGGGTTAAAATTATAAAGACTTAAAAGTATAGACTTATAAAATTATATTAAAGACTGATTTTATGTAACGGCTAGCGAAATAGTTTGCTCTGATTCTTTTCCGGGGATAATTTTAGCAAAATAAATTTAACAATTTTATTACTAGCAATGTATTACTCTGCTAGTTCTACAAATGATTATCATACGTAAGGATCATGCAAAACGTACGCACGTTCTCAAATATGCTGACCTATACTTATTTATTTTATAAAGATAAGTTCTTCTCTCATTTTTTGAAGTTACTATTTTACACTCTTTTCTGTCACAAGCTAATTTTCTGATACTTACAAAAATATTATTTCCTTCAAACACATTGCTAGTTTTTTGCCTATAAAATTTTACTGTTTTACAGAATACAGTTCTCTTTTTTGCCCATCCCGCGATACTTATGCATTGTTATTTTGCGCTATTGTTGATATTTGGCTTTTACATCCCCTTATAATACAAAATTTAAATAAATGATTATTTATTTGTTGCTCTGATATCTTCTGTATTATAATTCGTAGATTTCTTCAAAACAGATCGCATATTGATTTTATTCTACATTTGGCTTGCGCATCATTACTGATGAAATTGAATCTTAATAAGGCGTTCCTTAATAACAATGAAATATTGAAGGTGATTTTACTTCAATCATTTTTGCATTTAGTTTATCTAATTTCATAATTGTAATTTAAAGAAAAAAAAACGAAAAACTACAGAAGAGTTTTTTTTCATACTTTTTAATCTAACTACTTTAATCCAACTAGATTTGAATGTCAATTGAAAATTTCTAAAAACAATTTTTTAAATGAGCCTTATGAAGGCCGGATGATAAAGTCTCTTATCATTTCCCTCATTCAATTTGGACATTTTTGGGCCAACATTTTTTCAACAATTCCTATTGGTAATTAAAAATAGCTATTTTAGTTGGAAATGAAATATATCGATAGGTCTATGAAAGAAAACATACCTTATAATAAAAGGTGATATAACAGGTTTAAAGTAATATTTAAAAAAATAAAAAACGGTTTAAATATTAGTGCTAGATTTAGACTAACATTTCACGTAAGGCCTGGCGATGTGTAATAACTTTAGTAAGAAAATGTTGCTCAGCGGCTTGTTTTACGAGCTCAGCACATAAAAGTAGTTCCCAAACTTAATGTGTTAACAGTAATTTGCTTTTTATAGCAGCTATCATACCTTTAATTATAAATGTCTTTTCATCCAGATCCTAATAGTGAGTTTAATAACTACTTTCATTTTGCTCAAAATCTCTCTCAGTTTGTTAATTTCGGTCCCATCATTACCAACAATAACGCCAATTCTACAGTATTACTATGAAATTTCGAAAAATGAAAGGATAATTTTTACTTTTGGTTACAGTTGTTTACCTAGGGCCTTAACGTTATTTTTCTTGAAATAGAGATGCTGATACTGCAGTATTTTATTTGAGAGAGGTAACGGTCAATATTCTCTGCATTTCAACATTAGATTTAACACTACTACTATCTAGGCTACAAAATTTCTGAAAGCTAGACGAAAAAATCCTAAGAATCAACTTGTGAAAATGGAAGATTATTTTTTATGGTTCTTTTTAAATACGATGAGGAACGCTATTTTTAGGTCATTACTAGGGAAAATAAAACACATACACTATTAAATTGCGTTTTGTCTTAAACTGGTATGTGGTGTTTAAGGAAATGATAGAAATTATTTTCTGTGAAGAATGTTTCCCACCGTATAATCGCAACCATAATGCAATATAAAATTAATTATAGAATAAGCTGAAATAGCCAAATTAATCGAAAATATTATTAAACTGCTATCAGGTTATTAAAGTTAAGGTATATACGTAGTATTGAATATTAAAAGAATGGATTTACACGAAGTGTCGTGTTTTCTTAGAAGCTTTCCAAAATAAGAGATTAATGGAAACCCAAAATTGTGCTTCAAAAAGCAAATTTAAACTGAAATTGGTTAAAAGTCCTCCCTACTATCAGAGAAGTAACGTGATAAAAAAATTACTAACTATTGATTATGTTAATTTTACAAATAGTAATAAGTATATAGATATTGTAACTTTTGTTTACATAAATTTGAAAGTCTCTACTTGAAACTCATCATCCACAAGTTGGCCACAGAATAGGTGAATTTTAAGTCGATTGTGTTATTTTAAATAAATTTTATTTTAATAAAGAAAATATGAAAATTTATATTAATAAAATGGCAATTAAATAACTTTAAAAACAACAGTACATCACGGCGAATGTGTAAGGTCAGATAAAGTATGAATTTAGTTTACCATGATGTGGGCAAGGATTGTAAATTTGCATTACGTAATTCTGCTAATTAATACTGATTCGAAGCGATTTTATAATTTTATATTCTAATCTATTTTATATTTCATTTTACTGATTAAACAAAAATAAAAAAATAAAATATTTTGTCATTCTTAATTTTGTTACGTTTTGATTTTTGGGAATAAAAGATACTGTCTCAAAAAAAACATAGCTAACAGCACAAATAATGGCAATTAAATGAAAATTTTATTAAATTCTTATTTTGTTTTAATTTATACTCTTACAAATGTATGGGCTATAAAATTATGTATATTTTGTGTACAGGTTAAAACCGTTTAATTAGTTGTTAATGTTTAAATCTTTAGAAAGTTCGCCAAAAATCAGAAAAATGGACATCTTTGTATCTCTCATCTCACTATATGGACCTGGAACGGGTTAAAGAGAATTATGTATAATGCTTTCCTCTTTTTTTGAAGAAAAAGTTTACGATTATTTAAAATACAACAATATATTGTTCTATTGTCTTTATTTACAGTCTTCATAAAAACACTGAACGTAATTAATGGTTTTAAATCCTCAAATAACAATCTTATTTTGATATATAATACACACTCTCTCTATGAGTGCGTGTATTTTGTATTGAGAGAGACAGAGATTTTTTATTCTTTAAATAAAGTAATATAAAAATGTAGGTTGTGACTTTTAAAATTATAACGTAAATAATAAATATCCTTCAATATCAAAACTACGGTATCTGTTTTTAATGATAAATAAACAGATAAAATTTCCTTGGTAAAAACAGGAATTTATGACTTCTTGAATGAAGCATAAAAACAAAACTTTCTTAGATATCTCAGTCAAAGTTTTATTTAAAATATATAGTAAAGTTGTTAACTGATTTAATTTTACTTATTCGGGAGTAAGAAGATTAATCATTCGTTTAGATTGAACAACAAAAGATCTGTTGTATAACAATGCAGTACTATGTTGTGTGCGTTGTATATTACTTGAAATTGTATAGTATAAATGTCATGTATGTGAACTACTCCATTAAACAAAATATGAATATAAGCGGATGTATTGATATATTTAATAATGGTATGTTAACAATTCTAAAATAAATTTCTTTATCTATTTAATTTTTAACCATTTGAAATCTGTATAATATTGGTATTCTACGGTTATGAATTTAAGCTCTACGAAGAAACCTGAAATTAATTAAATTTGCAATGGATTCCATTATTTGCCGTGGTAGAGAGTTATAAACATTTACAAAGTTGTATGTGATGGATATTTTAAATTTTAACCCATTTATGTTCTTGCTTTATGTGTAGTACATAATTTACATTAAGGTTAAGAATGTTTCTCCAAAGTGCTGCATTTTGGTTACTTGTCTTACCTCCTTTAAAAGCATCTCGGATGTAATGATAGTGTTTCAACGCATGTTATGAAGAAACATACATAATGTTTGTTTATGAGTATGTGTGGGTGTGTGTGCGCGCACACACACACACACACACACGTGAATGTATAAATATGTATACACGCCCATACATATGAACGCGCTTGTGAATGTAAATAAATGTAAATATAATTTATAATTTATATTTTATGCGTCGAAAATTTTTTCCGAAATACCTTTATTTCTGAATCATATATTAAATACATTTATCAGACAGCATAAAATATTTACCATTCTACAGCTTTATCGGGCTAGGAATCTCATTAATGACAGTTATTATAGTTATTTTCTAACCGACATAATTTTTTGTACAAAAATTACAAGAATTTTAGTTACAAATATTCATCAACGCAGATAAAATGTGACGGATAAAATTATTTAACACAATAAAATAAAATACATACTAAGAAAAACCGGTTTCAATATATGCATTATGAAAAAAAAATTATTAAAATTTAAGTTGTTACCAACTTAAAAGCAAACAATTACCAGCAAATTATTAACTATGAATTTGGGCACTTCAAAATATAAAAATTAAAAAACTGAAAATAAAAAATAACTAAATAACTTAAAATCGATAATTAATTTTATTTAGAATATTCCCTTATTATTAATAATAGTGGATAGTCTATAAAAATATCTAAGTAATATCAAAAAAGGCCGTTCATGAAAACATTTAGTAAAGAAAATTATATGTAAATAGGTACAAAGATTATTATTATCGAATTGGAACTAAGGCGCCCTTTTGAATAAAATAGTATATATTGCTCTATTAAGCTTCGGCCGTAAACAATTCAGTGTAATTTTTTTTTTTTAATTTATGACCGACTTTATAGATTATTCATTTTGACACAAAGATCTGTGATTTCCTATTTCGAGCGATTTGTTATAAATCTGGTTTTCTTAACAATTCACATAAAAAAGTAATTAGAGTGTCAGAAAGACATCAAGCTATCTACTATTACTCTATAATACCACATGATGATGATAATAAAATATGCTTTTCAATTGTTTATTTAGACCTTGTAATTCTTAGGATTAAAAATATTCACACGCGCGTGCGCGAGCGCGTGTATATGCGTTTTATATATATATATATATATATTTGTTTTGAAAAAAATAAAAACGTGAATGAAGAGGAACGACATAAGGGACTATTTCTACCTGAGGTATGGCACTCTGGCATAAAGTAATATGTTTTGTATTTTATTCTCAGTTTCCGTATAAATATTTTTATAGTTGTAATTGAAATGCAATGAATATCAGACGATAAAAGCATATACATATAAATATTTATGCTAAAATAATCTGACAATAAGCAATTACAAGGATAATATATGGAGTAACCAGAGAAACCGTTTCTACAAAATGTTAAAAGAAATCAGACATGTGGTCGAACTAAAAGCCTTCTATTTTGTTAAAATAGATAAAAAAAATATATTTTTATAATAAATAAATAATATATCCTTCACACTTTTTTTACAGAAATTATATATCAGCAAAATGGTTTTATTAGTTAAATAGATTCACTACAAGCCACTTTTTTAACTACCATGCAAACTGGACGCAATCATTAATAAAATTAAATTCAGTAGGTGTAAAATTCTTCAACTTGCATACCGATATGAAACCATTTATTATACCGTATTTATATGTCCTGTGCATTTATATTACAAGGTACTAGATCTCGTGTTTTTACTACTAATTTCAGTAACGACTTTAATTTAGTTCCGTAAGATTGGCCGAATAAAACATAAAAATATAAGTTTGCTGGTTTTTGAATTTAAAACAAGTAATCTTTTTGTAAAACGGGGATAAACTTTATCGCTATAAATTGATAATAAAATAATTTTATACTTGAGTTTTAAGCTCGTTGAGCTTCCCCAATTTAAGAAATAATCAGTAAGAGGAAGTAAAAAAAATGTGATGAATAGTAAATTGCATCAGCTTGGGATCAATATCACATTCTTTTATTTTTCTGGCGATATTAAAAAGAAAAGAATAAAAAGAATGGATTTCAACTAACTTCTTTAGCTACAATATTTACTGATACCGTTAATATTATTATTTCATTTTGTAACTTTGTGCTGAAAATAAAACACAGAAATTAAAAAATTGGCTCCAAAAACATAAATAACATTTTACATAATTGTAACAAGAGTCTGGAAAAAAATATTTGTATGAATCGCAAATAAATTAGCCACAGAGTGTTTAGAAGTTAATTAAGAAGATAAAAAATAAATAAATGCTATCCCATATTATTATTTCATCATTTCTGTTATAAAAGAGAAATATCCTACAACTGAGCCTAAAATTTTATCGATAAACCGATAAATGTCAGGACTAACCACAAACAGGAATTTTTCATTACCGGATTATTTATGGATAAAAATTAAATTTTATAACTAAAATCCATACCTTTACATAAAAAATAGTACTATTAACTAAATAATAATTAATATTCATTTTGTCTTCCGTATTGTTATTTTTTTTTAAAGGGTTCTGGATTCAAATACTGGTTGAGATTGGCAGTTTTACTTTCTTAAAGATTAATTACTTCTCTGTTACAAAAAGTAAAAGAGTAACTGTAGTTGTCGTCAGCCTATTATTGTTCTACATTCGTAAATAAGTACTGGTATTTTGTAACAGTTGCACGTAAAACTACGAGCTTTAGAATACCTTGATGACAATTTCTTTTATTCAAATTTAAAATGAGAAATATTTGAAGAATGATAATCCTTTCACGGAAGAGGATGTGGCATTTAAAATCGGTAACTCATAGGGAACCATAAGATAATTTAATTCATAATAATCACGTGAAGAGAGGTCCCCGACAAAAACTCCTTATTAAAGCATACATCTGATATATACGAAAGGCACTTGCATAAGTAGTCAAAGTAAAAAATTCAATACTACTTAACTAAGCACTAGATATAAATCACAGGAAAAAAACCAAAATAAAAGCAGTCATCAATACCAATATGTGAAAACAAACCTGTAGGTTAAACAAATAATTGTCGGTTAATAAAAATAGTTTTAATTTGTAGACTATCAAAGTGACGACTACACAGAGACAGTCACACTGTGTTCCCACTCCTAGGTTCCTTCTCCTGGTCACTCCTCGGGTTACATCTCCCAGGTCTCTTTCATCTTCCAAGCTCAGCGTATGGAAACGTTTTATTCGACTGATGTCATCACTGTTGTCCAATACATTTACTGTCAGAAAATTTACATATTTGTCTAACCTCTGTTTCTGCTGTAAGCTAATTTTTTTATCTATTCGTGAACAAAAGGTAATCCTTGATAGCCATGAATTTCTCTATCCCTAACAAACCAAGGCGCTTTAGTTATTGTCCTCACCAATTTATTATGAAATCTTTGACTTATTTCAGTATTGGTATTATTTGCTGTACTCCATAGCTGTATCCCATACGTCCACATATATTTAAGGATAACTCTGTAGATCAGCATTTTATTATATAACGATGGCTGCACAGCAACCTGTTTAATTCCCTATACTTAATGTTAAGCTGTGGACTTCTACCACGTGGACCTTTTTCACGTCAAACAACGATCCACGTGTAAGCCAAATTACCGTACCCGATCTATGTGAGAGATGTAGGATACCATTCAGGTGGACCCGTGGACAATCATCCTTCTCATCTTAAATGTCACATGGCTCGATTTGTTCTGATCGTCATTTTTCATTTTGTCAGCCACGCGCAGATCTTGTCTAACATTGACTGTAGTTTAATAGAGGTTTGATTCGGATTACGATCGTCCGCTACGATTGTCGTGTCGTCTGTAAACTATGCGAAAAGGATATAATTCGGCAAAAATAGTAATTTGGATCCCTTTCGTGCATTTTCCCATTTTCTTTTTAATAATATTTTTTAATGGACATTTTATTTTATAAAAAGGCTTATGCTTTTTTATTTATTTTTCTTTTATTTAATCACTTTTTTTCTATTTATTACCGACTTTAGAATATTTATTTTGAAACAAAGTTCTGTAGTCTCGTATTTCAAGGAATCTATTACAGAAAGTCCTTTTTTGATATTTTCAAAGTTAAAAAGGAATAGGTGAATTTCCGAGAAAAATGAGACTTAGAGAATTTTTAAAAAATGAACTCAAAAAAAAAGGTTAAGAATTATTTAGAAACCTTAAAATTAGTCAGTAGAACTTTAAAATAGATATGTTTAAAAAACAAACCTTTATATACCATAACTACACTATTTCTTGGCATCTAATATCCCAAATTTTCATTGGATCTTCGAGCTGCTATAAACTCATAAATTTGTTTGCCATGTTTTACATAACGTCATGTCGATTATTCAACAATTTTGAATTAATTAAAACGCTTTTGCTGAATGAATGAAATTTTTGTAACGTGTAGAAATGCCATGGCTGACCGGGATTCGAACCCGGTATCTCCGAATGAACGGTGGAGACGCTACCACTCTCGCCGCGGAAGCCGGCTGATAATATCTATTGCTCTCTACTGTGCTCACCCAGATTCAACTCAACCCAATCTTCATTTAACACCGTCTAAGGAAACCTATCTCAAGAGAAAGTAACCTTAATCCTGTTTCGGAGTTAATTTTCAACGCATATAACCCTCAAAATAAAGAAACATTTTTTTTTACTTTTAAGGCCGCGAAGAGCACTTTAGTCAGAATAATTCAAGTCTTTTGCCTATCTTTTGGCCTTTAAGTTCTTAGCTTTTACTTTCACCCAATAATTAGTCATTCTTAATGATCTTGCTTTACGATCCTCTTCTGAATAAACCCTTTTTGTGTAATTAAAAGTTCTTACTTTAAAGTTGGTATTCGGATCTTTAATAACAAATTTTAATTTTTTGGATTTAAGTAAATCTTCGTAAGTCAAATTTAATTCTTGCATTTCTTCTTTAATTTCTTTGATCCATAATAGCGGATTTTTTAAAGACCAAAATTGATCGATAATTCTCTTAGTAATCCAATCCTGCGGTAATCTTAACAAGTGTGCACAGAAAGAAATTCGCTTCTTTTTCATAGTATCAATTAAGGATTCCAAGTTTTCGTACAGAAATTTATTATGCAATAATCTGTACTGATTTTCGTGTTTATATTTTTTGTTTACGCATGTTCTTAAGAATCCTGTGTTCAACTTTAAGCAAAGGTTCAGTCCTATTTTTCTGATTTAATCTAAATAAAGTCTCGCTCGCGTAAGTAATTACTGGTTTAACCACAGTTTTGTAATGTCAAATTTTAGTGTTAATCGAGAGCGATTTTTTTTGTAAGTATTTTTGGTTACTTGTAGCACTTTAAATAATTTATTATGTCTTTCAGTCCAATTTTGTTTTTCGTTATAATTATAAGTAATGATCTCTCCAAGATATTTAAATTTTTCTACAAGTTCTACATTGTGTCCATTAGTATTCACAGAATTAATAACTAAAGGATCTATAGCCATCATTTAGTCTTTTCGTAAGAAATTTTAAGTCCAATTTTATTCGCAAATTCTTCTATACTTGTTATTTGTATTCTGGCTTCTGCGATACTATTAGCTAATAAAGCTAAGTCGTCGGCAAATCCTAGGCAATTTAAATTTAAGTTATCTCTTTTGTATCCTATGTGAATATTTTTAGGATTAATTTTAAACCATTCGCACCATCAGAAATTCTAGTGCACAATTAAATAATAAAGGCAAAATTCCGTCGCCTTGTCTCAGTCCGAATTTTATGTAAAAAGGTTCGGAAAATTCGCCACGAAACTTCACTTTAGATTTTGTATTTGTCAATGTTAAACCGGTCATATTTATAAATTTAGGATCCAATCCGAGATTTCTCAGAATTTTCAACATCGAAGGTCTATGTATGCAATCGTACGCTTTTTTGAAATCAATAAAAGAAATAATCATCTGTTTTTGCTTTCTATTATAAATATCTATAAGTAATTTTATCTGGACAACTGCGCCAAGGCCAAAAACCACCATGGTAATCGCCTAGCTCACTTTCTAGTTGGTCCTTAATTCTATTGTAAATAATTCTAGATAAAATTTTATACGTACAATCCAATAACGAAATTCCACGATAATTGTCCGGATTTGTCTTGTCACCTTTTTTGTGTAAGGGATGTATAATAGCTGTTGTCCAATGTTCTGGAAGTTTTTCGGATTCCCAAATTTTAACCAGAGAATTATGCAAAGATTTCTTAACTTCTCCTACATTTTTCCAAATTTCTGCAACTGTTTGCTCTTCTCCACTTGCTTTATTATTTTTGAGTTCTTTAAGTGCATTTTCTACTTCTTTATAAGTCGGCGGTTTCTGTTTGATTCTGGCGTTTTAATTTCTTAACACTTATTTCTAGTAAATCTTTCGGTTTTTCGCAGTTTAAAACCTTATTAAAAGCTTCTGCAAGGATTTCCGCGTTTTCTTTATTATTATGTGCAAATTTACCAGATTTATTCTTAAGCATTAATTTTGTAGCTTCGTATTTTTGAAACCGATTATAAAACAGTTTATAGTAACTTTTAGAATTATTTTTATTAAAGTCCTGTTCAATTTGATTAATTAAATTATTTTGATTTTCTCTCTTTACATTACGAATAATTTTGTTTGTGATTTTTGGTTGATTAATAAGATTACAATAAGATTCTTCAGATTTATCGCTTTGAAATTTCAACCAAGCATTATGCCTATCTATTACGGCTTAATCACAATTTTCATTCTACCACTGGTGTTTTTTCCTAGGATGTATAGGTGAAACCTTTTTTGCGATATCTTTTAATTTTGGAATAATTTTATCCAAATCAGATTTTACAAGAATTTCAGTTAAATTTTTATAATTAGAATTTCCAATTAATCTTCACGAATCGTATTCTCTTTTTGGTTTATTCTTTTTGTTTAATTTCCGTTTTGTAAGCGTAAATTTTGACTAAATAATGATCAGATCCGGTATCTGTTTCTTTTTTTTAATCAATACATACATTTTTACCGACCTAAACCAAAGTAAATTGAATATATAATTAAACGCTAAAAACTATTATAGAAAAGAATGTGAAAACTATATTTGAAATATTACAAAAAGAAAAAAACAATAAATTATCAATATATATATATCTCGGAACAACATAATCTGATGAATCAAATATTTATCAAATGAAAAAACAGAATCATAATGTATTGTTTAATGAATCATAATATTGTTTTAATTATTGTTTAATCTTTATAAAATGTGATAACTGTAAGTTATAATACACAGGTAGGTATACATTCCCAGAACATCTGTAAATTTTATTCTTTCTTACAGAATAATTTTTAATCAATACATACATTTTTACCGATCTAAACCAAAGTAATTTGAATATATAATTAAACGCTAAACATAAAACCTAAATAATCAAAGTACATAATAAAAATATAATATAATGCTTTAATAATATAATCAAAATATATAATAAAATCTAAATGATAAATGCATTAACCCAAATAAGCTTAAAACGTTATAAACATTTTATGGAACATTGTATATTAACAGCGATGTAATTCAAATGTGGACGTGAAAAGATTTTATCTTTAGAGAACGTAATCGTAAATGTTTTTCTTAAAACTAACAAAAGAACATGTTTTATTTCTATTTATTTCTTTGAACATTATTTACTTACTTAAATCTAAATAATAAAGATAGATATTAATAATAAAGTATACATTTTCATTTAAAATTTTTTTATAATCTTTTCATAATTCAATTTTTTACTTCGTAGGAAGTATTGTAATCGCGAAAAATTTCGGTTTACAGGTGTCAACTAAAATATCCATTTTAACCATCCCTGAATCCATTTTGACTAGTTTCGTCGTGACGTCTGTACGTACGTACGTATCCTTAACTCAAAAACGGTTAGACGTAGGATGTTGAAATTTTGCGTTTAGGACTGCTGTAACCTCTAGTTATGCACCTCCCTTTTTGATTGCAATCGACTGAACCAAAAGTGTCTAAAAAAAACCTAAAATCGCAAAACATTTTGATTTTGGACGTTTGAACTGCATTTGTAAGCTCTCATTGAGAGCTTTTCAACGATATATCATAAGTGGTACTTATTTTCGTTGGTTCCACAGTTATAGCAAAAAAATTTAATTGTTGAAATATTTGGATCTTACAAGCAAAGGCACATCGATTCGAATCAGAATTCATCTCCGTTTTTAACTTTATTTTTTTTAACATTTTTTTCCTTTAATTTAAATATATTGATATATTATTAATTATTAACCTGTGATTGTAAAAACCTTTTTCAATAAATAATAATTCAATAACAACAATAAAAAGAAGATATGAAAAAAAATCAGACCTTATTCGTGAAATAAAATTTTATGGACTTTTAAAAATGTGTATATGTAATTTAATAGTCATTATTACATATGTTTATACGTAATAGATTTGGTGAAACATCTGATTATTTAATATTAATTGAAAATTATAATTTAGAATCGTATTACTTTTGGAATTTCTAGTATAATTTCTATTTAATTTTATCTACATTAAAGTTAACTACAGAGTGGCTGTAAAATAGACCCTCACAAGAACAACATATACAATGAGGCATACATGCCCGATCTTTAATAAATTGCAAAAAAATCTTATCTTTTAGTTCATTACTTCTCTGATATGACAATATTCACCCTAAGTTAGAGTTGATGTTCATTTCGTTTGTTTGTTTTTATTTCCAATCATTCAATGGCTCTTTGGTTTAATACAACTCTTCTGGTCTTAATTTCTGTACATGTTCTGTAGTTTTCAAATTTTCTCTCTGCTTATATTTATCATCATCTCTTAATTTTTTTTATTCTTTCTTTGGTTTTAGCGTTTTCTCCCTCTTTATATTTATCATCTTCTCTTAACTTTTTTTATTTTTTCCTTGTTCTTAAAATTTTCTTCTTCTTCATATTCATCTTCTTGTCGTTTTTTTTTTGAGATATACTTCTTCATGTTATCTTTTTGTTACCCTGTATGATTGTTTGTTTATCATTTTTGATTATTCACTAAATAATCCTTTAATAAAACCCTTTTTACATAACAAAATATTTTAAACGGTAAGGTCAAAACATCACATTTGTAACCAGTATACAGGAGTTCACTAAACCAAATAGTTTAATTATCATTAACTTATATTTATACGACACACCAGAAATCTTAAAATGTTGTTAATCAGCAACTCACAAAGATACGAATAATACTGATCTAGTATTATGAGTAATGAAGGGACTTTTACTCTATCCTAATATTCCATGTAAGTTTGTTGAATTACTAATGGTATAAATATTTGATGTTAATAAAAACGAATATTTCAGCAATTATGTAACTGTACACTTTATTAAAGAATTGTAGGATCGTATCTCACTTTCAAATGATGACGAGAAGCAAAAAATGTGTATACGTAATTTAGTAGACGTGCAAGGAATTGATGTGGTCTTCACATCAGATTTTTAATATTAATTTTTCGTTTAGTTTATAACCAGAATACTTTCAAGTGTGTTTTATGTAAATAAAAGTCAAACTTCTTAAACCTTTATTTTTTTATTAATACAAATTTCCTCAGAATTAAATTATTTCACAAATTTTCTTTCAATTTTTATCGGGAAATTAACACAGTATTTTTACTCTAAACCTAAAAATACGTGTTAACAGAAATCTTTTGCGCTTTACAAAATTTTTTTCGGGAGCTGAGACTTTTTTTAAAAATATTCAGGGGATATTTTGGAGGCAAATTATTCCACCCCAAAGTTCTTCATTTTTAAAAGCTATGAAATTTTAAAAAAATGTTTCGATTGGACTTAAAATAATTAATCGTTAAGTAATATTAATAATTAATGAAATCCATCTTACCAGCACATTGACATGAACTCAAGATCTTTCAGCTTACTTGTGCCACCAACAGGAGACAAAATTATTGCATTAAAGTTAAAAATGTTAAAGATTATAGTTAAAATTTAAAAGTCATGGCTGTCCGGTCCTACCAGTATACTGATGTTATTACTAATACTGAAATTAATTGTTAGGATAAATACTAATATTAATTCCTGATATACGTGTAAAGCTCTGAAATGGCAATGGGCAGGGCGCATCGGGAGAAGATGTGATGGAAGGTGGACAAAGGCGGTCCTTGAGTGGAGTCCAAGAGGCAGGCCACCAGATCGATGGGACAGAGGCATTAGAAGGGTGGCTAGAACCAACTGGCAGAGGACGGCGCAGGACAGATAAGCATGACGAGAACTGTTGAAGGCTTACCTGTCGAACTAGAGTTGAAGAGGCTACATCTTGTAAAAGATTGAAACAGCTGTAGAATAATACGTGTACATTACAATATTTAATATATCAGTAATAAAACAGATGGTGCATTCGTTTGTTTGTTGCATGTTCTCAAATTTTTATTTTAGTTAGGTTGTTATTTCTGTTAATATGTATTTACTCAAAACTTTTAATTAAAAAATTACTAATTTTTAATTCACTTATTAACATTTTAAGTATTAAAAACCTGATGTGACACCACAAGACTTCCTTGTACGCCTATTTAATTACATATTCACATTTTTTTTTATAATCAGAGGTTAATAATTATTAAGGAATCAATATATATAAATTTAAAAAAAAACAAGTTAAAAAAAGGGAATTTAGTCGGATTCGAACCGATGTGTCTAACCCTTTTACGATCCAAATATTTCATTAATTAAAATTTTATTTAGCTATAACTCTGGAACCAATGAAAATCAGCACCACTTATGAAATATCGTTGAAAAGCTCTCAATGAGAGCTGATTACTGCAGTTAAGAAAAAGACAAAAATCCAGATTTTTTTTTTGTGTTTTGGGCTTTTTTGGAAACTTTTGGTCCAGTCAAATGCAAGCTAAAAGAAAGATGCACAACTAGATGTTAGAGCAGTCCTAAATCCAAAATTTCAACATTCTACGGATAATCATTTTTGAGTTATGCGAGATACATACATACGTACGTACATATGTTTTACTTTTTTTTTAATTCATCAGTTTTTATCCCCCCCCCCTCTCATAAATACAGGTACTTTCACAAAAAATACATTTGCTGGTCGATAAAGTTATTGCTAGGCCCATGCAATAGGAAATGTTTTAATCGTGGCAGAGATTGTGATAATCTTGTTTAGTTTACCTATTGCTTGTTCTATTTAATTTTTCAGAGATTATTTTAATATCTGGAGAAATTTCATTTTTTAGTTATAGTAGATTATTAGTATTATTATTGATATTACAAATAATGTTGGAATCGTAATAATGATGTCTACAGTGTTATTGTGGTGTGTTCAAAATTATAAAACTTGCAGAAAATAACTTTTTCTGCAAGTAAAGTTATTTTACGTTTAATAGTAGAGGAAAAAATAAAAATATGTACTGATTTTAAAAATTCATTCTTGAAGCAGTGGATAATTGATAAGTCTAATAAAATTATTGTTGAATGCAAATTTATTTCTGCCAGTTGTAAAGTAAATATTTAATCAGAAAGGAGATGATTTGGATGCAGTTATAAAGATCAGCAAAGTAATCGATTTATTATTGTGATTATATGATTAAAGATAAAAAATGTTGACCCACAACTGTAGGACTATCTAGTTGAAAGTCCTACAACTGTGGGCTGTTACTGATGCACGGCTTACACACACATGCATATACAATTTAATTTAAAATATTTGACGTTTTATTTAAACATAATATGTTTTAATTCATGTAACTAGAGAACTAAGCTGCCTAGCCTAACGGAGAATAATAGCCGTATTATTAGCTGGAAACCACCTCCGCTTGCCAGGATCAGAAGTTACACCAGTCGACACTCGCTCTTCTTTGATCTCTACCTCTTCAATCGGGAAGGCATATTCCCGATCCAGATTCGTGGCCTCCTCCCATGAAAAGAACTCCTACTGCCCGTCCTTGATTTCTTTTTCTCCTTCGTAGCCCGGAGAGAAAGACGTAGTTGTCATTTCCCGCACACCCGCAGCCCTCTGCTGCCATCGGATCGATGCCTCTCCCTTCTTCATTTCTCGAGGTTTACTCAATGCCGCTCCACAAGCTTGATCTCCTCGACCGCCATTTCCACAAGACTGTCTCTTTCACAACTTTCTGACTCAACCTTACGGACCATAATCTGGGAAGGCCTCCCCGTACCTGGATGTCCTCCTCAAAACCGGAGCGAAAAGCTCACCCGGGATTTAAAGTACTGTACTTGTTAATAGATCCTGGATTAAATTAAAGTACCGTATTTATTTATTTACGTTTTGGTCGATGAAACTGCTGAGAAGCATTGAAGCTTGTACCTGTAATATGGAAATGGAATTTTGTATGAATGCCTGACCATACCTGACTGGGATTCGAACCCGGGACCTCCGCATGAAAAATTGAGACGCTACCATTCCGCCGCGGAGATTGGCAAAGTACTAAATACTATTACTATTAGCATTTACTACTGGTATTATTACTAAAGTACTAATACTTAACAGTATTTTAGTACTTAACTTTAAATACTAAGCTTTAAATATCTACATTATACAATTTTGTTTTTTATTAATTTAATTTAAATCATACAGCTGCATCACATTTTAATCTGTTATGTAATATGTTGATTCATCCTTATGAATATTGTTAAATCATCCTTTATTTATAAACTATAAATTCTTTTACTGTCACTACATGTCGTGCTGTGTATTTTAAGTGTAACTATTTCTATGAAGATATACCCTGACTACAAATTATTGTTGGTAAATAAATAAATACTATCAATCTGTACACTTTTATTATACCCGTGTCGTATCTTTAAATGAGAAGGTTGTTGATCTGTGTGTTTGTTTGCAACAGCATCACGTGAGAACCAACCTACCGATTATTTTCAATTTTTCAGGACATAATTGTGTTATCCAAGAGAAGATTTTAGGCCCTAACCCTGTTGGAAATTAATATATTAAATATATCCATTATAAAAAAAAAATTATTCTTTTTATTTCATTATATATCTGTCACCATGGCAACAGAAATATAAGTAAATTGACAAATGCTTTTTTTCCTTGAAAAGTATCTGTAAATATTTATTATTCTCACAACCGTGAGATTAACGAACGCTTTGAGGGTCCATGGGGGCTTCGCCCCTTGGCTAGACGTTCGGGCGAGAGAAGCGAATCCTGACCGCCTAGTTTATATATATATTTTATTAAAGATAAATTTATTTTATAAGGGTGGTTAAATATAATATTACATTTAATATGGATGAACAAAATTAATAACTACATATTACAAAAAAAAAAAAAAAAAAAAAAAATTTTAATGTAATTTAATATTGCTGGTTTTCCATTAAAAAAGTGCTTTTTTAATAGTATTACATTTAAAATAAAATTATTGTAGTTTAACCAGCTTCATTACAATTTAATAATTACTCCGTAATTCGGATATTAAAATTGAAAACTGATTTTAAGAAAAATCAGTGAGAGTTAGATTGTTTTAGTGTAATATAATTGAAAAGAAAGTCAGTTATTTTGAAGAATAAAGTAAACCTATCTTCATTCCATGGAAAAAATTTCTCTCTATTGATATTTTGTTTCTTGTTCTGCTAATTGATTGTTTGGACTAGATGAGTTATTCCTTTGCAGTCAAGACAAAGACATATTGTTTCATCGCTTTCAAGTGTCTATAATAAAATACTAACCACCATTTATGTTTCTAAATATATTCCTCGTGCAAAACATATTACTTATGTCATCTCACTGTTTGAATCCATACGAATCATCATGTTAACCAATAATTCATTAATATTAATAAATGACATTACCTACTGAAACACTTTCCCACTACTGCTGCCTCAAAATTGTAATTTATTCTGTATTAATACTTCTTATTATCTTCAAATATTTATTATTTTTTAATTGTTATTAAGGAAATCAAACTGTTCCCTTTTCTTTATTTCATATGTGATGGTGCTGCTTTACGTTTTTTACACTTTTCTTTGATCCTTCGTAAAAGAATTCTGGTCTGGATAATTTGTATTATCCATTCAGCAGTATTTTTCCATTTGTAATGTGATCTGTAAACTTTTAACTGTGTGAATTAATTTTTTTAAGCAGTACGTACAAAAGGACGAATATTTTACTATTTAGATGTTACAGAATGATAAAAAATTGATAATCCACTTTCTTCAAATAAATAATTCATTATTTTTATTTCCTGTAACACTTTGGTAGCTTATATTTATTTTTTTTTTTAATTACCTCTGCAGCTACTATTGTTAACAATATATTAATTTTATACAAAAAATAACGCATACAAACTATCTTTATATTTTATTTTACAATGTTAAAATAATAACAACAGGTCGCCGTAATTAGCTCTTCATGAGTGACACCAGAGTTATACACACTACACTGAGTTACAAAACTAAAGGGCATTATTTGTGAGTAACAACCCTCATTAATAAAACAAAGAACAGCTCGTTATCGCTAAGATAATAACATACTCTTCATATCATCCGTTAACATATAGCCTCACTGGTACTTACAGAGCTCTTTTTAGGACACCTTAATACAAATAATTATTTTGTTAAAATAATCTTCAGAGAGATGAGAACGTAAATTTATATTTTAATAAAATTTATGCTAGAAATATTGTATAAATTAACTCACTTAAGGATGTTATATCGTTATCGTAAATCTAATAATAAATATCAGAATAGTTTCGTGTAATATTATTAAAGAAGTATGGAAGTTTAGAGTAAAATGAGAAAGAGCAATTATTATTATTAATTACAACAAAGAATTATAAATTTACTACATATATTTTATCATAAAACACACATCAAATTAAAATAATTAATTATTTTAAACATTATAAACTTTCTAAATATAATAAAAATTGCTTTAAAATAACAGCATAAAAAGTAAAATAATAGTAAAACTTCCATTATTTTTTAAATTTCGAAATCGGTAACTAACAAAAAAAATCAGTAAATAAAAAATATTTGTAGTAGTATTTAGCTAGGATAATAATTAGAAAATAAAATAAATTATTTATTATTGCATATGGATCGAAGAATTAGAAAGAAATTTTTGAAAATATTTCTCTATATTGTAACAATTTCCAGAAGTTAAAATTGGACAGTAGGAAAATCCCTCCCAAAAAAGCAAAATAGCCATCGAAATGGGGAGTTATAGGAAGATGTTCTGGTATTTCTGAAATGTTAAAAATTATTTCTGTTGATAAGATGAAAATGTATTAATATGAACAGGGAAATGAAAAATTTATGGAAAAATCTGTAAAGAAAAGAACTGGTGACTTAAACAATTTCGTACTTGTGGGAAGGGTAGAAGGTAAAAGTGTACAAGAAGACGATAATTGGAAAATATTAGAGAGATAACTGAGCTTGTTGATGTAGTCAATAAAAAACAAAAAATTATCACAGTACAGAAAAAAGTAGAAAATAATAAGAAACTACTAAATTAATTGAAAAGTACAGAAAAGCTCAATTAAAAAATTTCATCTGCTTAGTGAAATTTCAAGCAGATCGTAGTAGTAATTTCTTATACATAATTTTTAATACTGAGGAAATATTTATTTAACATACACCAGAGTTAATAAAACTGGTCTGATTTTATTTTTTTTTATATAGTTTAAATTCCAATTCAACAAAAACTGAACTGGTTAACAAACTAAAAATTTTCATTTACTACTATCATGTTGAGACCAGAGTTATATTACAAAATAAAACGGAACAATAACGTATCAAATAGATGATGTTTTTCAATTTGAAATGTCATTCATTTATAATACATTATTCTGGTACTATGAACTGAATCCAATGTAAATGTCTGGTCAGTAGTGAAAAATTATGTTTTCAAATACACATCGTAAAATATTTTAGATGCTGTTGCAAAAAAACTACGAGAGAAATCTCTCTACTGTTTGACTGCTTTAGATAAGAAAGCAAAAAATGCATACCTAAAAGAAAATTAAAAGATCTTTGTCATAATTTGAAAATATAATAAACAGTATATATTGGTAATAGTCAGATTTCATTAGTGACGGACGAATTGGTAAAGATTTATAAGGTTTAATTCCTGTTCAACAAGAACTTAAAAACTATTATCGTAACTAAATCACTGCTGTAATTATAAGATATATTTTGATGAAATGGTAGTAAAATAAATAAAAAATTATAGTTTAAATAATAATATAAATAATAATTTAATTTATTTACAAAAACTAATTATTAAACGTGTACTGAGTAGCACTGAGACAGAACAAATTCCCTGCGCTGTTGACACCGCCACAACAACCTGTGTCTATACTGTACACTATTGTTTTTGTTATGAACAGTAATGAATCAACAAAAATTTTTTTTTAAGATGGTTAAACGAATATTTTTATTTTGAAGTTTATTTTTTAATTGTATTCTTTATACAAAATTTAAGTAGGTCTTCAAAATATGTTGTCCGTGTTAAAAAGATTCGTTCACAAAAACAACCTTTCAACTGGAGGTCTCAGTTTGAATCCCGGTCAGGAAAAAAACACTTTCCAAATTCCACATACGAGCTTAAAACGCTTCTGTGGTAAATTTAATTCATCAAGAAAAATAACGTAAATCTGATAACGTAAAATTAGAAAAGTACTAAGAGAAGTAAAAATTAAATGACGTAGAAACACTGCTACCAATTGTCGACTAAGGTTTCTAGGAATGAGGGAATATGAATCATCATTTCCCCCGTAGATTTTTCTAAGTTTTCTTTAAAATTTCGTAGAGCTCCACACGTTCCCATTCTTTACATCATTTTTATAATTTACTATGTTATTATTTACCGGCTTGAATAAAGAATCTGTTTATTTAAGTAACACTTTACAAAGGGTGAGTAATCTATTTCATAAATTAATGATATGGTACTTTGTTTTTAAAGATTTATAGAAGTGTTAAGGATCTATAATGTATTAAAAATATATGAGGATACTTACCGTCAGTATAAAATGCATTACGTTATGAAAAACGTTGGGTTCCGATATCAAAACCGTTCCATAATATTCTGCTAGTCTTCATCATTCTCTTTTATTTTTAGGAAAGTATTTTTTAAGGGAAGTCTACTTTATTCTATTCGCTATTAATAATTTATTGGATTTCTTTTATAATTTTTAGTAGTATCTTTAATATCAACAATCTCAAGTGTACCTTTATGGACTTCACTGTAAACTTATGGCATCATTATGAGTATGAACCAAAGGGTTACATATTTTACTACTTTCCTCTCTTATGTCTTTGAACCCATATTTTGCTAGCGTACAATAGCAGTGAAGAGGCCATTAATATATAAAACTGTAATATTGTCTGCTGACTATTCTTTTTATCTGTATCTCCTAATTACATTACAGTTATCCAGAGATTTCTTAAAACTCCATTAATGTTCGGCTCTCCAGATAATATTATTCACTTCCCAAGCAATTAAAGTAGCTTGCTATAAACACCGTCATGTGCTATCCCAATCCTAGGCCAATCTTTAAGTTGCAGGAAAATTTTGGCAATCTTATAAGAATTCTGGGTCCAAACGGCTTCGGTTTGTATTTTACAGTTATAGTGCCAATGCTTAGATTAACAAGTTAAAATAGGTCTTGGTAAATTTTAGAGCGTGGTTGGACTGTATCATATTTTGGTGATGAATGAAGACAACGCCTTGTTGCTTGCTAAATAATGGTTTAATGAATTGTGTCGTCTTGACAGTTAATGAAATGAATTGTAACATAACGTATAACTTGACATATAAAATTAAATAAAACATTAAAGTTACGTTTATCCGAAAAAAAGAATGGAGTCCATCCGGACTGAGTATGACGTGACCGCCTTGGATCAGATTCGAGCACCGAATACTAATAACTATGAGTAACTCTGATAGTCCATCCGGACGAAATGAAAAATGTGACCCCCACTGCGCGGGATTCTAACGTAGAATGCTAGTTTCCGGTGAGCGCTAGCACACACTAGATCGCAGCACCTAACGGCTCGACGTGGAACGGAACAGGTCTGTTGTCTTAAAGGCAGATGAAAATCCAATAATAGAGAGATCAGAAGATCCTGTAGGAGTAAATTCTTAAAGAAAATTATACGGGCCTGCCGGTATTAAGGTAGCAGTTGTAGCATAAGGAATTCTCATTCGTATTACAGTTAGGGGAAAATTCTGCATAACCTGAAACCATCAAAAAGCTTCGATTATAAGTCATTTTACACCACACTAATAAATTTCTGGTACCAATTAACGATGACGGCAAAGCAAATATAACAAGCCTGAAATAGAGCCGACATAAATCAATTTTAAAGAATAAAACATACCATATTAATTCATTAAATTTCAACTTTTAAAAGTTGACGCCATGTTAAAAGCAACTACCAAATTGCTATTTTACATTTTGCGTCAACTTCAAAACGACGAAATTTAAAGAACTGGAAAAGGATTTTTTTTAAAGATATTTCTTAAATTATTTCTTTACGTTTATTTAATTTGAGATTTTTGTTTTTTGTTTTTTAAACATGAATAAAACATCAATCGATTAATAATTTTTTTTAATAAAGTCGTTAAAATTAGTGTATTCTATTAGAATTACTGTATTAAAGTAATTTTAATACATTTCTTATGAACTGCTATTAATTCCATACCTAGAATTGAAAACTTTCAGCTAATTTTTATGAACTACTCGCATTGTAAAACAAAACAAAAAGTCTAATATCTGACTATTATTATCATAATTATTATTACAACTATTTTTTTTTTCATTTGGATTGACGACTATTTCTGTAAGGGCAAACGCGTTTTTAGCATATCAAGCCTTAACAAAATACTGAAACTTACATTTACCATTTTGAAACAACTAACATTTGATCCAAACATAATAGTTCATAACATCTTGTGTTCTTTCCATACTTAAATCAAAGCAATACCATTGTTTAGTTCTTGTATGAATCCCACTGTAATTGTTACAGTGATGTTTATTTACATTTAAGGTTATTTAAAGCCTGAAGTTATTTATTATTTACTTCAGATATACATTTTTTAACGTATTTTGTATAATTTATAAATTTACTAAAGTTGTTTATTTAAACGTAAAAACTTTTCGCCATTAATTTTTTGAAAAATATTTTGTTTTCTCTATAACAGAATAATTTAATTTGCTTTTTTCAGTAATATTTACGGAGTAAAATTTATAACTATTCTCTAAGTTGGTCATTATGCTGGTTATATGGCAAAAAATAAGTGTATATATTTACAACGAATTTGATATTTCAATATTAAACAGTCATAAAGAGCTAAGAAAGAAGAAATCTAACAGGAAAATGTATTATAATCTTGACAAATTTTAAATAAAATATTTAACCAAAATGTTATTTTTTTTATGGTAAAATTTGAGTTATTTTCAGATAAACCATTTCCTTCATTTCATATATATTACATTATCCAGATCATATTATCTAATTTAATCATCATAGAGAATTGCGTATTACTGAAAAAACAGAATATTTTACGTTGTGTCGTTATTTCATATTTAAGAATCGCTATATTTTTACTGTATAAAATGCATACTGTAGAATATTTGTACTTAACTTTTTTTTCATAGCCAATTAAACAAGTATAACAGTTTTATTGAACAACTTATATTCATTTTTGGATACAAAATGAAATAATTTGGTTCCTCAATTTATTCATTCACTTAGTAATTATTATAATTCAAACTTTTTCTTCTAAATACATATTTGTGAATGTCACAAAAAGATTTGATCTTTAAAAGGAAAAGATTGTTTTAATAAATTATATTTAATATTTTTAAAATTAATAGTTGGATTTTTTCTCCAACCAGTTTTCCAGCTACTGCCGGGTCTGGATATGTGTATAGGTAAATGCCATTACCGCAACTGACTTGCAAGGCCAGACGTAGCTGAAGATGTAGTGCAATGTAAGTGTAAATGTACCGGTAAACATGAAGTTTGGAACAGACTCAGATCGACCACTTCTGAGACATGTGGTTAACTGAAATCCAACCAAGATTAAATTTAAAAAAAGATTCAATTTATAAAATATGAATTAAAATAATATTTATTCAATTTTACCTCTAATTTAAATCATATAGTATTTTATTATTTTGAATAGGCTGCCGTCATTTTATCTTTGATGGCTGATCGCTGGAGAAGGTGTATAATCTTCAATCATTAATTGCGCCCATTTTACCTTTAGATTTTGAACGAATTGACCGGTTTCAATGCGATTATCTGATAAATAACTAATAAGATAAATAACTAATTAAATAACCGAAATAGTTTGTTACTTTTAAACTGGTATTTTCTTGATGAACTTTGAGAGCTCAATACGTGAAGCTACTTTATGTACGTTAATCTTCGCTAGTACTTCTGGGGCATGTAGGTAAATCTAATATAAAACAACTTTTTTTCCGTTGGAGGTTTAAAAATGTTTTCTTACGGAATCATGTATTTTTTCAGTAGTATTAAAATCTAACTGTTAGTGTATTCAATGTTCACTCGTTATTGAAATATCCATAATTCTTAGCGATCCTGAAATTCAATTTTCACATAAACTATAAAATAAATTCTGAAAAAAATCACGGTGAATCCTTAGCAGTGACATTATAATATTTCAAATACTACGACATTGGGACGCTGCCGGTAAAGGGCGATGGACCCACCGACACATCAGAGACATAAGACCGTGGTTCAAGATGGGATTTGGTGAGCTGAGCTATTGGCTCATGCAATTCCTGACCGGCCACAGGGCTTTTAAGAAATACCTGTTTGGAAGGAGAAGGGCAGACGATGAGGAAAGCCCATTTTGCGGAAGCAGAGACACACTGAGCACGTGCTCTTCCAGTGTGGCAGGTGGAATCATGACCGTCAGGTATGTAAACGATTGGTAAGGCCGCTGAGTGTGGAGAACATCATAGGCAAGATGCTGAGCGAGCGCTTTTAGACGCGTAGCAAGGCTGACTCAGCAGAAAGGTTGTGAAGCGAGGGGGTGAGGGACAGCCCTCTGTGGAGTCGTCTGGGCTAGCTAGGATGGGCAGTGGTGATGAGGAAACAGGGGGACTCCTGACCCCCCAAACTGAAAAGACCGAGCGCGCCCCGATCTTTTCAGATCGGGGTACCCCCTGGGGGAGCCCCCGTTAGAAGCCAGACATCAAAGGACCGAGTCCCGGCTACTGGGTTGGGGCGGCTGGGAGCGGCATAGCCGGACCTGGCGCTGCTCCTTCCCTGTGGTTAGAGACGATGGCTCCCTGAGCCGTGTTTATGCTTAAATGCGGATTCGGCTCTCGGAAACAGAGGGGAAAATAATATATTACCACATTAAAATAATATTCATACCATTATGATTCAGTGAAGAATGACGTTACATAAGAATAGAAAGATTTAATCATAATTTTGAATGTTAAATAAAAATTTGTCAACTTATTTATGAATCTAATTACTGTGTTATGAATCTAAATTTACAGAAATAATCTTCATTCTAAAACAAAAAATTCATCGTATTTTACTTTCTTTTTTTAATATTAAAATATATTACTTGTCAAGTTCATTAACGAACTAAATGAAACACATAAAATCGATTATTAAATAAGATGTCTCAAGAACCAGGTACGTTATAATGAAGGAAGTAAAATGATGTCACTGGATAAGATTACAAGGACTGGTGATAAAACTACATCCCAATTAAACACTGATGAGACAGGAAAAAACCCTTAGGGAATTTACTCTTTATCCAGAAAAAACTAAAGAAATTTTTTTTTATACTTTTCTACAAGCCTCTATATTAACCACATAAAGTCTAGGTAATATAACTTTTAAAAGAACTTTATTTTGTTCAATATTAATAAAAAAAAATTTCTTTCTTTTATAATTTATTAAAAAAAAAAATGCAGGCACCTAAAAATATATTAAATATTTTTACTACATTCTTTATCGTAAAATCAACCAAAACTAAGAAAATGATATAAGACACTATATTGATGAATTTTTTTAGATATTTTGTTTCTTCTGTGATAATGTGTGTATTGTAAGAAAATGTATAATAATGTAATTTTCTGTTGTATTTTGTGATTATTATTTCATATAACTTACTTATTGTACATAAGTAATTTATTAGTTAAATGGTTGATTCAAATCTACCTTCTAATAATTTATTATAACCGAAACTATTTTCTTTTAATACCTATTTTTCAGATATTTTTTAGTTTTCAGATATTCCGTAATTATTTCCCATATTATTATTTCTTAATGTTTAGTTAAATATTAATCCATTTACAAATATTAATAATTTTTTCATAAAAGTACTTTGCCAAAAATAAAATCATTGAAATCTATCAATTTTTGAAGAACTAGTCGATAACCTCCTATTTTTATTAATAATAAATCAGTGACTTTAAATAATGAAGGTTTATTTGAATAAAAAGAAAACTCTTTGTATTATCGAGGAAAACAAACTGATATACTATCGCCCCATAATCTATAACTACTGCTTTTTCCCAAAGCTTTTCTTGAAATTCTTTTATTATAAAAAAACATTATTTGTTTTTAGATAATTTTCTAGATAACTAGAAAAAAAATTTAAAGATAAAGATTTTCAAATTTTTGATTAAAGAAAGATATATTTTATTTCCCGTTAAAATAATAGTTATCTACTTTCCTCAAAATGTTAAGATTTAATATACGCTTGGTTATTTCATTTTATTAATTCTTCTTTCATTTCCTTTAATAAAACTGAACATAATTTTATAACAGTTAAACTTAACAGTTAGAAATTTTTCGTAACTTACGTCAACCATTAAAAATTTGGGTTATGTAGATTTAAAATTTCCATACTGAGGTTTCCTTGTTTTACTGAAAGTTGTTCTAATTTGTGGGCGATAAGATATAGATCTAATTGGGAGCAACTCTAATGGGAGTAACTCTTTTATTGTTAACTTTCTTGGGAACTTTTTCTGTTCTTCTAAATTCATTGCTTAAGTTCCTAATACTAAATCGATCCACTCTTCAACAAATCATAAAAATTTGTTTTAATAACTTAAGTCTTCCTCAGTTGCACAGTCGTAAGTACCGTGACCTAAGCCCATTCAACAGTAAAGCTATTAAACTTCTATGATGGTGTATTATTATACACCATCATTAAAAAACTATTAATACTATTATACTCTATTATACTCGACACTATTATAAAACTATTATACTCGACACTATTAAAAAACTTATTGCTGATGAATAATGGTTGTGGCATCCTGAGTGGATAACAAAACGTTATATATTAATATGGTCTGAAAAGCAGGAGAGTCTGGTAAAGACAACCGTAAAAAACGTGGATTTTTGGGTACAGTGAGGAATGGCAAACAACCATACATCATCACCAATTCTTTTCAGCGCTCGTAACGCGGTAAGTGGTTTCAGTCCCTGGCAAGATTTAACAATACCCGGAAGAAACAGGATTAAAATCTAAAATTTCTTTTTTTAACAGTAATAATAAAGGTGATACATGTTACGTGAAATTTGTTTTAATTAATATCAATTCATTAAATTACTATTCGATGGGTGCATTCGCATTGGCTGGGTGGCCTGCTGGGGACTCGACGTTCCACAGATGACCTTTGCTTTCGGTGTTGGGGTGTGGGACATATGGCCAAGTTTTGTCTTTGTCCAGACCGAAGTGGCCATTGATTCGCCTGCGGTATGGCCGGCCACGTGAGGAAGGACTGTACACAGGAACCTACATGACTGTCTGTCATGTAGATCGCACGGACATTCACCCGGAGGTTGAGGATGTAAGGTAGCCCCACCTGCGCCAACACCATGAATATGTCCACAGCTGCGCTGTGGTATCTGCAAGAGACAGCCTCATCCGGGAGGGGTGGGAGGCTCCAGGATCTCATCTTTGATGATCGGTGGGAACTCTCTTGCAGTGCCGTTGGGGGATAAGTAAGACCGCAGTAGCGGCGGGGATCCCTTCGGGGTTCCTCGTTAGAGGCAAGGCGTTAAGACCGGAGTCCCTTCATTGTAGAAATGGCAAGCAAGGAAGATCGAGTCCCGGCTGCCTGAGCGTGGTCTTGTGCTCTTCCGAGGTAGTTTGAGGCGATGGCACCCCTTGGAGCTTTGCGACCAAGCATAAGGTCGCGAATCCGGATCCAAGAACCGGCCAAATCGACGGAGAAAAAAAATCAGTTCATTAATATTAGTCGAAAATTCATAAAAATTTTATTAATAAAAGAGTAATAAAATTATCTTTTATATCACAAAATAAATAATAAATAACTTTTAAAATGTAATCATTCATATTTTTTAATTTTTAATACTGAAATTAATACAGATGAATTATTTTACTTGTTCTTAAGTAATATTCAATTATCAACCACCGAATTAAATTATAACAAAACTAAAACGACACTATCATTCTATAGGTAAAACATGATGAGTTCCTTGTATGTCATTGGTACTGCATCATTACTTATTACTTGTTAAGAAGTTGTAGAATCATAGAAAATAGTATGATTAATAAATAATAATAAAAATCAAAAAACCATACGTATCATAGTAATAAATCTCTGAAATTTGCGAAACTATTAATATATTAGAATAAAAGTTTAAAAAAACATTTAATATAAAAAAATTAAATGAACCTATAAAATTAAATTTCATTAAAATTCAGTTATATTTATATTTCTAGAACTTTTGTAAAATACTATTATAAAAATTGAATAATAAACTTATCAAGAGCAAAAACACTGTTGTTTTATTAAAACTTTTCTCAAAAAAAGTAAAACAAATTAATCTAAAATTTTATTAATATTTTCTTTTATAAAAACAGACCAAAATATAAAATTAAAATAACTAGTATGGGGGAAGGACATTGCCGTCAATTAAAGGTACGTTCAACTAGTTCACAGAATAAATATCTTCTGGATAATATTTCACTGTACTGTGGAACATTCATGATACTTTCAGATAGTAACAATTAACTCAACTGTTAAGTAAATTTCATGAACTTGTAAAAACGGTAATACAAAAAAAAAATCAGTGATTTCACGTAGGTTATTTAAATATATAACAGGATAACCTTTTTATAATTTCTAGACTGTACTGAGATCGGCATAACAGCAATCCATTTTTAGACAAAATAAGATTTAAATATAGTGTGTCAAATGTTATGCAACATATAGAGAGTGAGAAGAAAAGGGGAATACTTTGGTGATTCTTGAGCTTGAAGTAAGGAAAAACGTTCACCCCCGTCATATATCCGAAAACGCTTTTTTTATTAGCTCAACATTTCAACACTTACTTATCTGCTCATATTCCATGGCTATCTTACAGGCGATTAGTGATTTGTATTCAGACACCCTGTTGTATGTGAGATTCAGAGTGTCATTTTTAAAACGATTAAACGTAATACAACTGTGAGCTTCTGCTTGATCCCCAGCCATACTGGAATTTCAAGCAATGACCGAGCTGATAGTGTGGCAAAAGAGGCTTGTTCCCAATCTCTTTTCACCATCGCATTGTTTCGAACGATCGAAACGTTTTCAGAAGAGGGTGGTTCGTGATGAGAGGCAAAGTGAATGGAATGCTACTATCAACAATAAACTTCATCAAGTTAAAACCACTGTGTCACCGTGGAGCTCCGTATTCAGGGATAACCTTCGAGAGGAGGTTATTATGTGCCGTTTGCGAAAAGGGCAGACTAGGCTCACTCATGGATATTTGATTATTCAAACAGGTCCACCTATTTGTGCCCGCTGCGACTGCCAACTTACTATGCGCCACATCCTTTTGGATTGTATCTGTTATGTGGCAAGCGTTGCAAGTTTAAACTAGAGACTGATAAGCAAATTTTTTGGGGAACAACGAAATAATGTTATCTAATCTTTTATGAATTCTCAGGCCATCCGTTTATATTCAAATATTTGAGTATTCGGTAGTAGCTTATAATTATTTATACTAGATAATAGAATACCAGAATAGCAGATGGTTATTGTATTGTTTTTATTTCGATTATTGATGTAATACGTAATTGGAGCTTTATTATACTTTCTGAGTTTTTATTTTTTAATTTAATTTTTAACTGTTAATTTTTAATGTTTATTTAGTACTATATAAAAATCATGTGCGGGCGTTGATACTTTGTTGTAGGTATAGAAAAAAATGTTATTTATTTACGGCTAGCAAAAATTTTCGCCCTAATTTTTAGTTACCCCGGTGAAATGAAATCGTATGAAATTTTTAAAGCGTTATGTAACGGGTTAACTTAATGGTTTTTTGTTTTCTTGACCTGAAAAATTTAATACAGTATGCAGAACTGTATCTCCCGTAGTTTTCATGTTATCCATTGCAAAACAAAAAAAAATCGGCGATGAAAAACACGTATTTTAGATTTGAATTGCGATAACTTTGTTAAATGACTAACAAATGCGTAAAATTTATCATCAAAACTTCTAGAAAATATAAATCTTAGAAACTTTATGTAAACAAAAATTTACGTGAGTGAAATTTATAAAAAAAAAAGAAAATCATATTTTATTATTAAAAACAAAACAAAACTTAACATAGAAATGTTTTGAATTTGTAAGATAAATAAGATGATCTGATATTCATATTTCATCTGAACGTCGACCGGTACATGGTGATAAAGGGAAAACATTGTTCAGGTGGTATAGCTTAGTCTTACAAGGAGCACGCGAAGAATTTCTACACTACTCAACATTCCAAAAAGTACAATATGGGGGCCATTACATGGTTACGGAATGCGTTCTTATCATGTTCAGAAAGTTCAACATCTCCAGCTTGGTGACGGTGTCAGATGATTGCAGTTTTGTCAATGAACTAATAATAATTACCACTTAATTCTGTTCATATTGTTTTCGAATGAAGCTACTTTTACCCGTAATGGCGTAAACACAACATGTTTATGCAATTACGGGTAAAAGTATCCCGAATCTTCAAATTTATCTGATTCTTAGAATACCTGCTAAATTGGCCACCTAGATTATTGGATCTAACCTTAAATGCGAGGTATAAAAAAAAAAGTAGACATACGTGATAAACTGATCGTTCATATTCTCAGTGCTGCTGTCCACATCAAGGGAAGTGAAGATATCATAAAATTTGTGACAGAAAATGTAAAGAAACGAGTTAATAAGTGTGTCGATAAGATACATAAGAAATAAGTAGTAATAAAAAAGGAATCCGACAAGGATGTTCCCCATCGCTGTTACTTTTAAATCTTTTGTAGAATTAGCAGTTAACGATGTTAAAGAACAATTTAGATCAGGAGTAACAGTGCAAGGTGAAAAGATAAAGATGTTATGATTTGCTGGTGGTATAGTAATTCTATCTGAGAGTAAAAAAATGTATAAATAACAATAAATGAAATCCTAAGCAAGGAGTATTGCATGAATATAAACAAGAGCAAAATGAGTGTAACGAAATATAGTAGATATAATGCAGATGGACCACTGAATATAAAAATAGGAAGTGAAAAGATTATGGCAGTAGAAGAATTTTGTTATTTGGGAAGTAGAATTACTAAAGATGGACGAACCAGGAGCGATATAAAATGCCGAATAGCACAGGCGAAATGTAATTTCAGTCAGAAATATAATTTTCTTACATCAAAAATTAATTTAAACGTAAGAAAAACATTTTTGAAAGTATATGTTTGGGGCATAAATATATATGGAAGTGAAATTTGGACGATCAGAGTACCTGAGAAGAAAAGATTGAAAACTTTTAAATGAAGTGCTACAGGAGAATATTAAAAATCAGATGGGTGGATAAAGTGACAAATGAAGAGGTATTGAGGCAAATTTATGAAGAAATAAACAGTTGGAAAAGTATAATTAAAAGAAGAGACAGACTTATAGGCAACATATTAAGGCATTCTTGAATAGTCTCTTTGATACTGGAGGGACAGGTAAATGGGAAAAATTGTGCAGGCAGGAAACGTTTGAAATATGTAAAACAAATTGATAGGGATGTCGGATGTAGGGGGTATACCGAAATGAAAGATTGGTACTAGATAGCGAATCTTGGAGAGCTGCATCAAACCAGTCAAATGACTGAAGCAGAAAATAAAACAGATTCATAAAATGTTTCTGTTAAGTTTCTCTTTTGTTCTTAATAATAAAATGATTCTCTTTTGTTTTTAATAATAAAAGTTGAATTTTTTTTTTTACAAAGACTTTATTTCATAAATTTTCTCAGAATTAAACTTTACAAGTTTTGACAATGAAGTTTACGCATTTATTTAAATAATTTAACTATTCAACTAATTTATTTTATTTCTACCTATAAAAACGTGTTTTCGTCACCGAATTTTTCTGATTTGAGAAAAACCTGTTTTTTTTTCGAGTTTTTGAGTCAAAATCACAACAAATCAACAAGTTTATTCCTTACAGAATGCCTTACAAAATACAGTTGAACTTCATTTTACCGGGGAAATTGAAATCCGGGCTAAGTTTGTCGCTAACCGAAACTGAATAACACAGTGTTATGTCTGTATGAATTTTTTCCTTATCTCAAGCTATAGAATTAGTCCCCAAATTATTTTTCTTTCCTCCAGAACCACTTGCATTAAAAGTAATAAGTAAAATCGCGTTTTAGGAAATAATGTTAAAATCATTTACACGTTTACTCGTGAAATTATTTATAAAAAGTGCGATGGATAGCTCTTATCCGAATCGTAATATCATATAAGAATATAATCGTACGAAGAAAAAACGATAGATTTAATAAACAAATTACATATTAATTTTGAAAGAAGAATAAAAATTCAACATAATAGTAATGGTTGTCCTTTTTATATTTTTTTAAAAATAATGTGCCTCTTCTTAAAATAAAATAAATCATTCTGGATATTTCCAAAACGATTCGGAGTTTTCCTTAAGTCACACATCTTGAACAATTCACATACGTTTCCCTGCTGGTCAATGCAGAACACATGATTTTCATAGTTTGTGTTTATCAGTTTGTTGGAAAATAAATTTCAAACCACTTAATAGATATCGGTGCATTAGTACAGTAAATTTCAGTAATTTTGAAATTCTAGGCAGTTGTTACTTCAATTATATAAAATGGTACATATCATCTCTACTACTCAGTTATTTTACTAATATCACAGGTGATTTTACCATTAAAAAAAAGATTTCTAATCTCCTTGGAAGCTGATAAGAGGAAGCACTTTCAATATTATTGGCCTTGAAAAGAACCGCTATTAGTTTGCTTTAATATTCATTAATTCCTAACCAGCAGGGATGGCTGAGACAGGTTGGCACAAACTTTAATAGGTTGATCCTGTAAAGAACCGCTTGGTTTGTGTGAACACCTGGAGTTGAGCTGTGAGAACAGCAATAGCTGGGCCAGTAATGAACTTTTAAGCTTGATTGGGCTCTTAAAAAAAAAAGAAGCAATTTTAGACCAATAACAGACGGTCGGAATAATAGATGATCGATAATAGAAATTGTCGGCCTCTCCTATTAAATTGGTTCTGAGAAGAAATGTTAGTACCCGCCACCAAGCGGCGAGTATCACTGCGGAGATCGCAAGTAGTGAAGAGGTTCAATTTCTATAGAAAATGTTTGGCACATTACTATCATTAAAGTCTTCTTTTTCTTCTTGGAATAACTTCTGGGATTGTATCTACGGTCCTGGCTATGCAGGCATATTCTTTATACAGTGGACAACAGAGGTGGAGGCCTATGATTGGATAAATGGACTGGACACACAATATTGGTCAGAATATTGATCATTCTGATTTTTTGATGTATCTTGATCTGCTCACGAATGATCAATATAATTACTCCAACTGACTGCTTTGATCATCCTATTTATATCTTAAATAAGTACCATTTACCATAAAACAACAGATTAGTTTGAGTTATGCTAAATATATAAGCTATTAGTAGTGCTTTAAAATTTGAACTGAATTTTGTCTTTCGTTAAATGAAAACGTTCAAAAGTAAGACTGTTTAATTTTTTAGTTATCTTAAAATGTAAGACGTTATACATAATCCCTAAGGATTACATTCAAATTAACCAATCTGCAAAACTCAAAAGGTTTTGGAATTAAACAATAAAAGCTTAAAAAACTTTAGCTCGACCTTTTATAATCACAAAAATACGACTTTTTACATGATTACTGTAGAAAAAAGTGATTTATTTTTATTGCGTGACCTGTCAAAACATATTTCAAAATGATTGATATAGAATTATAAAGAAATATATCAAAATAATTTGATTTATTTTTTTTTTAACAAAAAAGGATGTGATTTAAATATAAAACTCCATATTTACATGACTTTTTGAGTACTGTGGGAAGCTTATAAATAACATTATTATTTAAATTAACCCACTCAAAATGCTAATATATAGAGTTGACGTTTGCTTTAAAGAATGATAGATGCTTATGACAATCTGATTTCTATATGTTTAAAGTTCAATAAAATAATAATATTTATTGTAGAAACAAAATTAAATTTAAATTATTGCCATCCACGAATGCAATGTAAGTTAATAGCAAATATTACAGAATCTATTGAGTGCATCAACACCGTTTAAAAACGTATCAATTTGTTTATTTGAAGATTACCTACGTATTAAATTATTTTTACATGACTCTTATATCATATATTACTAGTTGTCCTAGAAGTATTTAAAACATGAGTTTAAATTTTCTATCCTACGTATGCTTCAGTAATTCACGTGAAGGATTAGAAAAGCATAGAATATATACATGTATAGCACCGCTCTTCGGAGTTTTTTGAAATAGTTTTGGCACTACTAATAATGAAGAGAAGAAAATAGTTTATCCCGTCGCAGGTAACGAGAAGCCAGTCAGTCACCTGTCCAGCAATCCGTCTCCACCACATTCGCAAATTGAGCATTCTAC
Organism: Lycorma delicatula; assembly: GCF_047948215.1. Lineage (NCBI taxonomy): Eukaryota > Metazoa > Arthropoda > Insecta > Hemiptera > Fulgoridae > Lycorma > Lycorma delicatula. The sequence goes on from NC_134455.1 coordinate 301,267,075, forward strand.
ATTTTAACGATTAAATCAGAAATTTTAGAAGTTCAAATTTAAAAAAATATAGCGTGTTTAAAATATAATTCCAAAAAAAGATATTTTCAGATCTAATGACAGAAATAATTAAGTATTTTTAATAAAAAAAATATATCGTGTTATAAAATGTATTGTTTGATTGTAGAATGACATCGCTTTATCGTTGTAGAAATATACAGTTTTTTCGAAGAATAACAATTTTTAATTTTATTCCTTTTCTAGTATTTTTAAACAATTTTACACTTGGAAATCAAATTTCCTGTTATTATTGAATTAAATATTTTCTCAAATAAATACATAAATCAATTTTGAAGGTTTTTTGTGTTTTACATCTGCCAGTACTGTACGATCTTTTCTTTATGAAATGTTATAAATATCATTAAATTAAAATTTCTTAAATAAAGCAATATTAACTCTTTAAGTCTTTCGTTTTATTTTTTTGTTTTTGTCTTTCGTTTTTCGTTTTTTTTTATTGTTGCACGATTTAGACTAAGAGACTACTATTAATAATTACAACAGAATCATCAGTAAATTTTGTACTAATTTATCTTGAATCCATTTTTTATCAATATAAAAATTCGTTATTGCATTGAGATACTTACCTAATGTACACTTAGATTTCATAATTACTAAATAAGTTAGTAAGAACTGGATTCAAATTTTTCTTTAAGCAGTAATCCGTCGTCACATTATTTACAGGGATTTTAATACTTATTTTTCTGTTGTGCTTTTTCCTTGGATCGTATATTATGGGAATGAACTATTTAAAACGACTAAAATATAAATGAGGTGATTAATTTAATTAATAATATTGTTCTATTTTTCTTAGGATATTTTTTAAACGTTTTTCATCGAAAAGAAATTATATTCAATTCTATGTATATATATATATATATAAATTGATGTAATGGTTAAAATTTTTTAGTGATGTAAGACTGATGGTCGAACCGACGAATGGTTAAGTTAATAAATAACTTAGTATTTAGGGGACAATAATTGCTTATTTTTTTTTTTTTGTTTTCGGATATATGTTACAGAATTGCTCTTAAAAAATTTAATTGTATCTGACTGTTTCCTCAACAATCTATAAAAATTATTTACGTAGATTTTATATTTATTTTTTATTACCATCAATAATTTTACTGATTTCATGCTCCTTTCCTTGCAACAAGCAATTTCTTTCTGTAATAACCTTTAACAAATTTACTTTCGTGTATTTTCAGTAATACTCGCATGGTTAATGGTTTGCAATAGTTATCTTTCTGAACAATTTTTATTTTCTATAAGATATTCTATTGCTAAATTAATTAAACGTACGCACTCAAATCCAGATCGTTTCTACGCAAAATTCTTTCTCCCTCCTTTGTCTTTAGACCGCTACATAAACCACAAAGGGTTTTTCTAATTCTCTAATAATTTCTCTTCTCGCATTTCCTATTGCTTAAATAAGTATTTCACTCAAAGAAATATATTTCAGAATTTTTTGTCATATTTATCTTCTTCTGCTTTCTTTATTACTTTATTAATTACATTATTTTTAATTACATCTTTAGGAATATCTATATATGTAATTCTATTTACATTGATCTATATAGTTTTTTATTTAATTCTGCTTCTCATAAACAAGATAAAAACTCTCTTTGCAAACGTTTGTCTCTAAATAGAATCTTTTTTGATGTCATCAATAATTTATTTTTCCTGCTCTGAAACCTCGTGTGATTATTTTACTCAGTATTAGTAGTGGCTTTCTGTATTCCTGCCACCTGTTGGCTTTTTCTTCTCTTCCCAACAGCGATTTTCTACCCATATTTATGAATAATATAAATTCTTCTCTTCTGTTCTTTTTTTTTAGTTGTTTTGTATAGTACATACATCTTCAAGTAATAGTATTTATTTTTCTTCTTCATTACTACTTTGTATCAAGAGATGTAATTTGCTTAATCTGTATAGTTCTTCCTGTTTCATATATATCCAATCTTCTGTTTCATTTAATGTAATATTTTCTCCTTTAAGATTTTGCAATATTAGTTAATATTAATTTTTATTTCTGTTAACTTTAAACTGTTTGATTGATTGACCTATACATATTATCTAATTTCATTTAATTTTTTTTGTATATTTTGATAATTTTTTTTCCTGTAATCACTCTGAGTGCATGAACACAGGAAAATAGAAAGGTATAAAATTAAAACCCGTTTAAATTTCAAGTATAATTAACATTTTGTTACATTTAGATTTTAAGATAAATGCATAAAATGTATCTTATCCGTAAATAAGCAATAATTTTTTGTTATTCAGAAAATTTATATACTGCAAATCTACAATTTTTGCAGGTGAAAATCTATTTCTGCAATTTTTTGTAAGGAATATGATGATTTTGCCGGTTCTACTCATTCACCTTTCTCAACTTATCCGAGAATATCTATAAAAAACACAACTCACCAGTTACCAGTGAATACAAAACGGCAAAAAAGTTAAATTATTTTGTAATATGGTAAACTTACAGTTTACTTTTTATTGTTGATTTCTGAAATTAGATTTCCAGTTTTTTCATGGTAAAACTAGTTTCTTATTTGTCTTAGAAATTCAATAACTTCTTTCGGTTTTGGCTTACATTTCTTCTCTCTTGGTAATTTATGAAAAAAATTTGAATTATTTTCAACTTACCTTGAACATTTTACATTTAACGAGGAATAACTGGAACATACCCAACAATTTAAAAAACTTTAAGCATTAACTCAATAACAGCGTAATCTTTATTTGTTATTTTGATTTTTTTTTTTTGCTTTTTTTTTAATTGTTATTATTTATTTGGTGAATTTATGTTTAGTGAGATTTTATGTAAATCTTTTCTTGGAAATTCAAACTTCTGTTGTAAAGAAGTTAAATTAAAAATATTCTTACCATACTCTGTTTACCTTAAATATATGATAAAGCGGTTACAAATTTATTATTTATTTTTGGTTGTGGAATCTTCAAAGTTCTTGAATTATGCGATAAATTTGCTATTAACTTAAGGAAAGTGAATGCAGTTATAAGGTAAAGTACACGTTATAAGGTTAAATACACAGCCCACCGGGATGGTCTAGTGATTAACGCGTCTTCCCAAATCAGCTGATTTGGAAGTCAATAGTTTCAGCGTTCAAGTCCTAGTAAAGCCAGTTATTTTTACACGGATTTGAAAACTAGATCGTGGATACCGGTGTTCTTTGGTGATTGGGTTTCAATTAACCACACATCTCAGGAACGGTCGAACTGAGAATGTACAAGACTACACTTCATTTACACTCATACATATCATCCTCATTCATCCTCTGAAGTATTATGTAAACGGTAGTTACCGGAGGCTAAACAGGAAAAAGAAAGAAATTAAGGTTAAATACACACTTTAGTATACAATTTAGATACAACTGCTATACAATTGGTAGTTATAATTCCAAATCATTTTCAAAGACCTTCTTACACGACTTGTTTTCTGATCTCCACATTTCAGGCACTTGACGTGAATACTTACTTAATAAACAATGTTTAGTAAGACATGAAACTCCAAAGATAATCTTAACACTGACAAATTAAAATACGCGTATAACTTTTGCGGTGCGTATTTCAGTGAGTAATAAGGTAAATAGAATTATTTTATTTATCGTATTTTCGTATGTTGGTTGTTTTTTATTTCAGAGATTTCCTTTTTAGAAATATGACAAGAAATATTTTACTATTTCTCTTACACTCGTATATTATTCCCTACATTTTATATTATTATAAAAAGTGAAAATCTTAAGTTTTAAATTACTAAAATATTATTCATTTCTTAAAATTATAATAATAATAATTTTTATAAAGTTTAAATAAAAATAATTTAAAGTAGAATTATAGAAGGCTACGAATTATAATAAGTAAGAAAGTAACTGATCTACTGTACAGGTTCTAAATCAAATTCCTGGACCAGAATAGGCATTATTACAAGTCACCATTCATCCTCTTACCTAAGGACAAGTAAAAGCTATGAAAGAACCACTCATAAAAATTATTATTAGATAAAAAATATAAGCTAGGAGTAAAGACGTATTCGTTTTAACCGTAAAGGCATTTTTTGTATGAAATCGTTGATATAAAAAAATCTGATATGGACCTTACAAGACTTCCTTGTAAGCCTATTAAATTACATATACACTCTTTTTTTTTTTTTAAATGAAAAGTACACAAAATTTTACTTCACTAATAACTTCTGATTTTTTCCCATTTTTTTCTTATTATTAATTATTTATTTATTGTAAAAACATATTTAATTACTTTTAATAAATATATTAATTTATTATTAATAAATCAATATATTTAAATTAAAAAAACATAAGGAAATGAAGTCGGATATTAACCGATGTACCTTTCCCTTTCGGGCTCCAAACATTTCATCAATTAAAATTTTATTTGGCTATAACTCTGGAACCAATGAAAATAAGTACCACTTATGATATATCGTTGAAAGTCTATCAATGAGGACTTATTACTGCAGTTAAGAAAAAGTCCAAAATCCAAAATAAAATTGGATTTTGGGCTTTCCTGGACATTTTTGGTCTAGTCGATTGCAATCAAAAGGGAAAGTGCTCAACTAGATTTTAAAACAGTCCTAAATCCAAAATTTCAACAATCTACGGCTAATCGTTTTTGAGTTATGCGAGCGAGATACATACGTGCGTACAAACGTCACGAGAAAGCTAGTCAAAATAAATTCAGGGATGGTCAAAATGATATTTCAGTTGAAATTTGAAAACCGAAATCTTTTGCTATTACAATACTTCCTTTACTTCGTACAAGGAAGTAAAAATATAATTATATTTTGAAAATAATGTTTTATTATTAAAAAAACTAAAATTTTTAGTTCATATCAAGATGTTTTTACTGACCAACAAGTTTTCATTAACTGCTTCAGTGTGTGTTGTAATAAAACTTATTGTACTCCAGTAACTCTCAAAAAAACCCACCGGGTTGGTCTAGTGGTTAACGCGTCTTCCCAAATCAGCTGATTTGGAAGTCGAGAGTTACAGCGTTCAAGTCCTAGTAAAGCCAGATATTTTTACACGGATTTGAATACTAGATCGTGGATACCGGTGTTCTTTGGTGGTTGGGTTTCAATTAACCACACATCACAGGATTGGTCGAACTGAGAATGTACAAGACTACACTTCATTTACACTCATACATATCATCCTCATTCATCCATCCTCTGAAGAATTATCTAAACGGTAGTTACCGGAGGCTAAACAGGAAAAAGAAAGAAAAAGTAACTCTCAAAAAAGACACAGATTTAAAAAAATAAAACTTATCCATCCTTGAAATTTTCTAGAAATTATGATTTCAATCGAACTGAGTTGTAAACTGTTCACTCACAGATGCTTATACTCACAGGTAATGACCAAACAAGAGTATAAGTAACAAAATCTTAGTTATAACGTGAAATACAACTAGTTTTGTGTATTTTGACTTCTTTTTAATAAAATGGAGTACATTCATAGGAACGTGTAAAAATATCTTCAACTATATACTCTAATATAACTATATTGCTCAACTATATTACTCTTACTCTATTTGTGAACTCATCCTCCCAAAAAAAAAAAAATAATAAAATAAAATAGTATAATTTTGATTGTTGAAAAAGTAATTTGATAGTTACATCCAAAATATTCTTCTGATTTAATTTAAAATGAATGGATGTTTTAAAGTACATGAGAATGGTATGAAAATCTAAATAAATTTATCCCAATATTTATTTACAGTTGTGAATTTTTGTCATATAAAGTTAAATTTTGTAAAAAATTCCCTAACCTTCAATTGAATGAACCGTACAGTCAAATTTAGGAGATTTTTATTATTATTGTAAATCAAGAAAATAAACCAAAAGTTGTAAAAGTAGAAACCAGCTAATCAGTATAGGTACAGAAATTATATATGTTGTAAAGTTTAATATTACCGTATAGTAGAATATTTTTGAGGGCTTAAAATGAAATACATTCCATGTATAAAGATATTCGTATGTTGTGTGTCAGAGCAGTACTATTATTTTTAAACTCCTGAATTCTTTTAACAACGGCGTTTAAAAAACATAAGCTCTCAAAAAATGGTGCTGTAAAAATATAATATTAATGTTAGTTACAATAATTAAATAACTTCTGACACCCTATGAATCCTGAAAATGGTACGATCAAACGTAACAAATGTTCCACGACAGCTTTACCATGTCAAGTTTGAAATAAAGTGGCTTGCCATATATATATATATATATATATATATATATATATATATATATATAAATATATATATCAGGAGGGGGTGTTGCATGTCAGTGCCAAGCTCAAAATGCAGTTAATATTCCACTTGATAAGCAAGCCTTTACTTTGTTCACCACAGAAACTGACTGTACACTATACGTAATTGCTTTTATACAGCTCTGATATTGCCGTTTCTACCTCAGATGGTTTGAAAGATTGGAACAAATTGCTTTAAGCGATATTAATTTGTTAATTAACATAATAGGAGTACTAGTGTACTTCTCTTGATCGTGAAAACCTGCATTAAACAATCAGGGGAACTTTGTCGATTATTAAAATGGCAACAATTGCGACTCTCATGTTATATGTAGAGCGAATAACACAGGCTTGAAAAATTTATTCATGAAACCTTTTAAAAAATGTATGCTGAATACACATTTTTTGAGATTCTGAATCCAAGTATGATCTCAGTTATTTTTTATTACAAACAGTTGTTTTACAATCTACTAATCTATTTTAACTGTGCGTACGAAATTTTAAGATAATTTATAATTGTTTACCTTAGTTGGAAACATTATGATACCTTTTCCATTTGCTTGTGAAACTCCCCCGTCTGTTTTGTCTCTTGTGAGATGAATCTTGAAAAATTCTCCTTTTTAGTTTTAAAAGAGAAATATGGCACTGAAAGACGTATGGGGTACTAATAAAAACTGAAGTAAACGTAGAACTAGGATATTCATGAGTATTGTCTCTTTATGAAAGCTACGACCGCGAGTAGGCGTTACGAGATCGGACTGGGAATGTAAAGACCGAGACCCGGCTTCGTAGTTGGTGGTCGGGAACGACATAGTCGGGCCTGGCCTACCTTCTGCGGGGTTAGAGGCAGGCAACACCAAAAGACCGAGACCCGGTTTCCGGGGCTGGGGCTGGGGACGGCATAGCCGAACTCGGTTCCTGCCCTGGGAATTTGAGGCAGGCAATGTAAAGAAAACAAAAAGAAAAGATCCGACCGGGGAGGGGCTGACCTACCGTGCCGGACATACACCCGGTGGGTGGGGAGGCCTCCTTTGAGTAAAAGGACACTTCCTCGGGCTGCGTATACTTAATTGGATAACCGGCCCGAGGGAGTAGGGAAAAAAATGTATAAAGTGAAAGGGAATGTAAGGTTCATTAGAAATGGTTTTTTTTTTGTAGCTATTATTTTGTACTCATTTTACTGATTGTTTAATTCTTTTTTTGCTGTCCCATTCATATAAGAATCCTGGGTACTTAGTATATAAACACTGCTGATCTAGAAGCATACTCCACAGTTTTAAGGTCTCCACAAATCACTCGCTATTTTTTATGTATTTTTATATTTTATTTTAGTAATAGTTCTATATTAACGTAATTTTCTATCTTGTGTACTAGGTGATCAAGCACACAGGTACTTTGTCATTTTTCAGAAGAATAGCTTTAGGAATATCCAATAAAACGTTTTCATTCATCTATTTTCACTCACTTTCAAACTTGTAATCAAATTGGCAAATCGCTGCAGTGTACTAAACAATATTCAGGTGAAAAGTATAGGATACATCCTTGTTCTCTCTTTTCATAAAAATAAATAAACTATCTTTCTATTAATCAACTCTGCTTTTAATCATGTACGCAAATTAAAGGTTTCAAATAAAAGGTGTAAAATTTCGTTTGTGGTTTTTTATAACAAACTCGCCAGAAATATGACAAAAGTTGTCCGGATGGTTTATACATCACGGCTAATCATTTTATCACTAAGGTAAAAACAACTAAATGTACTTCAAAAGTAAGGTAAGAAAAGATAAAAGTAATTACTATTAACACAGACTTTTAAATTTTGTTCCTACCTGCAAATTTGTTTAGTTAAAATATATCGACTGCTAGTGCTAATGAGTTTCCAAGATCTAAATATCAGCCGTTTTATGACAAAAATTCTTATTTTTGAAATTATAACGAAATGAGAAACATAAGAAAAGAGAATTATTATGATAGAAATTAATAAATTTTATAAGAGTCAATTTATTCACTAAAACTTGCCAAGTTCTAGCCATATTTAAAATGTAGATATAATGTTAATATGTATACACTGTACCCAAAAACAACATCAAAAAATACATAAATAGATAAAAGATAACTGAACGTTTTTTCATCGCAGGCTGTGTAATCGTTCATAATTTTTCTATATTTTTAATGTAAAACATGGTCATCTTTAAATATTCCTTATAATCTTTCTATTTAAAACTATGCTTTCCTTTGTGTTCTGGTACTCCGTCATAAGAGCTCAAAACTAAATTGCCCTTACAGAATAGCCTATTCTAAAATAGCCCAATACTAAATATCCCCGAACAAATTGCCCCTAAGAAATAGTTTAGACATATTTTGCATGATTATGACTAAATCAAGGAAAATGAATAAAATGGTGATTGTACGAAAGAATATGGAAATGAAAATTTGAAGCGTATGAAAATAAAATACCTGATCGAGATACGAACCCGGGATTTCCGGATGTATATATATATATATATATATATATATATATATATATTACCGAGAAAGACCGATATCTAGCAAAGGTCGATATTCTTCGGTAAATGTTGACACATACCAAATAGGTTGGTGAAATACTTATATATTTGACTATTCAGACCTTCGCCGTCATATATACGAATGCAGATAAGCACTGGTAGAATCGAAATAATAACTAGAAATTAAAAAAATCACCCGATACTAATTTTTAAGGAAAATAGATTACGAGAAACCCTCGTAAAGGACAGAATGAAAGTTAGCGAGCCAAACATAACCTACACTTAATCTCGTCTAGTTAGCGTTAAATCTACAGATTTTTTCGGGGCTATTTTAGAGTAGGCTATTTTGTCGGGCCTATTTTAACGGGTCACGTTGTTTCTTAAATTATTATAAATTTATAAAATAATAATTTAAATTTCTAGTAAATAATTTTGTGAAAAATAATAAGTTAATTTAGTTTGTACTAAGAATTTAACGAAAAATAACTTTAAGAAAAAATTTTGTTTTATTCTTTACACAAGAAAAGGAACTTAACGGTAATGTTTAATGCTTATATTTCCATTTAACCAATCGAAACCAATAAAAATTCTATTTCTTTTTCTTCATAAAGAGAAGCATTTTCTTTCTTTTTAAAGCTGTCAATAGGTTTAAATATATTTTATTGCATTCATTATTTCCATAATTCTATTTTTAATATTAAAAAAAGTATTCGAAAATAATTTAGTATCTGGCTTTCTTTCATTCTTTATTTTGACGATCTTTTTTTACTCTAAAAAAAAGATAACTTTACATCAATACATTTTAAGTAACATGCTTGCTTTTAAATAGGAAACCTTAGATTTTTTCTTTTCATAGAGATTGTTATGAAATCAAACAAAAAGGCCTAATACACAACCTTGATTTACATAAATTGGAATAATTATATAATTAAGAAATTGAGAAAAATTTCCTGAAGGATTCTGTTATTATTAAATGTCCATTTTTCATAATGCAGAAACAAAAACTGCAACAAAACTGTGTGTGTGTGTGTGTGTGTGTGTGTGTGTGTGTGTGTGTGCGTGTGTGTGTGTGTGTGTGTGTGTGTGTGTGTGTGTGTGTGTGTGTGTGTGTGTGTGTGTGTATGTGTATGTGTGTGTGTGTGTGTGTATGTGTATGTGTGTGTGTGTGTGTGTGTGTGTGTGTGTGTGTGTGTGTGTGTGTGTGTGTGTGTGTGTGTGTGTAGAGAGAGAGAGAGAGAACGTAAAAATTGCGCCATCAGCAAGCCAGAGACACGTCCACACATTCATTCTGAAAGTTTTTTGTTTTTTACAAAAGCAGAACTCATTTTTCCTTTCAGTTGGTTTTTTGGTGTGATGAACTCTTTCTTTTTAATCCACGCCTATTTCTATCCTTTATGTACCTCTTAGATCCAAAAACCTCATTTATCAGTTGCATATATTTTAATCAATGACAGTCTTTTCTGTTTATAACCTCTACGAATTATTCTAGAAAAAAAGTTTATTTAATGTAGTTGTTAGTATATAACTCAGTTACCTTGTCTTTCTGTAATATTCTGTTAGAACAGAAACATTTTTCCTAAGTAAATGTGATTGAATATAGAAAACGGAACTGGCTATAAAATTGTATAAGGTATTTATTAGTGAATGCGATAGAAGGCTTGGTGGAAGAAAAGGCAGTGGAAGGAAGACATTTCAAATGAGGGATGGGATTATGGAAAAGGGAAAATATGCTGAAACAAAGAGAGCAAAAGATAGAACAAGATGTAAAGCAGCAGCCGTGACAGGACCTGCCCTAATGACAGAACACTATGGAATGAATTCCTTTTATAACCTCTTCATTTATTGCTCAACTCCAACCTAATTGCAATACATTTTATAACACCACAGTCAAAAGCCTGTATTGATGTTTCACTGCCATAAATTGCTACACTCCACACAGATATTTTTAGAATCTTCCCACTTTCGAAAAGTACATTAATACAAACAGATTTCTTTTGGCACTAAAATTATTCTGGTTTACAAGCCTGCTTTTGTTAACTTGTTTACTTTGAAAATTAAGTAAAGTAATTCTCCATTTTCTGGTCAATTATTTTCTCCTGCTATCTTAACATTTAAGTTTTTTCTATTATCCTTCCTGTCGCTTTTCATTAACTTTTGTTTTATACTTGCTTGCTTTCAGTTTTAATTTCACACTTAGTAATATATCCACACCACTCTTCTATGTCCTAGTTTCAACCAAAATAAAACCTTTAAGTTTCTTCTTAGACAGTTATTCCTCTCTAAAAATTTTCTTTTAGTTATTTTATTTCTTTTTCCGTGAATAAATAAAAAAATAAACACGACAGTATACTCTTTAATTTTTAAAGAACTGAGCATATTACTTTCTGTACTACAGCTTGCTTTTCCTTACTTTCTATTCTTATTATAGCTAAAAGATGCTACTACATATTACAAATAATTCTTCTCTGTCCACATTTCGACCCTCAACTCGGTACTATTCACATCTTAATAAAGAAAATTTAACTTCAAATGAAAATTGAATATTACTTATAAAAAAGACTATTGATTGCAGTTTTAATTTTAAAAAGTATCTGAAATAAGAAAACAGAAAAGTAAAAAATTAATTTTTAGCTCCTATTATATAAATGTACGTACACATTTACTCGCTTAAGTATTCTAAATTGATTACTATTATTATCCAATAAATTTAAGGTCAAGTGATTGATTAATGCTTTTACCTACTTATGTTGTGGTTAGTGAATGAGGCCACGATCCTTCACCTACTTTACTGTTTATGATACTCAGATATTTTAATTGCCGTTTAGAGTGATTGAGTATGATATAGTTGTTTACTTTGCCCTGATAAATTATGATGTTTCATTCAGTGGCTTAAAGGGCTCTTTTCTGTCTATAACCAATTCATCGTTTACAGTCTGTAACATGTTTTACAGTAATTCTGTTAACAGAAACACGTTTAATAAAAAAAAAACACGTTTAATAAAAATTTCATAATTAAAAAAAAAAATTACTAATAAAACCATATTACAATTAATATTAGCTTAAAATTTGTTTAATGATTTTTCCATTATTACTTTAGTAATAATACAATGATTGCTTTGAATCTTAACATTCCGGTCTGTTCTATTTCTTTTGTCATAAATTTTCTAAACGATTTTTATAATTTGTCTGCCTACAATTGATTGTTACATGAATAAATAATGAAGGAATTGTCATTAACTTCAGATATTTAAAAGGCATAAAATATATGTAAACCTGGGGTGTAGAAATGCGTCTTATCTACTTCTGAATATTTTTCATGTGATATTAAAAGATCCATTATAACCAATCTATTTTAACCAATCTACAATTTTTATTCCAGTCAGATTAAAAATATACAAAACAAAAGTAAAAAAGACAACTGGTTCCAGTGAGTCAAACAATAAGTATTGTATCAGTTTAGAAGAGATAAAATCCTTTTTTTCTCTATAAGGGACCATACAAATTTACCTATAACGAATGCATAACGTCTATCACAATAGAAAACCGATTTTGTCATGAACAATTCCACAAATTATATAATCGCTTCACGTAACAGTTGAGTACACTACAGACGTTGTACTTGGCCTGAACGGATATTTGATTATGGGTCACTGTTAAAACAAATGTGTTTTTTCTTGGTTACAAAGAAGTTTCAATGGAACCTTATGACAATCCTCTTCTACCTCTCTGTAAAGCTCTACTTTTAGTGGAATTTCTAAAGAACTAAAATCATTAAAAACTTATTTGTGGAATTAAAAACAATACATTCTACTGCATAAAATTCAAAAATTGAATCATTCATAAATCGAAATCATAATGCAATTTTCATACACTAACATAATGCCATCAGCAGGTGAATTTATAAGTTACGAAAATGGGTACTTTTTAATAGAATTGTTAAAATACGGTAGTGAGAAAAATTCCTATTTTTAGTAAGAGTATGTAATAATAACTTTTTTTAAAAAAATAACCGTTTTAAAATTAGATGAATTACTAGTCTATTCTAAAATATACCATAGTTATATTTTACAATATCTCTTATCGAAGTCGCGGAAGCTAAAACTGCTCGCCCGGGTAAATCGTATATACAATGTACTTTTATGGTGTTAGTCTTATATTTTTTTTCAAATAAATTGAAACGAAAAGCTAACACTGAAAATAAAACGTTTTATGATATACGTATATCTCTTCTTTTTTTTTTAGTATGCATATACTAAAGTACATTCAGTATATTTTAATTTAAAAGATAAATATTGAAATTAAAAAACCGTTAATTGAAAGAAAAATGCTAACTTACTTACTTGAATCAAATTTAATATTGAAATGGATAGAAAGATAACATAACGTTAACTTCAGCCGTAATTGTGTAAATGATGAAAAACCAATATTCATTGTAGAAATATTCAACAAATAACAGTTTGAACAAAAATAAGAGATTTGGATGAGGAAAAAATGCTTTAATTTTAGTTTTTGAGTGGTGGGTTGTTTTATTTCTTGTGAAAATATACAGTATAAAACTGAATTGTTTTTATTATTACCAGCACTGGTCTTCATGTTCCTCCAGTCTCATAATCCTAGCAGAAATGTAAAATATTGTGGAAATTATTTTATTTATTTTTTTTGTATGTAATGAATATGGTTTGAGTGTATCAGATGGTTAGAAAATGATGACTCAACGTTGCTGTGAAGAGCTTTTCATCGTATCTTTATTTGACTCCGCTTATTGTTTAATCGATGTAGATCATTGTGTAGTCGGATCAGTTTAGTTTTTAACTTTGATTTCATGCATGATAATGTATTTTTTTTTAAACTCCTAGCTATAGCTAACGGACCACTGTTAGGTATAGCTTCAGAGGATGAGGTGAATGACAAGTAGCATGTGAAAATGCCATACCTGACCGGGATTCAAACCCGGGACCTCCGGATGAAAGGCCGAGATGCTACCACTCACGCCACGGAGGACGGCATGATAATGTATTTGTTTTTTGTTTTGTTTACCTTAAGTGTATTTTTACTTATGTTTAGGTGGGTGTCAATAATGAATTCCAGTATTTTTTGGTATTTTACAATTTTATGTTCACTTCTGATGACACGGGTATCTTGAGTAGAATAGTGTGTGCATTTTTCTAAAAAATGAGAAAATCTATTATTCCTGGTTCCTACATATCTTAAAAATGTATTTTTGTTGGCTGTATTTTGAGATGATGAAATCAAGAAAAACTATTTGTTTATTGTGTTTATATTCTTTTGCAAAATTTATTTTGATACAAATTGTACAAAAAAAAACTTAATTTTTTCAGCTTTCCAAATAAAATCACTCTTTCTGCTAAGTACCTTAGCAACTTCTAGAAACTACTTAAGCAGAATAAGTTAATATGTTTGTTGCTTTGAATTCTCAGCTCAAATTATGCACAACTCAAAGTTGAAAGTTTGTTTGAATGTTTTGTGTAACAAAACTAAGTTTAACAAGAAAGCAACAACTTTAATCAAAATTCGTATTTATACTTGTTAGCGGTACCATTTTAACACTAAGCAATAAGAAAGCAAATACCTACAGCTAAGGGATAAGTAACTTCACAATATTACATCTCAAATATTTTAGGACAGTAACAAATATAGGGATAACAAAATATATAATTCCAATTATATTTTTATTATCTGAAACTTACAGATTGTAGTTAGTAATTTTCTTATATCGGTTAGGTAATTAATTTAAGAAAGCTTTATATATTATAAACTATTTTTACTGGTATATCTGATTTTTTCTAATAATTCAGGTTGTACCTTCATTTTGAAAAAAACCTTCTGTAACCAGTATTTTGCAGCGATTTTAAATTAAAAATAATTATAAACTTGTTTTTTAATTTTATCAAACCAGTATAGACGAACTAATAAATAATTTAGAGCCAATATGTATATTAACTGCTGTAACTATAGCAACCTAAGGTAACCTAACCTGAGATGAGGCTCCAGTCGCTTTCAAAAGTAGTATTACTGTTTCCAAAAATAAGAAGTGCCATGATAAGCTTACTAAGAAAAATGTTAGAAAAATGAAATAAGAACCATTTCTGAGATGTGTGGTTAATTGAAACCCAACCACCAAAGAACAAAGGTATCCACGATCTAGTATTAAAATTTGTATAAAAGTAAGATGCCTTTACTAGGATTTGAACTTGGAATTCTCGACTTCGAAATTAGCTGATTTGCGAAAATGCGATCACCGCTAGACCAACCCGGTGGGTTAACGAGATACAAACTACAAGAAGGATGCACCTGGCTTTAGGCCCCTAATTAGGAATGCACTAGATAATTGAAGGTTTGTATGAATTAATTACTTAATCGATTAGTAGTATCAGGTGAAATGATCTAGACTTTTTGACGGACTTCATATAATTATGTGTTTTTAATTAGCTTGATGACTTAATTGTTTTTGTTTTTTTTTCATTACGTGAGTTATGTGTTTATTGAATAGTTCAGAAAATCAGTTCAGTTATTTGTGTTTTGAATTAACCCAATTTTATTTCTTTTTTTTATATATTGAATTTAAAACTAATTTAGATTTTTTCCTAGTGGTTTACATAACGATTTTATCTCAATTATTTATATTTTCAGTTATTTATTTTACACCTCTCTTTTCAAATAAATAAATAAATAAATAAAAATTTATTAAATTTAGTAAATTTTATGCTGTTAGATACTGTCACAATCTTTGTAGCCATCTGCGTGATTGTATTTAAATAAAATAGTATAGTTATACTTGTCTTCTAAATTCAGTCCCCAAACAAAAAGTTTCTTGCTTTGTTTTAATCGTTCTTAAATACTTTGTTGTAAGGTACATGTATTTGAACAGGGTCACCTATTTTTTTTTTTTTCCGCATCAACAATTATAGTCATTATTAGCGACTACAGTAAACTATCATTAAGTAATGAAGTATTATATAAAACAACAAAAATCATAAAGAACATAAATAAACAATAAAGAAATAGGAACAATAAATAACAAACATAGACAATTGAAAACTATAAATACAAAATAAAATACATAAATCAGACAAAAATCACTAAATCGTATTCTTCATTCCACGGTAAGAGAGGAATCGCAACAGACGCTTTATACCTTCGTTCTGGTTTAATAGAAATTTCACATCCGAACCCAGGTCTAAGTTTTGTCGGATGGTTCCAAAGAATGGTCAATCAACGAGCAGGTGGTACATGGACCATTTGATCTTGCAAGCCTCACAGATCTTCTGAGGAGAGCCATGTAGGTGAGCGTGGGTAAGCCTGGTATGTCCAATCCTAAGCCTAGTTAAGATGACTTGGTCTCTTCTGTTGCTCGGGGATGGAGGTTTCTCGAGGACATTCTCCCGAATGTTGTGGAATACCGTGAGAGAGCTCAGCAGCCAGAATCTATTCCACGGAGCCCGCAATTTTACACGAACTGATCTTATGAAGTCTCTCTCACATGTCGATTGCTCTCGGATGCCATTTTTTACAGCTCTCTTGGCAGCCTCATCGGCCCGTTCGTTCCCGAGAATGCCACAATGACCATGGACCCACACCAGTACCACAGTCTTATTTATCCTTGAAAGGACATCGTGAATAATTTGGACGATCGATTCAGAACGTTTGCAGCTCAAGCTCTCAAGTACACTCCTAGAGTCTGTAATTACTAGGAAGTTGTCATCGCTACGGGTTTCGATAATTTTCAAGGCGGAATAAATCGCAAAGGCCTCGCAAAAGAACACAGAACAGGCATTAAGTTTATATAATATCTCGGTGTCAGGAAGAACAGCAGAACAGCCACAGCCACAGAACAAGTCACTTATTTTTATTTTGACCCTTTCCACTTGTTTTCTTAATTTATTTTTTGAAAAAAAACTTTCATTTTATGTTTCATTAATTTGTTCAACGTTTCATTTTTGAACAATGCTATTCTTTTAAAAAATATCGAGTACTCATTTGCTTTATTGTATATAAATTACCAGATTTTAAATATATACTTTAATACTTAAACTTCATTGAAGAATTTTATGTACTAATTTCTGGTTATTTCTTTTTTTTATTGCCAGAACAAGCAACTTTTTTTAACAAAAAATTATTTTCGTTGTTATTAGATAATTTTTTTCAGTTTGTGTCTAGTTGTAACAAAATTATTTTTTCACGTGTTCTGTATTAAACCATACATTTATTATTGATTGTAAGTTTTCTGTGCATTACACAATTTTAGAGTAACAGTCAAAGAGTGTGAAAGCATTTTTATACCAAGCAACGAGTGCTTTTATGTATGAATTAAATTTTCTCTTTATAGTGTGCTTTACTAAAAACAGACTAAACGAGCTCTAAATGACTTATCAATAGTCATTATATTTTATTTCGTTACTTTTACATTTTAGTTAAATACAAAGAGGAATTTATAATCTTTTTTTTAAACTAATTTATGCATATGTTTAGAGACTTTGCACGTAAAACAATTATTTTAACTTCAATTTGAAATTAAATTTATGGAAATTCGGTTAATAACTTATTTTTTAAAAAAATTGTACTATTTTTAGTTAAAATCAAAAAGACATTTTCTCAAACTTTTTCTTTTTTGTGTAAAACAAGATAATTAATATCATAGCACATGTACTTTCATAGATAAATGAACCTATTTTATTTAATTATTTATTTATTTTTTTGTTCTGGTGAGTCGGAGGAACCTCATTTACGGGCAAAATGTCAGAATCGCTAACAGGTTCCGCAAGATGTTATTAAAAGTGCGTATGTATGCTTGCTCCCTACCTACTAAACCTCCTATCTCACCAACTCCCCTACCGATGCCGGATCCGCAATTAAGCATTGCATTGCCCCGAGGGGGTACCTCTGAACTCTGGGGATCCAGAGTCCTCGCGCATCATCACCATCGCTCACCCATGCGCGGACGCATGACAGCTCCGTAGAGGGCTATCCATCACCTCCTAGCTCTCCGGTCCGTTTCTTTCCCTGAACACAGGATTTTACTACAGCATACTTGGTCTTCCTGATTACTTCGCTTCTAGTGATCCGGGTCTCTTTGTGGCTCTTATTAGCCCAGGTCTTAGGTCAAGTATACGAGATTCCCCCCGCTTCCTCACCGCTCCCGAGCAAGCCCAGACGAACGACGACTCCACGAAGGGCTCTCCCGTATCCCATCGCTCCCCAGTCCATCCGTTTAAATACCCCATCTTTGCAGGTAGCTATCGTAGAGAAATAAGGCTTGCTCTGCAACATTTTACCGATGACATTTTCTACACTTAGTGGACCCACCAGTAACTCATACGTCCTACGATCATCAGTCCACTTTGCACAAGCTCAGGGATGTCCACGTCGCCACAGTATGAGTACTGCACGTCATTGGCTCTCCTCCTCCCGTACATATATGTTCTGAATGTACCAAGGCAGGTCAGAAATTTGGTGAACCAATAGGTCAGCTCACCAAAACTTCTCCTAAACCACGGGCGAACTTGTCCCATCAATTCGTGAGTCCACTGGCCTTTTGGTGACATAATAATTAAATAACATAAGAAAGGTAAGTGTGAAAAATACATAGAACAAAGATTAGAAGGCGTGTAATACGAATATACTGAAAATCTGATAAAGAAGTTTCACGGTTTTATTACGAATAAATTAATAAAATTTAGTTATCTTAAACTCAACACCATCTGAAATACACTTTCATATCATTGTCATTAGACATAACACTAAGCATTACACTGTATTTTCTTTTTTATCTGTATATGGTGAACTTGAAATGTTACCCATAGCTGCGATTTATCAATCATATTTAAAAATAAAGATTAATGCCAAAAAGTTACGGAAGTAGAATCAAAAATAGAAAACGTTCAAAAGTTGTTCAAAAAATGCACCCTAAAACAATTAAAACAAGCATAGAAAACGCATTTTAATTATAAAGAAATCATCAGCAGATGTAGGACTAAATATAAAATAATATAAAAAATAAAACTTTAAATAGATAAAGGAATAAAAAGTAAATATTAATATTTAACGAAATACTAAAAATAATTTTTATACATAACTGCTAAATAAACATTATAGAATTATTATACATTTTACAAAGCGGAGAGTTATTGTCGGGGGTTTGCGGTTTGCGGTTCGACAGGATATTCAAAGACAACAATCTAGAAATTTTTTATATATACAATTTTTTACTCATTCTAGAGACAAATAAACAAAATTAATAATAATTGCAATAATAACAATACGTATATATATATATATATATATAAAACAGAATACTAATTCAGATAAAATGATTGTGATTTCTTTGTATAAAGCATGGAATGCTTACGTCATAAATTTATCTTTTTAATATATGATTTTACAATAAGTTCCTTATTTACTAAATTGAACTATCGTTATTAGAGTTCATTAATAATGCATTAGTTTTTTAACACTCAATATATTTGTTTTTATTCTATAGTATTTTAAAGTACATTGAGAACTGTATCTATGTGTATAATAATACAAGTTTAACATAGGATTATATAAATTCATAAATAAATACTTGCCTTTCATGCTAGATGAAAAGATGAGTAAAAGATGATATATGATGATTAAATATTATACAGTAATGAAAAAAATGATACATGAGATGAAATATATAGGCCAACCTTGTATTTAAAGAAAACTTGCCTGTTGATCTTCATATACCCGTACGTAATATATTCAGTATTGTATATTTTTAAATATTATAATACGTAAATAAAAACTTAGCCTTATAACGGTTTATTCTTGCAACAATTTATATTTCTTACGTTCGCAGCGAATATAGCTAGAATAGCTGAAATCGTATTATGACAGAAAGTATGGTGATAAACTCAAAAATGGGGTATAGGGGTTTTGCAGATTTTTACCTTTTACGGTTACTTCATCTGGCTACTTCATAATTACATCATCTGGATCAAAATACAAAAAATATGTGTATGAATGTTCATATGTACACGTACGTGTGTTGCACTGCTTCTGGTGTTATATCTCAGAATTTACCGAAATGATTTTTTTTCTATTTGGTTAAAATATTTCTGTGTATGGGGAATTAATCCTAATAATTTTTTTCAAAGTTCGTTAGAGTCAGGGTGATATTAATAAACCAAATTGGATTTTCTTCAGAAAATACTTTGTTAAGCAAATTTATTACATACAATGCGTACATAAATAATCCACAAAAAATGTTTAAAAAAATCAACCCCATCTTATAAAATTGAGTATATGTTTTTTTATTGTTCTTCTGCCCTATCTCCCTTCGGTCTATATATTTTTCAAAAATCTTCACTTTATATATAGATCTTTATATAGACTTTATATATAGATTAAGAAATGTCAACATGATTTTTTTATAAATTACTGATCCTGGACCTGAAATGCTGAAAAGTTTTTGGAAAATTTACTTTTTATTATTTTAACTTTTATTGAATGATATGTTAGATTTAGAGAAAACTTTACGTAAGTAAATTTGTAAATCCTTAACCAATGAATATCTTTTGGAAAACTTCCCACTCTAATATATATATATATATATATATTTTTTTTTTTTGACTATCTCTTTTGAATTTAATTAATAGCTGGGAAAGTCGTGTAATACTTTACCAGCTTTTTCTGCTACATTATACATTTACATATTTCAATTTCTCTTACGTTACATTACAGTTTACATTTTTTATAACTCAGCAGTTTATATACCTAATTGCTCAGCACTTTACATCGAAAGCGTAGATGATGTTATTTTAAATGATATATCAAAAACGCCTGTATTCTGTTATTTCAGTAAAGCTATTTCTATTCTTTTATCAATTTCTGTTTTGTAATGTTTATATTTAAATAAATGTCCATACAGATTTAATATTTTTTTGTTACATTAAACAGTTTCATATATTTGTACCGAAAATTTATATTTATTTATTATAAAAACGAGTAAGTTTATAAATAGCTTTTTATGTTATTTATCATTTTTGTACAATATAATAATCTGCATCATCACTACTAGTGCCTAAGTAGAGCTGTTGCGTCAACAAACAATCCCGTTGCAAGATTTTGGTCACATGAGAGCCGCCATCTTGGAATTTACTTTTTTGCTATTAAAAATTCCGTTTTATCTGAAAGGGGAGTTCCCATTTAGGTTGAGTATTGCCAACCAAAACTTTATATATTAATTATTTATTCTATTTAATTATTCTAATAGTTCAGTAGCTGGTAGCACTTATTTACAGATGTTGTAGTTGTTGCTAGGTAAAGACGTCACACATGAACGGGAGAATTAAATAAATAAATACGTATATATGTGTGGGTGGGTGTGTGTGTCTGTGAATAAAATACAATAATAACAAAACTACAGTAAGCCTATAATAGAAGGTGTTCAATATTATATTTTTAGTGTGTGTGTGTGTGTGTGTGTGTGTGTGTGTGTGTGTGTGTGTGTGTGTGTGTGTGTGTGTATGCTAATTGTGTTTGTATATAATATATAGACGTACATCGAGGATGATACTTGTCATGGTAGCCGCTGCACTACAAGGCGTCGTCCAAGCACTTAAGGTCCCCGTTCTGATCCGCACCAGGAAGCAGTGCTTGCGCGAACATTCGCGTGTGTGCAACGTATCAGCATGGATGTTAACGATACGTGTTTTGGCGCGTAACATTTCAGCAGTAGACGAACTACTTCTCTGCAAACCAATAGAACTCAAAAGCAACAGCACTCTCATCATTTACTATCTTAAATAATTTTATAAAGAGGCAAACATAGAGTGGATACGTTGCGTCGGAATATGCACCGATGAAGCTCGTTCAATGTCCGGAATATTCCAAAGTATACAAGCACTTGTGAAACAAAATTCTCTACAGTGTGTCTGAACACATACGATGATCCATAGAGAAGCACTGGCTTCCAAAGAAATGAGTCCTGCTCTGAATATTGTGCTAACGACGGTTATAACCGTAGTAAATTATATAAAAGTAAGACCTCAAAATCAGAGAATCTTTTCTGCACTTTGTAAAAACATGGATGCAGTACTTGGTTTGATGTTTTGCTCAAACTCGAACGTAGGGAATGAAATAGCCTCTTTATTGCTATCTGTTACCTCATCAAACTAAATTACAGACAATTTATCACGCAACTCCCGGAAAAACTGATGCTGTACACCTTCAGCTATATCACCAGTTCGACGGGCAACATTATCATTTGATAGAGGTATGAATTAAAATTGTTTGGCAAACTTATCTCCAAACATAGTTTCTACAATCTCAATTGCAGATGGCAAAATAACCTCTTCACCAGTGATTGAGGCTTTTTACATCTGGCTATTTTATATGAAACTTTGTAAGAGGTAAGGAAGGCTTTTTCATTCGCATACAAAGTTTTTTTTTAAAATCATGTTTGCTTTTCATATCATTTTAATTTTAATTCAAATATATCTCGGAGTTTGTTAACGTACTCAGTATGAAGCGTTTCCAAATGTCATTTAAGTTTATTAGGTTTCATGCTGTCAGCTATCAAAAGTTTTGAGCAAATGACAAACAGGGTCCTTTTTTCTTCATTTACTACAGTACTGGTAAACCCAAAATTTAAGTATTCTTGAGAATATATTCTTTTTTTATTTTCGGAACCACGCTAGTCTGTGCACTTGATCTTCCCTATTGTCTAATGCTCACTTATACCCACTTAAAAATGTATCCATGATTTTGTATAAATCTACAGCAGCGACTATTTAATATCGTGAATTGCAATTATCACGAAAATTGCAACTTACATAATCACGATATATTCGATAGCGATAGAAGTATCTACTCGACTGAGACTGGCTGAAATTAAACGAGGAGCAGCATTTATACACGCTTGCGCACACCGTCGCGCAGACCTTCCAGAATGATGGAGACAAATCGCAACTTCTTGCGAAGCCGCGAGAATATCCGATATGGTGCACGTAAGACAGGGATTCTGGTTTTGGCAATGCAGCGGTTGGTGTTGCCAAATATCAATAAATTTACTTATTCTTGGTAATTTTTAAGGTTTGTAATTAAGGTTCTAATGTACCTTTGGCGTCAAAATACGAAAATATATTATTATTGTATAACTGTTATTGTTTGAGAGAGAGGGTGCAATGACAATTATGATTGACAAACGCTAGCTTAAAGTGAACATATTATCCAAACAAGATGTACCAAAATAACACTCAATCTTTGGTTCCAACCTCAAAAAGTAAGTTACTATTTTTAGAATTAAGTCCTATCGAAAAAAAATATAGCCCTTGTAATTACCACAACTAGCCCTTAGGATTTTAAAAAAATGATCGAACACCTTCTACCTGATATCACGAAGAGTAATTCCTTTTCTTCAATATTAGCCCAGAAGTTGAATAAATGTCTTTTTCCCTTCAAATGACATATGTTTAACCATTTAAACTTTCTCGTCTTGTTCCTTTCTTAATTATCAGCTCTTGAGATATTTTCCCTAGAGTGTCCAAGTGGCCAAAATATAAATAATTTCTGGATTCCAATAAATCCTTGTCTCCTTCACCGTCCAGAAATTCACATTGCTCACGATTTCAATATTACCTGAAGCTTTTACAAAACCGTTAGTGTTTCATTACTCTTTACATCATTTAAAACATTAGATAAATTTATTTTCGGTGTTTAGCAAAAACATAAATAGTTAAACAGGATAACTGGAATAAATTTACCTCAAAGATTTATACATATTATCACATTTTAAAAATTTATAAAATATAAATTAATTTAAAAAATTTTTCACGTAGGAAGTTGGAACAATAATTTACTTGAAACAATTCTAATGTAAAGATGTTCACTTTCGTTATTATCATTTGCTTTTTACTTTTGTTTACTTTTCCGTAAATGTATGGATTCATAAAGATTCTGTTAAGGTTACACAACAAATTTTATTAAAAATTCTATATTATTTAAACTGCTATTTAATTTTTAACAATTTCTTCTTTGAAATTTTAAACATTCAAAAGGAACGTTAAAATTTTAAGTGGACTATAATATAAAATTAAGGGGGATATTTCTAAATCCGGAGTAGGTTTACTAATCCATTAGAGCAGGTACGTTGATTATTTTAATGCGTATACTTTGATCATACTTTTAAACAAGTTTTTCTTTCTCTCTCTTTGTCTTGCCTTGATTTTTTGAGGAAATTATAATTTTAATTTTCCAATATCTTCCAGCAATTTCCAAAAAGCTAATATAAAAGTGCATACATAAACATGAAAAAAAAGTGAAATGAAAGTAATGTAATATATATATATATACATTATGTACGTATTTGAAGGAGTATAATGTTTGAAAGAAATACAATATAAATTTAATATAATATATTATAATTTTTTTAAATATATTTTTTTATCATGTGTAGTATTTTCATTTTTGGTAATTATGTAGAATTATATAAATCCCTGTAAAAAGGCAAAATGCTTTAACATACCATAACATGTAGTTAAAATCACCTCACATGTATATATTTTGGGCTTTAAAAAATATATTTAAAAAAAAATTAAATATCCTATTCCCCTAGGATGAGTGAATAAAAGAGTCCTCAGGCTCATTAAATTAATCCTTAGTGAAGTTTACAATATCAATAATATTTACAAATAAAATAAAAAAGGTTAAAAGATTGAGACTGCATGGTCAGAAACAAATAAAAAATAAAATCATTAAATATTTAATTTTATCAATTTTTTTATACAATTTAAACTAAGAATTTAAATTTAATACAAGATTAAAGATTTATATTTTTTACACCGTATATAAAAGGAATGTTTTTAAGTAAATAACTGTTAAGATATGAACAGTGAAATCTTATGCTTGATAGCGTGTATAATTTTGCAACATATGTTACTCTAATGCTGTTTTAGGATTTTGCAGTTGTATGTCTGTCTGTATCTCACTTACAACCTTACTATATCTCTGTCTCTCCATATATTCGAGCATATATATATATATATATATATATATACATACATATACATGCATACTCAAACTCATATATAACAAGATAGACAGCAGCAATATTGTACGTTTGTATACTAATCACTAAGTGACACCAGCTGGAGTCAAACATGAAATCAGGGATTGATTTCTTGTGGTTTACTGAGGGAATAGATAATATTTCAAACTACTCCCAGATTGAACCGTTCAAGAGCTCTGAAATAGCTGATGAAATAGCTTAATCACAGACCAATATTGTTTAAAACTATATATCGTAATTACTCTTACCCTTCGCAATTTAAGGTGTTTTAAGGTTATTTTTAAGGTATTTAAGTTAAGACACTATTTTTAAAGTATTTCTTACCTTTCAAATTACTATTTAATTTTTATTTTTATTTTTTAAAAATATGACAAAGTTTTAGTTTTTATTAACTTATTTATTATTCTTCCGTAGTTATTTTTATAATTTGTAAGAAATAGATTATAAGTTTAACAAGAAAGTAGAGAAATTAAAAATCTGGAATTTTTTTACTGTAAAAATTTAGCAAACAATTCAGATTTTTAGCCATTAAGAATAATTCTAACACGATTCAAACTTCAATCCTTCCATAACAATCAATCCTATTATGGAATGTTCGCGGTTCGATAAGGATATTAAGAGACTAACACACGTAAACGTTTCTTATAAATACAACTTACTGTTCTCAAATATATAGAATCAAATAAATAATAATAAATATTTATAGTAAAAATAATAATTCAAATCATAAACAAAGTTGACTTAATAACATTTAAATTATAAATACCAAAATACAGTCCTTTACTAAAAACTTTATTGTGTGTAATAGAAACTAATAATGAATTAATAATAAGATAACAGAAAAATTTGATAATTCGTATAATTCACTTTCCGCGAGTATTATTTACTTTTACTATTTACAAAAAAACTATCATAGACTTTATTAATGAATTGAATACTGTCACTTTCACTCCTGTTCACAAATAATTCACCGAATAGCTTCTTTTTTTCAACCATTATCCAAAATGGAATCCTCGGTACGCATTCTTCACTCATTTGTTACCAAACACTTAATGTTATCGCTTTTTATCGCACTCTGCACCAAACTCAAACTTGAAAAACTACTCACTGTCATTCCCCTGGTCCCAGCCATTATTTATACCTCCTGGCCTGCGGAACCAGTACCCAACTCGTTCTTTCGATTGTTCAAGAATAATAATTTTCATCGTCCACATCTTTTCTATAAGTTCTTTTCTAGAAAAAATCCCTTTCAGTCCTTCTTGGTTCTTTCTTTATTTTCTTTCTCTTTCATCTTTCTGGAAGCTTCTCTATTCATTACAGTATGTATATTAATTACTAAGTTAAAGATATACCTGGCAAACGGATTCTATTTAAAACATGATATTTCTATATTTGTGTAAATAATACAAATATATTAGTATAATTTACGTACTTTGGGTATTTCTTAAACTCCTTTCTGTCAGATATTTTCCTTCCCATTTTAAACTATAATCGATCAGAAAATCGGAAAATGTTATTTCTATTACAAGCGATTTGGTTTTGAAAAGTTACCTAAGAGAGCGTTTGTTGCCTCTGTTGTAGCTTCATCTTAATTAAATTACTTTACAAGACAAACTATTCCACAAACAAAACTATTAACGGAATCATATTTATAAACCTTGCTGATTTTTTCTCTTTCATTGTCTGCTTTAGATAATAAATCATATGTGCACATAGTATTCCTTTAGTATTAAAAAAACCGATATCAATTTTTAATGCAGGAATATTCATTATCACCGATTTAGATTTCTGTGTTCAGCAGATTCATTTTTTATTCCTGCTAAATACAACAGTTACAGCAAAAGTATTATCTGAATACAAACAGTTCATCCGTTTGGCGTTTATTTGAGAATAGTTGGGGTTGTTTTGAAGTTAGTGACATATTTTATAGCATGAGCAGTAAACACGTAATCATGACACCCGGAATTGAAATGCATATGAAACCCTTCTACAGGCCTAGTAGTTGTAATTTTTATAATATATTGTAATTACGGATGTATCATTCACCGTAAAACATTATTGCGGTAATTTGACATCATGTGATGTATTAGGTGTAGTTAAGTGCTTATTCTAACAAAATATTTAAATTTCATGGTACCCGTTTCATCCTCTGGTTGTCCTAGTATCATACCCGGATACGTTTTTTTTCTTGAGAAACAATGTACGGTCACTTCCTCGTGGTGTTTGTCGGGTAAAACTAAGAACCGTGCAAAATACTTTTTTATCCTAATGAAGGACTGGCAGCCAGCTATAACTATTATTTTTATGATGTGATGGGTTTCTATTCTGAAACCCTGACGCTCTGAAAAAATTACAAACAGTGATGGTTTTTAAAAATTTAACTGACATTAATTGTTATTTATTAGTATTATTCTATCAAGAATGAGGATAATGAAAACAATGGGTGTCCAGACGGGAATCGGCTAGTTAATTATTTACTTAATGTTATCATAAGTTATTTATTTTTAATTACACTTTCTTTAATCGTGAGAATTCTTTTTATTTTCATTATTTTATGAATTAACGAATAAAAATTGCTTATAAAATAATAATAGTACTAACATTTTTATTGAATTTGATAATATATTATCTGTTATGACACACATGTTTAAAAATATTGGTAATTATTACTTTGCTATTCATTTTTTAAACTCCAATTTTTTTTCAAGAAAAAAATTAGAGAAAAATTGTTTTAATAAATATCCCCTTACATTTTACCTTCTGTGGCGAAATTGTAGCTTATCTGCCTTCCATTCAAAGATCCGGTGTTTGATCTTCGGTCAGACATGACATTTTTCATATGTTATTTACTACCATCCATCGGTAACTGTTAGGATAAAACTTTGTAGTAAAAAATAAATAATTTCTTGCAAAGACAAAAACCGCTTGAATAATTATGACCGAATTCAAATCGTCGACAGGTTTTTTTTGATAAAGAAATAATATTTCAGTTTTATTTCGCTACTTTTGTCATTGAGTCGTTATTTATAATGGTAAGTAAAACTTTTATTAGTTATTGGAGTTAAAATACTGCAGTGTCAAAAGATCATTCAACATATTTTACGACAGTTTTTTTTAATGATTTTTTTCCACACACGCTCAAAGGTTGTGTGAATAAGAATACGGGATGGAAGTTTGTGCTTCTCCTTTTTTGTGATAAAATACAATCTAAAAATATAAATAAATACGAGTATATTTCTAATTCATTCTTGTGAAGAGTAATTCTTATGTAAATATCTTTCATAATTATTATTCCTTGATAAACCTTTATGCGTAAAAACAATATAATTATTTTACGAAACACAAAACAGCGCTGTAGAATTTTTTTTTTTATTTTAATGAAAAATACCTTCTACTGTAAACTGAAGTTTCCGTTCTTGAACAAGTAAATAATCTCAAACACGCTTAAGGTGTCATGTTTTAACAATTTTACTAAGTTTTCTATTAAAATGTCGTGGATGTGCTTTTGAAATTCATTGTAGTTTTTATGGGATGTATTTCCTCAGGAATTAAAAAAGGAAGTAAGATAATCCTTTTTTTACTTTTCTTATTAAGTAATTTTACACCAGCAGCCTAGTTGTTTTGTTGTCCAAAAGATATTAGAAAATTCTTCTTTGGCAATTCAAAACTATTTCTACCGTTATCGGTATTTCTCTACATTTCAACTCTAAATAAATAAAATTTCTTATAAATTCTTTGTGCTTATTATTGTTTATTTCCTTTGTTACTTTTACAACGTTAAAAATAAAATACTGCCTGATTTCCCGGTTCTCTGTTTTCATTATACATATTATAATTTTCTTATACATGTCACTAAAATATTTTTATATTAATTTAAAAAAAGTATACATATCTTTATACACTGACATCATTTTTGTATTTTATTTTATAAATAACGACGGTAACATCGATTTCAACATTGCTAATTAACTTTAATTATAATTTTTTATTATCCTTGAAAAATAATATTATTAAAACGCTTGACTTTGTAAAATTATTATGGTATTTTTTTCTAATATATCAGAATTTAAAAACAAATCAAACAGAATTCATCTAATTAATAATAATAATTAAAAAAAGCTGACAACACAATTGTAGAACTTTCCTATCACGCGGCTTTTTCTGGTGCACGGCTTACACACACAACTTAATTTAAAATACTTATCATTTTATTTAAATGTAATATTTGTTTTGTTTACTTAATTCAATGATTCTAACCAAAGTGCGCTCCCATACCGTATTCCATTCGCGTGGATATGGCAGTACTAGCGGCCACTTTAAATACCTGTTTACAATAAATATTATTCATTTATTTAATTCTACTGGTCACTTGTCACGTCACAACGTAGCAGGCGACTACAGCAGCTGTGTGTCAGTGTTACACTAGCGCTCCTTATGGTGAGAGGGGTTACTAGTGACACAGTATATCCAATTAGCCACTAGTTTATTAAAAGCATTTTTTTGGGTTGAGCATTTTTTGGGGTGAGATTTTGCAAAAGTTTTTTTTGAAAATATTATCTTTTAATTTTTTAAAAGTGTGCTTATGAAAAATAAGACCTTAATTAGACGAAATCTTGAGATACTGAGAGTGACCTTATTCTACAGCCTCTTTTTTAGGCAGAAAATTTAATAGCATCAATACCCTATGTACAAAAGTAAGCTGACCGAGTTTGTTCAAAATCGGTCGAGTAGTTCTTGATATATAAGAGAATTTAGGGTGCAACACCGAAAAGACATACACGTTTATACGAACATCCGGGAAATTTCCGTCCAGTTTTTTTGGATTTGTTGGTGCTTAAAACGTAAAAATCCGATGAAAACAGCGTATATGCCCAAATTGGACCGATTACAATAGTTTCCTATCTAAAGCTATAGCTCTGCTACAGCGAGAAAGTAATAAAAGCAGCATTAATAATAAGTTAACAGAACTATTTAATTTTTCAAATTCCTACATTTAATTTGGCAGCCAATAAAAAATTAAGTTCGCTAATAAAAAATGAATAATGTAAATCTGTTAATTTTATCACTTTATTTTGTATTTTATATTTTAAAATATGTATAAAAATATACTTTTTTAATATACATTTTATATATAAATATATTTTAATTTAATCTATTAAAGACTATTTCCCAGTTTCCTACCTAAGATTTAGCACTGCCAGTCATCTTTTTTTCTTGCTTCAAACAAATGAATCCGAAATCAAAAAAATTAATTAAAAATATGGAGAGACCAACTCTTCTTCAGGTATGGATAACTTTAAAAACATACCATTGAAAAACATCAAGTTTGATGTCTAAGACATTTGAATTTATTATTAATAAATGTTCTGAAAAAATAAAAGTTCCTGAAGTTTGTAAAATTTCAAAAAAATAAGATTATTATTCAAATCGGGCAAAAACTAACGCAAGAAATTACAGACCTATTCATCTTTTAAAGTAACTTCACCTAAATTATAGAAAAAAAAATAAACATATTAGTTATTGTGCTTCTTAAATTCTTCTTAAGTTTAATGTAATCGATTAAAACCAGTTCGAATTACATAAAAATAAATGTACTAAAAATGCGATTATAAAATTAACAGAGATGATTATTAATAACTTCAATCGTAATAAAAAATGATTTTTTCCAATTTTTGTCGTTTGACACGGTGCCTCGTGATAGATTATTAAATAAACTTCAGTTTTATGGAATTGACGGTACACCATTGATATTATTCACAATCTGTTTGAATAATAGTATCGAATCTCTGTGTGATAATAGTTTATGTTCCAGGGCATCATACTCTCAGTCCTTGCTATATTTAGTTTACGTAAATTATCTATTTAAAACTAAGACCGATAATATGTTTGTTTTATCTTTTGTCGAAGACACTGCTATTTTATTCTCAGAAAAATCTTGGGACAATCCATTCTACCCGGCAGAAGGTATGCTTTTAAAAACTGGAAGTCAGTTTGAACACAATGTATTAACTTGAAACCAGGATAAAACAAGTTATGTAACGTTTCCTCCGAATGCTGCTGCCTACGCATAACCTTCGATCAGAAATCACATAGCATCTGTTGAGTTGGTTCATGATACTATATGTAATTGTGATTGTGAATTAACAACAAAAGCTACGATATTAAAATATCTGAGTGTTATGGTAGATCACAATCTCAAATGGAAAACTCATGTCAAATTTTTAGTTAATATATTTAATTTATATGTTTTGAAAAATGTTAAAAACTTTTATGTAGTTAAATTGATGTAAAATTCATACGCTCATTTTTTGCTAAATTATTGCACAGAGGACGTGGCATTTGATACGCACTTAAATAGATTTTTACCGTGGAAAAATATATTCTTTGAGCAGCCTTAGTTAAGTCTCACCAATATTCTAGCAAACAAATTTAAAAAAAAATGGGCGTCCTAACTATAAGACAAAGGTATGTAAAGAATTAAATTAAGTACATTAATCTTGACAAAAAAGAATTTTTTACAAAAAAGGTATCATCTCATTTACCATATGAAGTGTGAGTCAATGTTCCGAGGGTTTACATGACTATGTGTAGGAAAGAATTTCATTACGCATGTCACAAACTGATAAACCTGATGAATTGAATTGAATTTATGTTTCGAGGTTAAGTAATTCCATACTTAGGAAAATAGTGAACTGGATATTAGATAAATTTTATTTCAAAATAGATTTTATAAGTAATCTTGACAATTTTTTAGTTATTCATTCTATATATATTTTGAATTCATGATTTTGGCTAATTTTATAGTTTTGTGAAATTGAAGTTTAAATTGTTGATCGATATTATGTTTAATTATTGTTTTACTAAGAGTGGTAAATACAAAATTGCTGTAATTATTTTCACTCGATAGCACCATCACTACAGCTCAAGTAATTCTGCTAATGATCCCTAAAATTAATATAATTATCTAATCCAGTTTGTAAAGCAATTGATATGTAAACTTTAAATTGTTATATTTGTATACTATCACCAGTAACTGCGTTATTTTGAGGGGATAAACACTGATTCACTTAATCATTCAAGAATTTTTATTATTATTTTTACCAGTGCTGTGAAGTTTACTCTCGAGCTGAACTAAAATTTATTGAAATCCATTCGTCTGTTAAAATGTTTGAATTACATTAATTTAATTTTTAATATAGTACTGGCAAACAAACTAAACCAAATTTCTATAAATATTAAAAAATATTTTATTTTTTTAAAACATAAATCAATTATATTATTAAATTACCAACTAAAAAAAAAACAGTACAAAATTTAATCGTAATATTTAGATTTTATTTAAAAACAAAAATATTTTCAATACAAATATTGTTTGTTATAAATTTCTTCAATTCATTGATTACTTATTTTCTTTCAAAATTATCTAATTAAGATCTTGAAAATAAATAACCAAAAATAAAATAATGACAATTTTTGGAATGGGGACCACCACAGCCCGCTTAATAACACTCCTCCAATATCGTTATGGTTCTACCATTTCTGTTTTACTATTTCTTTTAATTATATTATGTTAATTTTTGATTTGGTTATGGATACCTTTTTCCTTATATTACAGTTGTGTCGACTATTAAGTTTTCTTTTTGTTCTTTCTCTCCTTTAGTTTTAAGTTTTTTCTAGAAGTTTTTTTTTAAACTGTTGCTTTTCTTTTATAAATGAAATATTTTATTTTAAGGTTGTTTCTTAGTCCTTCGGTTCTTCAAATGTTTATTTATAAGTTCTAAATGTGATTTCTTGTTTCTCTTGGTTTTAAAAACCTTTGTTTTGGAGGGTTACGAAGTGTTTTCTTCTTGTAAGTGATGTTAATTATCTGATAAAACCTTTTTTCGATTATGTTTGTTTCCTGTTGTGAACTATACTTTGATATTTAAATTGTCTACTTACTTCTTTTCCTTATTTGTAGCTTCTGTTTTCCTTATTTAATAAAATAACAAAAGCTCTTTTTTTCTTTTTATATAACTTGCAAACTTGTAAGCTTTGTTAGTCTGAACCTATATAGGATTTTAGTTCTGAACAAAGTTTGAAACGTGTACAAGTAAATTTTTAAATATAATGACTTTACTATGTTACAGATTAAACATTTGTTAAGGAAAAGTTCTAATTTTATTGCTTTGTTAGATATTTTATTTAATAATAAAAAAAAACAAAATCTGATATTGTGCAGAAGGATGTGTCCACATGAATATTAGAATTGAAGTAATGTACAGATATATCACGAAGTTCTCTCGATACTTTCATAACTTATTCTACTCGTGAAAATAATAGAAAAAAAATCATAAAAAACATGTCTTAAAATGCGATGTTTGCGAGTTGCGGCTAGTGAAATATTTCGCTCGGATTTCAGCTAACCCAGTAAAATGAGGACGTACTGAAATTTTTTAGACATTAATTAAGGGACAGAATTAGTAATTTCTTAAGGGGTTTGATCAGAAAATATGAATAAAATAGGTCCTAGATCTGTAGTATGTTTTAGTAATCCGAAATGAAAACCAGTAAATTTGTATAAAAAAAACTTTTTGTCATATTTGGCGTAAAATAACTTTGTTAATTGGGCAATAAACGTATAAAACTTATAAAGGAAATTTGTAGAGAATTTAATTACGAACAAAATATTATAAGATAAGTTGAATAAAACAAAGAAAGTTTAAAAAGATTCGAATTCAATTTAGAAACAGCTCATTAGACTAAAGGAATTATACGTACCAGTTTATAATAAATGTTCAAAAATGAGTCCACCATTTTCAACACATTTCTTGGCACGCTTCTGTACTGCTTTTGTTATTCTTCTTAGTTCTTCAGGGCTGTCCTTAAGTGCGAAGCCGCATCCATAATGCTGACAATTAATTCCTCGCGAGAATGTATTTTTGTTTTGTATACAATATTTTTCATCCATCCCCAGAAGCGAAAATCTTAAGGTGTTAGATCAGGCAATCTTGGTGATAAGGAATGTAGACTTCCAAAAATGATCCATTTCTCAAGAAAATTACAATTTAAGTGAGTGGAAACGGAATGAAGAGAAGGGGAGGTCGCGGCGCCATCGTGCTGGAAGTATACTTTGCGTCTCAGCGCAAGAGGAATATCTTCAAGCAGCTGCGGCAATTCTTTTTTGAAGAAAATGTAAGTAGACCTCAGCATTTAAGCGGCCACGTAATATGAACGATCCAAACAGCTGATCTAGAAAAGGCTGCGTCATTCATTGACACTAAATCGGTGTTGAAAATTGCCTTCCACTGTTTCATGAGGATTTACTATTGCCCATGTAAGTTCGTTGCGTAAGTTGTTGACGCCTTCTCGAGTGAAATTTGTCTCGTCGCTAAATAAAACATACTTGTAGAGTCATGGATTTTTATTCCACCAGTTGCGGAACTCTAAGCAAAGAGAACCGTCTCCTGGGTGTAGATGTATAACTGGTTGTTAATTAGAAGGATACAACTTGTTTTACGTGTCCTCTGATTTGTTTTAAGTGGCGAAACACTGATCATCTTGGAAAGAAGTCCTGAACTGATACTTGGACTGCACGGAACTATATCAATAATTTCATCAATAACAGCGGCGGGTTGAACTAATCATTTGTAGCTGGTACAAATACTAGGTAGTGAACCTGCTTCTCGAGGGTTTCGAGAAAGCAGGTATTTTTTTTGAGAGCTAATTTAAAATTTTTTTTTGGGTATGGAATCCTGCGATTCGGAAAACGTGTTTCATATTCTACTGCAGCAGCTATAGCATTACCATTACGCACAGCCAAAATGAATACCATATTATTCCTATGTTGTAAATAACTTGACATTACTTCAATGACAAACCGATTACGTTTGAACTAAAATTTACAGAAAACCTTCGCTAACAACAGCACAATTCACAGTACACGATATACGTAATGCACCATACAGAATGATTTAAACACTAACACAGTATTGTTGATCAGCTGCTTTTACTTTATTGCCGACTTTGAAATAATAATTTTGCATATCATTTATTGTATTTCTGTCATTAATAAAAAAAAAGTATTATCTAAGTAATTTTTATTTTGCAATATTGTGCAATTTCTAGTTCTTTTTGTTTTTTTATCTGCAATTATTAACAGTAAATTTTGTTTTTACAAATGTTCGCATCACCAAAAGAAAAATTTGGTTTTTGTTAACATTAAACAAGTACTTTGACAAACATAATAATGTAATGTTTAATTTTTGTTTTATTCAACTTATTTAAACCATTTTGTTCAAAATTAAATTCTCATCAATTTTTTTTTTAAAACTTTTACCTGTTTATTACTTATTTAACAATGTTATTTATTGTACATCAAACATAAAACAGTTTTCTACCCCAGTTTATTGGTTTTCACCACAGATCTCTCAAAAACTACTGCAGGTACGGTTTTTGGACCTATTTTATTCGATATTTCAAGTTACAAGCCATAAGAATTCATTAATTTTCTACTTATTAACGTCCCAAAAATTTCAATACGACCTCACTTCACCGGGGTAACTGAAATCCGAGCGAAATCTTTCACTAGCCGTTACTCGCAAACAAAGAATTTTAGGACATATGTTTATATGAACTTTTTTTATTACTTTTACGAGTAGAATAGGTTATGAATGGCCCGAGAGTTCTTCATGATACATTCTGTATTTATAAGATTTAAAAAATGAAACAAACTCTTGCTTTACAGTATTTTACTGGTATAATATATTATACGTTTTATACAGAAAATTCCAATGTAAATGAGATTATTACCTCAAAGGCATTAGGTAATCTGTAGCTTATACATTGATGTTTTGTAATAACACATCTAGCCACACTTCCTTCCCCACTTATATATTAACATATAAAACATTCTATAACATACGATGAATAGAACCCAGATTTGTATGAAATGGAAATTAAGCTTACAAAATTCGATTTTCAAATAAAATTAACTGGAGCGTAATATTTCTCGTAGATGCGAGTTTTCATAATAAAGAAGACAGAAAATAATAGTTTTGATTAAATTTTCTTACTGGTTGTTGAATTTCAAGTGATGGTTTCTAGTTTTGTTAAGATTGCTACATCAGAATAATAAGTTAATCCAAAAAAATATATGCAGTCAAATATCAAGTAAAACTAAATATAATAGTATCAGATTAAATGTTTGTCAAATTCGGTTTTAGTTTTTTTTTTAAATTCCAGTTGATTTACCAAAAACTGTAATGGGGAAGATAAGTTTAAATAATACTTTTTTGAATAATGAAAGGCGATGAAAATAATTTTGGGTAATTATAATATTACAATACAATATGTTACTCTGCTATATCTAACTGTAAAAAAAAAGAATTGTACAAAAAAAGAAAAAAGCAGTGTTATAGATTTTTAACAACTTAACTGTGAACCATCTACTTCCAAGAGAATAACTCAAGTGTAATATCTTACTTAATAATTCATGATATAATATCATTAGATAATCTGTAATATTGAATAATAAAATATTTTTATTTTCCATAAAATATCCTTTAATAAATATTTTATTTTTTTCCTGTTTAACCTCCGGTAATTACCGTTCAGATATTACTTCCGAGGATGAATGAGGATGATATGTTTGAGTGTAAATGAAGTGTAGTCTTGTACAGTCTCAGTTCGACCATTCCTGAGATGTGTGGTTAATTGAAACCCAATCACCAAAGAACCCCGGTATCCCCGACCTAGTATTCAGATCCGTTTAAAAATATCTGACTTTACTAGGATTTGAACGCTGGAACTCTCGACTTCCAAACCAGCTGACCAACCACCACTAGACCAACCCGGAGGGTTATTTATAAATTTCTGAATTATGTTTATTTTCTTTTATGTACACCAATTTTATCATTATTTCCAACTGCATTTTTTCATAGAGTTTATATGGGTTTAAAACTAAATTTTTCGCTTATATACATAACAAATAAAAAATTAGCACCATAAATCAAATTAACCACATACATTTATTGACAACTACTGAGTGAAATATATGCAAATAAACTGTTAAATCGTGTTATAGACGTCAGGGAATGATTGTTGAAAGTGATGTATCTATTTTTGTTGAAGAAAATAGACATCGGCAGACTACTAAGAGGACAGAGGGGTTTTAGGAAGGATCTGCTGCGAAAAAAGCGAATGCTTAGAGTTTGCTTTGCTGATAGAAGGCAGGTTCATTTCTCCCAATAATACTCAATTTCGTAGCACCAGTTTTCTTTAATTATTTCAGATCAGTGGCCGGCGTACAACGGGATACAAACCGTAATTATGTACACGTCACTGTTAATCGTTCTCAAAATTTTATAGATCTCTTTACTGAGGTACATACTCAGACTGTTGAAAAACTGTAGGTTATAGCAAACAAGCTGGCAGCTGAGTTGCTATATTTTCCGGAATTGAAAAACTGAAGCTATATTTCGAGACCGGTTCCTCAAACGATTAAAATATTTTCGTTTAGAGATGTTTTCATTCAAACTGTTAATTAAAGAAAATAAATTAAAAATCGTTTTTTTAAAATGATTAAATTTTATTTTATTATAAAGTAATAAGATATAAAATCAAAATAATAAATCAAATTACTTAAGCTTCCCTTCTTTTTAACGCAACTATCATAATTCATGATAATTCATTTATTCAAAATTCTTTTTGATACCATATTTAAAACGCTTATTAGATTTACTTTTTTTTTAAATTAAACATTCACACTTAATATCTTTAATCGCTAAATGATTCACAAAGCATTTTTATTAATATTTTATACTTTTCTTTTACACTTATATTATAAAACTAAAAATGAAAAAATTTCATTTTTATAACGAAGTTATAAAAATGCAGTATTGTAAAATCGCAAAATATCTAAAACAGTTGTAAAATTTTGATAATTTTTTTTTAATATTTTTTATTAAATCATTATAAAAGTTAAAATAAGAAAAAAATTCCGATAATTTTTAAGTAAATAATTTATTTTAAATTCAGGGAGCCCAAGTATGAAGAGCACATTTTTATTGATTATGATGAATACCAAAATAAGATTTAAACATCAAAATTTCGTATATTTTTTTTTGTCCTGTGAGCTTCTACTTTGTGGAGAGAATTTAGGAAAAATGAATTTATGAGGAAGAGATCACCAACAAAAAGTTAATCTAGACAGTATTGTTTAAAAATGTTGACATAATGTTTCTAAAGTAATGAACAACATTGCTTCCCATTTTGGGTCCGGAATATAAAAAAGGGGTTAAATCTATAGGTTATGAAAAAATACAAAAAAAAAACTTTTTTTAAAACATTCATATGTAGGCAAAGCTTAAAAAATTTTCTTTTACTTACGTAAAGATTTCTCTAAATAACACTCTCTTCAAAAGAGGTAAAAAAAAATAAAAATAGAATTTTCAAACCTTTTCGATTAATATAATTTCGCTTTTTTATTAGCACCATAAAGTCCAATTAATGAATATTGAATACTAAGAGAAATTTATATATATTTTTATTTTTTAATTAACTTCCCAGACGCCAACCTCTCGGTTTCCATTCTGAACAGAATATTATTAACATTTGATTATAAACAAAGTAACTTTCCTAATTATTTGTTGGTTAAACACAAATTTATATGTAATGAAAAAATTGTTCATTAGGTTTTAAAGAGCTGTCCTTCAAAAAGTAAAACGTCATTAATAGATAAATAAACAAAGCTTCTTTTAATGAATTGAATGGAACTTTTATCGACAAATTGTTCCAAGTACTACAACGAAAGCATTATATTTTTTTAATCCATCAGTTGACAAATCTATCTGAGGAATTCATTCAATAAAAATGACAGATTTCTTTTTCTGGTGTTGGATTTGATACGTTTCAATATCAGTACAAAAAAAGACGAAAAAGAAAACTATTCTCAAGAGAAAAAAGCAAATAAAGAAATGCATTTTTCTAGAGAAAATATTTTACACAAATAAGCTATTAGCCTGAAAGCACTTATTTTCTCTGTTTCTTCTTTTGCCTTTTCTTTAAAAAATGTAAATATTAAAAAAAATCTTAATTAAAAGAAAACCCTTTGTTTGTTAGTAACTATTCTATTCAATTTTTTTTCTTTGTAAATAATTTCTGGGAACGATATATTATCGTCATTGTTGGAAATTACTTTGCAACTTCTACTATACTTTGTATCTAATCTTTTTTTCTTAATTCTTCAACAGAAAGATAATACTAATTTACGTATTTCATCTCAAAATATAAAAAGATATTAATTATATTTTAAAGTATGAGAATACGTAGATTATAAATAATGTTTGTAATAGATAATTCGCTTTTCAGATTGAAAAGTTTTTAATTTATTATATTTATTGTTTTATTTTACATTTTTTATTTAGTGTAAGCTGTTTATGATGGTTTAATAAGAGGACAGATGATTAAATATTTTTAATCATAAAATCGTATTACAACAAAATTCACAAAAATTCTAGGGAGTTTTATTTGTCTAGATAATTGATGCGCTCCAGATTATTTTTGTTTATAGTAACTAATTGCTAATTTGACAAATCCTAAATTAGAAGTATAAAATTTGCGCCACCAATCTCCGTAACAGAGTGATAAAGTCTCAGCCTTGCAGCCGATGGTTCTGGGATCCAGTACCGGTCAGGTATGGCGTTTTTCATACGATAAAAAATTCCATATCCATGTCCTGCACATAAGCTTATGTAGTGATATCATCAAGCTAAAAACAATGTGTATGTACATGAACACATAAATTAATATATAAAATAAATGTATTATATATGAATATTTACAAAATGGCTTAACTTATGTAAAAATAGTAGAGTAATATTGGCTTACTGTATAGTGAAGATTTTTCTTGCGTATGATAGAATGCTGGTGCGCGTTCCTTTTTCTGT
This sequence comes from Lycorma delicatula, assembly GCF_047948215.1. Classification (NCBI taxonomy): domain Eukaryota; kingdom Metazoa; phylum Arthropoda; class Insecta; order Hemiptera; family Fulgoridae; genus Lycorma; species Lycorma delicatula. The sequence goes on from NC_134455.1 coordinate 301,306,880, forward strand.
GGGTTAATAGTACAATAATGGGAATTTTTAAATAAAATCGATCCCTTTAAATAGGTTCTTCTTGCTATAAATCAGAATACTAAAAATTAATGATAAAATATATATTCATAAATAATCAGAATTCAAAGTTTTTGAATTTTTTATCATTTTTCTTGAATATACAACATAGTTTTCTATTATTATAAAAGAAAATACTGTATCTGTTTAAACAATTATATTAAATGAGCTGCAAATATATAATCCAGTTCAGAATCTGCATCATAACTATTGCCATATATTTTGTTTTGGAGATCCACAAGAGGGCTTTGCTAAAGGTATTGGAAAAACACTTCGGCACGATTAGAAGACTGTGTGGTTTTACGCTAGAGTGAATTTCAGTGAAAAAAGTGTGACAAAAGAATGGATGTTTACAAGTGCACAGGATTTCGTAGCGTACTGACTTCCAGATTTATAAATTTAATAACAATTAATGTTTTAATATATCATAATACAAAATGAAATGCACATAAAATTTATAAGAATATGATCTACGTTTCATGAATATGATTTTTTTTTTTTGAGATCTGTTTATATATTTCTTAATAGCCTGCTTTAAATATTTTAAATTCAGTAATAACTTTAGTTTGTTTTGAAAGTCACAACTTCGTGAAGTTTTTGTTCATGGAAAGTAACTCTTTGTATGACTAATGGATCATTATTTCTATCATTATTCCAATCCCAGTCATCATCACTTTTCAGCGAACTGTCATAATAATTCTACTTACCTATTCATGATTTGATTTGACGTTATAAAATATACATAACCGTCTTTACGTAAAAGTAAAAACAAAAATTGAATACGATTGTCTTGCATTAGTTGTTTTAAATGAAATATTTAAGTTAAAATTTATTTTATTAAACGACATAGTCGTTTAAATGATCGGGTTCTAAATTTTAAACTAATATTAAATATTATGGTATAGGTAAAGTTAGTGTAGCATCAACTGTTGTCGTCATTGCTATAAGGAGAAGCAAGGAAGTCATACCGGAATTATATTAATCATAATTACACTATCAAAGAAATTGAATAGAGAAAATTACTATTTATGGCCATTATGGAAAGATATTGAGCAATACGCTATTGCGACAAGATAGAAACGAAACGCAGAACTCTATAATAAATACATGGAACGTATTCAATAGTGCTGGATCTACCGTAATGTCGCTTTGATGTGGTTGTATATTAAGCGGATGCTCGTCTATCAGTATAGGCTAACTTATCTCCTTCACTGGTAAAATGTGCAGACCAAACAACAATGTGAGAGTATTTGTATAAAAAAAAGATAGATAGATGATATCTGATATAGTCGTTCTACTTGTTCAATATTCCTTATACATTATTCAGTACGCTATACTACAACGCATTTTTTTGAAAACATATCAGCAGTTAGTAGATGAACGAAAGGCAGAAACTAATTTAAATTAATGTTTCGGTAAATATTATTTTCAACGATGTTATTGATTTTGTTAAGTATTATTATGAGACCAATTTATTTTATATAATTCATGGTAAAAAGACGTTTCTATAATTTAAAACAAAAGATAAATATTAAAAATTAAAAAAACAAGACTGCCAAAAAAACATTGCCGACAAACATTGTTCTTTAATATAGGATAATTACTAATACACGATAATTAAAGAGCGTGCGGGTTACAATTTTGAATATAGTATTTTTATATAGTATAATGGTTTTTTTTCTGTTTTTTTTTTAATTTATTCAAACATACATATTTATATTTATGTATCCGATGACATTCCCGGTAACGTAAGGATTTCAACGCGGGATCATACATTTTAATCGGTTTAGTCGTTAAGCAGCTATGGTGGAAACATACATACATAAATACGTACATACCTACACCCTAAATACATGTCACTCCTTTTTGAGCAGTCATCCCAACCCCGTAGGGGGAACACGTAACCTTGTGACGTTATCGGTTGCCATATCACCCCCTCCGTTCCGTGCCTTGAGAGTCTTTACCGAAGGTCGTCTTTAGACCCTCTAACTAATTACCTCGGCAATCATTTGCATCAGTAAAATACAATTCAAATTTTGCCTTTACATAGGCCTCAAACGGACACCTTGGCATAGCAGCCTAACATGATTCCTTTAAACATGATTCCCTTTGAGCAGTCATGTAAATGAGGTCTGTTTCAGAGTATATCAGTTAATTTTTGTTCTGTTTTGGTTCCATCGTGATTGTATATTATAATAGAAAATGCGCCGTTTGAATTCTGAAAATCGGAAGATTGGTTGTGAAGAAATAAAATTTCCTAATAGCCTTGATCTATTAGTTCGAGAGTGTACCGGAAAAGTTTATGCAAAAGTTAGCCTTCAACCTGATTTAGTCTTTATTCGGACGATTGTTTGCAGAGATGTTATAAGATCACAACATTACACTCTTAAAAAGTGGCAAAAGGGAACCGCGTTTGTTACAAGTTGATGATGATTATTGGTCTAGCCTCGCACGAGGTGTCCGCTTCACCTCACCAATTCAAGTCATACGCATTCCCCACGGAAGCCAACAATTATTAAACAGAAATTTTTATTTAACTGAAATTTCTTAATATCATTTTATTTTATTTAACGGGAATTTAATTCTATTATTTTTGTACTATAAATCATTCTATTGATTTGAATGATTCAGTTCAAACACCGCTCACATAGTGACACAGGCTCACAATTCATTAATCCAATTTATTAAAGTTTGTGCTTCAAACGGCAAATTTCCCTGTTTAGTCTTCAAAATCACTGTAAGTATTACTTCAGAGGATGGATGAGAATGATGTATTTGAATGTAAATGAAGTGTAGCCTTGTACTGTCTCAGGTCGGCCATTCCTGATATATGTGATTAATTTTAAAAAAAGAAAAATCTCTCCTACTACATAAAATTATATATACGAAATTATACCCTGTGACACTCCCGGTAGCGTAAGGATTCCAACGGCGCTCATAGGCTAAGTCGTTTCAGCCGTTGAGCTTCTACGGTAAACAAACATACTTACACCCTAAATACATTACACTCCTTTTTGGGCAGTTATGTAATTAGTCTCTATTTATACCCCAAATGAACGCTGTTCTAAGAAAGGTATTGTCTTGCTAAACTTATTTTTCTTTTACTGCTAAGTTACATTAGTTTTATTTCCATTGCAAGCATCGCCAATAAACTAATAAAAACCACTGTGTTTTAATTAATAGTAAATATTATTTATACAAAATTTTTTCATATAAAAACCATCATCAAAAAATGTTAATTCTTCCTTTTTTGTAAAATCAAACAAAATGCTTGGCTGATTCAAAAAAATATTAAAATAATATTCTGTAAACAATTACTTAATTATCTAAGAAAAAACAAAAGAAAATATTGCAGACGTATCAAATAATTTGAATATTATATTGTGGTTGATTACGAATTAAATAGGAGCATTGACAAGTTTTACACTTATCAGAAAAATTATTTTTAATAAATCTAATAATATCTTTAATATGCATCTTCTAAATGAAATAAAAGTACGAAAATAAGTAAAAATACTTAAACTTTTCTTCAGGATAGTATAAAGCAAATAAAAACAGATAAAAACATTTACGATATTAATATTATTGTACATTTTTGTGTAACTGCTTTCTTATGTGTTTTTATGTTTCCTGTTATCAAAAAAAAATTCTTACATTACAGTCTCTAACTTTTATTATAATTAACAGATCTTTTTCTGTGATTTTAATATGTTCCTTTTTATTAAAAACGTCAGACAGAGTAAATATCCTATGTACTCCACTGCAATCACCCACCAACACAAACGCATACCTAGAGACAAGCAAAATAAACTGTTGCGCTAGAACTACCTACGTATACAACTTAGGCTTAATCTATTTTTTTAAATCGATAAGTAGTGGAAGGTTACGTCCTTTCATAATCTTATCAGATCAGATTTACTAATCCTTTTTTTTTTTTTTTAATATTGTTAAGCACCCCAAGGAAACCAGCCTCCGCCTGTTAAGACATAGCATGGTCGCCTTGCAGTGCCGTGGCAGCAGTCTCTGCCCACCCTAACTGCCTCCTTTCGGAGGATCTCCCGCCGGGGTCCCCAAAGCCTCGTCGGGGTGAGCCAACCACCTCATTCGGGCAGCTAACTCCCCCCTCCGCAGTGGGGCTACCCTCCCAGTCACTATCCTACATGTAGCCGGCACGCCTTCCGCGTACCGCTACCCCCACGCGTTCCTCTCATACCTGAGGGTCCTTAATGCTATCATCGCGGAGCCCCGACTCCATTACATGGAGCCAGAACACCCTAGGCAATAAGGCTACCTCCCTGGGCCCTAATCGTCGCCACGATTCATCCCCAGCCTCCAGAATTTTTTGAGGCTTTTTTTTTTTTTTTTAGATTACTAATCCTGGTTATTCAGATCACCACGGTATTTACTGTTGATTTGAAACAGTTCTATATAATGAATTTTTTACAATATTTGGTTATTCCATAGTAATAAATGATGTTTAATGCCGATTGTTAATTTATGATAAAGAGACTCGCAAAACTTTGTATTTTTAAGTCATATACTTCATGAAATACGAACTGTTTTGAGATACGAAATGTATTATTCAACTTAATATACATCTGAAATTTAACTTGTTTATTTTATTGTGTAATAAGTAAATAAAAATTTAAGTAATTTTTTGTTCATATCTAATATATATCAGCAAAAATTTCTTATATTTTAAAAACATCTAATGTGGACATCTCATGACTTCGTTTTACGCCTATTAAATTGCATATACACACTTTTTGCTGCACTTTATTTAAACTTATTTCATTTGAAAGTGAGATACGATCCTCCAATCTTTTAATAAAGTGGACACAATTGCTGAAATATTAGTTTTTATTAACATCAAATATTTATACAATTATTAATTCAACAATCTTTCACGAAATATTAGGATAGAGTAAAAGTCTCTTTATTACTTGTATTACTAGATCAGTATTATTCGTACCTTCTTGAGTTGCTGATTAACAAAAGTTTCAGATTTATGGTGTGTCGTATAAATATAAATTAATAATAATTAAACTTCCATTTACTGACTCGTGTATACTGGTTACAAATGTTAATTTCGACCTTATGTGATAAAATATTCAGTTTCTCTTACTAAATTATTTTATGAATAATCAAAAAAAGAAAAAAAATAATCATACAGGAAAAAGAAAGGTAACATGAAGAAATATATATTTCAAAAAAAAAGGAAGAAAGAATAAAACCATTAAATGTAAAGAAAATTATAAATATAAAGAGAAATAAAATTTTAAAATCAATTTTTCAGTCACCTGTAGTTAATTTTAATGTAGTTAAAATTAAACAGAAATTCTAGCATAATTAAATAAAATTAAACTAGAAAATTAAAAAAATAATGCAATTCTAAATTATAATTTTCAATTAATATTAAATAATCAGTCGTTTCACAAATCAGTTACATACACACATATGTAATAATGACTATTAAATTACACATACACATTTTTAAAAGTACATAAAATTTTATTTCGTGAACAACTTTTGATTATTTTCATATTTTTTTATTGGTATAATTGAATAATTATTTATTATACTTTTTTTACAATCAGCGTTAATAATTATCAGTAAATAAATACATTTAAATTAAAAAAAGTTTAGAAAAATAAATTTAAAAAAAGTAGTTAAAAGAAAATTAAAGTCTAATTCGAACCGATGTGCCTTCCCCTTGTAAGATCCAAATATTTCATTAATTAAAATTTTATTTGGCTATAACTCTGGAACCAATGAAAATAACTGATACTTACGATATATCGTTGAAAAGCTCTCAATGAGGACTTATTACTGCAGTTAAGAAAAAGTCCAAAATCCAAATTGTTTTGGATTTTGGGCCTTTTTTGGACACTTTTGGTTCAGTGGATTGCAATCAAAAGGGGTGGTGTACAACTAGATGTTACAGCAATCCAAAAGCCAAACTTTCAACACCTAGGCGAATCGCTTTTGAGTTATGCGAGATAGATACATATGTACGTACAGACGTCACGCTGAAACTAGTCAAAATGGATTCAGGGATAATCAAAATGGATATTTCCGTTGAAATCTGAAAACCGAAATTTTTCGTGATCAAAATACTTTCTTTATTTCGAACAAGGAAGTAAAAAATTAGTAACAACATAACATGTAAAGAAGTGAATTGTAATGGTATTTTAAATATCCCACTTATTATTTGGGCAGATGTACAAATTTTTATAAAATTAATTATATATTCATTATTATAATACTTTGATCTCAGTGCATGTCGATTTAAAAAATAATGTGTAAAATAAATTAACATTTAAAGAATGATTGTTGTAAAGAAGCGTTTGTTTCAACCCAAGAAGTGAAAGAAAATATATAAATGTTATGTATGTAATATGAAGACGAGCTCTGAATTAATTCATTTTGCATTTGATAATTTTAAATTTGATATTTAATTTTCATTAATTGATATTTTTTTAAAACTTTGATAATCTTATTCTTCTTTAATGTTCTTAAAGATACTTTTATAGTAGTATGATTTAACAAATAGGAGTGTGTTTATTGTAGTTAGAAATTTGAAATTATCTAAATTATTTAAAGCATAATTGGTCGTAAAAACGAAAAGATTTAAAAGATACGAACTTCTTACAACAATATAATAGAATTCAAATTAACAAAAATCCCAAGATTCTACTTAAACGATGTTAATTTTATCTTAGCAGATAAATATAATTATCCCTTAAACATAATTAGCCCAACACTTCGACACGTACTTGTCTGCTCAGATTCCAAGAGTGCCCTACAAGTGATTACTGATATGTACTTAGATCTGGCACGTTCTCACTTACACCACATAAATACTTCAGTGATACGTACTCTAGACACCCTATTGTATGTGGCATTCAGAGTGCTATGCAAGTAACTAACGTAATACAACTGTGAGCTTCTGCTGGATCCCCAGCCACATTGGAATTTCAGAAAATGAGAACGCTGATAGTGCAGCAAAAGAGGCTTGTTTACAGCCTCCTTTCACCAATCGCGTTGTTTCATTTGATTTCTGAAGAGGATGATTCATGATGAGTGGAAAAGTGAATGGAATGCTACCATCAATAATAAACTTCGTCCAGTTAAGAATATTGTGTCACCGTGGATCTCCTTATGCAGAAATAACCATCGAGAGGAGGTTATTATTTACCGTTTGCGAATAGGGCACACTAGACTCACTCATGAGTATCTCAGACAGAAACAGATGAAGTTGTTTGTGTTCGTTGCGACTACCAAGTGCACTACATCCTTGTAGAGGACTGTATTTGTTATGCAGTGTTATGTCGCAAGTTTAAACTAGAGGTTGACATGCGAAGTATCTTGGGGTACATTAAAACAATGTTATCTAACCTTTTACGATTCTCAGGCCGTGTCCGTTTATATTCAAATATTTGAGTATTCAGTAGTAGCTATTAGTTATTTATACCATTTGGCATATAGCAGATGGTAATTTTATTATTTTCATTTAGATTGTTGATCTAATATTTCGTTGTGTTTTTGTTTCAGTTTTTGGGATTTTAGATTTTAATTTAATTTTTTATATCTATTTAAATAGTAAATAAATATCGTGTTCGGGCGCTGATACGACACTTCGTTTTACGCGAAGAAAAAAAATTTATGTTAACAAAAACATTGTTCTTCGGGCAGAGTGCTATTCTCTGCAGCGGAGGAAATTTTCAGCAGTTTATTTAATTAATTTTTACTTGATTTTTTGTGTTTGATACTTTCTAAAATATTTAACTATTTTCTTTTAGCTATTAAACATTTTGTTTGATCTAATATATACTTAATATCTGCCACATTTTGATATATTTTTTTTAATAAACTTCGAAATTCTTACGTCTTTAATTAGTCTCTGTTGACTTTATTCATACGATTCTGCTCACAATCAAATTCTCTACAGGTTTTTTGAAAATTTTAATGTGCTTATTACTCATTTAATAAAGTTATTTTACGCCAAATATAAAATAGTGTGTTTCTCAACCCCAATCTTTTTTTCTATATTTTAAAGCTACCAAAAATTCAGTTTTGTGATGTTTTATCCGATTTTCGAGGTCAATTTGATATTAAAACATTGAATTTAGCGTTTCATTTAGCTTCATTAATTAGTATCGGATGGCAAACTTTTTGCCAACCGATACTAATTAATGAAGCTTTTTCGAAAGTATATTTGTATGAACGAACTCTTTTCCTTATTTTCAGCAATAAAAATTGTCCTGAAATTTGTTATGTTTGTTTGTGAATCGTGCTCTATAAAAGCGCTATAAAATACATTCTTAATTAAAAAATAATAAAAGGAAAGTTAGAGAGGAGGGTACACGAATTGATCTTCAGAAAAAAATTTAAGAGAAATTTGACAATGCAGATACTATTTAAGGAGAAAAAATAAATATTCACCAGTGAAATTGTTTTTTTTTAGTAGAAACCAAACATACTTGAAACAAAATCCTTAATGTAATAAATTTATTTCTAAGAGGAAAATTCATTTTGTGAATTAGAGTAAAACAAAAGTAATAAAATGTAACAGAAAGAAGGAATAATGGGGATCACGTACTAACACGGATGAGATGAACGTAATATAACAGAATTATGTTATTTACTAAGTGAAATTATAAAGAATGAATGAGATAATTTAGTGATAAAAATCAATCTGGCACGGGCAAGTAGAGCTTTGACGCATAAAAGAAGATTGCTTGCGTGTAATAGATTTAATAACAACAAAGATAATCTTAAAATAGGAAAACCAGAACAGAAAAGAAGAGGCATTTGAAATAATTGCTTTCTTAAAATAGAATGCTTTTATGGTTTGTTTTTTTTATATTCTTTCTGAAAATACAATTTAATCTGTTGTTTTTCTTTTATCTATAACCAAAACTTTTAATTTCCGAGAAAGTATGTAAATTAACTAAACAATATCAGCTCGCTATAAAATACTTCAACTTTTTAATTACAGTTTTTTAATTTTTATTCCTGCTATATAAACGTTTTAAAACGGACGATAATTATAAATATCAAAATTCTTTGAAAAAATGTTTACTATTACTTTTAAAGGGAATCGTATTTAGATAATAATTTATTTAAATAGTAACACCTTTTACTTTACATATTCATTAAATTGCAAGCAATAGTTTTGTTGGTGTCAGCACATTTAAGTTTCCGAATAACAGTTTTTATTACTTCTGGTAAGAAACAAGAGTGACTTATATTTCTTCATAATAGAAAATTTTTCTAAAATGTACTTTCTGGAAAGCTGTCTTTTGTTCTCTGTAAGTTGTGTGATTGAGATGTTTTTTTTAGTTTTTGAGTAGACTTAGTAGCACTTTTTTTTAAACTTTGATGATGTACAAAACTGTTACTGTCTACACGTGAAATTTTATATTCAGATAACTTATTATTCTTTTTTCTTATTTAATTTAAAAATTTAATCAAATAATTTTATACGTGAGGTGCAGTTAAGAAAGATCATTGAACTTTCCAGTATTTGGAATAATTTTTACGTTGATTAAAATTAAATTTCGTTTCTAAATATGATGACAAATTACGTTGAATGTTGTAGATTAATTTAATTAATTGGCCCACAGTTGCTTCACAAAACCAAAAGAAATCAGTTCATAATAAGAAGCATTTTCTGAACATCAAAAAATTACAAAAAAATATGTTATTTGCCATCTGATTTATATCATAGAGCTTACTGTAGAACGCATCCAACAAAGTGGTTAAGAAAACGGTATCACTATTTACTCTTCAAATGTTTTCTAAAAAAACTTAATCGCATTTAATAATATTGGGATTTAAAGACTTCTTCAGCTCTACAAGCTTTAAAAGAACAATTTCTTAAATCAATATTATTATTATTATTATTACTTTTTTTACTAAAATAGCGTACATCACTACTAGATCATTAGCTCTTTTTTTTTTTTTTTTAACCTCCGAGTCCACAGTTAAGCATTACTTCAGAGGATGAGATGAATGATTTGTAGCGTGTGTGAAAATGCCATGGCTGACCGGGATTCGAACCCGGGACCTCTGGGTGAAAGGCCGAGACGCTACCACTCGCGCCACAGAGGAGGTCATTAGCTCTTGGCACAAATTAAAAGCACTCCCTCTCCGATGAAATTGACTACGTCAAATGCCAGTCTTGTCAAACAGGTCATCCAGATGAACAGACTTGTCACAAAACAATAAAACCCCAGATAAATATTAGGTGACAAGAGTGTATAGGGTTGTTACTTAAAATTTGTAATCTATTTCTGAAGAAATGTCGTTAAAATATCAAAACGGGTGTAAAGGACCCGTAAATGTTAAAACACATCCTTAAATAAATTCGTGAAGTACACTAAAAACACCAAAACTCAAAATTAGAGAAAACAAATCACAGTTAAGACACAAACACAATTAAATTGGTTTCAACGAATTAGTCATGATAAGAATGAATCATAATGGCTCTAATAAACCGCTTCCTCTGAGAAACTTGATCATTTTCTTTTTTTCTTTTATTATTATATGATAGATCATGAACCAATTTTCCGGTTAGATTGAGCCTCATTCTGAAGTCTCTGAACAACGTACACTCTTCTATTTCACTATGAGATATGTGTTACAGGTTCCACACGTTGGTCTCTGTTCTCCTATTAGCATATAGGCAAGTCTAGTGTGACCTATTCGAAGTCTTGTAAAGGCTACTTTTTCTCGACGAGTTAGACTGTTTTTTTTGTTTTAATGGGAAGTGAGGTATTCTTAACGCAATTAAGCCTCGTACCGGGTTGGTCTAGTGGTGAACGCGTCTTCCTAAATCAGCTGATTTGGAAGTCGAGAGTTCCAGCGTTCAAGTCCTAGTAAAGCCAGATATTTTTACACGGATTTGAATAATAGATCGTGGATACCGGTGTTCTTTGGTGGTTGGGTTTCAATTAACCACACATCTCAGGAATGGTTAAACTGAGAATGTACAAGACTACACTTCATTTACACTCATACATATCATCCTCATTCATCCTCTAAAGAATTATCTTAACGGTAGTTACCGGAGGCTAAACAGGAAAAAAAAATTAAGCCTCATAGTAAGCGCACCCAACCTCTTTATCCATTCCTTTCGTGTGACCTATTTAGTGTAGTTTTTAAGGTCATCTAATGGAACTAATGCAATATCGACTTGTTTGCTGTTTGCCGCTTGTTTGGCTGCTTTATCAGCTGTTTCATTACCAGGAATACCGACGTGGCCAGGTGTCCATATCAAGATGCATTGTTTGCAGTTATCGTTAAGGTTTTTAAATGCTGCCAATATATCCTGAACAAGTGCATCTTGCGTGAAGCCACTTCTTAAAGCAGTGGTTGCACTTAAGGAATCGGAACAGAGAAGCATTCTCTCTTCGTTGTAATGTCTGACATAATGAACAGCTTGCTGAATTGCATGTAACTCTGCTGTGTAGACACTGACTACTGCAGATAAACTCCAAAAGTAGGATTCGTCATATATGACCATATATGAGCTACCAACGCCGTTCGCAGTCTTCGACCCATCAGTGAATACATGGGTGAAACTTTTAAATTTTGCAGTAAGTCGTCGAAAAGCATGTGGAATATAAACGTCTGGTGATCCCTGCTCTATCTTCTCCTTTAAGTCTATGCGGCTCTCCACCGAAGACATCGACTACGGGGGGGGCTTCTCTTCTGGAGACCGGGAGAACTTCTGGCAGATTCTGGCCGCAAAGTACTCGGTATGATGATTGACCGAAAACTCAGCTTTACTCAGCAGCTTCGGAGAGTCGCCGACATAGCTGGGAGAGCCATAACTGCTCTCAGCCGGCTCATGGCGAATGTCGGCGGACCGTAGGCCAGCAGATGGCGATTGCTGATTTCCACGGTGCATTCCGTCCTGTCCTACGGAGCAGAAAAAAGGGCCCAGAAATTAAGTCGAAATAAACCGGAAGCGGCTCGCGCATGTGCAACTCATAGTGGCTTACAAGTCGCTTCCGCCTATCAGACGGTTCCCGAGCCTGCATTACTGGTGGTTACCGGCGTCATACCCATTGCTATTTTGGCAAGGAAGCGTCAGGCGACCTGCAGGAGGCGACGGGCAGAAGAAGACCGGGAGTCTATTGCCAACGAGGAACGCACTCGCACATTTCTCGCATGGTGAGAGACCTGGGACCACGAGAACCGATGACGATGGACCGCAAGGCTTATCTCTCTGGTCAGACCGTGAACTAAGCTGCAACATGACCCACTTTTTAACGGATCACGGATATTTCCATGCTTACCTCCATGTCATAGGGAAAGCTCCGTCTCCCGACTATCTCTACTGCCCCGGTGTACGGTACGATGCTGATCACATCTTTTTCAAACGTGCTTGATGAGCGGCAGATCGAGTAACACTAGAGGCAGATCTCCGATTACTGGGCCCCCACAACGTGGTTGCAATGATGCTCCGTTATCTGAACAGCTGAGAAAGTGTAGCCCGATTCGTCGGCAGCATTATCAGGACCAAGAAGGGTGACCTGGATAGCTCTGAAAAGTAGGTAGCGGCCTTCTCAGGCTTGTATAGGAGAACTCGGCCGAAAGTAATGAAGTAAACGGTTCCGCGTCGGCAGTCTGCTGATGGTGATTAGATAATACCATCAGTGGGAGCCCGACACTCCGTGCGTAAATGCATTTCCGTCTCCCTCAGCAAAAAAAAAAAAAAAAAATTATTTATAATCTACCCATGAAAAAATTATAATTATAAAAATATTTATTTAACATCTGACTACTAACAATATGAGGATAAGTTTTCAATGCATAAAGAAAATTAACTTTCCTAATGTAATAATATTACTGTATTAGTTAAAAAAATCTGATGTTGACAACACATGACTTCCTTGTACGCCTATTAAATTACATTTACACATTCTTTTAAAATGAAAAGTACATAAAATTTTATTTCATTAAAAACTTTAATTTTTAAATTATTATTCATCATATTTTTTTTTTGCAATGAAAATCAATAATTATTAATAAATCAATATATTTAAATTAAAAAAACGTAAAAAAAGGAGATGAAGTCTGATTCGAACTGGTGTGACTTCCCCTAAGATCCAAATATTTAATTAATTAAAAGTTTGTTTGGCTATAACTGTAGAACCAATGAAAATAAGTATCATTTATATATCGTTGAAAAGCTCTCAATGAGGGGTTATTACTGCAGTTAAGAAAACATCCCAATTGTTTTGGATTTTGGGCTTTTTTGACACTTTGGTCTAGTCGATTGCAATTAGAAGTAAAATTGCACAATTAGAAGTTACAACAGTCCTAAATTCAAAATTTCAACATCCTACGGCTAATCATTTTTGAGATATGCGAGATATATAGGTACGTACAGACGTCACGCCGATACTAGTCAAAATGAATTCAGGGATGATCAAAATGAATATTTTCGTTGATATCTGAAAATCGAAATTTTTGGCGATATACTTTACTTAAGGAAGTAAAAATTTAATGAAATAATGATGATTTTTTTTACAAATAATTGTATATCGAATTGCATATTCGACGAATTGAAGTTAATTTTTATTTGGTCTCTTTATTACTTAGCGATGGATTGTTCTACTTAAATGTTGCAGTCTACAATTCAAATAAAGTTCATTTTACGCATTGTTTCAAAGATAAGAAGAAAAGATTAATAATGAATAGAAAAGAATAACAACTACTCTTAGGAATTTCTTGCTTACATTTCGATTGAATTTTTCCTGATCTACTTACATCCCTAGGTAAATATGTGTCTATCTATATTATCAAGAAAATGATTTTTTTTTCTATTTTATACTTTTTTGTAGAGGTACTCGAATTTTAAGATAAATATTGTTATTTTTTATTTGAATTTTAAGATTTAAACTTTGTTAAACCTACTTCTTAAGAATTTCAATGAATAATATTAAACTTAGTATTATTAATATTCAAATTATAAATTTTGAAGTCGAAACAAATTAAATGTTAGTAGTAATTTGCCGATATTTTTAGTTGATGTCATATTCTTAAACTTGAAATTAAAAAAACATTAAATAATATTTTTAATTTTTAGATGGTTTTATGTTAATTTGTTTAACTGGAATCTAATTATACGTATTAAAATTATGTAATATCTCATTGAAAATTATTTATCTTAACTGCAGGTTATGTATTTTAGTAAATTGAAGCAAATAACCGTCTAGTCCGTTTTCCTAGAAAACCTTCGCTAATGACACCACAGTTCACAGTACCTGATATACTTAATATACTGTAACAAGACCGATATAACGGACCTGAGCAACGGATTCCTCCCAATTAAGAAGAAAGTAGTAGAAAAATATAATAATGGGAGGAAACGAGAAAGGGGCTAAAAGAAACCCTTTTGTAAAGGTAACAGGTCCGTGTAACAATCGTCCTTTGTAATACTGCCCGTTGACACACCTTAACAAATTTTCTTCTGTGAAAAGAGTTACCGGATCCAGGTTAGGAATGCATGGGAATGAAAGGGCTCGGTCAATCGTTCTCAACTAGGGTCTGAACTTGCAAGTAAAGAGGACAGGAATATAAATGGATAGGATAAAGTTCTGCCAGCCGCCGTCAGGCTCGCACTGATGGTAGTGCGGGGTTCTTACCCGCTAAAAAAACCTCCCCTCTTATCATGCAGGGCCGGATCTAAGCTATATGGTAGGTACAGCCCTGCATTATCACCCAGGTACTCTACTATCCAAATCTGGATAACCGGAAGGCATCCCTAGGGGACGATCGACCAGCGATGACTCCGAAGAACCCCCGACGCCTACCAAACCCCCCCCCCCCCCGAACCATTTTTTGATCCCCCGTAATCAAACTCCATCGATTAGCATCTGGTCAGCCTGTCGTTGCCTCTCCTCATTGGCCTTCTCTCCTATCATTGATATGAACGTAGTCGAGATACATTCCGATTTGTTGCTATTGCTGAGCATCACCTCGATTATATTGTTAGCTTCCCCCACACCCTAGCCCTCGAGCACTACTAGAGCTCTATGGCGCACTACTAAGTCGCGCCATCTAGGGCAAAAGAACGCCATATGCTCTGCTATATCCAGTCCGTCGCAATCATGACAGCGACTTGTATGGCATCTGCCCATCCTCTACAGATAGTCCCGGAATAAACATCCATGTACAGACAGCAACTGAGTGAATACGTTGCCTGTGTTACCATGCTTTCGCTCCCCTCAGTTCCAAACGTCGCTGATGAGTCCATAGGTCAACCCTCCTTAGTCTGAATCCCGCCAAACCACGTAGAGACCGTCAGTTGCTTTCTTTTCGTCCTGTCCAGCCATTATTGAAGCTCTCATTTGTACTTGTAAGTTTAAGGGCGGCACCCCATCCCAACCCCGTAGGGGGAAGACACCCACATTGTGACGTTACCGGTCGCCACACCCTCTCCCCGTTACGAGCCCTGAGGGGCTTTACCGGAGGGCGGCACACCAGCTATAATTGATGCCGCCTCTGCCTTGGTCGTACGATACCCTGCGATGATACGTATATTTAGCCTACGTTCTTGCATAACCAAGCGCCTCAAGTTCCTGGCCCTCGACAACGCTCCCAGCCAAACAGGAACTCCATATAACACCACCAAAGAGTGCACACTGGTCAACAGTTTTCTCTTCCCCGTCTGAGAACCGCCCTTTTCCTCCTTTTTGCTGAGCGCCTGCGCCACATTTTTGCCCTTTCTCGCCGCATCCACAACATGTATAGTAAAAAACTGGTGGTTGTCCAGCCACACGCTTAAATACTTCGCGACTGGGCTAGGATAGACCATCGTGTTTTGATTATAACACACACTTCACACTTTGCAGCTTTATGGCCATTCTCCCGCACATGAAACAGCTCAATGCTTTCTCCCTCTGGCACACTCTCCAATTAATCCAGCCTATCTGTATTCTCTTAACCTCGGATAAACTACGTGCTACAAACCCAGGCACCATTATCGTGACATTCTGCGATCCTCCGTAAACCGACCGCAAGGATATAACTCTCAAATCCGCTTTCATGCAGCTAGAATATCCCCCCACCAACTTGACCACCTCAGTAGCTGTAGCATCATGTTCTAAATCTTTTATATAACAGTATACAGGGTGAGCTCGTCGACCGACCTCTCTGACCTCAACTCCTTCAACATTTTGTCTGATGGCCTGCTGTAACAGACTCGCTTGCTTTGCCTTGACTCGTATTTCTACTTCATCGGCGTTCTCTTTTCTAATTAATTGCACTTCAGCCACACTATTGTCCACTCCTTCCTTTACACATTTGAACAGTACAGTGAAGCTTTGCCCCTCAGCACTGATCGACAATGTACGTGACGGCTCACCTTGCCTGGTCACCTTCCGCTCTCCAGTAGACTCATCAATGTATAACATCCGCTCCTTACCAGCCCGTCTACCATCGCACTCAAGATGGTAATCTTTTCAAGATGGCTTCAGTTCTACCAGCCGGAGACATAAAAGGAGCTTCCACTCTCATATCTCCTAGTTTCCTGATGCTTCTGAAGCAGTCGGCTAATATCCCGTCTGCATCCTCTGAGTTGACTACTATCGTATAGATAGTACCTCGCACATCTATTTCCTCCCCGCCGAATACATCCTCGGCCCCACGACTGTCAACCAATAATAGTCCACTCTTAATCTCAGACTTGTCCTCCATTCTCCTGACACTTGACGCTATCCGATAAGCCCTACTCGTCTGTTTACCTGCAGTAAGTCACAGATCATGTATTAACACAACGTCTCATCCTTCCTTGTCTCTGAATGAAGTATCAGCCATTTTCACTATCTTGAAAATTTCCTCACTCCAGTGCTTGGCATCAAGTATAGGAACCTCGTCGTCATCAATGCCCTCCTCCAATTTCCTGATTACATCGTCAGCTGCGATTTTGAGTGTCTGAGTGGCCTTATCATACCCTGGCCTTATTCCCGCTCTACAAAGACTGCATGACCTCTGATTCTCAGACCCCTTTGTCTGTGCGGTCGCTTCTATCTTTCGAGGTAGTTCATCCAGCCAATCAGTGGAAATAATCAGCCTAACCCGCTGCACCAAACCAACCAGGGCCGCAGACGTGGACTTGTCATCCTGCTTAACCTCAAGACACGGTTTGACAAACAGCTCAGCTTAAGAACATAGATCGTATAGGACAGTTGCAAATACCGTGAACAGCAGCTCCGGGCACGCATCCTGAGCCCCACAGTCCTGGAGATCAGGACAAGAATCATCACCGGGTCAGCAGTCAAAGTCATAGAACTACTACCACTATCCGTACACGATCTCCGCTTGATGGTAGACGATGACGGTGTCAGCGGAGACAGTGATTTCTATCGCTTAAGGCTAGATTTGCCTCTAAACACAAACTCTTCCATTTCAATCACACAACGGTGCGTGAGATCGGTACTATCATCCCCCGAAGAAAAGTATGAACCAGCGTACTCCGCTATGGCAATCCGGGTTTCCAACTGAGCAACCTATCTTCTTTCCTCTTAAAATGCTTCTTCCGACTGGTATTCTCTGATACCACCTTTAATGAGCTCGAGCAGTGGCCCTTACTAGAAGGTAAACCAGTGCCTCGCACTAGACTCAGAGTCATCAGACGAACATTTGCGAGGTCTACAACTCCGCAACGGCGTTCACGCTCCCCTCGAGATCGGACGGCAGTTCTCCGATATTGAACGGAAGAAACGAAGAGGATAATCTTCCAACGCCAACAGTAACAACAAACAGCTGTTGTAAAACTATGTAAATACAGAGTTTTACCAACTAAAATAGATGTAAAAGGGCAGAAAATGAATATAAATATGTATAATTATAATATTTATAATGAATATAAATAAATAAAAAAACAACACCCAACCCAACAAAATATAAAGAAGTAAAAACAGAATCAAAAATAGTCACTGTTAACCTACGTTGCTACGGTAAACAACTCAGATGTAAATAATTTAAATTAATTAAATTAATAAAACAATAAAAATGGGAAATAAAAACACGAAACAGAACTCAAACCAAAAAAAAAAACAATAAGAAACAAAAACAAGAACAGTAAACCGAAAGAACGACGAACACTAGCATGGAGTTAAAAGAAACATACATAATCACCATGGAACGGCATTAAATTATCTGTTGTTTATTAATATCGTTTTTTATTATAATTATTTTTATTACTGTTGCCTTTATTGTTATTAAAAAACCTAGCTTTAATTCAGTTCCAAACATACCTTAAATGCTCTTATTTGTGGCCTAATTAAAATATTTTTCAAGAGATTTACAGCAGGAAGGACCATCAATTTATTTTTAGGGACAGAAAACACTCTTAACTAAACCAAATGAAATATTATTAAATTCAGCGGAATTAACCAAACAAGAACATGCAAATAAAATAGCAGTTGTGTAATAGTTGAGTATATTAATAGTTGTGTCCTCGAGCTGACTGATTATGTTTAAATATTGAATATATTGTTGGATATATTGCAATATTATTACATTATATATTTAATATTAACGAAATAGACGATAATATAGATGCTAGACGATAGACTATTAATGCTATTAATAGTTCTGTAATAGTAGTTGAGTATTACACTCAATAACTGTATTGATTCAAATTAATAAAATATTGGTTAGATTATATATAGAACAATCAGTGTTTTAAATTATATTAAAAATCGAATTTTTGTGTTAAAAAATATAATAATAATAAATTATTAATTGCAATCTCATAATATAATTAAAAATATTCAGTATTCACGCTGAAAGTTACAAGAAAAGGAATCGAACGAATGAATGAAATGTTGAATTAGATTTCGTCTGAATGGCACTATGAAAAAGTGTGGTAAGGCATGATATAAAATCTTTCAGTCAGTATATTGCTAACTCGATCAACAGTCACGGTCAACTGAAAATACCAGGGATTGCAATATCCGTTCTCCTTTATTCCTGCTTCTGCACAGCGAATTCATCAAAATATAATATTGTAAAATAACAGTTATTTCTTTTTCATTTTTTTTCTAGAAATGTTCTATTAAAGATAAAAATTAATTAATTACATACACATCATTACCCATAAGTTGTTTTTTTTTTTGCTATTTTGGATCGTGCTTTAATTTTTTTAAATTCAATTTTTGATGTTTATTGTTATTAGTCTCCGTAAACAGTAGACTTCGCCCATTTTCTACTTAATGTAACAAATTGAGGTCTTCAACGAAATTGAAATAAAAAAAATTAAAATAAAGTACAAAACGAAATAGCCGGACGTGTTATATAAAACTGATTCAATGGTGAAACCACTCATTACTTTGTTACGAAATCGCACTTCTAGGCGGTAACTTGAATTTTGCCTAACAGTCGATGTTCTTTTATTTCGCTACACTGAACTCCATTTTAAAACAAAAAAACTTTTATAAAAATTGTTACACCAATTTTTATATCTTTCTGGCAAATAACCTAAAAATGATAAACTTTAAAATTTAAGTTTTAAAATAATTTTAGGTGTAGTTTCACAAGTAATCTCTATGTTAAGGTTAAATTTTAAATACGTTGATAACTTTAATGAAAGTGGGCCAGTTTAGTTACAAAGTACAATATACAAAACATATTTTAAAAGTTCAAGTTTAATTTACAACTTATTCTATTAATAATATTTAATTAATTACATTAATGTTTATAATTAATATAATTAAATCGCTGCAACACACTCGGTAAAATAAACTCAATCTTACTGTGGGAAATAGGCTTGGACGTCTTGTATGTGTGTTTTATATGTCTTAGGAGACAGAATGTATCATCAGTCACCCGATATAAACTATATCCCGCATGATATTTTAATACCGTCTGGAGTAGAGTGACAATATTGTAATATCGCCTATTTTGTTAACATTAAATATATAATCTAATAATATTGCGATATACCCATCAACATATTCAGAATCTGAACATAATCAATGAGCTCGAGGACACAATTCGCCAATATTCTAGAAGAACCTAGGTTAATTCAGTTCCAAACATACCTTAAGTTAACTTATTTGTAGCCTAATTAAAATATTTTTCAAGAGATTTACAACAGAAAGCACTATCAATTCAATTTGAGGAAAATAAAAGATTCTTAACTAAACCAAATGAAATATTATTCAATTTAGCGGAACTAATTGAACAAGAACATCAATTCAATATTAGTTGACTGTAATCAAAAATAGAGTAACAAAATGGTCTTGACAATACTTGTTTTAGGAGGAACGATGTTTACTGATTTAAAAGTTGTATTGGTTTTCTGCTAGGTCCGGTTATTTCAGGATTAATAATCATCATATCATTTTAGGTAATGAGTATCACTACCTTATGATATAGTAATGACTATCATTTTAGGTCCGTATCATCTTAGGTAATGAGTTTCTTTAAAAAAAAGAAACTTTCTCAGAGACATAGCTTATTTCACATGCATACTTGTGATTTTATGAAAATTCAGTTTTTCAGTATTACATTCCTGATATTTTTAAAGGTTTGAGGCATAAAAATTATAATATTATGCCAATTAGATTCATTGTTAAAAATTATTTTAAAAAATAGTAATGACTTGCTTAATAATGTATGAAACAGTTACTTTCATTACCAGATTAATAGGATTCTCCTCTAACTTAATAAACTCAATAAGTTTGCTGAATTTTAAGCTAAGCCAATAATAAGTAATAAAATATAAGATGAAATAATAAGTTTGAAATAATCCAGTCAGTTCTTGAATACATAGTAAACGCTAAAAATGTTTTTAGATAAACACAATATGAAAAACTTGCTGTAGATATAATTTATTAAAAAATAATGCAACATCGGTAAATACGTCCTTTTTGGTAAATACGTTGTAAAATGAATTAGATAAATTCAATTTATTATAAACGTAATTCAGTAATCCTTTTTTATATTTAGTATGTTTTTATTTTTTTAGTGTATTCCCTTCAAAATTTCTTTTGTGAAATAAAACATATTTTGAACCTAGTTAGATATAAATATTTCGTAAAAGAAAAGATGAGTTTAATTTCATTTTGATTACGTGAGTAAAACTTAACGTAAAAAGATATAATTTTATTGGAGAAAATACGAAAGATAGTAACATAAGTGTGGATGAAAAGACGTTTGAACGGAGAAAAAGTATTTTAAATAATCTTATAAAAAGAATATTATAACAAAATCAGTAAAAGTTCGTTTATATTACGTTCGTTTTACAAAAATCAGAAATATAAAACCGAAGTGAAGAAAAGAAACTTTAGCTTTTTAAATAATAATAACAATAATGTTTCATATAAAAACATTATTAACTTTTCTGTGAAATTAAAATAAGCAAAATTCATCTTGAAAATTTTAAAATTACTTTTTATCTTTGTTTGATATGCAGTTCTTTCCATTTTTTTTTTTTTTTAATACACACAAATTTTTTAATTACATTTTTAAATCTAGCTTGGTTAAATGTAATAGATACAAATTCTCCGCTTTTAAATAAAATAAATTTCATGGATTCTTGTTGCTGTTTACTTCCTAGAAAATATTTTTTTTTACATCTTTAACAATTATGTTAAGTAGAAAATATGAGAAAAACACGAAAGAGGGAGAGAAATAAGATAAAATTAAAGCTTTCTCAGTCAATCTTAAGTTTTTAAATTTAATTTAAAAACACGATTTTTTTTTCTTTAGTTATTTGGTTTGTTTAGTTCTTTTACTTATTTCCTTCGTATTCTGCACCTTTTCCCTATCTGCAATAATCTATTTCATATGAGATACTTATCTGTTTCAATTTATATTCTAGTTTCCGCCTTTTTTTGCTTGTTCAATCAATTACACTTACTTTTAGAATCCACATGGCTGTTTGTGTCATTAAGACCCCCACAAATTATTTTATGATAGAGTTGATAAAATATTTCTTGATATCTCCGACCGATTCGATTTAAAAGTAATTTCTTATTTTTCTTGCCCAATTGGTGAAAATACTATATTTTTATAACAGTAGAAATATTTTAAATAGTTTTTTTTACGCAGTATCTCCTTAAAGCTCTTCAAGTTTATTTTTATTCTTAATTCAAACTATAAAAAATTTTGCTTCTGGATAAAATAAAATTATCTTTTTATTTTATACTTTTGTTTACTTTTCAAAAAATAATTGATGTTAACAAATGTAAAAATAGCTCGTTGGCGTTACATTGATGTAAAACAAAAATACGACGTTTTCCCTTTATTTTTTGTTCTTACTGAATTTTCTATTTTTAAAGAAAATCCAAAATATTTTTATCTCGTAAATCTGTTGAAATCTATTGAATAATTTTAAAAAAATACTGTAGTTTCTGTTTTAACAGATAAAGTTTTTACTGGGTATTTGGATATAATCCGTACATTTATTACACTAATATTTCATTCAATAGAATAAATTAATTACAAATAAATTTTATTGTAATTTATAGCATAAAATTGTTTAATTATTTATTTTATTTTAAGGCATCCCACTAACAATTAATATAATATTTTCTTGGAGGGAATCTTGGTTAAATGAAAATAAGAACAATAACACAAGAAAACCTTTAAACAGTGTACAAAAGGAATATCAACATTTTAAAGATATTTAATATCTTAATAGTTGAAGAAAGAATTTATAGCATCATGGTACACAGTGTGATGTTGTATGTTGCGGAAACATTACACTCTAAGAAAGGGTTTAGATCGAAGTTACTGGAAACAGAGATGTATGGTGGTGAAATACGAGAAAGACTAGACTGGACGGAGTTAGGAATGAAGATATAAGAAGATGGAGAGAGAGAGATTACGGATGATATCCTGCACAGACAGTTTTGGTGATTTGGGCATGTGTGTAGGATCGATGGATGGATGAATTAAATCTTCTTAAGAGGATTTTCGAACGGGTGCCAGTGAGAATAAAAAAGGTTAGACACAACTGAAAGGATGAAAGAAGACAGTGTAAGAGGCAGTGAAGAACAGAAATATGGCACTGGAGGATGTAGAAGATCGATAGAGATGAAAATGGGTGCAAAAAACGGCGTCATCTAAGAAAAATACGCTAAAAGTAAAAATAAGTAATATTTCTGAATTTACACTAACGAATCACAAACAGAACGAAACAGCAAGTCTAACAGTTTTGGCTTACAAGTTTTTATGTGATCATCCTGTCCCGCGTAGGGGAAGACACCTGTCTTGTGACGATTTTGGTCGCCACACCACGCGCTCCGTTCCTAGCTATGATGGGATTTAATGGATAAATCGGATTTAATGGATATAATCGACGTTCGTTCCATTCTTCAATCAGCATATCAGGAGTAATTGATGCGACTACTGCTTCAACCCTGTGTCTCAAATCGAGTACATCATTAGGTAGCGGAGGCGCATACACAAGATCCTTTATAAAACTCCAAAATGAAAAATTACATAGGAGTCAGTTCAAGTTACCATGGCGGCCACGCAAACAAGCTTTATCATCGAATCCATGCCGACCGATCCAGCGGTTGGGGAAAACGTTAATTGACCGATCTCATACACAGTTACCTTAGTGAGAAGACGCACCATTTTGTGTATAAATAGAATTCTCTGCTCCATCCTGTATTTAAGGAAAGACCAAATACGCAGAATATTAAAATAAGCAACTTTTACGTTTGCTTTAGCAAAACAGAACAGCCCGTAAACTTGCCATCGGGATACTATACAGAAAACATTTAATTTTGTTAAGTCTGTTTCATATTTTTAGATTTCACGTGGATTTTCTGATCCCTACATGCGGACATCCAAGTACGGTAACACTAAGTAAGTAACATACTAATTATGGACCACTAAGATGAAAGAAATGTTGACTCATCACTAAATATAATCGAACAAGTAAGTCGTCATCCTCTTGCTGCAACAATTCGATTGCGGTAAGCTTCAAATCCGGTAACATATGTAAATTATGGACGCATACGTTAGAGTTTCCACTCTGCCCTCACCGCCATTGCTAGTTCGCGGCTGACCTTCCTAACACCTTTTTTAAGACTACGAGGGAAAGCCTCCCTGACTTCAACATTTTCTTGATACACCCTCAGTTGTTACCAATTTTTATTCCCTCTACAGAAACATCCCGTCGTCTCAGACTTATTATGCCATTGATCAATGTTACTGTCATTCGGAGAATCGCAAATAAATTTAACAGTGCGTTCTACGGAATCGTAACTTCTGATCCACATTTTGCAAACTCCAAAGCACAGACGGTTTTCTGTTACGAAGTCACCATCTTTGCTAGTGGCGCTGTCAAACGGTAAGTTAAGGGAATCAATCTATAGCTAGCGCGCAACTTAAAATATTGTCGCGTGTGGTTCCGCGCGGCTCGATCAGGATATTGAGAGGTTGTTGACGATTTAAAATGTTTATATATACAGTTATTTGCTTTATTACGTTATTTATATTATTTTATTGGTTTAAAATTTTCAAATTACAACCAGGTAAATTAATAATAGTAACAATGGTGATAAATACAATATTGATAATAATAAGTGACAATAATAAAGTAGTTAATGAATACAAATATTAATATAGTAATTACAACTGCAATAATAGTCAGAATAATAGTAGTAAACAATAATTAGTAACATAATCAAAAGAGTAAACATGACATAAAAACAGACAAAAATAAATAACGTAATCAACAAAGAATTAACAACCAAAATATTACACATCAAATAGTGATAGTAATGTCAATAGTAAATAATAATACTGATTACATGTAAGACAGAGTTCAAAATAAATAATCGATCGGAATTTATCCCAGGCATATAAAATGGAAAGTAGTATTCATACCCGTTAACAAAAGGAACCGCTAGTTTTTCCCCTCTTTAGCCATTAGTCTTATATTAACAAACACTCTTATAAAATTCACTTGCAGATCTCTTCTTATTTGTCTACCCTAAGAGTTTATGAATGAAGTCTATTGCATTATTTCTTTCGCTTATAGTTTTCTGTAACTCACCGACAGTATTTCTTGGTTACTGCAATTACTCGTGGCGTCACCTTAGTCGTATCGAACTGGATACTCTCCTCGCTAGACTAACGTCTTGCACACTCGTCTCACAGACTCACATCTGTGACTCTCCACGCTGGACCGTCGTCGTACGTCTCACTAGGCTGGTTTGCAGAACTCCGTCGAACCCACATGACTTCACACAACTCGCAGCCTTTCTTCGCTGAACTCCTCGCAGAATTACCCTTGCGGGACCAACGCCGTACCGCCTCGCAGAACTCCGCCGAACTGATATTTAGCTGGTCTTACTGGGCTATTTATACTCTGTGGAATGTGATCAGTTTGAGGGCAAGAAGATGTCCTCCGTTAAAAAGCCATTGCTGACAAGGAACGGAGTGGGTGGTGTAGCGACCTGACACGCTACGAGGCGGGATCTTCTCCACGGGGGGGGGGGGAATTGAGATGAGTTATTTATACTGCTAGCGGCTTTACCTGCCAGACTTGACTCAAGTCAAATGTGAGAACAGTCAACCGAGCCTTTTGTTTCCATGACTTCCAAGCCTGGTTTCTTCTCACCGTACAACCGGTGTTCATTGTGTGTTAAGGTATAGTATAACAAAAGACACTTGTAAATGGACCTATTATTTAAAAAAGGGTTCTCCGTTTTGTCTCTTTATGGATTCTTTCCCATTATTACATTTTCTATTACTTTTATAATAATACATGGTTGATGGAGAGGTGTGAGGATATTCAGAAATTGGAGAGGGTAGGAAAGTTTGAAGAGATGTATAGAGTAGTTATTGAACTGGCATTTAAAAAGAGAAAAGGTAAAACTAGAGTGGAAAAAGTGACAGAAGATGGAGAGGTGGTTGATGGGAAGAACGAGGTTCTAGGTAGATGGAAACGATATGTGGAAGGGCTTTACGAAGTCAAGAGACCAGAAATCCTAGGAATTGAAGATGAATCGGAAGTGTGTGAGGAGGAGAAAGGTTGTTATATTATATAGAGACAGGTAGAAAAATCCTTAAAGGAAATGAAGAACAGGAAAGCATGTGGAGTACAGAAGGTAAAAATAAAGATTGGAAATGAGTTATCGGAGGAAAGCAAACTTTGGAGAGGGGTGCGGCAGGGATGTTGCATGTCACCGACTCTGTTCAACTGTTACCTAGAAGCGATAATTGAAAAGAGTCTAACTGGTAATAAGGGTGTAAATATTGGAAAAAGGAGGAAAGAGTGCGTTAGGTTCGCTGATGACATGGCAATGTTGGCAGAGAATGAGTACATGAATGAAATGTTGAGAAGAATAAATCAAACCTGCGAGGAGAATGGGATGAAGATAAATACAAAGAAGACAAAAAACATGATAATTAGGAAATCAACCAAAAGGGGAACGATTAGATTTGGGGGAAATAAGGTTGAGCAAGTGGCATCCTTCAAGTACTCGCGGTGTATCGGTAAGGAAGTTATGAAGTGTGATCAAAAATTTGAAGTACGAATTGCTAGAGCCAAGGAAGCTATCAGCAAAATGAGGAGAGCGCTATGTGGCAAACTAGATCTGCGACTAAGGAAAAAGCTTGCAAAATGTTTTGTGTGGAGTGTGGCTCTTTATGGGGCAGAAACACGGACTATTAAGAAAGGAGAGGAGAGAAGATTGGAGGCCTTTGAAATATGGTTTCGGAGAAGAGTGGACAAGACCAGCTGGACGGAGAGAGTTCGGAATGAGGAGGTGCTTCGTAGAGTAGGAGAAGAGAGGACGATTATTGAAATTATAAAAAGAAGAAAATGCAGTTCATTGGGACTCTGGCTGAGACGTTACTGCCTGTTGGTAACGGCATTGGAAGGATTTAAAACGGGGAGGAAAGCAAGAGGCCGGAGAAGAATGAAAACGATAGACAATACAAAAAGGGAAGAAGTTATTACAAAATGAAAAGGATGGCACAGAATCGAGTGCGGCCATATGAAAACCTGCCTTTGGGGAGAACACTTATTATTATTATTATTATTTATAATAATTGATAGAAATCCGTTACCTAGGCCCACTCTACCGGTCTTGTTACAATATCTTTTAAGATTAGTGTATTTATTTTTAATTTTATTTTATTTAAAAAAATGTAATACTAGGCATTAATAAATATAAAATTGACTACCACCCAATATATAAGTTGTTCAATTCTCAGTAGAAAAAATATTTGCATCGTTACGAAACATAATATTTACGTTACGTAATTTTTAATCCCATCCAAGTTATTTTCGATTTTATTATTATTATTATGTAAAAATATAGCACTCACTATTAAAAAATATTTCACAATCAGTTTATTTTCTAGCTACATTATTTTGCAGTTCGTTTATGTATTAAGTCCATCCAAAAAACAATTAATTTATTAATAATTGATATCAAATCTTTTTCTAGCAGCTGTAGTGTCCCTGTGGATGATAAACGTCGATAGACTAGACAACCGCACTATGATTCAGTATCCTTCAATATTTAGATCCTTATAAAATACACTTTAATTTTTGTATAGTTAAAGAAATTATTTACACTAAAATTTTCCAGATTATTACCAAAAAAATAAAAAGTATTTTAAACCCAACAAAATGTAAAAATAGAGATATTCAAATTTTCTCATCTTATCTGTCGCCAATTATTTTTCATATCATTTAAATTAAGTTTTATGATAGAGTTTTATTCTAAATCTTTCTTCTCTGAATTTTTCTTTTTACTTCCTTGTACGAAGTAAAGAAAGTATTATGATCGCGAAAAATTTCGGTTTTCAGATTTTGATTAGTTTCGGTGTGACGTCTGTACGTATCTACGTATGTATCTCGCATATCTCAAACACGATTAGCCGCAGGATGTTGAAATTTTGGATTTTGGACTGTTGTAACATTGAGTTGTACACCTTCCCTTTTGATTGCAATCGACTGGACCAAAAGTGTCCAAAAAAGCCCAAAATCCAAAAAAATTGTATTTTGAACTTTTTCTTAACTGCAGTAATAAACCCTCATTGAAAGCTTTTTAATGATATCGTAAGAGGTACTTTTATCGGTTTCAGAATTATAGCCAAATTAAATTTTAATTAATGAAATATTTGGATCTTAAAAGGGGAAGGTAAATCGTTTCAAATTCGATCATTTCCTTTTTTTAACTTTTTTTTTACTTTATATGTATTGATTTATTAATAATTATTAAACTCTGATTGTTAACAGTTTTTTACAATAAATAATAATTCAATAATAACAATAAAAAAATATGGAATAATATTAGACGTTATTGATAAAATAAAATTTTAAGTACTTCATTTCAAAAAATGTGTATATGTAATTTAATAGACGTACAAGGAAGTCATGTGGTGTACGCATCAGATTTTTTAGACTTACACGAGTTCTAAAATAGAAAACGATTTATTTACACAGTAATAAAGCATATTTTCTAGAGAACGTTAGCTTCTAAAAACCTATTAGCCATTTCCATGTCTTGCGTGGTTGGACCATATTTTATTACTTCTGTAACGTAATAGAAACCTTCAGGTTTATCCTCCCTTTCGGTATATCTTCTAAATTCTGCTTGCATTAATTATTGTGATTAACAACTCTTGCAGTCAAAAAACAGATATTGATTTCACTTGTGATATCCTCGTTCCATATTTGACCTAACGGTCAAAATCCATTTATCCTTTGAGTAATAGCAAAAACTTTTAAGTTTTATATCTCTCCAATTTAAGGTTACTTTGTTTTTGTAAGAATATTAAAAAATTTACAAGAGGTAAATAATTATGAATAAATAAAACCAGGTGAAAACTTTAGTTCCTTTGTATTTATTCTACACTATTCAAATATTCTTTTATTTTTTATCCACTCACGTCTCAAAACTTTAAACAAGTATCTTTTTTATTAGGATTGTAATATATAAATCGGTAATCATGAATGAACGGTTTTAAAAAGAAGAAAGAGGTTTTTACTCTCCCTTTTTTTATTATTTATAAGATTTTAAATTATACATTTTAAATTTAATTATTACCGAAAAAATTGATAAAATTATGTAAGTTACATATTAAATGAATATCGTATTTTTATCAATAGAATTTTATCCATCTATTAATGTTACATAATGCAAAATAAGTGTTCTTACAAAGTTTTTAAACTGAACCTAAGATGTCATTTACAAATATTTTATTATATTGGTTCCTCATACGAGAACCCATACTTAAAGGCCAAGCTGAAATGGCATTAATATTAGTTGCTGAAAATAGATTAATACAAATTAAAAATTTATTCTTTTCCCTAAAAATTTTTTTTTTCTTTTGAATATATTACTTTTAGAATAAAAGTGAAAATAAAACCATATCAAGGGATAGTTTGAAATACATAATTAATAGTTTAAATAAAACTCATGAATTTGAATTTTATATGGAGAAGCATTATTTTTAACATTGAATATACGAATTTCTGGTTTTAATATTTTATAACTGAACTAAATGCAAAACTTTCAATTGTTGAAAATACTAAAATTCTGTATAAAAACAGAAAAGTTATATTTATTTAATTGTACTTTGAATGCTAATGAAGCATAAAATTAGGGTAAAAGTTTGATTGTAAACATAAAAATAACAGCAAGTGCTGAAGTAACGTTTTATATTTTATTTTATAATAAAATATAAAACGTTACTATCCGTTAATAATTATTAAAACGTTACGTTAAAACGTTAAATTTTTTTTCCCTTGTTATTGGAGTGTATCTGTTGACTCAGTTTAATGACAATTCATCTGCAAGATAAATGTTTTCAGATTAATCGATATTAATCTAATAATTTAAATTGTATAACAATTCTTATAAAATCAGATAATACCAAATCTTTTAATTATTTATGATATTGTATTGTATTACAAGGAATTCCGTGTCACCCGATAGGCATAGTAGAGATTAGTCATATGGGGACCGCGAAAACATTATACAGAGTTATCATAAAAGAATGGTGCGGTTTTGAACATGGTTTAAATTAAAACAGAATTACTTACAGTTTGTTTTTTATTTTTCAAATTTGTCGTCTCAAACATTTTTTACATAATTAATAAATTTCAATATATGCGCCCTTAGTCGCTCGACAAATGTCCAAACGATACTCAATTTCTCTCCAAACATTAGATAACATTTCTTTGTTAATGGTTGTCATTGCTTCGTTAATCCTGTTTTTAAGTGGTTTAGGTCGCGAATTTTTTGTGTGTAAACAACGCTTTTGATGTACCCCCACAAGAAAAAATCGCAAGGTGTCAGGACTCGACTCCATGGAGGCCAAAGTATGGGTCTTTGCCGGCTTATCCATCGATCTCCAAATTTTTCCTTCAAAGCGTCCGTAACCAATGCATTGATGTGCGGGGGAGCACCATCTTGTTGGAAATGAAGTTGATGAATGTTTTCGAGTTCATCCGGCTGAGGGAAGCAATAATTGGTTAACATGTCAAGATACACAATTCCATTAATTGTTTTTTCAGCAAAGAAGAAAGGCCCTATTACACGATTTTTCATCACACCATACCAAACATTAAGTTTAGGCGAATCGCGTTGTTTCTCAATAATTGCGTGTGGGTTTCCAGAGCCTCATATTCGTGAATTGTGTTTGTTAACACATCCATTCGCATGGAATGTAGCTTCGTCTGTAAAAATTATATCATCTAAAAATGATTCGTTTTCACTTATTCTGTCCGTCATTTCAACAGCGAAATTGTAACGTTTTACACCATCATCGGGTTACAATTCCTGCAGTATCTCGATTTTATAAGCGTGTAATTTCAGTGTTTTATGTAAAACATTGTTAACTGTTGATTTTGGAATACCTAATTCGACGCTTCGACGGGGTATGGACATCCCAGGACTTCTAATTGCCGATTGTCTAATTAGTTCAACCGTTTCGTCTGGTACACTTGGTCTGCCGGTTGATTTCTGTTTCTTAACTGAACCAGTTTCTTCGAATTGTTTGAACCAACGTGTTATGTTATTTTTGTGTGGTGGATGTCTTCCGAATTCACGTCGAAACGCACGTTGAACTAAAATTACGGATTTTAATTCTGCCATCAATAAAACACACTTTACTTTGTCTTTATCCGAAAACATAGTAACTCACCGCAACAACAGTACAAGAACTGACGTTGTGGTTACAACTGCTGATAAACAAACTTTTGGGTTGGAGACTTTCAGGGATACCAATATAACATCTAGAAATTTCCCTGCAATCTTCCTATGAATTACTGAAACCGCACCATTCTTTTATGATAACCGTGTATATTGGGTTAATAATACCCGGAGACTTGTAAATTCACAAGTTGTGCTCTAAACAATAATACTAACGATGCATTAGTTCCATAATTTCCTCTACTTTCTGCATGGTCCGAATGTGGATCAGGTTATAGCCACAAAACCTAAAGCAAGATACGTAAGGGATGTCGAAAATGTCAACCTATCGACAGGAGAAATCACAGGAGAAGAAAACAGACCTACTCAGAGGTTTATTTCAAATGTAAGATAAACAGCAGGGAGAATATCTCCTAAACGAAAAGGCATTTATCCAGGGAGAAAAATTTTACTGTTTTTCATATTTTTTAACTGCTGTGGTGAGACTGTTATCATCGTTGTCATTCATTCAAAAGGTTCCAGGTTCGAAATCTCGGTCAGTCTTGGCATTTTTCACACGCTACGCTATAAAATTTTTATTTTATGTTATTTTTTGCTAAAGTTCTAAATTTGTGTAATGGATATGCCTAAAAAAAATAATAGAAAATAAAAATACAAACTTAACCTTTAGAAGCTACAGAACTATTCAGGCTTCCTATAGAAATCTTATTTTTAGTCCTGGAATTATAGTATTCCAATAAACGATAAACCATTTAGCTAGACTTCTACAAGAAGATATTTACTTATTTTAATTTGATTACAATCAACAGAGATAAAGAAAAATTTATATTTTTATGTAAAACATTTTTTTTTTAAATTCGATTTTCTAACATTTATTTTTTTATTTTTTCAGACAGTATCAGTCGCTGTGTCAGTGCTAACGTTAACATTCATATCAATTGACCGATGGTATGCTATATGTTTTCCACTAAAATTTAAATCGACTACAAGTAGAGCAAAAACAGCTATTATCATCATTTGGATTGTAGCTTTAATTTTTGGTAAGTTATATTTTATTCTGTTTTTTAGCCTTTTCCGATTTTGTTGCTTGTAAATTATGTTCAATTTTCCATTTTCCTTTTCATGTTTACACATGCAGGTTTTCTGTACAGTGCGTAATAATTGTTCCTTCTTCTTCTTTTCACACTTCTACCGTTCTTTTCAATATCTACCTCAAAAAACATACTGTTATCCTTCAGTAACATAAAAGTCACTTTCAGAATACTTTTCATTCTCTTGATAGTGTTAATAAAATTCTCTCATTATCAGTTCTATGCTTTCCTTGTATTTTTCAGTTTTTTAACGTGGTTTTCTTTTTTTCAGCTACTTGATAACTAGAATTTTTCCCAGTATCGCAATTTTAGATCTGTTTATTCACCCCTCTATCACTTTTTCAATTTATCTTTTCAATAACAAAAATTATATATTTCATTCAATACACCTTATGTGTAAGAGTTGTTGCTATTTAGAAAAAAATTTGAATTACTTTTTAGCACCACTAAATTTACAAATTTAATATATACTGAATTTTTGGAGAAAATCCTAAGCGTAAAGTGGATGCTAACTTTAGTAGATTCTCTGAAAATAATCATCATCATCTGGTGATCTACCTGGTGGAAGGTCTCTTAAGCCACTGTTTTTTCCATCTATCCCTATCCCAAGTATTCTCCTATGTCTTCTTGTAATTTCCAATCTTCACCTCAACTGCTAACTTTATTTTTCTTCTACCTTACATTCTTTTTACTTTTTCTGACCCTTCCAATACAGTTGTCATGATTTTACTTCCTTTAACCACATATCCTGATCAAATTTCTTTTCTTTTCTGTACTACAAACATACTTGCTATTTCTTCTTTATACATGTTCATTAATTCCTAATCCCTCACTTTATCCGTTCATCTTACTTTCTCCATATCTTCACATTTAAAAAGTATCAGTTCAGTCCCACTTCCCCTTCATCATCTATGACATTTTATGAATTTTAAAATTTAATAAACGTCTGTTTACAGAAAGTATGAGCCATACCAAAAGGCAACTGTAATAAAGTCGTTCACAGATAATGATTCTATAATATAATATGTTATATATTATAATAACTAATGATTTTTAACATTAATCAGTAGATACAGAGGAATTAGCGAAATTAAATACTATTTTTATATATTTATTCTGTTTTACACACAAATCCTCACACAGAATGCCTTTTAACTTAAATTTACTTAATACTTATAAACGATAAAACAAACTAAATAAAAGAGTAACAAATTCTATAAATAATATACAATATACAATCAGAATTTAAATTTTAATAACCCACATTAACAGTTATGTAAAATCAAAATTACAATAACATAAAATATAAAAAATCATCAGCTAATTTCTGCATAGATACTGATCTTCCTCCATATGTATAAACATATGTTTTCTCATAACTGCTTAATGACAATACTGGTTAACAGTTTGTTATTTTAATAGTATCTGTTGTAAAGTAAAAATGTAGAATTATATTTCAATAGTATACACGTTTATTAAGGAATCTGCTCTACCTGGGTATGTTCTTACAAAATTCACCCTAGTCGAATAGAACGAAGGGAGATCTAAATAAAAGTGTACAAGATCATGTGAAGTGTCTAAAGTAGATAATCTACAATAAGACGCCACAACCAAATGTGTATCTATTACTTTGTGTATATAAGATAGGGCATTTTACAAAAGCAGTAGGCTAATGATATTTAAACTACTAATCTTACCATAATTATATGAACTTAAAAAGCAAACTATCTGCTATCCAAATCGGAAATAATTTCAGTTGGAGATACTTAATAAAAGTAACTGTAAACAAAACATCGAAACTAAATAAATAAATAAATATGAAGTAAATGTTAACATTTGTAAATTAAAGTATTACATGTACAAAAATTACAAAAAAAAAACTTATTTCTTACTGTATTTATAAGAAAAGTAATAACTGTTACAAATCTCTTAACAAAAAAGAGATCGCACTGAATAACTCAATTCGATAGAAAAAATTAACTTAATACATTCTATCCACCCCGTACCATTCAAACTGTAAACGTTTATATATGTATAAAAATGAGAATGGTAATTCTGACGTTAAACTAAATAGGATTTGAAAAGGAATGTCGATTGATTTCCAGAAAAACCCGGACAACTTGAAATCTAGGAAGGATTTTCAGCTTAATACTAAACTACCATTAAGAAGGGATTTTTCCCTTACTCGCCGCAAAGAGATAAAAATGGATTCAAATCGAATTTTCAAAAACAACAGTTCTTGCTTCAATGGAGATGCAACACTGAGATGTACAAAGAATATTTACACCAAATTTTGAAATTTGTTATGTATAATTACTCTTTTTTGTGAGTTAATCAGTAATAAAGTTACAATCTCTAATTTCATTATATTTCCTGAGCATATTGAAACAACAGTTTATAAAAGTATTTCTTGGATTTCTCTTTAAACCGATCGTAAAAAGATGAAATTAGATTAAAACTGAGTTTTATCGTTCATTTGTGACTGTTGCATATAATGACTGTCATTGTACTTAATATATTAAATTAATTAGATTTTCTCGTCAATCTTCTATTATTGAAACGTAAAAGAAATAATATTATAACGATTGCTTAATTTCTTTTAATTTAATTATTGTTCTTTTGTAGATGGCAATTATCTATAACAGATAAAAATTAATTAGTCCTGTATTTAAAATTAGTAACAACATTCCAAAAAAATAAAATCACACTTAATTAAATAAGGGTTATGTACCATTTTATAACTCTCTTTTTTTAATTAAATGTCAAAATATATCCTCATATAACATCGTCGTACAAAGGATTTGTATCATATTTTTAAAAAAAATAGTTAAGTATGGAAACAAAGCTTTCCGTTGGGTAGTAATACTTCCCATTTTGAAAGAAAGTTATTTCACAAGTAGCAACTACATCGTATATTTATCCTTATCATAAAATTCTCATTTCACCAGATAATTTTAAATAAGTTAATTTTATCAATTTGTAGGATTTTTAATTTCTTTGCACTCAATTTTAGTTCTCTCTTTCAGTTAAGCAATTTGTCTCTTTTCTACTCTTTACATTATATGTCATCGATTCTAAAATTAAAGTAAATGTCACTTTTCCATGCATGCAGATTTAAATTCTATAATAAGCAGGAATTTTTTTTGCAGCTAGTAGTAATCAATGTAACTGTTAATAAATTTATGTTTTAGTTGATTATTACATCTGTAATTACGACTAACAGCATTAAGTACACACAAAAAAAAAAAAAAATGAGTTTCTGTGTTTGAATATTTATTTTATTTATTTTTTCTTCCTGATCCTTGTATCGGCCTTATAGCTAAGCATCACACGATACAGGGGGTGTTCTTTTAACTCAAACGACCCTTCCCGGGGTACCCCGTTTCCGGCTTCCCCAACGGTTTTGGGTCTTTTCATCTTCCTTGTTACTTTCCACATTTGTAAAGTCCGATACAGCTTAGGGGATTCAGATTACCTTCTTTCATCAACACCACCTATCCAGGCAAGACTGAACGAACGGAAACTCCATAGGGAGCTGTTTTTCACCTCCTCGCCTCCCAAACCTTACATTGTGTTACCCCAGTAACGAACACGAAGATGGCTTCAAAATGTTCGACTCCCGAAAGCATATATGTAATACTATTCTCCACCGTTATAACTATTGTTACGTCTTCACACTTCCTCTTGTCCACTAACCATCTCGGAATGAAAAAACGACATGTTCCGGGGTATCCAGGTGTCTACAATAAGGGTAGTTCTCGTCGTCAATTTTTTTCCTCTCATGGTGAAACGTCTTAAAAACCCCATGACCGGTCAGGAATTGGGTGAACCAGTAATTAAGCTCATCAAATCCCCTCTCAGTTCACTATCCGGCAACCCTTATCAAACGAAAGGTCCAACGTCCTTTCGTTGACTTGTTCCACCTATTCTGCCAGTTCATCATCATTAAACGCCTCATCCTTGTTTACACCTCTACTGACTTTCATCCTCATTTTCTCCCACCGTAGGCAATTAAAAGCATTTTTGACGTCCAATAATATGACGACAACTACCTCCCTGGTGCGCCAAGTACCTACTACGCCTTCATCTAGTAATCTCACCACCTGCCTGCTGCATCTGTAGTGGATCTACCTTTACGGAGCCATATTGTTGATCACTCAAACCTCCTCTATTTTCTATATTTTGTCTAAACCTAGCCACCAGCATCCACATTATTAATAAGACTAATCGGTCGGTATCCTCCTGAAGAAATCTCAGTTTCTGGTTTCTTAATAAAAACGACTCTTGCTTCCTTCCACGTAGGGGGTATGTACTCGTCGAGCAGCATCCCGTTCTAGATCCCCAGCATCCCTTCCGGTACCTATTCCACTAGTGTTCTTATAATCTCGGCCGGTATGCCATCGGGTCCTGGGCTCTTCCTGACTTTCATCTTTCTAGATGCCTCAATCAAGTCCCGCATTGTAAACAGTTCTATATCAACCATCACTATCTCCTCTCTAGGGGGTTCATCACACCAGGGAAATAGAGAAATCATCAGATCCCTCACCTGATGCTCAGTCATCGCATCAGGAAGCCATCAGTCATTCAAACGGAAGCCTCTTCCCGCACAGTCTTCCAACACCTCTTTTTGGCATCTTTAATTGCCGCTTTATATACCATGTCCGTTTCAAGGGCATTCCTCCTTAACAAGCGCTGATATACCCTTCGCATCTTCCATTCCTGCATCCTGAGAGCATCTATCTCTTCCTGTCCACCAATATGCATGCTTATTTTTCCTCTTGGGGACTAAAACACCAGATTTTTTACATTCGTCTTGAACTGTCGTAACCAGCTCAGTTGGAGACGTGATCTCGATCAGTCTAGCGTGTACACGTTCACCGAAAAGGAGACATCCTTTTCTGGAAACCATTATTCTAACCAAACCTGTCTTTGTTTCGCTCGCTGTAAAGGGATCGGTCCATCCCTTTACACTCTGCTGAAACGTGTCCGATGGCCCAACATCGAAAACATCTCGGTTCCCACTCTCTGATTTGGACACAGCAGTGTATCCAACCAACACGCAATCTTTTCTCTATTAGTTTCTTTGCTAATCGCATGTTAGTGATGATAGTAGCATTGTTGATCTGTCCAACCGCCGGTCGATAGTGTGTGAATAATGGTAAAAGATAAGGATACTGACGTCATTCGTGAAGAATTCCATTCGAAATTTTCTAATTCTTCACTACCAACTCGTTAACATTTAAATAGGCTGACTATAAAA
Source organism: Lycorma delicatula (assembly GCF_047948215.1). Lineage (NCBI taxonomy): Eukaryota > Metazoa > Arthropoda > Insecta > Hemiptera > Fulgoridae > Lycorma > Lycorma delicatula. Next base: position 301,344,451 of record NC_134455.1, read on the forward strand.
CATAAAAATAATCGATGCGTTATAGATATTTCTCGATCAAGTAAGAATAAAATTTAAAAAAAAAACAACTAGCTGCGAGGGCATTATTAAACCGCCCAAAAAAACGTAAAGGTCCCGAAAGGCTTCCCTTACACGGGTAATACCCAGAATAAATATATGAATGATATACTGAATTAAAGTTTAAGTAATATCGACCAAGATTACGTAATGAAGATGATTCTGACAAAATAAAAGGAATGCTGCGTGAAACTTATTATTGATTATGAATGAGCTTTTTTAAGTTCTGTGATTGTCTCATGAAAATGCTTCAGATTGAATGTCCTTATAAATGGTTATAATCTTGTTATTATATGATGAAAATCCTGGTGTAATTATAGAGAAGAAACTTTTATGAATTCATGTTGGATGTGTTTGGAGTGAAATCGCATATAAAGGAATATTGGGATCTTCTTTCTTCGACGGTTTATTAGGCGATTCATATTTTGAGATGTTAAAATACGTTGTATTCCTAAGCTATTAAACAATCCTATGATTGACAGCATCTGTTACCCTATGTTTGGCAGGTAGGTAGGGCATATCTTCATAATTCTTTTCAAGTTGGAAACTAACATCATCGTATGTTTCCTAAATGGATAAGACGCTGAAGATCAATTGAAAATTAACTACTTTATGTAATTCGACTCCTTGCGATTGTTCGTCTTTAAGAATGGTCAAAGATATAGAATTTTCTTTAAATCCAAATTATCTAAAACATTTTAAGCTGTTGATTGTAAGCTTAGTTTGTAACATAAATGAATAAAAAAATGTATAATTTAGTGATTAGATACCGCCATGAGTGCATATTAAACATTTCCTTCCTGTAATGTTTATTAAACATATAATAAAACAAAAAACCAAATTTTTGTTTAATTTTTTCTCAACTCTTACTATTAATTCGGGACAATGAATTTTAGCCCGCACACTGCATTTGACTGCTTAATTGTAAGTAATTTATTATGAGTAATATGAACTTAATAATATCTTATGATATTTCTTTCTTTTTCAGATATTCCTGAATTAATCGTTCTAGAGACTCAAAAATTTCCAAGATTTCAACATCTTGATACGACCTACTTTACTCAGTGCAGCGTTTCTTGGTCACCAGAATCGGAAAAGTTATTTCAGTTATTAAGAACATTATTATTATACACTATTCCATTACTGTTTATGTCAGTAGCATACTGTCAAATAGTACGAGTTTTATGGAAGTCTGATAATATACCAGGACATTCAGAAACTTTAATAATGCATCCAAATAATTGTAAGTACTATAATTTAATTATTGCTTTTTTCCCTTGAACTTTAATAAATTTTCGAGTCAAGTCGAAAAGTGATTACAGCCTCCACACGTTTTAATGTATGTTGATATATATTATTATTTCCATATGTTTAGTTGTGTGCAATAATTTCATTTGGACTACTTGTTTTTTTTTTTATTTTTGTAAAACTAATTTATATATTTACAGGTTACATCATTCTTATTTTTGGGGGAAATTAAATTAATTATAATAATTCTTTATTCTGAACTTATAGCCTTCTTATTTTTCTTTTATTAAAAAGCTGGAGCTACATGCTTTATTTATAAATTTTATATTTAATTTATTTTAAAATTAATTAATCTCTTTTAAAAGAAAACCCTCCTGTTCTTGTTATATATTTTAATTAAAGAAATTAATTTAAATATGTCTCCGTTAGTAATGAATTAAATCTAATTGATTTATGCAAAGTACTCGTACTTTGTTTGAACATTCCGTTGCAAGAAACACACTGCCTTAACCACTCATGTTTTTCACTATTGAAATGAAGATCGTTTATTTTATAATTACGAAGTATTTAGGGTCTTTACGAATATAATATATAATTTCTGTAAAAAATGGCGTATTCAATTAATGCATCTTATTATTATTTTAATATTTTTTCCATTCAAATTTATGAGTTTGTGAACTCATTTTATAAAATTTATTAAAATTAACAATAGATCCATAAATCTTATTTTTATTACTTGATTAATATTATTTTATTTTTTTAATATTTCCTTAAATTTTGGGGAAAAAATAAAATAGATTTCTATTATACGTAAATGTGATTGAAAGTTAAATGATGTTGAGTGTAAGTTAAATATGTATTAGAAAAACTAATTTTCCTAGTTACGGATTGTTAACATCTTTACACATCCTATCAGTTAAAACGTACAGAATTTTTTTTTTTTTTTTCTATGATACACATTATCTGAAATATAAATACCCAATCCGACTTGCTTAATCTTATAATTATAATGTTTACTGAACAGCTCCCTCAATGGTAAATAATGTGAATTGTTAGTAGTTTAACATTGTTAGTACTTTGTTAATATCTTTTGCATTTTAGTAGGCATGGCATACCGATGTAAAATAATATATTAGTTCAATAACTAAGAACACCGAAAACCATTTCACTTTTCGTTTTTTTTTTTTCTATAATAATAATTACAGTAATTTAACAACTAAATTTTAATCACCTAATTACAATTATTTATGAAAGATTAAATTTGTAGCTTATGAAAAATAACTTGCCTCGTCGGATTCGAACTCATAACCTTCCAGATAAAATGAAGAGACCCTACAACTTCACCTAGGAAATTGGCTTTACCATAATTATAATAATAATAAACGTGTATTGTTTCCGTATAAATCATTATACAAATTTTCATAATAGCAGTATTATGTAATTGATTATATATTATTTATACCAAAGATAGTTTATAAAATAAAATATAAATATGACTAGTTAAATGGCAAAACCACTAGTTAATAAGATTACTAGTTCGACTGAATTTCTAAGAGCAACGTACTGAAAAACTGCACTTGTACGCCCCATGGTTTTACGCTTCCACATAAATCTTGGACTTAGCAGTACAGATTGATCAGAGGTAACGGAAGATGCGCTGTAATTTTGTAAGATTGGGTATGGCTCTTCTCCCCCAGACTATCTCTGCAGAACGTTTAGCCTCTAAATCCTTACGTAGAACATTTAATTAAGGATTGTACTACGGCCTATCGTGATGGCTCCATTGATAATTATTTTACTAACATTGAAAAAGCTGTTATTAATTCCCAGCTAAATTTTGGCTAAAATACTAATGAAATAGAAATCGCTTCCACTAGTATTGCTCTTGGGTACTTCTACTTCATACACACTTACTAACACATTAACTTAAACTTTTTTTTGTGTTTCCATTATAATACTATTCATGTAAATGAATTTTTGAGCAAAAATAATAATTCATTTTAATAAATCTTAACTTAGTTTGGTGAATCGCTTCTTGATGACTTTACTTTTGATTACTTTTTCTGTGTTCAGCAGCACTGGTTTTTAATTAATTATAAATAGTATTTTTACATTTAATTTTAATATATAAAAAATAAATACAAATTATTCAGCGATTGATAAGATCGAGATCGTTTAGAAATGACATAATAATGAATTATACTTATTACTTACAAATATAATTTAAACATTTGGAATAATGGAACTAAAATGTATAAGCAATATTTTTTATTAATCAACACAGTAATATTAGTAAAGTTTTGTCTTGATAGACATCTGATGTACATCAAATTATTATTTATTTACTTAATTACTTTACTTATATTTATATTACTATTTATATTTATTATTTTACTTTATTTATTTTGTGTTTTGTTCTCAACAGAAAACTTTATCAGTATGAAACAGTAATATACGAAAAAAAATTAATTTCTTATTTAAAAAGTGGTGCTATACTATTTAGCACCACTAGTACTAGTAGTACTACATTGAATCTGCATGCTTTGTCTACAAGAACAAGATTGTAAACTTTGTTACTGAGGTACAGCTCACACTAACGGCGTATCCACACTGGCCTTCTTCCAGTTTTATGCATTAGCGTTTTTAAAAAACATAAAAATACTAATAGTAAAATTACAGAAAAAATTACATTAAAATAACAGTTAATAGTGTCTTGTAATCCATTACATCATGTACATTGAACTGTTCAAAAATTTAAATTTATTTTTCAACTTTAGCCTGTATGTTAGTGGTAGTATTAAATAACAAATTAAAATATTCCAAAATTCGTGGTGTATTATATTAATCACTTCTTCTTCATCATTTAAACGATGATAACCTAATAACTTTTAATATGATGCATTTTCCTATAAAATGTTTGTGCTTTTGTCTGATATTACAAGAAATATAGTCGATTGTTGTGGTTCCAGTTTGGGGCACATTTCATAGATAATACTCACTCTCTTGCTTTAAAAATTAAATTCATAAAACTTCTTTTTCTATTGTCTTTATAATAAATGAACTGATTCTTAATTTTATATCTAATTTAAACTGTAACTGATGAAACTGGATCCTGATTTCTCTTTCTATCCATAACTGTCTATCTTTTTCATTGAACTCTTGAGTATTTTATCATAATAAGGAAACAGTGAATATCCGGTCTACATAAAGCTTAACCATAATTCCATGAGTTAACCACGCACAAAATCACCTTATTTTTTCTTATAACAGCTAAGTCGGCTAACTTTATTTGTGACTTGTTATCTAGCACATTTAGTATTATGAATGTATTTAAATCCTCCAGCTTGCGTTAACAGACTTTAGGGTTAAATTAGAGGTGTATTTGTTTAGAGTTCAAATATTCTTTTCAAAAGGAATCTATTCCTATATAACATTTACAGTAAATGTAGTTGGTGCTACTTCAATAAATGACTAATAAATGTAATCCCATGCAATTATATTTATTACGTCTTCAATACAAAAATTCAATTCCCGGAAAAAAATATGTTTCTTTTGATTTTTAAAATCCTCCAATACATATGGAATATCATTATTTTTTATTTATATAAATTATAATGTAAATTTAATTTTGTCAATACATTTTAAATTGACACTTTTTTCTTTTTCTTTTTTTTGTTTTGTTTAACCTCCGGTATAGCTTCAGAGGATGAGATGAATGATTTGTAGCGTGTATGAAATTTCATGCCTGACCGGGATTCGAATCCGGGACCTCCGGATGAAAGGCCGAGACGCTGATAATAATAATAAGTCGTATTGTGTACTGTAAGCAGTACGTTGTTTACATTAACACTTATTATACTTATTATTTTTTTTACATTTTGTAAAAAATATATATTATTGGCATAATGTTTTTGAATTTTTTTATTAAGAAAATAAGTATAAAAGCACCATGCTTCTTGATGTATATAAACATATATATACTTAATATTCTCACAAACATGAGGTTACATACGCGTCGAGGGCCAGGGCTGCAACCCAGGTTACATGGTCGGGCGAGCGAAGAGAGCCCTGACCGGCTAGTAAACTCACTATTTCTGATTAAAGTATGTCTTGAATAAGAAAACAATTTTTCATAATCAGCGATGAGTGTTTTTTTTCTTTTCTAAATATATTTCTGAATTTCTTTTATTGTATTAAATAGATAAAATGCTGCCTTCTAATCTTCTCTTTCAATGGATAATATTAGTATTGTATAACTACCTTAAAAAAAAAATTGGAATGCAGTGAAATTTTAATAATAAATGAAACGTAGAGAAAATTATAATATGATTCACACGTAATTAGATTTAGAAATGCTTGCCAGTATGCACAGAATGTAGAGCCAATATAATTGAAGCTTTATTAGTAATATTTTTTTATTAAAATAAAAATCTCTGCTACTTCAAAAAAAAAACGATTGAGTAACTATGGAATTTTAGATGAATTTACGTGCTACGAATTTTATGAAGGAGTTAGAAGAAATCAAAACTGGAATGATCATTACAATAAAAAGAATATAAAAAACTAATCCATTTTCAAGAGGAAAATATTTTTCAATAGATTTAATAAAAAAATATCAATAAAAATATATACTCGTATCTCTCTCGCACTCTTTCTGTCTCACTCTCTCTTTCACTGAGTGTGTGAGTGTGAGCGAATGAGTAAATGAGAGAGAGTGAGTGTGCATGTGTGTGTGTGTGTGTGTGTGTGCGCGTGTGTTCCGGTCCTTCGTGATCTTGTTTTGAAGAATTTTACTTGGATTATATCTTGGGAGATCAGCAAGATATTTGCGACCTTCTCTCAATGAGATTTCCCTTCAGTCCGTCCACTGAAGGCCTTTCAATACTAATGCCTTTCGGTCTAGTAAGAACGTACCTAATGGGGGCCTATGTTTTAGGAGTCTAATGCACTCTCTTGACGAAGGGAATTGCATGTGTTGTAAAAGCTGAAGTAAACAACGCATGTTGTTCTACTTGCCGGTTAGCAGTAACATCCTTGAAAATATTTATCTAACTTTTTTCCAATATAATTCTTTCAGAGAGGTAAAAATACCGAATTACTTATTAATTGCCAAAAATTGAGTTACTTATTAATACCTAAATTACAAATATTTTATGATTAAATTAATCAACACCACTTGTTTTCGTTACTAATCTGGCATATAAACTCTTAATAATTCTTAAAACTTTTCATGAAATTCTTCACCACAGGACTCTTCAAAGAAGCTGAAGTGCTGTCATTAACTCTGCTTTCTCTACTATATTTTAAATTCATTTCTTTGGTGAGAACATGATTACGCATTTTTATTCGATCAACTGTTACGCGTAAGCCTTTCTCCTTATCAACTTTTATTAACTACCTTCTGGTGAAGATAGTAGCGTTTGCTTCTTTCAAGTACCAGAAAAAAATCTTAAAATATAATTTAGTTTATTTCCTTTAGTTTGCAGGTTTTCCATAAAATATGTATAATTTTTATAATCAGCAATTTATAGTCTTATTACAGTTCATTTTATATAGGCAATGAGCACGATTTATCTGAGTGTTGCCAAATTGTATTCAGGATTTTTAACTGCAGATTGATTAGATTGTAAGGATTATATATAAAATCAATTTCTTATCAAAACTAATTTTTTAGTTATTAAAAATATTATCTATTGTACAACCGGAAAAGAATTCTTTTTATCGTCATCGTAGAGTGTCCCAGTTTCATGGGAAAAATACGGCAATCTTATATGTAATAAACTAAGCTGTTGATTTTATAAAGTTACTTTATTTTTTAATTATTTTACAAATAATTCTAAAAATGTAATAAAAAATACGTGACCAGATTCACAAAATGTTGAAGAGTAGTATCATAGACCTATAATTAATTCTTCACATACCTTTAAATTCCTAAAAGCTAAAAATACAGAATTTCACGTCTTTCATCAAACAGTGCCACCCTTTGTTATGTGATGGAATGCTTGTTATTCTTGAGAATGGGATTGTTATATCAATTCAAAAATAATTTTCACCTGATGTCAGGTACCTAGCACACACATATTTGTAAATGTTATATTCTAATTGTTTTTTGTATGTTTTAAAAGACGTGACATGTGAAGTTTTTTTCAATAATAATTTACACATTTTTTTTTCTTAAAAGTAAAATTATAAAAGTTTTCGCAGAAATAAAAATATAAAAAACTCCTTTTTGATTAAACTTGGCATTTCTTTTTATTAAACTTATATTTCATTTAATTACTTACTTCCTAATAATAATATTAAAATAAGTTATGAAAAATATAGAAGAAAATAAATTTCATGTATAATTTTTGTAGTGCAAAAACTTTATAATCACTTCTGAAAATGATAAACGGTTTAGTAAAACATATTAGTACGATTATATTAATTTAATAGAAAATTATTTATTTGTTTAATTACATGACTAAAATTTTAACAATTTTTTTTCTTTGAAAAAATAAAATTATTTTGAAATTTTTAAACAAAATTAAAATTAATTAAAAATATTTAATTACGGCATAACTCTTGGAAATACTAGATTGCCTAGTGAAACAGTGTTGGATAACAAGATAACAATAAAAATAAATGCACTATAATAAGTATTGCTAAAATACTTTATTTTTTTTAGAGATTTTGTTAAGACTTTTCTTTGAAAACAACGCTTTCTTACATTCAACTCTTTTCTAAATGTAATTTACATCCTACTTTATAATGTTTTTTGATTTATTATTTCAAGTTATTTGATGTAATAAAAAACTTGCTTAAAGTAGGGTTAATCAGGATGTCAAATTAGAGAGGATTGTGTTTTGAGATATGATACTAACGATTTAAAAATAAATGTTTTAATTACGTTATAATTAAGAAAATTACATATCTGACAGATTAAAACTAAAAGCCCTTTAATGCAGTTGTATGTTAAAATTTCATCAATAAAATTGCATTCTTAGTACCAGATTAGACCCTCACACATTAAAATGAAAAAAATGTCATTTTTACTGACTCTATATAGGAAACGTACAACTTTTAAATAATTCAGTACACTTGTTCTTAAATGAACTAGCCTTGAAAACTTTTGTCTTGCATCCACAATTTCTTTTAAGAACTCTTTTAACATATCATTAAAATATACATGCCAAACCTTGTCAAAAGCCTGACTGACATCGATGAAAACCGCTTAGCAGTACTGTTTGTCGTCTAGAGCATGATTTAGAGCCTGCTCCGCAGAGGAAGTTTCTTCCTAAACCCAGATTGGTGAGCCGGAATGTGATCGTCCACGAACCGCTTCAGTCTTTTCAAAAAGAGGTTTTTAAACACCTTAGAGAGCACAGGAAGCAGGCTGATAGACCTATAAGATTTCACATTTGTGTGGTCTTTACCCGGTTTTGCTATAACAATTAACTATGAAATTTTCCACGAACAGGAAACCGACCAATTCGGATAATAGCATTGAAAATCAAAGTAACAAAACATACCGCATGCCCTGGAGAACCCGACCGGTGATCAAATCATGCCCCGGCGCCTTCGCTGGATGTAATTCATCGTTAATAACTGAAGAGACCTCGTGTACTGTAAAGCTCATAATCAGCAAGGACATTTGGAAAGAAGAAGCCAAATAATCGGACCTCTCCTGTAAACTGAAAAAGGTTGCTCTAAAAAAATGGTTGCTCTATAAACTGAAAAAGGTTTACTGCATGTTTTCTATGTGGTACTACGATCTTACCTTGAATACACGTGCTTTCAAGTTAAACATGCATAGGTTTTGACGGATTTGTTCCTTAAATTGAGGTACAGGGGTACCTCAAGGAAGCGTTCTCGGACCCATCTTGTATCTTCTGTTTACGTTTGTATCCATTGCCTAGTATTGAAATCTATATAAAATCAATAGCATTCAAAAGATACCTAAAAACTGGAGTAGGATGAAATTTCATACACTCTGCAATGCTGCAAGAAATTCAGCAATGTTGTGGCAGTTTATTTGTTCCATAAGATCAAAATAGTAATAATAAATAAATAAAATATCTATTACACAGTTTAGTTTAGTTTCAACTGACAAAAGAAAGGAAAAAGTGTTATGAAGGGAAGAAAGGAAAATAGAATAAAGCGTATAGGGGAAAAGTTTGGTCGTCTGATAGTTAAATGTACAATTGCTTCATTTGAGCTCATTGAACGTTACTAGTACCTATCTGTATTACTGCAGTGTAACGCAGCATTTATAATTATTTTATACACTCAAACAAATTTAAAAATGAATCTACTTATTGTAACTCAGAATCCTTGGTTTTACCGAGGAAAAAATGTTTTAAACTACTTCTCTACATAATCAACATTTACATCCAAGAAATCTTTGGATCAGTAGTCGAGCTTTACCATCCCCTCGTTGAAAAACCCTAACATCTGTTACTTGAACCAGTTAATCAGATTATTTTGGTTTGCCATGGAACAGATATGTTCTCCGCTCAAAATCTTCTTTAATTTTAAGAAAAGATGAAAATCAGATGGCCCAGATTCCAAATTGTACTAATGTGAATTATCTAATACACGCTATCAAAACTTTTGCATTTTTCTGTCTTGATTTCAGCAACGTGAAGAAGCATATTGACGTGAAGTAATTTCCTAGTGATAAGATCATGCCTACAATTCTGTGAAGTGCGCCTAATTTTTTAAAGTTTCTTTCCTCCTTTTTTAAAGTTCAACCTTTCCACCTTAATAGTTTTTCTTGAGGTAGACAATGAATCAAAAAGCTGCTTATCCGATCCCAAGAAATATCGGTAATAGTACTTTTGTGATACTTATAGATGAAAGCTTCATCAGGGCAGTATCAAAACATTGAAAAATAATTTTTGAAAGTAGTTAAATGGAAATTATTTACATTAATTTATGGTCATGCAAATACATATATAAATCAGTAAGATAAAAAAAATCAGAATAGAATTAAACATTTTTCGGAAACCAAATGAAGATTTTTATAATCACGATTTATTACTCTATTTATTTATTCTTTAAAGTAGGATTAAAAACTTGTAAGTTTATTCAAAATTCATAGAACGTAATTTTTTAAATCGTTTAATATATTGACTAGAAATGCACCAGAAATTGGTTTTTTGAAGTACGGAATTTTACAATTTGATTGATTAAATTAAAATTTAACTAATATAATTGTTATACTATTTAAAATATTAGAATTTTTTTGGATGTAGGAAGAAATTAATATTTTAGATTTTACCAATACTTAACAACACGACTGTGCGTTTTTTGTAAATAAAATAAAATATATAAACAAATAAAATTTTGATCTTGGTTTTCTTATAAATGATCTATTTATTTCAATAGGAAACAGGAAAAATAATAAAATTATTACGTCTTAAAATGAAATAAATTTCATGTGAAATATAAACAATATAAAACTACACCATTTATAATACAGTACTATCTTAGTACTTGTCATTTACGACAATTTGAAACTATGGCTTTTTTTTCTTTAGGTAACGTCAACATTCTTTTATTACCTTTCAGCTGAGATAAACGTGGATAAATTTTAAAAAAAAACGAAGTCACTAAAGACGATTGCTTCTACTTCCGTTCATTTAATGGTTTTTACTACTGCGTTCTGTTATTTTACACAAGAGAAGAAAACTAGTTCGTTTCATATCGTAAATGAAAAATTTATGAGATAAAGAATTAAAAATATAGATTTAACTATTTCCACATAGAAGTTATTTGATTTCGAATGGATTTATTTCAGTATGACGTTTTATACTCGGTGATTTGAGATAAGATGCATGTAAAAAGGAATGAAAAGACAGTTAGTTACTTTATGTACAGAACTTTCCGTTTAACCATGTTAAGAAATAAAGGAGACAAAATGTTATGTTTCCACACAACCTGAACTATTCATTTTTTAATTTCAAGTAAAATTTGCACGATTTCCAAGGAATGGAGGTGATAAACGAAAATAATATAATAATAATCGTATAATATATACGATGTACTGTAGTACAAAAGGTATTATTAGGTCAGAATTAAAAAAAAATCAGGTTAGAAGTAATATCTGTTCTATATTCTATAATATTTATTTACAATGAAGTTATTATACCACATAAGATTAATTTAATTACAATAATTATCAACCAGCAAAATCTTTTACAATTATTAGTTATATTATCGAGTAAAACTTGCCCTTTTAAGCTACCCTTATAACATAGTAACGGTAGTAATTTGAAAGAAAAGTAAAAAACTTACTGCAAGAAAAGCCATAAAAACTCTGAAGTTAGTACCTTCTGTTAAAATAGTAATCATGACAGGACACTTAATATTTTAAAAATTATATTTCAAATGCAATAGTAAATGTTATAATATATTTGCACTGCCACTGACAATGCAAATTAAAAGTCTTTATATTATTGTAGAAGTATCCAGCATAAATAAATAGTATTTTACTCGCATCAATACATAAAGTACTAGTTGTATCTATGTTTTCAGAAATTTGAAATTGAGTTACTCCGTGAATCACATAAAAATATGTATATAAATGCAACATATCCTGACAGATTGATTGACTGATTTATCAATGCCCAGCAAAAACTACACAAGATAAATTGATGAAAATTCAAGTATAGGTGTTCTTCTGTAAATGCAAACTAATTTTTTTTTCAAAATTCCCTGTTTAAATGACTAAAATGGAGTAACAATTAAATTTACTATTTTTTTAATTTCTTGGTGTCATATGAAGATATCAACTTGATTTTTGTTGTGTCTTATCTAAGAAAAAATGATAATTAATCAAATCGTTTGAATTTAGAAGTAGAAGATCTTGTATCCTCACATCAAGCAGATTTCAACAGCACCATTCAACTACTACTGACCAAATAATCAATTTAGAAAGTACTGTATGCAACAGTTTCATGTCTAGGAAACACTGCCTTGCAGTACTTTGTGATATCCAGAAGGCTTTAAATATCATGGACAAGAAATAATCCTTCAAATACATGATTGGGAGATTCACGGCAATCTATCGGTATTACTTGTCAACTACATGAAGAGACTGTACTTTTTATAGTACGTTTTATAATGAGTATTCGTCAGAAAAAGATTAGAAAATGGCATCCACAAGGCCCGCCCCTGAGCAGTACCTTTAAGTCTATGATCTGGCAATCGTATATCCCAGAAGCAGTAGAGTTACAATTGCAACGAGCGATAAATGCCCTTAACGAAATTGAAAAGAATAACGGATTCAAATTTTCACCAGTGAACACATGCTGTGTACACATCTGTTGGAAAAGAACTCATCTTAAACCATTTTTGATCAACGATGACCGTCCTAATCAGTTAATGTGCGCTTTTTGGTTTATCATTAGATAAATCTTTTCTTGGGGACTGCAGTTACAGGTTTTGAGTGTTAGATGCTAGAAAACCCTAAACTTTATTAATTGTTTATCGAACATCAATCGAGGCTCAGAAGAAGACATTACTGCGATTATATAAAAGCATTTTTTCAATTGAAGCTCGATTAATGTATTGTATATAATATGTATTGCATATTCATACGTTACAAATTTCCATCTAAGAAAATTAGACGTTATACATAAAAAAGGAATCAGATATGTGACAGACGCTTTTCGTACATGCCCGGTGACTTGTTTAACTTTTAATAGTAATCTTTTGGCTGCTTAATAAGAACACCGCGCTATCTACTCCAAACCAGTCGAAATACGGTATCGTGAGTTAATAAATAAACGAAATTGCTTTGCCGGTTACATTAGCAATTTCTACGGGTGAAATACCACCATGGCTATTTCCATCTAAAAGTACAAGATTAGATCTCTCTTGGGGGAAATAAAAGAGAAACCAGCAGTGATCATTTATCAGTAATTATGAGGGATAGGTGAACATTTTTACTGAGGTTCTAAAACTGAATATGGTGTAGGATGCTATATATGTACATATATAAGTGGAGAAATTCATCCTTAAAAACTGCCAGATATTGTAAGTGTTTACACGGCAGAACTCATTGCGATTCAGCATTCTGTGTAGCTCTTTGCTACACAGAAAATGTCCTTATCGCAAACGTTCTATCCATTCTAAATGTATTAAACCGAATTGAACAGTATTACGTATTTTTATGTACTCTTAGGCATACTGGTATCGTAGAAAATGAAAGCGCAGACAAAGCTGCCAGAATAGCAACAGTTAGATAGAATACGGACATGACTCCGAGTGGTAGACGTTAAAACCCGTTGTAAAATGACTATCAGAACTATGTGGAGTAATGAACGGAGAAGACCGAACACTAAACTAAAGTGCAATTAAATTTTAGTCCAGTTACATGGAAGAACAAAGCGAAACTGACTAGCTGGGAACAAGTGACGTTGACCAGATACAGAATCGGTCACACGTGAATAACAAATTCATGTTTATTATCCGGAAAAAAAGAACAATGTGCATCGTATTTGACAAATTACTAACAGTTCTGCATCTACTGGAAGAGTGTGTACAATTTACGAAAACTTCATAAAGAAGTACAGATTAAGAAACAATATTGCTACTGATTTAGAAACTGGCAAAGAAGGAAAAAGAGTTGCTTAACTAAAGGCCAGAGGATTAATAACGCGTTTGTAGTAAGCCTTCGACGATAGTCAGCTTGTATTATGTTTGGCTGAAAATCCTCTGTGTGAAATCCTCTTTACACCTCAGTACAGGGCTCTCAAAATTACATGACATCAAGACTCTTTTTGTATATTTTCTTTTAATGAGTGTTTACGTTTTAATTTTTTAGTTTTATGTATCTGTCAGAGCCCTGTACACTCTGTACATGAAATATGTGTGTGTGTTTTACGTAATATTTCATGTTTATATTAATTTTTTGTTTTATTAAAATTTAAGGACCCTACATACCCTTACATCTGACGATCCTACTGTCAATTTAATCCATTTTTGGGCTTATGATCTTAGACGTCGATACCCATGTAATAAAAATAAAAAAACAATTGAAAGGAATCTTCCGTGATACAATAAACAACGTGCATAACGTAAATCGATTTTTTGTCTTTTAAATTTATTTCGGTAATATTTTTTTAAATAACGGCTTATAGTTATTTTAAATTTTATAAAATTATTTTACATCGTAAATTTAGTTAAAAATCAATCTATTTTACGTCTATTATTTTAACCTGACGTTTACTCAATGTAATAATATTGCAGAAAGCGTCACGAAGGCGTTTTAAGTGCTAATTAATTTTGTAAAACTAAGTAATTCAAATTCAATTTAACTTCTTAAAGTTCTTTAAAAAAATAATAATAATAATGCAGCTGCAATCAATAGCAGAAATTGTTGCGTTTGTTTGAGTTTCAAGTAAAATAAAACTTCTGAGATTGAATACAAAACAAATATGTTAGATCAATACTACATACACAACCGTTGCTGAAAAACAGCAGTAAAATTCAATAAAGCCAATTTCCTTTCTATCAGTCATTTGCATATTAACTAATTGAAAGTTTATATGTGAATGTGTATTATATGTACGAGTATATTTAAATGAAGCGTTCTTGTCCAATTCCATGAAATAATTTTAATTTTTCCTCATCATCTCTTCCTTCTATAAAGTCACAAATTAGTTTCTTTAACATGCTTTCAGTACAATGACTACTAAAATCTTTCAAATCTTAAAATGTGCCCAAACGAACGCAGTATAAGAAGCCATACATTCGAAGACACCTCGGTACACCATGTACAAATGACCGCCCGACACCCACAGTCCGTAATCCTTCCGAGCAATCCTCCTAAGCATGTGCATCACGGAGACGGCGTCTGCCCCTACTTGCCTATTGTGGTTGCTAAACAGCAACTTTTCATCAAACATAACACCTAGGTACTTATGAACTCTCACTCGGCTTATTACACAATTTTTATACTTAATGTAGGGGTTACGACTGTACGATAATTTCTTCGCGCCCTTGAGAAGTATAAACTTCGTCTTTGGCACAGAAATCATTAAATTTTGCATGTTCAATCAGCCCTCCACGGTCGACAAAAGCCCTTGCGCCCGGTCTTCTAGCTGCGGTCGTGAATTATCACGTACTTACAGGAGACAGTCATCGGCGAAAGCCTGGCCCGTAACCCCTTCTGGGACTGTCAGTCTCAGAAAAACGTCAAATACCAAGTTCGGAGACAGAGAACGGAACCCTGCAAGCTTCCCCTGCTGACAGACTTTTCCACAGCCAGATGCGCATCTCTAAACAGAACCGTACGGTTAGACAAATAGTCACGCACTACGGCCTGCAGGGTTACAGGAAAATTGCGGTGTTCCAAATCATAGAGGACAGAACTCCAATACAAGGAAGGAAATGTTGCCTCTATGTCAATAAAAATTGGCAAAACATATTTACAGTCTGCTCCTTCCACCTCGGCAAGAGCATTTAAGATGCAATCCTCGGTGCCAAACCCTTCCATGAAGCCATACTAGCCTAGATTCAGAAGTGAGTTCATATCGATGCTTTCCCATAAAACTGCTGACCTCATTCGGATCCTTTCCAAATTTTAAGAGCACCTTCACCAAAGCCACTTTCCAACAAGTCGGAAAGCAACCCCAGCTTAGGACACCAAGAACAGCCTGCCAAGCGGCTCTCTTATGACAGGCAGCAGATGATAGAAAATAGGTCAAGTCGGTCAATCCCCGGTGCCTTTCCCAATGCCATTCGATAAATCACTCGGTCTATATCAACTAATTCCACAGCCCGTATCCCAGGGAATGATGTCTCACCAGCTCTAATGCCGACTTCTGCTTCACCCTCCGGAACATCTGGAAACCGAGTATCCAGAAACGCCTGGTAAGTCTCCACAGATGTTACGTTCCAAGTGTGTTCACGACTACTTAACCCGCATGGATCACTAGACAGCACGTGCAATGGCTTTGGCTGGTAACATGACTTCGTGAGCTGCCAGGGGCTGCGCTGCAACTCGCTCATGGAGTATTGCCAAAACCTGAGTTTGGCTTCCTTGATGGCATGAACGTACTCATTACGGGCGCGCCGGTAGATCCGCAGACCCTCAGCGCGCACGTCATCAATGATAATCCCCGTTAGGGTGCGACGCTGGTATCTTTTCCTAGCGGATCTAACTCTTCCAAGCAGCACGCTAAGGTCAGAGGACCATCACTTTTTCCCGGGTTTCCACCTGCGTTTAACAGACGGCACCGAGAAAGCAGCGGTCATGACAGCTTTAGGCGCTCTCCGATCAGCTAATTGGCCACTAACTAACGGTCCGTCAATTGGCCGAGGCCACCGTAGGACCCTATCGCAGCTAGTATTGAGGGCCCGGCCGAATTTTTCAGCTATCAATTCCACCTCCTTCTTGTGCTCCACTCGCCATGCCAACTCCTAAAGGCAGCCGCACACTCACGCCGCAGCCTGTGCTGATCCAGGCTCCTTAGGTTATAGCGACCCGAATCTGGAGCTCTTGGACCGCCACCGTAAGCGATCTCATAGATTATAAGCCTATAATAATCTCTCACACTGGCCTCGGGCCAGACAGTCCAACTACTTGTACACCTAAGCAGATCGCTCGTCACTAAGGTGACGGCGATGTAACTTTACCTCAGTTCGGAAGAGAAAGTCGGTGGTTGTTCTACCTCATTAAGCAAGTAGAGTTTCCTGGCTTCAACGAACTGTGCAAGACCAGCGCCCTAGAGGTTGGCGAATGGTGAACCCTAGGTGAAAGTCCAAAATCTGCCCCTACGTCGCCAAGAAGTCATCGATACTCCATCTAAGCTGGAAGTATCCCGACACCAGTACAACATCGAACATACCCCTCGTGACTCGCTCGACGGTGAACTACTCATCAGAAAACTGAGACATCCAGAAGACACCCAACGAGACCGATCCTACCATGATCGCAGAGAAAGGTCATCCCTCACGAGAATGAATAACATCAACCCCGTGGAAGCCGACCACACTCTCCCCGACCGTGTACAGCTCCTGGACCAAGAGGACTTCGAGGTCGTACTCCTCAAGAATCCTGATGGCCGCCCGCGAATGACACAGGTTTAACTGTCCCAGGTGCAAGCTTTCAATATAGTGACGACTGTTCTCGAAAGCTGCTCCCAATTCAGTCGTCGCCATACGCCGTATTATGTAAGATCTTCACCCGGGCTATGTCGTGCGATCTGCAGTGTTTGCTCCTGACCCGATGTCTAGCATCAAATCCTTTCATCAAGGCACAAGGAGCGCACTTTGCAGGCGCGGTCTTATTAGGGCAGTTAACTGTCCTGTGCCCAGCAAGGACACAATGACCTCACATCTCCGACTGTGCCCTACAGGAGAAAGAGGTGTGACCAAAGCCTTGTCATTTGAAGCACCGGAGTACTTCTGTATAATCGACGACACTGTGAAAGGCCCACCGAAGGACCAGTCGACCACCGGCCACCAAGACCTGCCGGATCTTAGGCAAGGTCTCAATTACCCAGTGGCTCATTGAAGCTTCTTTCCGCCCAAATTTCCGAACCTCCCTCGCTCCCTTAAGAAAGTTCTCGGCAGCCATATCCAATGCTGGATTTTGGTTGTATATCAACTTGAGGATTTCTGACTCCTTTGCCCTTGGCAAATCGTACATCAATATTTGTGGCCTACACTCGGCCAGCAATTGACACTTCAACTGCACTACTTATACTTCCTCAGCTGTTCTGCTCAGTGCAAGGAATCGGAGGAATCCAGCCACTATAGTCCATTCTCTGCGGGCCTTCCAACTGACTCGCAGCTCAAGAAAGGAGGTTACTCTATCGAGCTCCCTAACAACTCAGAACAAACATAATGGACATGGGCTACAGTATCATTGATCCTACAGTCCTGTCACAAGCCCGAGTCAGCCAAACCCAACCTAGGCAAACAATTCCTAAAGACACCATGTCCCGAAAGGAATTGAGTTAATGTAGCGATTGGGGGAAACCCACTTAATAGGTTGCAAATCCCTAACATATGGAAATATACCATGCGTATATCAATCAGTAGAATAATCGTTCCACCTGACTTGCCATCAGTCAAAACCTTGTCAAAACAGTCAAAATCTCTCGCATACGTCTAGACGTAATGAGGCCATCCTTCTTAGAGGTATACCGCTTGCTACTTTCCGTAGCTAGAATGACAATGGATTTTATGCCGGCAATCACAGAGACTGTCTCTCTTGAGACAGTTCTGTACTCTCCGACAACAGCTAACCATAGAAGACGCTGGGCTCGCAATAAATCTTCCTATAATGCTGGAAATGTAAACGATGAGCTCAGACGGGCGCAGCGTACATTATGGCCTCAAAGACACCTTTATAAAGAATACCCATGGTACAAAAATTCAACGCCCGATCGTGATAAATGACTACGAACACCAAAGAAGGCATCTATAGCCTTCCATGCGAAAAAGTGTCTATCTGAATTGTAACCTCTTATCAGTGATTACACCCAAATATTTCTGAACGGTAACATACCTAATTGGAAGGTCGTCCATTACGAACCGCGGGTGACGATTCGCGGCTAGACGACCTTTATGAAATATCATAGTGGTTTTCTGAAAGCCATCTTTTGCTGAAGACTCCACAACCTTAGTACCTTAAATGCGTGAGTCGCTCTGAGTTCTATCTCAGCACGAGAGTTTCCCCGACTAGCCGCAACCTATCGTCGGCATAAGCCACAATACGGCAGCCACTGGGCATCAGCAACCGCATTAGGGAGTCGAATTCATCGACCCCGGACCAGGACCTAAAACACTGCCTTGTGGACAACCTTTTGAAAGGATCATTCCTACTTCCGAACCGCTGTCACGAAGGACAACGGTACTTTTGCTGAGATAGCTCGAGACAGTCTCAATCTCATTTTGCGTGCAACCACGCTGCTGTAACTGAAACAAGGCAGAGGTCTACCACAAATTATTGAAGGCCCCATTCGGCCCCATTTCGGATATGTCCAAAAAGACGCCGAGTACATATTTGCACTCGCTGATCAAAGCCAAATTCATTGCCGTAATAATAGAGTCCTCTCTGACATTGCCAGAGAAAAAACCATACTGGTCGTTCATTAGCAAACGATTAGAAGTCAAACTACTATTAATATGGAGGTACAAAAATCTTACCTACAACAAGCAAGAGAGTCAAAGGCCGGTATGAAGAACTTAGAGTGGGGTCATTGTCGCCATCCTTGTCGCCACATTTGAAGAGCAGTTTCAACTCACTAAGTTTCTATCATGCTGGAAAATATCCAGCAAAAAGAATCCTATTAAAAACTCTCGTCAGGAGACCAAGAATCACTGGCAACGTGCGAACAAGTAGTTTCATTGTGATATAATCATATCGGGGGGCTTTATTCCTAGCCAGGCTATAAACTACTTGGCTGACTTCCGCCTTAGTAATCTTAAAAGACTGATTCTCAAAGCGAAAACCTACAACTTCCCTTCGTCGATGATAAGAGGTTTCACCAACCTCAGTATCATCTGAAAGCAGATGGTTCATTAGAAGATTGAGCACATTTGTCTATTACAACTCCATCCTGGGTTGACAGAGCCGACAGAAGAATGTTTTTTCTTCTTCTAATGACCAAGAAACTACACCCCATGGGTCCTTATTTCCCTGCTCTTGTACAAAAGAGCGCAGAAATTACGTTTAGAAGACCTAACCGTATGAAAATACTCGGTTCTTTTCCGACAACAGTCCGCAAGCCAGGCTGCACGCCAATCAGTATCACCCTCACACTGTGCGACTCTCCTGAGTCGGCCCACAGTCCGCTTCATCGCGGTTAAGTCCCGAGTCCACTATTCAGTTACTCTCTCTCGACCAGTACCTTGACCAGCCAAGAACTGATCAGATCTATCGAGAATGAGCCATGCGTGATCGTGCAACGACGAGGACAGTAGATCGCCGACAGTCTCAGAGGTCCAAGCCACTCTATGATCTCAACCGTGGTTGCCTGAATGTAATCTGACCCGTAATCAGGCAGTTGGTGATGTTTATCGCACATCGCAATTCTGATGAGCACTGCAGTATTTCCATGCTCTCTGCCATCAGGACGGTTAGTATTGTAGACCGAATACCCACGAAGACGAAAATAGCTACGATTCATGTTATGTGTCTTTGAGAGAAGAACAATATCTAATGACTTGGCCATCATTAAAGCCTCTAGTTTCTGTCCTTGATTAGCAAGACCATTAATGTTGCAGATAGCGACGCTTAGAAATCTAGACATCAAAAGATTTTGCTGATCACCTTAGTGAGCAAGACTATTAGATTACCTATTTGCTTTACTACAAATTCTACGTTATTAGTTAGTTTTTGTAGCTTGTCTTCGGTATCCTCATGGATGTTGCGCTCAACAGCCTTGACATAAGATCAAAGACCAGCGTTAGAATCTGTAGTTCGATCTCTAGTCTTTCCTTTATCAAATCAGGGAAAATCTGCATTGCCTAAGTCAAAGGAAGCGCTTCGTTTGTTTCGAATTTAAGTTAGTTCTGAGTTAAGTATCATTCTTCATAGAAGAATGTACTTTCTGCCTTGGTTTCCTGTCCAGGATTTCCTCGTAAACCTTGCTCTCTCTGTAATTAGCGGGATTCAATTGGCAAACCGCACAAGTAGCCAGTGTATTTCTGTCTTTAAGAAAATCTTCAGTTCTATGTCCTACTGCAAATTTAACTCAACAGTAAGGCCGTGTGCAATTGTTTTTACTGTGATCATAATATTACCACACCGGTTCATCGCATGCACTGCACCAATTTAGGAGGTTTTCTGGTTATCTCAAATGTAACCCCCTAGTTACAGATGTATCTGAAACTAAACACCTCCTTGTTGCGATCTTTTGGTCCAGGTTAATGAAATATGTCTACAGCGGTCCGTTTTTGAGTCGATAACGAGCATTGATTATACTTCGTATTGTGTGTCCGTCCGTCCCTTGATATGTCAAGGGATATTCGAAGGGATCATCGATGTCAAGGGACATCGATTTATGTCCCTTGTGTGTCAATTTCTCCCTTGATGATATCAGTAGGAACCTAGAAATTTAAATTCCTCAGAACAACGTGAAATGAAGTCTTTCCTTGTGAACGTGCGACCAATCAAATTATGTTGACGAACTAAACCAATTATCCTCTTACACACGTTATCATCCTTTGAAAACTTCATTAGGCTCCTCGCCGATATTTCTATATGGCATTACCTATGTTATACGTCTCAGTGAGTTTCTAGAAACAAAGGGTAGGAAATATGGATACCCAATATAAATAAATAGAATTACTACTACTACTACTATCTTACTTTTTCATCTGAACAAAAAGAAAACTGAACTTTTATTTTCATTAATGAGTTATTTATAGTTATGTTGTAAGTGTTTAGTAACCCACTGAAGTATCACAATTTTGGAAGGGTATTTCCTCTTTGTTCTTTATCTAATGACAACTTAAAAGTCACTGTAACAAAGTTTTAAAAAACATCATCGATTTTATTTAAAGTTTCAAATTAACTCTTGAAAACAACCTGATCGGTGGATTGACTGTAATAGTAAAAAAAAATATAGACCAATATTTTTATTAACTTATGCGACTTTTTAGATCTTTTTTTTAATACAGTTTTTGTTATAAAAAATTAAGTAAAATAAAAATTATTCAATTTTAAACAAGCTAAATCTAGCGTTTTCATTGAGTCCCCGCTTAGAGAGCTTTTGGCGGGAAACCTCACACACCCAGTAGTACGGGCTGTTAGGCGTCTGACAGCAGATTTTTCCTCCTCCCGCGGAAAGAAAGAAAAAAAAGCTAAACTAACAAAATAAATTTGGGATTACAAAAATAAAATATATAGTTTAAAAAATATTACTATAACCAAATACAATTACTAATATTTAATTAAAACTAAATTCAAAACTTAGGTGTTTAATATTTACTTTGCATAAAAAATGCATTAACTATTTTTAACAAACCAAGATTTAAAGTTAGGCGCTATTAAAAATTTCTTCTATTGCTTTCTTTTCTGTTTGTAATAAATTAGTGACCCATTTAAAAAATCGTCCTACATATGTAAAATAAATATTTTCCTTCATAGGAAAAAGATCTCACTCACTTGATAAGTTTTTAATTAAAGCATAATTAATTTTTTTGCCATATTCGTTTAACGTATAGAAATACTATGTCCCAAATTAATCCCTTATAAAATTTTACATATATACATCTACATAAAATGCAGTGAAAAGGACGTTTAAGTTGTTAAATCTATATAAATAAAAATGTAAATATTCGTTTGTTAAAAATCTTAAATCTCCGAAAATTCTTCACCGATTACTTTGAAATGTTAACACAACGTTGCATTCCAATATGCGCGTGGTTTTATATACCTACTATTTATATACTTAAGATGTCCCATCTGTGACAGGTAAAAACATGCTTTTTTGAAAAATAGCGCTATCTGTTGGACGTAACAGCAACACACGCTATACTAAATATTTTACGATTTCATTTCAATGTTTCCGATATTTGTGTCCGCTATAAACTAAAAAACTACTGGACAGATTTAAGCGTGGCATAAAGGGAGAAAGGAAAAAATAGAAAAAGGGAAAAGGAAAATGGGAAACGGGAAAATGGAAAAATAAAAAAATAAAAGGGGAAATGGAAAGGGGAAATAAGAAAAAATAATAGGAGAACATGGTGGAATGGAAAAGGGGGAAATGGAGGAAGGAAAGGGAATCAGTTAAAAGGAAAAATGGTGAAAGGTAAAAAGAAAAAAGGGAAAGGGGGAAAGACAGAAGTGGGAATGTGGAAAAGAGAGAAAGGATAGAAGGGTAAATGGGGAAGATTAAATTTTGTGAATTTCATTAATATTCATTTTGTTAATGTTTTATCAAACATTCATTTGTGTTCATATAATCTATAAATATATTCAAATCTATCAATAGCGAAGCATTACCGGGTCTGCTAGTACTTAATATATTTTTTTAATTTTTATTTTAAAACGCTTAATATCGCAAGCTGTTGGCAGAACGAATTGAAAATCAGTTTCAATTCAATCTTTTGGCATCTTTGGGTGTTGGTGACGCTTTTTGAGATCTTTTAATGAAAATTTCCAGTAACTGTTTCTAGTACTTAGAAAAACGTGTCTTTATCTATTTTTCGTATTTATTTCAGTTCAAAATGACAGCTAGTACAATTCTAATCCTTATAGCTTGATAGGTAACGGCTTAATGAATTTTATTATATTTTAAAGCCCACTTTCCTCAACGAAAAGAATTGGGGTACTAGCTGCTCGTACATGGCGTTTTCTCATGTCAGAAATGTGTTGTACATAATTATTGACCGGGAACCAAAGAGAGCAGGCTGACTTGTATTAGCCAGTTGAGGCTTCGGGCTTGAAAATGGAATTAGTAGTCTGATTGTTACTATTAACTTGGTCACCCATTGGTGGATGTTCTATTTACATACTACTAATATCATTTTAAAAAATACAAATAAAATCCAAATTTTTAGAAATATTGTTTTGCTTTTAAAATAAAAATTATATAATAAGATAATTTAAATAAAATTTTAATAAAAGAATAAGAAATACTGGGGTATTGTTGAATCACCTTGATGACAGTAAGTGAATGTTCATGGAAATCGGTGCTGATTATACCGCTAATAGTATTAAGATTATTTTAGCTCTGGGTAGACCCCAGTACAGAGTTACCGAAGGTAACAGGTTACCTTCGGTAACTCTGTTTTATACTTTATTTTAGTTTGAAGTTTACCTTAAACCTTTTACGAAAAACTAAGGTCTATTTTTCACAGAACTACTAATGTTAAATCATAACATGAAGAGAATAGTAAAAAATAATTTTAATTAAATAAATGGGGATCTAACATACTAGTTTATTGTAACCAGTTCCATGGTTTATCAAAACATAATTGCATCATTCCAGTCAGAGCTGTTATAGCATCATGGTAGTCCGCGATAAAATATCACAACTGGAAAGTGAAAATGAAATTTTCTTAAATGTGTATAGTTCTATTTCAGAGCTTTTAAGCCTGTTGAATTATTTAACCTATCCTGACGAACTTTTATATTTCATACCCGCTCATATAATTTCGTAGTGTTGCGTTAACTCAGAATGTAAAAAGTTAAAATAAGTTTAAGTTAACATTAACAGTTAAAAATTGAATTAACAATCAACTATTAATTAACTAATCAACTAATTAATGATCAGACAGCAGCTAATAAAGAAAGGAGGTGACTAAAGGCAAGCTCTGATTCAGAAAGTAGTGGAACAACTATTCAATCTGCCCTCGTTGCATTTCAACTCTTACATACTACAAACCATACAGAAAGTAAAGAAAAAACGTAAGATTGGGGTAATCATCCAAGGAGGAGAATAAAGATGTTAAGTTCATTGATGACATTGCACGTAGGAAAACCCAAACATGAATTAGGAAAAATGTTTAATGATATAGAAAAATATCTGTTACTTCAAAAGAATTTCAGTCTTAAAATATATTAGAATAAAACAAAGGGAAGATAATGAGGAATTAAATATTAAGGTAGAAAACACAAAACATTAAAGTGGTAGAATTTTTTTATTTACATTGTAAAATTACATAGGGTAGACGTTGTAATACAGACATTAACAGGATTTGTAATAGCAAGAAAAGTTTTCATGCAGAAAATAAATCTGCTAATAATAAATATTAGAATATAAGAATTAGAATATGAAATATAAGAATTAGAAATAGATTATTTATTAAATCTGTATGTAATTCAGCCCTTACATCGTGAACGAGGGACCAAGAGAAAACAGAAAAGAATACAATAGAATACAAAAGAATACAGGACAATGTATTTACAAATAATGAGTGAATTATTTATGAATAATGAATGTAGGAGTATTTACAGGAGAATCAGGTGGATCGAGTGAATAGAAATGATTGATTACGTAAAATGAGGAATAAAGGTGAGAAATTTGTGATAAAATCTTTAAAAAAGTTGTGTAGTAGTTAAAAACTGGAGGAATATATGAAACAGAAAATTCAGAATGTAAGACAGAGTAAGTATAATTTAGTAAAAAGTTTGGCGCTGAAGTGAAAGGAATGAAATCATACCCGTCAACTGATGAATCGTTAACAGACATTGAAAAGTACGTGTTAGTGGTAAGACGGTTATAAAGTATGCTTGCTGCTTTGATTTTTGTTATACGAAAAAGTTATTTTATCTGTGACGTGCTTTAACTCTCTAACACAGGGATCTATTTATCGGAGAAAAATGGAAATTTAGTAGTTATTTTGTGTCACAAAACACTCAGTAAATGAAGAGGTGCAATTAGTAGGTCCAGGCAAATTCTGAAGCAATTCCCTTTTATTACCCGTGAATTTGCCTTTTCCTTTATATGATATATAGATTAAAATGTTTATTTAATTATTCACTTTTTTTAAAAATTGCAAACTATTAGAGCTCTCTTAATTATTCAAATACTGTTAATTATTCAAAAAACCTAATTAATATTTTATTCTCGTTTAGTTTACTGTACCTCTTAACTAGTTAAACTCTCATATAGGCAATATAATGAAGCAGGTAATAATGATCGTAACTCAATACGTCGTAATGATAATAATACATATACTTTTTACCATCTAATAACGATATCTCATATAAATACGAGTATACTCTTCTACGAAAAAGATGGCTGTGGGAAATTATATATTATATTTAAGTGAAATTTGTATTCATTCGTAATTTTGTTCGGTTAACTTCTACTAGTGATTGGTTTGATTATTACAAATTCCTTATTTCTATCATATATTTGAGTTTTTATTTATTAAAATTTTTTGGACTTTATTAGTCTTTATAATATTCAGTTGATAATTATCTATATTTACAATTACAAATTACCTTTGAAATTAAACACAAATAGGTTCTGTTCCCAGAATTTGAATAATAGTAAAAATATATTTTTATACAACAAAATAAATTATTATAAAGCAACTTCAAAGTGTCTTAAAATAATAGAAATCTTTTATTTGTTTTGTTTTTTTTGTGCCAACAATAAATTAAAAAGTAATTACTGTTAAGTCGTTAACACTTAATTTGACTATGACTTTAAAAATATGATATTTAAAAAAGATCTGAAAAGTATTATTTTTATGTTTTACTGATCTTTTGAAGCCATTTTACATATATAAAGTAAAACATAGAAATAATACTTTTATATATATATATATTTATTTATAATTTAATTTAATTTATTTTTAAAAATCATAGGCAGCCGAAGCAAGAAATTTTAAAGGAGAAAAGCCTGAGTCATAATTAAAAATAACCAAAATTCGATATCAAGTACTATTACATAGGTTGAGCTAAAGCTGCTTGGTATGAAGGAATTTATTATTCTTCATTAAATTTCTAATAATTTAAATAAAATTTGTCATTAAAATACTTCGAATATCGGATTAATATAAGATTATATTATTATTATTACACTATAGATTTACGTACAATTCATTACTGAGTAATGATGAAGAAGAAGTAAAAAATATTTTCATTTCAACTATGTGACAATATAATTTTTTTTTTAAATAAATTTTCCACTTTACTATCGGGAAAAGCCAGAGAACAAGTATTACGAAAAAAGAATCATTCAAATCGTTGCATGTACTTATGAGTAATACAAATCGTTCACCAGTAGTTTTATCTACTGATAAACGCAGGCGGTCGGTCATGACTCGATACAGTCCAGCAAATTTTAAGAAGATTATCAAGAATAAAATCATTCCATACCAGGTTTACCAAACAAGATGAAGAATTAAGAGATTTCCCGTTGCCTTTTTTCAAGTAGTTAAAGGTATGGTTATAAATCAACATACCAATCAATCGAAATGTAGTTTATATCAATTAAAATTATATGCAGACATACAATTGAAACCTTCAATCTGTTAGTCACAGGAAATGGCTGTATAATGAACAACATTACTTCCAGGGTAAGCAACTCTGACTCACCAGTCAGAATTGAGGCACTCATCTTGTAACTCAGTGTTTTATGTGCATCAAAACTATAAGAAATACTGGAACTGATTCTGAAAACGTGTAAACTTTTCTGTTGTAAAACGATGCGTTATATACCATACTGTTTTTGATACTCGTATTTCAAATATTCGTGTATAAATTCATACAAGTCAAATAGAAACTCCTCCTACTTCTTTTAAGGTCCTGTAAAGATTTACTGTTATTAATTATATGTGTAATAATTATCTTTTAGCTGATTAAATAAGAATTATTTCATGTAGTATATTTTAATTATATTGTAGATCATATTTTTATTTGAATTAAGTTTAATTTTAATTATTTTCATTTACTTTTCTTTCTTAAACACTAGGACCTTTCCTACCTTAAAAGGAATTTAATGAAAATATTCTTCATTAAGAGTATAATAAACAGAGTTATGAACAAGTAAAAGATGTATTGGAATTTTGTATGAGTTATAAAATATTAATTATTTGTTTGATACAGACTTCAAAAGTAGAACACAATTAACTTACAAAGTTAATATTCTTATTAATATTAAATTTACTTAATAATTCAAAATATGAAGAACACACAATGAAAAAATCTGATGTGGACACCACGTGACTTCTTTGAACGCCTATCAAATTACATATACACATTTTTTGCTGAATTTCATTTAAATTTATTTCATTTGAAAGAGATACGATCTCCAATTCTTTAGTAACGTGGACAGTTACACAATTACTGAAATATTAATTTTCATTAACATCAAATATTATACAATTATTAATTCAACAATCTTACCTGAAACAGGGTAAAGTAAAAATCCCTTTATTACTCGTATTAATAGATCAGTATTATTCGTATCTTTGTGAGCGCTGATTAACAAAAGTTTCAGATTTCTGGTAGGTCGTATAAATAAAAGTTAATAACAATTAAACTATTCCGTTTAATGAACTCATGTATACTTTTTGTTTTTTTGTGGGGGTGAAAAACGCCTGTGCGTTATCATCGCCCGGAATTTTCTTTAATAAAAAGGTTAACACTAAAAAAATAAAACTAACTAAGGTTTAAAATTAATATAAATTATATAATAAAAAATTTTAAACTAAGTTAAAACAAAAGTTAAAAAAGTGAAATAAAACTCAAAACTAACATCGCACACGGAGTCTTTAAAATATTAAAGCTAAAATAATAGAAAAAGGAAACTATATAAAACTTAACTGATTCCGTTAGGGAGTGTAAAAGGCTCCCAACTCGGATAATAAAATTAAAGACATGGAACCAAAAAAATTAAAATTGAAATTAAGGGAAAAAATTATCAAAAACTCTTCTAGCATAAAAAATATATATGACAATATTAATTTTTTTGCAGTAACCTAATACTACGCAAAAACAGAAACATCCGGTTCAAAATTTCATTATCATTGTACAAGATACCACGGATGTTTCTGGGTAGATTCAATTTACGACGTAACGCCGCATAACATATGGAGTCTACGAGAATATGGTGCACAGTCATGCGGCAGTTGCATCGAGTGCATAGGGGTGCGTGTCCTCCTGACATTAGGTACTCGTGTGTGGTCCTCGTATGTCCTATTCGTAATCGGCAGAGGACTACTTCTTCACGTCGAGTTTTTCTGCAAGAGGAGTCCCATGGCAACACAGTATACTGGTTACAAATGTTAATTTCGACCTTACGATGTAAAATATTCAGTTTCTATTATTGGATTATTTGGTGAATAAACAAAAATGAAAAAGAAACAATCATAAAGGAAAAAGAAAGATAACATGAAGAAATACATTTCAAAAAAAAAGGAGAAGAAAATGTTAAAACCAAAAAGAGAATAAAAAGTAAGAAAATTTTGCAAACAAGGAAAGAATAAAAACATTAAGAGAAGATTACAAATATAAAGTGGAAAAAAATGTTAAGACCAAGGAAAGAATAAAACAATTATGGGATGATGAATATAAAGAGAGAGGAAATTTAAAAACTAGAAAACGTGTATACAAATTAAGATCAGAAGAATTATAATCAAACCAAAGAGCGATTAAATGATTGGCAACAAAAACCAAATGAACGAAATGATGATCAATTCCGACTTAGGGAGAATAGTGTCCGATATCAGAGGAGTAATGGACTAAACGATAAAAACTTTTTACAATTTATTAAAGATCGGGCATGTATGCCTCGGTGTATAGCTGTTCTTTTGAGGGTCTATTTTTCAGTTACTCTGTAGTTAACTTTAATAAAGATAAAATTAAACAGAAATTCCAGAATTAAAGTTAAACAGAATTAACCTAGAAAATCCAGAAATAATACGATTCTAAATTATAATTTTCTGTTAATATTAAATAATCAATAATATTAATATTAAGTAATCAATAATATTAAATTAAAGAAAAAGTCCGAAATTCTAATTTTTGGGGGATTTTGGGAGTTTTTGGACATTTTTTGTTCAGTTGTTGCAATCAAAAGGGGAGGTGCATAACTAGATGTTACAACGGTCCTAAATCCAAAATTTCAACTTCTACGGCATCGTTTTTGAGTTAAGCGAGATACGAACATACGTACAGACGTCACGCCAAAACTAGTCAAAATGAATTCAGGGATGGTCAAAATGGATATTTCCGTTGAAATCTGAGTACCGAAATTTTTCGCGGTCAATACTTCTTTTTCTTCGTACAAGGAATTATTTATGGAATATTTACTGAACATTTTAATCATCAATTGTACGATATTTATTGCACATTATTATAAGAGTGTTGTTATTTGTGATGGATGTGTTCGTTTAATCCCAATGAAATTTATTTTTAATTTCATTGTGGAATTGAGATAGTTATTTATTATCTGGTATTATATAACAAAAAATTTTATCTTCTCTGTCGTGATAATTATGGTGCTTAATGTATAGGTTATTTTCTTTTTAATGTATAGTTATTTTTTTTTTGAGTGAACCTTACTGGACTACATAAACTATTGCCTTGCCTTTTGCTATGCAATGATTTCGGGCTGGTCTGGATAACAACTGTGAAACGTTGAGTATGAACTCCTCTTCACCGTCTGTCTATTCTACAAGAGATCCCAGGAATTTACCCGACACAATCTGATCAGGTGTAAAATCGATGACAACATGAATGGTATCTGAGGAATGAAAATGAGTGGAATTTGAGCCGGTCGTCATAGACCTTCGCCCAGTGACTCCTGATGGTCAAAAGAATAATATTTTACGCACGCCAAAGGTGTCACGAGATGATGTTAGCGACAACTTACCTCTTACTTAAAGCAATGAGTATCTAACGGTGGCGAAGTCTTCCTCAACCGTTGAACGTGAAATTCATGTTAAACTTCCTGTTATCGTATTGTACGGAATTGCTGACATCACAAAGTTTTATGAATTATTGTAATTCGTTGTGACGGAAGCTGATTTCTATGCGCGAATTATAAATAGCAAACAGCTTCGGCTATTCCCTAACGACATAGAATTCTATAAAAAAAATCATTCAGGTAATACGAGAAGACAATCTTATATGTCTTACATTCACGATATGGAGATGAAAGGGCATTCCCAATAGTCTTGAGAAACCTTACCATTCTATTCCTTTAATTGTAATAAAAGAAGACATTGAAATTAAAGGTCATAAAGTTAGGAGTATTATCATTGCTCGCCATAGAACTACAAGAGAACCACTACCCATATTTTTCTCAATTTAGAACCCCAAAGCAGCAACAAAAATGTGTTAAATAAAATATTTAGCTAATTATTTAGTTAATTTTGGAACGCTTGGAAGAACTCTTGGCATCGTACAGTGCATGCAATGCCAACAGTATGGTCATACTGAAAACTACTGCACGCAATCATACGGTGCGTTAAATGCGCAGGTGGTCATAGGACTATCTATTGCCAAAAGAAGGACGCCAGCTTGCTGTGTGCTTTTTCATCAAAATAATCCGGCCAAATATAAAGGTTTTCGGTTGTATAAAGAAATTTTCCAGAGAAAGGAAAGGCAAAGAATGAGTTATGCTCCTAAGATTGTATCTGAAGGACCTCTAGGTTCCCAAGGTAGGTCAATTGATCATGCGCAGGAAGATTCTTCATCACTAGGACGTCATACATCTAAGAATCTGAATAACAGTTCGGATAATCAATTCAATTCTCTAACGAGAAGTGGTAACATCCGTGATATTCGACTTCTAGTGATAAATTTGAAAATCTGGTGGTTAACATAGAATTCCTACAGACACAAATGGAGAATCTGATGGGACTCCTTACAATAGTCATTTCTATGATTTTTCAATGAGCAACTACTTAAAAATCGCAGTTTGGAATATTAATGGTATTTTACACCGGAAAGAAGAGCTGAAGACGTTACTTTACTTAGAGAAACTGGACGTTTTTTTTATCTAAGAATCCCAGTTTACGGATCGAAATCTTCTGTACACTTGATATTTCAGAATGTATACCATCAATCATCCTGATGGTAGGCCCCATGAAGTTCTGCTATTTGATACGAGACGGGACAAGACATATTCTGCTTTCTCCTTTCGAAACTGCTCACATTCAGGCAACCTCTGTAGAAATATTAGGCTGATTGAGCAACACAGACTTTCTAGAATGTATTGTATACTACGTCACACTATCTTGGAGGACATGTTTTTTGGGCACATGCTGTGTAATATATTCATTGCAGCTAGTGATTGGAATGCGAAAACGTATTCTAGGTGTCACACAACAACTACACGTGAAAGACCATTGGATCTGTCTACAGAGATATTTCGGCTGAATGTTATCACTGGACTTGAACCAACTTATTGACCTTCTGATCTTACAAAAGTCCCCGACTTGCTATATTTTTCTTATCAACTCGGACAATTCGTCGTTTTATACCGATGTGAAGAATGTTTCTGACTCTATATCTGACCAATTTTCTACAATTTTTACCTTTATTATAGTGATTCTACATGCGATAAACTGCTCTATCTTACAAACAAAAAACCGATTGGGGATCTTACCGTGACTGCATGTAGGCAGAGTTGCTTTTGGATATTCCACCAAAGAGTGGATGTAATGTCGACAAAGCCGTGAGATACTTAACCTCAACAATGCGGTAAGCTGCTTGGCGCTCCACTGCTATTGGGAAGCGTGCTAATTTGGCAGGCAGGGACTACTCTAGGAAGCTGTTGAACCTGATTTCTGAGAAGAGAAGGATCAGGAGGAAATGGCAGGTCTAATCAGGCTGGAGAAGAAGACCATCCGGAACAGGGTTGCTCAGAGGTTAGGGAAGATTTTGAAGATAAAAAACGATTCATTCTGGGATTTAGTTGAAAATATGTCTCCCTGCCAAGAGAGACAATTAATCATTATGGAAAGTTACGTTGAAATTCGCGTGGCCATCCTCTGGTTTCCATCTATAAGAAATCTCGACGAATGGGCTTGTGTTGAGAAGACCGAACTCTTTGCTAGACATCTTAGCATGGTGCTCAGTCCATATGATGAGCAAGAAGCAGATAATGCAGAAAATTTTGAATTTTTAAATTTTCTGAGTCTGCTACAACACCATTCTCTTTAAAATAAATATCTAGAGAACTCTAGGGGATAGAAAAAATAAGAAAGATTCCAAGGTTCGACCCTATAACGCATAAGATGTTGTTTATACTGCCGTTTTCAGCTATATTAAACATATTAAATGTGTTTAATGGCATTGTTCAAACACAAATTTCCCTCTGGAATGAAAATTCTCCCAGGTGAAGATGATCCTAAAGCCAGGTAAACCTTCACAGGTAGTTTCTTCTTACAGGCCAATTAGTCTCCTACCGATTTTATCGAAGATCTTTGAGAGGATTTTTCTTCGAAGGCTATGGGTATTTTTGAATATGAGGATGTAAAACCCGACCATGAGTTTGGTTTGAAAAAGTAACCACTAAACTATATAACAAACCCATAGATATATGATGTTATCAGGTGTCTCGAGAGAAATAGGTACTGCCCTACGGCGTTTTAAACCTTAAACAGGCCATCGACATGGTTTGGTTACCAGGCCTGTATTGAATACTTGATGGTGTTCGTTGGTGGTTGGTTTTAATTAACCACACATCTCAGGAATGGCCTGAGACTATACAAAACTACACTTCATTTACATTCATACATATCATCCTCATTCAGCCTCTGAAGTAATACCTTACGGTGGTTCCGGAGACTAAACAGAAAAAGATATAGAGGCCTGCTCTTCTAATTAAAATCTTGCTTTCCTCAAAATTATTATTTGATTTTGTGACGTTACACTTTGATAGTCGCTTCTTGCAGGTTGGGTATAATAATTATCCCAAAAGAAGGTAAATAATTTACCTTCAACAATGCGGGAGGCTGCTTGCCGACTCCAACATAGATTTAAAAGAAGCTGTCTAGCTTCTTTTGAAATGCCTCGGTAGGGCCGCAGGATCGGCATTGGAACAGGTTTTATTCCTAGTGTATACTGTTGTCTTTGTCGAGGATCTGTTGCAATTGCATCGTATGCGGATGATACGAGGTTTTCAGCAGTTGACGATGATGGCAGTTACCTCCGCGAAGCTTCAGTCGGCGTCGAATGCAATCAGTACATGGCTGCAAAAATGAAAGGTTAAAGTCAATCCCGCAAAATCTACCCGCATTGCGTTTATGACTCGGAGAGAAGACTGCTCTCCAATTTTCTTGTATAACGTTAAATTCCTCATAAAATTAGTGTGAGATATCTTGGCTTTTATCTAAATCGACGTATGAAGACGTCAAGAGGTCATATACTGGAAATGAAGAAACTAATTGACCAGAAATTCAAGTTATGTATTGGCTAATGTATAAGGGTTCTCAGTTGTCTCTGTCTAAAAGGTCCTTCTATATAAGAACTTCTTGCACCATATGGATGTATGGGATTCAGCTATGAGGGACAACTAACTAGTAAAGCAATTTTAAAGTGACGCAAAAGTCACAAAACAAGATATTGAGGAAAGTGAACCAACCATCTTGGTTCGTCAGGAATTTTGAAATACGGGTACATGAATACCTCGGGATTCCGTATGTTCGGGACGTGATTGCTCTTTTCAATTCAAAATACAAGGTTAGACTAAATAGAAATGAAACTCCCCTTCTTTTAAAATTGCTAGACAGCGGAGATGATTAAAAAGGATTCATGTGCTGGTCCTTAGGGATAGTCATGAATATAGTCTCTTTTCATATTTTTTTCTCGGTACGTTTTTATCACGTGTATTTAGCAGTTTCTGTTACTATTTTTGTGTTTCCACTGGTATTATTCCTGTCTATACTGTTGGCCTATTTGATTTTTTTTAATGCTATTACTATTTGCTGTTGTTTTAATGCCAATTACTGTTTGTCATCTTCTTTCTTTTCATTTATGTTTATTCGCTTATTTTGCCAGGCTTTTATTTACGTCTGTGTTTAATTTTTCATTTTTCGTTTATCTTCTTGTGTTCATATGTACTTACTGATGTTTCATATAATTCATAATTTAACTTATTAAATATAGAAATATTAAAAATATTTCTTTACGCGATGACGTTTGTTATTTTCCGTAATACTTCACTTCATAAATGCTTCAATTTGAATTACAAAATTGATTTAAAAAGGCAAAATATTTTTTTTTATTTGTCAAATTATTCTACCGCTAGGATGGATTTTAATAAAATATTCATAAATATTTATTTATTTATTTATGTAATACTCGTATTCAGTTTATATCCAATGCATTTAGAAAGTTTGCGTGTCTGTGAGCTATGAGAGGCATTTGCCTCTTGTACAACTCACACTGATTAGTTCGAAGCAGATGCAAAACACATAAAAAAAATTTTTTTAAATACAAAACCAAGGATAATAATAGTAGAATAAATAATTTTCCAATAACCTCAATTTAAATTACACCTTATTAGGTGTAATACAGATATTATTATTATTATGATTATTATATTATATTATAATATTATATTATTAATGATTTGTAGAGTGTGTGAAAATGCCATGCCTGACCGGGATTCGAACCCGGGACCTCCAGATGAAAGGCCGAGACGCTACCACTCGCGCCACGGAGGCGCCAGTGGTAGCGCCTTTTGTTTAATGTTGAACTCTTACACCTTACCACTTACAGCATTCCACTGTCTCCGTCAATATTCCTAATCAATAAAAAGGGAAGAACTAGCTAAATGTAAGTAGAAATGCAACAGAAAAGTAAATAACAAATCTTAATGTGTCTCCGTCAATATTCCTAATCAATAAAAAGGGAAGAACTAGCTAAATGTAAGTAGAAATGCAACAGAAAAGTAAATAACAAATCTTAATGTGCTGCAGTATCCTAGAGTTTTGTTTTTTTTTTCATTTATCTCCCAGCCCCCTGCACCCGGATCCGCAACTAAGCATTAACTCAGCTCCGAGGGGTACCATCTTCTCAAACTACCTCGGTAGAGCGCTAGGCCCCACCCAGGTAGTTGAAACTCTTTCTTGTGTTTAATGCCATTCCTCTAGCGGAGAAACCTCAATGATGTCCCCCGCCGGGACACCGGTTTTGACGCCTAGCCTCTAATCGAGAACCCTCGGAGAGATCCCTCACCGAGACTACGGTATTCATTCCCTCCAATGTCGTCTGGAAGGGAGTCCCCACTCGATCGTTGGTAGTGGGACACCGGAGCCTCCACTCCTCCCAGATGAGGCTGTCCCCTGCAGACACCACAGCTTCGTTGTGCAAACTCCAGCGAATTCATGACGTGGACGAAGTCACCTTACATCCACGGCCTACAGGCCCATATCCATGCAATTTGCATGTGAGAGACCAAGGCTCCTGCATACAGTCTTTTCACAAGTGGCCAGGCTCGCCACAGGTAAAGCAGTGGCCGCTGCGATCTGGTCCAAGACACAATTTGGCCTGTGGCTGGCTTCCATCACCGAAAACATAAGTCATCAAAGGTGCGCCTCATCACCATCCGTGCCATCCACCCAGTACGAATTCGCCCATCGGACAGAAGCATGTCTGCCTAGATGGGCACCACTGC
This sequence comes from Lycorma delicatula, assembly GCF_047948215.1. Taxonomy (NCBI): domain Eukaryota; kingdom Metazoa; phylum Arthropoda; class Insecta; order Hemiptera; family Fulgoridae; genus Lycorma; species Lycorma delicatula. The sequence continues at coordinate 301,380,795 of NC_134455.1, forward strand.
CAAGGTGAACACTTGCGTCGCCCTAAATGTCGGCCGCATGGATGGTATATCTAGTGAGACCGACTCCCCTGTAACCTGACGAAGTTCCTTTAGGAACTCGTCCTTTATAATGAATACATCCACGTCCAAAACAACAATGTGGACCCTCCGGCCGCCTCTTGCCGTCAGAGCGGAAGTGGGACTCCTCCACCTTTTCGGCGATGTCCTTGCTCAGCTATTCCCGCACCACTGTCGGCTCGCACCCGGAGATGTGGGTCCTTCCCCTACCCCTTTCCTGCGGAGAGGATCCTGACCTCATCCGGCGACACTGCCCTCTTGACGGATTGAGGAGGTCAGCATAGGTCTCACCTTCTGCCGTAACCACCTCAATTTTCGGCAGACCCACAGGTGGTTTCTTACTCTTTAATGACGATGCCGATGGTACTCGCGAAAGACACACGTAATATTTCTTCTCCACCTGCCTACACATATACCCCACGAAACGCCATAGAATATGCCCAAGCCGACCCTAGGGCTCACAAAATTAGACTAGTCGATCCTGTCTATCTTGCATCACTTGCGGCGGACCTGCAAATGACCGAGGCCATCTCGCAGTCCCATACTGCCGAATCAACCACTAAAGCATAGTCAGTCCGGCCCACTTCAATTTTACATCCATTGTCCTTCAGATAGATTACGTGCAGTGGTCTGCTCCACAAGGATCTGGCCCGCCTTCAATTTGTCCGCTCGAGCTAGGTCCCGAATCTATGGAACCTTACCGAACACCGGTGTGTGTTGCGGGTGTTCGACTCCCAACGCAATGTTTATAATCCAAGCAGATCCAACATCCTCTGGCAACTCAGCGGTGTCCTTCACTAGAGTTGAAGATAGGAAGATCTCCTGAGGCCAGTCTGTAAGAACTAACCGCTCAATTTCTGCCTCCGCAACTCCACAATCAATCGCTCGCCGAAGCTCGTCATTCAACGGACCAAGTTGCAGACCGTTCTGGACCCCATACGGAGTCTGCGACACCATATCAGTGATGATGAAATATGTTTATGTACCCTCATCCGCTGTGCTCAGCCGAGTAGATCTCTCCTGAGGATCTACGGGCATTTCATCCAAAATATCTGCGAACTCCTTCAACATACGAATATGACTGTTTATACACTCGGAGCACTATTTGATGTCTACTTTATTGGTCGTATGTAGTCGGACCAGTAAGCTCAACTCTCTAACTTTAGCAGCAAAAGAGTCAAGTTTATACAAAACATTTCTTTCGCGATTGAAGGCTCTTTTCCATGCAACCTGTACGCATCCCTCCTTCTGGCATCTCTTTTCCTATACATAAGACGTCCATGAGAGATGCAGACCTCTCTAGAACAAGATTTTCTCCGGAAAGTATAAGGAACTTGCAGTATCCTATTAGGAGTAAGGAACCTCACAGAAAATAATTAACAAACATTATCAGAATTTAAAATAATCAGTCATACAAAAAATGCTAGCAGTCAAATCCCAATTTATGAAAAATATACCAAATTTAAATTAAATATAAATCAAAAAGTACCTGGTTAACCTAATATAAACTGAACTAGCTATTCCTTAAAATACATTAAATACTAATGTCAAGTATAACGATAAAATAATTTAAAGAGAATTATTAAGTTCGTTACATAAAAATTAAACCTTTAAGAAATTTAATAATTGTCAAGTCCGTGTAAGCAGAAAAAAAGATCATAATATATTTACAAATTAGCAGTCGTTATCCAAAAATATTTTTCTTATTTTCCTTTTAAACAAGAGTATATTTTCATGAAACCCATCCATTCCTCTATAATTTACAAAGTTAATGTTTTCAATAAACCTAGTCACTGGTGATAAGATGGACGATCAGGTCGATGGCCTTGTCTCATCATAAGTGTTCTGTCTTTGTTGAATACCAACTTTTCTGTATATTTGTCTCGTTCATCTTGTCCGTACACTTCAATTATCTGTCAAAATTAAGCCGGACAAATATTTTTATTTAAAAACAGATTCCCCAATTGCATCTCACAGTCGGATGGATAATGATCGATACAGTTAATTCTACTGTAAGCTAACTTTCGTTGTACTCAAGAGTTTTGAAAGCGTAACAGCAAATTTCATTCAAAAGCGTTTATTATTGTTAATATATATATAACTGACACGAACCTTAAAAATGGTACTCATAAGAGGTAGGAACTAGGCCGGTGGAGATAGGAAAGTGGGCTACTAAAGATTGGATAACTTTAAACGGATAACTAAAGATCTAGGATGTACTCGTACTAGGTACATACATAGAGGATAAAAGATTAGCATAGAATGGAAGAGACTGGAGTACAACATGAAATCAATCAAATGAAAAAAAAATTCCTATAGTTACTTGGAATAGAGATTCTATTGATAAATTGTGTGGTCAATTTTGTTTTTAAATGGGAAAGTTCTAAAGAAATGGTAGCAGTAAGTAAAATTGATGAATTTACACATCTTACTAATAAACTTTACATATAATTCTGATATTTTTAAAATTCATTAAAAATTTTTACTTTGCTAAGTATTAACAGAATTTACCATAAACATCAACAAATTATTTGACAAATCAGACAAACATGACAAATGATTTTTTTTTTATCCATATCTGGATTAATTTAGCAATAAACCCTTAACAAAATTGCAGTATATTTTTGTGTTAAATGAAGAATTAATTTTATGTAATATAAACTGGATTGATGCAGCTAACTAAATTAAATGAATAAACAAAAATTTAACAGAATTAAAGTTTTGAGACTTATATAAGGATTTCAGAAGGTTATTTTCATAATTCGATATTTCAGAGAAGTTATTCACGTGTAAATCTGTCAACTGCAAAATTTATCATTTTATGTGGATTTCAAAAGCTTTACCAATTGAATAAAAGTACGAGTAGTTTTGCAATTTCCTGTTGCTGGCGCATCCTATTGAGGTTAACCATTTACCATGAGTTGATCATTTATAATTTTAAAAGAATAAATAATATACCATTTAAAATCTAAATATACGACATTTATTTTTAAATTGAATTTCTTAAAATATAGACCCCTTTGTGTGTGTGTATATATATGTGTATGTGTGTGTGTATATATGTGTATGTGTGTGTATGTGTGTATATATATATGCGTGTGTGTGTGTGTGTGATGTGTGTGTGCACGCGCATGTTTGTATTATTTGTAAATGCTTACACTTTTAATAATACAAGATAAATTACCTATCAGCAATAATTTCTCTTTTACAAAAATACTATTAAAAGAATAGATATCATTTTTTTTAAAAAAGTAAAATAACACAAATAGAGAATTTTTCTACTCCCCTTTTTTTTGCTGTAGTTTCTAGTTTGACTGACACAACGGAATGCTTTGTTTGTCTAGATTAAAGTTTGATTAAAAGCAGATACGAATAAATACATAGCTGCAATATGTTATTGATTTTTAAAAATTGAACTATCCAATCATTCATTTATTCATACAGAAAAACCAATGTAAAAAATATTTCACATATTTAAAATTTTATTTGTTATTCAATTTTTTCTTTCTTTTTCCTGTTTAGCCTCCGGTAATTATCTTTCAGACAATGCTTTAGAGGATGATATGTATGAGTGTAAATGAAGTGTAGTCTTGTACAGTATCCGTTCGACCGTTCCTGAGATGTGTGGTTAATTAAAACCCAACCACCAAAGAACACCGGTATCCACGATCTAGTATTCAAATCCGTGTAAAAATAACTGACTTTACTAGGACTTGAACGTTGGAACTCTCGACTTTCAAATCAGCTGATTTGGGAAGATGCATTTACCATTAGACCAACCCGGTGGATTTGTCATATTCAGTTTAAGAGATGAAATTTTCTCTCAATTAACCACAGAGACTGAGTGTATAACGAACATCATTATAAGTTACACCATAAGAGTTGCTCAAATACTCGACCTACTGGTGTAAAAAGAAGCACAGAAAAGTGCAATGTTTTACGGAACACCTTACTGTTGCGTATATTGTGTCATCATGAAATTTAACTAGCGTCTTTGGTTTAAAATGAATATCATTGAATTAACTTGTTAATATTCAAACAAAATTAATATTTACCAGCAAAACGCACGTGTACAGAGGCTAGAGCTAAAATACAACTGGGTTCACCAAGGTGTTTAGAGAACATCGTTTCAGAGTTATTATGTAGAATCATTCACCTATGGGGACAATAGTTTCCACCTTGGGTTTTGGTTACGTTTCCTAAGTTGTCGAAACATCACTGAGTGTAAGTGTAAAAAAAAAAAACAGTGTAAGATGTTGCGTTTTTGTTTAGGGGTATATGTTGTAATTTACGAAGTGTTTGAATTGTGGTTCATGTGCATGTGTTTGGTGTAAAAGGTTCATCAACTCGGTGTATAGTTTGAAGAGAAGTTGCAGAGCCCACGGCCGTGGGGAAGCCACGGCCAAAAATTTAAAGAGTAAGACTTCCCGTCGGAGGAAAATGTGATTGGCAAGGATGTATTTTTATGAGAAAAATAAATAAGAGTAAAAAAAAAACTTAATAATTTGTGATAGAGAGAAAGACAATGAAACTATATGTTAAGATAGGTGTACATTGTTCACCAGAATTTTGCTATTTAGATAGTAAGATTACAGAAGATGGACAGAGTAATAAGACATCAAAAGCAAACTGACATAAGCGTTTAAGGTTTTATACCAAACAGCACGTCACTTAGTATCAAATATATCTTTAGAATTGTATATAGCGCTTCGAATCAAATATATCTTAGCATTGTATATAGCGCTTTGTGCTAACGAAACACGAACAAACAGAAAAATCAGTGAGGAAAAGAATAGAAATAATCTGATATTAAGACCAGGAAATAAATTTATACTACAAGTTGTAGAGAAGAACTAGATTTATGGTACGTTTAATACACGCTGCAGGTGGAGATATAGGTTTAGTTAACTTAATGATAAAAGTCTATAGAAGATATTAACTGTAGAGGGAAAATGAAAATAAAAATATATAAAACATATGATCGACAATGTAAGTATAATAAATATAAAAGAAATGGAGAAAAGCATTAAACCAGTCAACTGACTGATTACACAAAAAATAAGACTTACTTTTATAAATAAACTTTGGTAAACATATATAGATTTATATACATATACATATATAGATGTATATATATATATATATATATATATATATATACATTATATGTATTTGTTATATACATACACATACACGAGTATGTATGCATAAGTGATTGGCGATGAATGTAATAAATTTTCAAAACATGTTCTATTGTGAGTGTTCTAATTAAATTCAAACTTAAAAATTTATTAAAAACAAAACATATCAAAATGTGGCAGATTTTAAAAATGTATTAAACGAAACAATTTTTTTTAAATTACGACCCAAAAGAATCAAAAACTTCAGGAAATAAATTAAAATTAAAAAAAAAATTATAAAACACTTTATTAGACTTTTTTAAAGCTAATTAACAATAAATTTTATCTAAATTTGTTTCTTATCCAAATATTGTTAATAGGCAGACATTTTTTTTGTAAGTTGTATTTGTCAAATGGAAAATTTCGAATGAAGTGTACTTCATTAGAATATTTCCAATGGAAAATTTATAAGATTTCATAAGGTTTCTGTGGACTTTACTCATACCATTTTGATTAGAATCAAGTTCTCTACAAGTTTTGTTTAAAACCTTTATGTGTTTATTGCCTATTTAACAATGTTATTGTACGCCAAACATAAAATAGTGTGATTTTCAACCTGAATCTTTTATTTTCTTTTACTCTAGATTTCTCTAAAACTAATAAAAATACATTTCTGTTTCCGGGGCTTAAAAATCCACTAAATTTACACCCCTTTATTTGAGTCTCATTAATTAAAGTTTGGCTTATTTTTACCGAAGATGTAGACATCAGGATGAAATATTTCTCCAGCCGACACTCATTAACGAAACGTTTCCGAATTTATGCTCATACGACATTTTTTGTTTATTTTCATCAGTAGAACATGTCCTGAAAGTGTGTTACATTCTTAGTGAATTTCTCTTTATATATATTATATAAAAGTGATGTGGAATAAGTTTTGAGTAGCAAGTGTTTCTCACTTTTAAAATAATAAATTAATCTTAATAAATAAGAATTTTTAGTTATTATTTTAAGGAGAAGTTTTATTTTAATTTTTTCTGTTGAATCAATAATGAAAATGTATCTTTCATTTGGTTAATTTTTTTTTTTTTGAAAACGTAAAGAAGGAACAAACTCTCATTATATTTCTATTTAGACTATTATATTCTTATTAGCATTTATTGTAATGAGATTTCCTGTCAGTCTAATTTTATAACTGGCAATATTAATATTCACAAACAGAAAACTCTCGTTTGTTCTGCTAATAACTAATTATTACTGAAATATTCTCATCAGTTTTCTTAGCTTAGCTATGAAAACCCGGAAATTACGATTTGATAACTTCAGAAAGCGGTCAAAAACTAAGAACAATTTGTATAAAATCAACAAAATAATTACAAGCAAACATTTTATTAATGAATTTTTATACCCGAGTTCCTTTTTTATTTTATAATTATTTTTCAATTAATTTAGCTTTGTTAACAGCAATTTTTTATCTTTCTATCTTACTTCATTTAATATAACGCATAAAATAAAAACAGAAAATGATTTATAATATGGTCTCGTAAGGGTATACATGTACAGTATATAAACGTAAGACTTAATCTGTGTAATAAAATTGTTTTATTTTCTGCTAAGAGAAATGTATCCTTCAAGCAATAAAATTTTTCTTTCGACTGCTACAAACGAAGGAAATAAGACGCAAAAAACAAGATGTCCACAATCTGTTAGCTTTGTTTCTCTAATGGTCATAAAAATAACTCATTCATGATATTTTCTACAGTAAAATATTAGACATATAGTAGACTATATTATTGTTTCATGACAGGTATTTTCAGTTTGAATGAAAGTAATATGAGACTAATATTATCATGATTACAATTATTTTCAAATTAATTATCTAATTCGAAGAATGATAAATTATACGTTGTATTTTCTTTTTTTTTTATTAAATATCTTGAATGTGATTTTACGTGTTCGGTGTAATGACGATAAATTAGTTATTTACGAAATTTTAGTTGAAACGACAAAAAATAAACCTAAGTTAGGATTTATAAAGTATATATTTTTTTTAAATTAATTAAAATGCATTAATTTCAATTGATAACCTTGATTTTGTAAGAAATATTTTTATTTTTCCTGAATCTCCAAAACAAATTTTTTAATACTCAATTAATTTTTTGTTTATATCTTTGTTAATTTATGTAAAAAATTAAAATAATTTATCTGAAAAAAAATCCATGAATTAACCGTAAATTTATCCATTATCCAGTTTCCATATTCCATTATCCATTATTCAAATTTATCGATAAATTTACGTCACTGACTTTCAGTTGAACTACAAATACATGAGAGTGGATTATTACGTAAATCAAAATGAAAAAAAAAAAATTGTCAAGGGAGCATTTAATAGAAATGTAATTACCCAGAGCGAGTAAATGTAGACAAGAAGCATTTAATGAAATTTATGTTGGATACGAAACATGTATACTAAGAAAAAGGAAAAATAAAAACTAGGAGCATTTAAAATACTATCGGTATGAAAGAGAATGAAGAAGCCTAAATAAATAACAAACTGAAAAATAAAGAAGTAATAAGAAAAGTAAGCAAGAATAGAAAGTAATCAGAACAATTAACAGAATCGCTCAGAAATTTCTCGGCTTGACACACATATAGAAAAGTATGATCGAAAGAGCTTTCGGTAACGTGCTATGAAGTTTCAGGCGCGTGCGTTTAGTAGATAATTTATGGTGACAGAGTAAAGCGAACGAGTTTCGTAATTTTCTGAAAAATGGATAAAATTGAAGTTTGAGCTGTTATAAAGTACGATTACATTGTTTTAGAAAGTTTAATCGCGATGTATATACAAAGAGTTAAGATTCCAATGTGAAGGATTTTCCTTCGTTTTCAACAAAAGGTGAGGTTGTTTCAGTAAAAATCTGGGCTGATGAATTTAAACGCGGTTGTAAAGCCGTTTAAAATGATTAATGCTTGGAAAGACGAAAATTTGCTTACGATCGTCAAAATCGTCACATTCCGTAATAAATTATGTTTATTGATGATATCCAAGCTTGTTGACATCGCAAAAATTTCTCGATAAATTGCGTCCGCAGATTTTACAAGCTATGAAAATGCCTTCCGCTTGATGGATGCTGTATTTGTTAACAGTTGACCAGATATGCATTCCACTGAACACTTTTTGAAGGTAATTAGAGCTTTTTAAAAGCAACTCCGCTGAGTTTCTTCAACACTGTTTAACAGTAGATGAAAGATGCATTCGGTAATCCTTACCAGAGACCAAACAGGAGCCCGCAAAGGGGGTGAGAGCAGGCGTATGTGAAAACGGTTTCACCTGCATAAAATGGCGTGGCTACGATTTTTTGGTGATTTCGTGGTCCAGTACCCATGACCTATCAGGAATTTAAAAGTTTATTTGGGAATAGAAGAGAATATAGACGACATGCAAAGGACCTGCCTAAGGGGAATAACTTTATGATGATTGTCTCCTTTATCAGCCAACAAAAAAAAATGCTGTTAATAAAAAAATAACAAAATATTTTCTACAACTAGAGGGTAGATATTAAAACAGACATTAAAATTTCCTGTAGTATTTTTTCATTTAAAATTATAAATTTCGTATCTGCAAGAATAAAAAATATATTAAATTTTACACGGAAATAGAATAGAAAATACTTAGTTCATTTAAATTTGAACTAAATTCTATTTTAATTTTTAGAAAATTTCTGAAAAATGTACTTGTAAAGTTTTATATTGATCAACGAGTGAACAAATAAATAAAATTCTAGTTGCTGAAAACGCAATTAATAATACTTATACGAGGATAAATCCATCAATATCAAAGCCAAAGCTACAAGCAGGATTTTCTTTTACGGTTCATCTACGTTAAATAGCGCAGGAAGAAGCAAACAAAATCTTTTTACGTGAGGTAACTTTACGCATCGTTAGTGCATCTTACAAATGCCAGTAGAGTTGCCTGTATTCAAATGTTACTGATTCTTTTCTTCCTGTAATAAATTAGCGTATTAGCATTTTTCCCAAGTAAATTTGGCATTTCTTTATTATGTAACTCGGTCAGCCTTACTAGCTATAGTATTTCCTTTTCTTTTGTGTTGCTGCTAATTCTCCTACTCTCCTGATATACAGCATTATATTGTATTTGTATTTTCACAGTGTTTTCGTTATGTTCAAATTGTCACTTTTACAAAATCCTTTAAAATCGTGATAATTGTATGAAAATTACTGTACTGAATACACAGATAATATATATATATATTTTTTTTTAATGAGATAATAGAAACAAATAGACTTTCAAAAAACTTCTGCTATTTTTTCATCATAAAAATAATAATTTCATAATTATTTAGACAGGTATTTTATAAAGAGTAAGTTCACAGCTCGGAAATGATATTATTAAAGTAAAAATATACGTAAACATATATAGTGAAGAGTATATTATCAGAACAACGCTATTTTTTACTTATAATTATTCCTTTGGAGTTTGAAAGCGGAGGTTGCCAAGCATGGAAAAAATGTTTTTATGTTCACAATCAAGTAATTATTTTTTTTTTTCGAATAACGTAGCATTAATGTTCTTATTATTTTAGAGAACGTTAAGGATCTAAAATTTGCGACCAGTGTAATTTTTAATTTTAGGCAGTAAGAAGTGAAATGATTTATTATAAATATAATTATTTCGGGAATTTAGGAAATTAATTAGAAACACAAAGTACCTTTAAGCTGAAATAGGATTTTAATATGGCTAAAAATGTTTCTAAACCTATCTGTTACAAATATGTTTTTCTGAAAAGAAACGATAAACAGGAGGTAGCTATATATTCTTTTTTCCTAATGTGTACGTTACAATCTGTTCAACTAATGAATAATAAGGAATCTTCCCAACCGCCCAATGAAATGAGGATGATATGTATGACATGTAAATGAGATGTAGTCTTGCACATTCAGGACGACCATTCGTGAAATATGTGGTTAATTTAACCCCAGCCACCAAAGTATACCGGTATCCACTGTACAGTATTCAAATCCGTATATCAACAACTAACTTTCACTCGGATTTGAACTTTAGAACTTTCGACTTCGAGAATCAGCTGTTAAACTGATTTGTGACAACGATTTAACAACTAGACCAGTCCGGTAGGCTGTATATATAATAGTAGGATATTTTACAAGGAATTATGATTTTAATATGGTTGAAGGTAAAAAGGTTAATGTTTAAAATTTTTCAAATATAAATTGTACGATCATAAAGTACATTTAAGGGTTATGTCTTGGAAATAACTGAAGATTTTTTTAAAAATTGGTAGACAATAATTATAGTTAATTGTTAAAAAATTTAAGTAAAAGTTTACCATCACAGATTTGTTCAGTTACTATTATTATGAATTCATTTTACGCGTGTTTTAACTAAAATTGAATTGTTAAAAAATGAAAATAAAATTATGTACCATTATATGTAATACTTGTAAAAGTGTAGTAGACGTAGTTTAATAAACAAGCAATAAAAGTTTATTAGTCAAGAATAGTTAATAAAATACATCGATTTTTGTTATTGTTTTAGTGAAATACAGTAAATTTGATCTATCTCGTATAAATACAGGATAGTTACACAGTAGAAAATCACGATGTATCAGTTGATCACCTTACCTTTTATTGCTATTGTACTTACTGCATATTGTGGTATCCAAGGCTCGATCTCGCCTTGTAAATATTTACGCACCCATAAATTCCCAAAATTCCAGTAGTATTATATTTTGTGTTAAATTAGGAAAAATAAAAAGTAAAAAAGTGTTGAAGAAAAAAGTGTAAGAATTTTTTCTTACACTTTTTTTTTCTTAAAAAAGTGTTGATTATGTATTACATTTAGTTATACACAGAAGACCAAATTTAAGACATAGCCCTACTGCCAAAAGTAATATCACGCAATGTCTTTATTCGATTTCTGCAGATTTAAGTATAGAGAAAATCAACTTTTGACTATGCACGGTTGTTTTATAAAGTTTCAATCATCAATATAAAGACAGATCATCATAAAAAGAAAGTATGTCGAGAACAACCTTATCCTAGAAAGGATTCATAGGTAAAACGCCCTTCATCCTGATTTTAATCATTTTATAATAATGTTAAACGGTTTTTTTTTAATAATTTAAAATAAGTGCTAATATGATATATAATTTTATTTTTTTTAAATTTAATTTATCGTAAGCCTTTTCTAAAACAATTATTCTCATATTCTCAATTACACTCAACCGGATAAATAGCATGTAATAATAATAATAATAATTCAGAATAAAAATTAAATAATTAATAACGCCTTTAATATTTTATGCCACGAAAAACAAAATAAAATACAAGAGTTCCGCCTTTTACTTACTTTGTTACAATAAAAATGATAGCTATACGTTTATTGCTTTGTTTTCAAGAATAAATTTGGTTATTGTGCATCTGCTATTAAAGGGTTTCAATCAGAATTGTTGTGTTGACAACTACGAAATTCATGGGGGCAATATGTGATCAATTTTAACTCATACGTTCACCGTGTGATCCTATATTTACCATACCCTGCGGCTAGTTGAACACGCAACAGCTTCGCTATTGCATGCGATTAGATTATAATTGCATTGTCCATTTATAATGTTAGTAAAACTGATTATTAATGATATATAATTAATCAGTATTATCATTTTTACCGCTAGTTTTAGTCTTGTTTATGAATACTAATTTAGTATAATAACAATAATTATTTAATTTCATTGCTGTTATGGTAATTGAATTATTTAGTTATAACTATTAAATTCAGTTTAAAAATAAATACATATTGTAATTGGAATTACGTTATGTAATAAAAAACGCAACAATGTTTAAATTTATTTGTTGTATATAATTGAATTTAAAAAATATCCTATACGAATTCATAATAAAAATTGATTAATAATTAATTTTGTTTAACAGCTGATTTTCGAAGCTGAAGGTTATGTTCAAATTCTTGTAAAAGTTAGTTTTGTTCGGATTTGATTACTATACGGTGGATACCGGTGAACTTTGGTGGTTGGGAGTCAATTAACTACATATGATAGTTAAGATCGGCCTGAGTCTGAACAAGACTACAATTCATTTACATGTATTAACAATCATCCTCATCTCATTGGACCAAGGGGAGGGGGCGGTTGCTTATTTCTCACTAGTTGAACAAATTGCAAAGTATACATAAGGAATAAAGTAAAGGAAAAATTAAACATAATTTAAACATAAATTGCATGAATTTTAATCAAAGTAGTTAAATCTTCTCGAATGTAAGTTTGGTATTTGACAATCACAAAAAATTTGGGGAACAAAAAAGGAATTTTTTCTCGTCTCAGGAAGAAAATTATTTGATTCTGATAGTAATTTTCCCCCTGAATTGAAATATGATATCAGTTTTTCCCCAGCACTCAAGGTTTCTGAGAGACAGGCACTTATAAATTTAAATATTTTAATACTTTCAGCATTATTAACTACACAAAATTCAAACATTTGACTCACCTGAAAAGTAATAAATAACGATTTTCTTTTATATTTACCCTTGAAGCATCCCTCTTGATGGTCCAACAATCATCGGTTAGCATATTAGAATTCCATTTGCCTTGATACCTATTTTCCATAGCTGGAATCTCCTGATGAAGCTGTTCCTCTTGCCCGACGCTCACTGCACCAAGATTTTTCGGAAAGAAATCTAGGTGCGAGTGCAGGAAGTGTACTTTTAAGAACGTATTACAACCCAAATTTTTATAAGATGTTTTATGATCGTTGACAATATCACGATAATTTCCCGCCTTTCGATTTTCCAAAAAATGTTGGAGTAACATTTTTGAATGCTTGCCAAGCTGCTTTCTCCAGTGGATTGCATAGTTTCTCAAACTTTTTATCATGCATTAGTGATCGTATTTGTGGACCCACAAATATTCCTTCTTTAATTTTTGCATCACTAATTTCAGGAAACTTCTGTTTTAATTACATGAAACCAGGGGTATTGTCCATGGCCTTGATGAAATTCTTCATTAATCCTAATTTGATATGTAACGGAAGTAGGTACACATTTTTAGGATTACACAATGGTCATGCTTCACATTTTTCTGTTCAGGAATGAGTAATTTGCGTTTAGGCCAATCTATTCTATTAAATGTTTTTTTCTGTCCCTACTATCCCATTCATAAAAAAAAAAAAAACAGTACTTTGTGTAACCAAGCTGCAGACCAAGAATAAGTGCAATTACCTTCAAATTACAATAAATATTCAGTTTATACACTGTATATTGAAGCTTTTCCAATATCAATTTAAAGTTTTCATATATTTCTTTCATAATAGCAGAGTAAGCTATAGTTACTGTTGGGAATTTATTGTCATCATTCAGAAGCACAGCTTTTAACCTAACTTTAGAGGAACCAATGAACAAGCACCATGCTGTTGGGTGTGTTCAATACAAAATGTCTCCATAAGAGAAAAATAAAATAAGAGAGAATAAGAGAAATAATGTCATTACAAAACACTAAGCCAATTCCTTCAGAAAAAAGTCTTTAAATTCAGAATGACGATTACAATAAATATATATCTTTGTATTCTTTTGAAGAAGAATTCCTTTTAGCCGGGAACCAAGTATTTCAGACTGTTTTTGGATAAGTTTAATCTCGTATGAGATCGTTAAGATTTTCTTGAGTCAATAAATGAGGCTTAGATGAACTGCTTTTTTCAAGAGTTGCATCACTAGAATCTGTTTCTTTTTTTCCTTACTTCCATCAGACTCTGAGCTCTCTTCATCAAACGTCACGTGTTCTGGAGGCTTTGGTATGAACAATTCTTCGTATTGGTCTCATTGCAGATTGCAAGTTAAAGTACACCACTGTATGTTTTGATTTCGATGTAATTCCTTCAATGTTTATTAAGCAGAAATAACAGTCAGAAGAGTGATCTTTCGGTTCCCTCCAAATCATAGGAATAGTAAATTACATGTGACGTGTGCCATTTTTCCATGCAGTGAGAAGCCTAGAACAACAGATATGTGATACTATAATACTATGATACTATAAACAACAGACATCTGGGACCGAGGCCCTTGTTTAGTCCCCGACTTTACAACCAAAATAAAGTTCATAACACTTTTTTACTAATGGAATAAGGTTTCGCGTTTGGGACTTGAGCGTCATTTCACCACACACATAACAAAAATTGTTAGGATAATTTAAACAAACTCTAAATATTTTGTAACAAATGATTAATTTAAAAAAAATAAAGTTGTAAATATGTAATACTAATAATAATTCAGATACACAATAGACGTGTTTACTGGTTCACTACTATATCACAACATCGTTCTGATGAATGTGTGCTACACTAGATCACATTCGTACATGTCTACACACGTCTGAACCTGGGCAATAGTTGTAACACTATCTTTTGAGTTAGCTTATTTAGATCCATCATATTTACAATGCTCTAGAAGCTTTTCCTTGACAATGAACAAATTGACGAAAAAACGTTTTAAAATATTTAAAAAAATTAAAATAACAAAAAACTGTGGATGAAGGAGAAATTCCGAATACATCTTTGAAAACAGAATAAAACCTGCATTAAGGACACCTATTACTACTCGTGAGACAAAAATCATGTTGACTAGTGTTATTAATAACAAAAGCTGATCTAAATTGAGTAAACCTCTTCACTTGTACTGTTTCTTATTGTATCAGTCCTATATCAAATCGCATACAAATTTCTGAATGATTCTTCTTGTATTAAAATGATTACTAGAAATCACTGCCAGATTAAAAAAGCTGGATACGATTAAACTTTCTTGGATGTATTCTTTATAAGATTTTCCTTCCGGAGACTTTCTGAACGTTACTTTCGTTTTTTACAATTGGCATAACATTACCAAGAATTTTATGAACCAATCTTTCTCAGTATCAAAAGTTTTATATTTTGGCCCACTGTAGATTTAAAATTAACAAAGACCAATTATCTGGGATTCAATAACTGTGGAAATAGAATAATATTTTTCTTGATAGCTTCTTGATACCATTTTAAAATTACTTATATTAAAAAGAATTCTTACATATATTTTACTTTCTAGCTACAGCTTTATCGCAGCATAAACAGCACAGCTATAAAGAGAAAGTGTAGCAATCGGCCCAATTTATGGGTATCGGGATTTTTGCAAATGTCGATGTTTCAACACTCCTTTACACAAAAAAAAATTATAAAAATTTCTGAGAAATTTACACGTACAACACGTACATGTGCTAGCTTGTGTTTGGATTAATATCTTCAAACTGGCTCAACATAATGTTTTTGAATTTGCTTCAAAAAATGTCCAAATATAAGGTATTGATTGCATTATAGACTGAATTCTAGAAATTTTTTGATGGATGATCAGTCACTGTCGCCGGAATGACGACTCCACTGCCGAGGGCATGGGATACCATGCAGCGGTGAGGTTTAGCAGCATCTCGACGATGGTTTATGAGATGAATGTCACGCGGGACTCTGCGACGGAGCCGAGTGGGAGTAGAAGGGGACTGTCCGCCTCTCCCTAGTGGACCAGACCGGAATTCATAATTTTAAACTAAGTCTGGTGGTTGAACTAAAGTTGAGTTCACTAAGGGAGCTAATACTAAATTCCGTTGTTGCGATCGACATTTTTGGTGGTATGTTGTGTTTAATTTACCTCGAATTAAGTGAAATTCACGAAATTGGCTCATAATAAGTAGAACTAGGCGCGGGGTTCGCGCTTCCGAGAGCTCGGTTAGCTACTTCAGAGGGATACGATGTAGGAAATTTAAGTTGTCCGGATGAGGCCTACAGCGAAGGCAAAAGCCGAGTTATTAAATCACCGATGCAAATATCTACCGAGGCATTTACATCGGTGGCATCCCAACGAGGCCAGGCTTATTACTATGAGATGTAAAAAGTCAGAGGGCGATAGACGACTTCCGTTAAATCCCAACAGGGTTATGAACGGGGGGGGGGGGTGCGGCAACCGGAACGTCACTAGGCGGGTGACTTCCCCTAAGGGGTTGGGAAGATGGATGTTCGGTAAACTTTTCGTCCTGCCAGGGGCACAGAAGAAGCTATTTTTAAGATAATGAATATTTTTCTTCTGGTAAATCTATGTGTTAGGTATCTTTTTAGACTTATCAAGGAGATTTTAATAATTTGTGGTGACCCTCTACCCTGTTTCAGCTGTACACCGTGATTGTACACAGAATGAGCTGAATGTGTTATTTAGTTGTTTCAGCAACCGAGACGTTATTCTTCGATATTGCGTCTCAGAAATAGGAGAAACGCTATCTAAAGGTTGCTTAAGGGCAACGTCATTGTTGCCTTGATGATGTTCATCGTAGCTGTTACACGTCAACCTCGTGTATAATGGCAGGTCGTCGAATTAGCTATGTCCCGTTGCAGAAGTATTTATGTGTTATTCTTGATGAGAATCTTAGATTCAAGGAGCACTTTCAATATGCTGCCAAAAAGCCTTGTTCTATTTTCTTCGGTGTTTGGAGAGCACTTCACTACGGCTGGGGACTTAATTTTACAACCATGCTTTAATTCCTGGATGGAATTAAATTTTGGGAAACTTAAACATGGGTAGTTTTCATTTTGAATCGTTTTACTCTTTTTACAGTGGTTATAGAAAACTGAGCTTTATTAAGATGAAAGTACTTATAAAAGGAGCTTACACGTCCAAAGTTTTTAAGTCGATCGAATTTAGCGGGGTATTCAAATTATTTTTCAACAGTTTTTGCCTATTTTAAAAATTTTTAAACCAAAAAGTTGAAATTTGGTTATATCTATCCCAGCTTTGGACTGATATTTTTATCCCACCGACAAGGAAGCATTACGGTATTATTTTTTTATTATGTAATTTTTTTAGTTTTTTGAATAGCATTTTGATGTAAATAATTTCTCAAATAAATAAAATTTTGGAGCGGAATGGTAAAAGAAAAACAAAATGGGGCTGAATGAACCCGTACTTCAAAAATAATATTTTGTAAAAGACTGAACCGAAATAATATGGAAAGAAAACTGAAAGATGAATAGGAAAGTAAACAACTTGCTATGAAGCAGTGTGAATTTAGTTGGGTCAGCAAAAGTAATGCATTGAATTCAACTGTAAAATGAACTAAATGGAACTTTAATTCTGCTTGAAAGTTAACTTTTTTTCTTTTTTTATCAAATATTCCAACATAAGTGATGACTGTTTAATCGAATAAACAGTAGATCCCTAAGTTTAATAATATAACATATTGAAATGTACTTTCATTTTAATTTCTTTCATATTATTTTATTTATTAAAAAATAATGAACAGAATATGTTTTGGGATTTTAATAAAATTTATATATACAAAGAAAAGTATAAATTACGAAAGAAAACTGTATTACTACTTAAATTTTCCGAACGAAGGTAATGACACGATAAATTTACTTCTGCATAGAGCTTCCGATGTGGTACTTTCATTAAATTCTAAGGAATGCAGAAGAATCCTTGCAAATCACTCCTAGAACGTAATTACCTCACAGCTACTTTCCAGATGCTATCTTCTATTATTTAAATTGTATTACATTCTTTTAAAACCTGTAGTACACTCTGTAATGACTTCCAAGCATATTTTTTTTTAGAAAGCAGATTTTTCAGATGAGAGTTATAAAAATAAGATTAACATATATAAAATTGATACTTGCCAATTATGTTCAAATTCAGTTAAACAGATTTGTAATATGCACGCGCTTATATACAATTGATAACCTCAGATCATGATTAGCCTACGGTCAGGTTAAGTTTAATTAATGTGCATCTGAATATGATGCTTGTTAGAACAATTGATGATTTAGAATTATGGTATAACTGCTATCTCTACAAGATCAGTCAATTTTACACTGAATTTACAATAGCTACTTAAAAAATCTATAATCTTACAAGCATGCACTGCAACTTACAAGCATGCATCTTACAAGCATGCAATAACAACAACGCACTGTAAAATATTATTTATGGCTAGTTTTAAAGCGTTTTTTCTACACTAATTCATATAAATATGCATTTTTTAGATTATTTAATAACTACAGCTATTGGAAATGAAAAAACTGATGTGGACATCTCATGACTTTCTTTTACGCCTATTAAATTACATATACACATTTTACTTCATTTAATCTTATTTCATTTGTAAGTGAGATACGATCCTCCAATTCTTTAATAAAGTTACACAATTGCATTGTGGTGGATAACACATTGGATCACATTTTTTGTGATGTCCGTATCAGCATTTTATATTAGTTTTTATATTAATTTTGTTTCGCTCAAGTAGTTATGTAGTATAAGTATGAACGTGTCGCATCCGTAACCATGCACACAGAGGTTCGAATTTGAATTCATATACATATGATTTTTTTTTTTTTAAATGTATTGGTCTGTTTAACCTCTGCAAAAAATTTTGAATTAAAATGAAAAGTACATATCATTTTATTTCATTGTTAACTTTTCATATTGTTACATTGAATTATTATTTATTGTAATTTTTTTTACAATCCGAGGTTTATAATTATTAATAAATCAATATATTTAAATTAAAAAATAAAGTTAAAAAAATATATGTATATGAAGTCGGATTCGACATCAGTTCGAATCCGACTTCGAACTGATGTGCCTTCCTCTTGTAAGATCCAAATATTTCATTAACAGAATTTTTATTTGGCTATAACTCTGGAACCATTGAAAATAAGTATCACTTATGATATATTGTTGAAAAGCTCTCAATGAGGGCTTATTACTGCAGTTATGAAGACGTCCAAAATCCAAATATTTTGGTTTCTGGGCTGTTTTGGACACTTTTGGTCCTGTCGATTGCAACCAAAAGGGAAGGTGCACAACTAGATGTTACAAAATCCAAACTTTCAACATCCTACGGTTAATGGTTTTTGAGTTATGCGAGATACATACGTACGTACGTACGTTCAGACGTCACGCCGAAACTAATCAGAATGGTATGATCAAGGGATGATCAAAATGGATATTTCCGTTGAAATCTGAAAACCGAAAGTTTTCGCGATCACAGTTCTTTCTTTACTTCGTACAAGAAAGTAAAAAGTTACACAATTTTTAGTTTATCTTTCATATATATATAATTTTTAAAATAATTTAGCAATTTCAATATTCGATTTCTTAAAGGTAGTTTTAAATCTGACAAATCTCTATTATTGCTTGAAATACACAATTTAATAATTCTTCTTTCGCTTTACTAGCTGTCTTGCTAGTCTGATAGCAATTGGATTTTTTCGCAAGTGCACTTGATAAAATTTTTATTTTTTCAACTCTATTTTTGTTCTATTAATGAAATTCCTGCATTGATCAGTTTTGCCTTATTTCGAAAATTTTACTTCTATTTTGCGTCTTGCAATATGTCTCTCTCCTGCATTAATAGCCCAAGGAAAAGACTCCACTGAATTTATTTGAAACGTATTCTATTTATATATATTAACGTAATCTGTTTGCGTTTGTTATGAACCTGTTGTTATTATAAAAAAATTGTCCGGTTTTTTTCATCTTACTAATAGTATTTATAATTTTTTTAAATTTAGTCTAGAGTATTTTCTGACTTGGAAATATTTTTTTATATAAATTTTTTCCAATGCTTGTAGTATTTTTTTCTGTTCTTTCAACTTTCAAAGTTCATTGTTTGATGTAATTTTTTGTTCCGTTTCTACGGCTTTGTAGGGAATTGTTCAGTTTAACAGATATTTTGACTACTACAGACATTTTCCCTTTTAAATTTAGTTTTTATTCGCATCATAATATTACATATTGCGTCGCTGAAGATGAATGATGTGATTTACCGTGCACTGGACCAGAATAAGTTAACAGTGACAAATTTAATTTTTATTTCTTCTAATAATTGTTAAAGATTTTTATTATATTTTAACTTATAATCTCAAAAAAAAATTGGATTTTTCCAATCTTCAGTAGAATTGTTTCTTTATACTTGAAAGTATGACGTTACCGAGGGTAGAAAATAGTATGGTAACATTGCAACTTGTGGTTTCATACAACCTGAAGTGTTCCTTAATTAAGTTTTAAGGCTCCTTTTATTTTCTATTTATCAACTATTTATTCATTATCCAAGCAATAATAACAGATTTATGTATTTTAAACTGTACTATTACTATCTCTTTTGAAAATTTATTGTTATTTTACGTTGATGAATTCCTTGGATGCAGGTTGAAATGATAAATTTCGAGTCTTTGATTTAATCACTGGGCTAAGGGCTTTAATTTAATTCCAATAAATTTGACTGTTAGTAGTAGTAGATTTCTGGTCGGTGGGTTTCGATGTTCAGATGATGCAGGAATGTTAATGATTATGTGACTCTTTTGGATTTGATCCCCATTTTCTCCTTAGAGGTCTTCATCAATAAAACTTTTAACTTTTGATGCAACTAGGAAACTTGTATTTGTAATCAGTTGTTTCCTATTATAATTAGCTGAAAAAAATTGAATAGTTTTCTTCATCAAAATCTTTAATTTACTTTGGTTAGAGCTCTGATTATTCAGTGCTTTGTTATCATTGTGTCAGATAAAATTATATTTATATAACACGAAGATCTGAACTAGAAGCAACAGCGACCCTTGAATTACAGTCCAACTTTAAGTTTTTATTTGATGGTAGAATAAATATCTTATTTTAAACAGCATAAATTGTTAAAATTAAAAGAAAACGATATAGTTTTACGTAACTTAATTAAAATTATTACTTACATCGAAGCGTGTAAAGTATGAATCATTTACTGGACGTCATATAAGGTATGATATAATCTTCCGATTGATCTTAACGTGATATAATGGTCATATTTAAAATTTTAGACGCCTTTAAATAAAAGAGGACTCCATTAGCACTTTTTTCGGAAATTTTAATATTAGTCATTTTGATTTTATTGGTTTCTTTAACCTTTTGAATTTTTTTTTAAAGAAAGCTGTTATTAAATATGGTTTTACTCTAGCATTTTAATACGCATATTAAGAAAATAAGTCATGTAAAGGTTTACCCAATTAGTGCAGAGTAATGAGGAAAGTGGTACAAATTCTGTATTAATACTCAAAAAGAGGAAAATGAGCATTGAAGCTTTCAGTGAGTATAAAATTCAGAGATATAATACTCGTATTTATATTCCTACACACATTACATAATCAATTTCTTTTAAATATCAAAACAATGAGATCAGTATACATATTTAATTGTAGGCAGGCATTCACTTATAATATTTTCTTATATAATTATTTTTCAATTTCACAGGAATATATAAAACAGGAATGTTTTACTACTGTAACATTAGCAAAGAGTTCAATACTCTTTAAGTAGCTCGCAATACTGCGCCTCACTTGAACTACTCGAAATTGATTGCAAGTTAGAATGTATTCCAGTAATCGAGAAAAACTTTGTTTCTAATGTTTTTGTTTCTCACTCAAGGTTTTCGTTTCTCACCTTGTTACAAGGAGTCCTTGACATATGTAAAGATTTAACGCCATTATTTATTTCTCAAATTCAAGGATAACAGTGTTTGAATTGTTTTTCCAAGCGCATCGGGTTCGGAAGTAACGATTTTATTTTTGTTATACTCTGTAACTCTTCTATCCCTGAGAGTAAAAGGCTGAAAAAGTTCTTTGCATGGTTCATAAATCATATTCAGAAATTCTTCCTTAAACAATATTTTTCTATAAGAAATTGTAGATATTACATGGACTTAATGATAATCTACTTAAAAATTGATTAAAAAGCATTAATAGCTACTCACTTGCAAAATAACACTTAAACTTTTTTTAAATAAATTTATATGTAAATTTGATTTTAATAAGCTTGAATGAAATATATCTTGAAATAATTTTTACGAATTCGCCCTGATAATCGTAACTTATGTAAGCAGGCCGTTGACGTTTAATATTACATTATTCGAGAATGATTGGAATAATTTTTCAATATAATGATTAAAAAGATAAGTTATTTGCTGTAAAAGATTATTTTTGTGTTCCACTACAAAACGTTTAAATTATTGTAATTACAGGACTAATATTAAAAAAATTAACTTATCGTAATGAAAGAGCTCTATTTATTAAGGTAAGATAATCTAACGGTAAAATTGTTTTTGTTTTTTCTGATATATTCTTTGTCTTTTATTGAAAAGTCTCTTTTTAATAGAGTACGAACTTAAAACACACTGTAGGCCTGTTTGTTAAGTAGACTTAGGGTTTGTGTTTTTGGATGTTTGTGTCAATAAAATAATACCCATGGAAACTAAAACCCAAACTAAGTTGTGTTATCACTTATACTTGAATTAAACTAGGTTATGCGTTCTGTTTCTCTGTAAGTTAGATACAGCTTGTATGTTTTTCAATTTTTTTTTACAAAACTATTTTTACTAGAACTTTTGATTACGTAAAATTAGATATATGTATATATATATTAATTATTTAATCATTAATAGAGATGTTTTTTAAATAATCCCCGGATTGGACATTAGATTTTAAACTAAAATAACTTATATTTAAGATTTTAATAAGTTGAGAAGAATCTAAGTGCATCCACACAAAACATTTCTTTTATTCCCTTCTCAAAAATTTTTTTTTATAATGTTCATACATGCCTTAATTGTGTATATATATATATATATATATATATATGTGTGTGTGTGTGTGTGTGTGTGTGTGTGTGTGTGTGTGTACTTTTTATTAGAAAAAATAAAATACCCTTACTTTTCCACCTAGCACTAGATAGGGAATCTTGGAGAGCTGCATCAAACCAGTCAAATGACTGAAGACAAAAAAAAAACTTTTCCACCCTATTCTACGAATCGGATTCCACAGTGAAGCATAACACAATCCGGGGGAGTGTCCTATACTCTAATAAGCCGGCTGGATCTTAACTATTAATACCTCCCTCTAACTCGCAGAATACGGTTACCAGGCCCAACTATGTCGTTCCTGTTCCTCCACCCTAGGAGCCGGGACTCGATCTTTATGCCTTGCCTCAAACGAGAACACCCAAAAGAGAATTTTCACCAGGACTACGGTCTTTCTTACAAGAGGACGAGAGAGAGCCCGTGCCTCATCACTGCTACCCATCTGTGCATGCACAAACGATTAGCAGCTCAACAAGAAGCTGTCCCTCATCCCCTCGTTGCCCTCGCTGCTACCCTATCTCGAAGGTGAAAGCCCCTGATGTCGGTAACATCCCCAGCGAATTCAGCCGATTTTACATTAAAATCACCAGCCGCCACCACCAGACTTTCATTCCGATGACGCCGAATTTCCAAAAATAAACTGTCTAGGAATTCAATGTAAATATCAAAACCGGAATTTGGGGAGCAATAGCAGGATAATACCGTAAGGACACCAAGAATTTTTCAAACGAACCCCCTGCCGGCTCCTCTTGACATCATAAGTATTCCTGTCCGTAAGAACCCAACGCTGCCGATGTTATATTGCCCATCAACCACATTGTACTAGGAGAGACTGAGGCGATCAGCTCGGAAAGAATGACAACTTCCGCAGATCGTCGAAGCGCCACTTCCCAGCGCACGTCAAGAGAACGTCGACTCCTACCCGTGTTGAGTTACAAGAACCCCATGTTTGGGCGGCACTATCATCCATCTTGTGGCTCTCCGTACCACAAATGCCACATTTCCATGGGCTGGTACAATGGGCCCGATGGTGCTCTTCCTGGCCACAAGTGAAACATATCTTCGTGCGGTCGGACGACATATGTCCCAACTCCCAGTACCTGAAGCACCGCTCCTCCGGGTCTCGCATGCGGACCCGGTAATGTACCCAGTCTACTTTCAACCGTTGAACAACTAGTAGGTTAGCCATCTCATATGTCGTAATGACAGTGGCATTCTGCATCCTACCAAACGCAAGGCGGAGGGAAGACACATGAAAGTCAGCGTCCTCTCCGACCACCCGCCCCACTGCGTCCACCAGTCACGACACGACAGCTTCAGTCACGACACTACACACACATACTCACATATATATATATACTAATAAGGCATGTATGAACATTTTAATAAAATTTGTTGAGAAGGTAATAAAAGAAATGTTTTGTGTGGATGCACTTAGATTCTTCTCAACATATTAAAATCTTAAATATAAGTTATTTTAGTTTAAAATCTAATGTCCAATCCGGGGATTTTTTAAAAAACATCTCTATTAATGATTAAATAATTAATATATATTTACGTAATCAAAAGTTCTAGTAAAAATAGTTTTGTAAAATAAAATTGAAAAACATACAAGCTGTAGCTAACTTACAGAGAAACAAAACGCATAACGTAGTTTAATTCAAGTATACGGCTCCTCTCACCCGTCACCCGTATGCACAGCTCACTCCCGCTGCCTTGCCGTAAAGACAAAATATCTCCTACTCCCTGATTTGCCACCGACTACTTGACCTGCCATACTAAGTCAGCACACGACTGCCCGGTGGATCGAACAATGATCGTGCCAGTCTCCGTCTCGGCCGGCGTCGAACGTCGTGCCGGAGGGTTGATCACATCACCTCTCACAGTAGAAATCTGTCGGTCTACCACCTTCATTTCAGAGCCCTCTTTGTGAAACAAATACAGGACCAGCCGCAACACATTTTCCAAACCGATCAGGTGAAAGAAAGAAAATTGGGTCGACCGCCTCATGACCAATGTCCCGCAGGGCGCTCAGAATCGTCACGACAGTCACTTTCTCTTCAATCCCGACATCAAAAAGATGGTGAAATTTCGTGAAGACAGCTTAGTCGCCTCTAGACCTAAAAATTGGAAACTGCTTTCCATGATGTCCCCAGAGGCTTTTTCAGAACGTATCCCATGATGATTCCCGTATTCGACGACTTTTCAGCCGCACGGGTCACACCAGCCATCAAGCTATTTGGTCATAGTTTGCTCACCGTCTCCACCAATTCCTAGTCAGAAACCGATTGAGACAAAATGTCCTTTATTTCATGGTCTCTGTTTGGGGGGGGGGGTTGAGTCCTATCATCAAATCGCCGAGAGACAGAAGCACCCTCCTTCATCGCCGGAGCCTCCAACAGGGGTGTCCATGCCATAACCGACAGCCTTCTGACCACCACCAACATCTACTCCAGAGCACTCTTGATGTCCCATCACGTGGTTGGGCATTCTTGTACTAGACCATACACCTTTTTTACCGTCTCGAGGAGTTTCCGAAGAGCTATCACAACACCAAGACCCAGTGCAATCTGGGGCCTCTCTTCCTGTGACAGTTGGAGGCCCATCTCCTCCGACACAGCCAACGAGGTTTCTGACTTCCCGTTCAATCCTGCAGTGGTACCATCATCCATTCGGAGCTTCCTTTTCGGGCCATACAACGGCGGGGATTAAGACTTTGATCGTTTACTACGGAATTTCAACTCTCCCTCCAAGTCGGCCCTCATATTCACTTCACTGGGGCCCGGAGGTGCGCCAGAAAGATTGCCGTCCGATGAGTAAATAGACTCCGGAAGAACCCATGGTAGTCTAGCCTCCTCAACACGTGATTGACTATACGCTTCTTTTCCTTGCATTGAGCGCCGTCCCTTGCCAGCCCTTGTCTTCCCGGCAGTAGAAACAGACTTAGACTCAATCATAGACACGGGTAATTCAGTTGCCTGCAACGCAAATCTTCCCCTGGCCAAGGGCGGAAAATTCTGCTCATACTCCGCTCTTCCCTGAAGAATCGGACGAGGAGCATTCAGGAACCACCATTCCACGCCTCGTTCCCGTAAACTATCGCGGGAAGCTTTTCTCACTGCTTTTCCCAGGTGTAAAGTAGAGTTACCTGGGAATTCGGCAGTTGTTCCTGCTTAATTCCAGAACCAGACTTTTCCAGTTAAATATGATTCAAAATAAGAAAATAAACCACCCTTAACAAGAAAATTAAGAAAAAATGAACATTATCGAACGGCTTGTAAACAAACTTGTTTACGTTAACTACTCCTACTAATCGAAGATAATATAACTATCTTCATTAAGCATAATAAAAAATCGTTAGTCTAATAATCTTTCAATAATGCATTATCCCTGAACATACTACATTTTCCCTAACAAATGAAAATAAATAAGTAAAAAAAATTTAAGTTTTCACTTCTTATAATTTTGTTTTCTTTGACAGTAATAGTGTTCATTATACAGTTGATCCTTGTAGTTAACAATGTGCTATCATTCTTAGCTTAATATATCATCCGCATTTCAGAGTAGGTGATAAGCAACAATATTTTCGGCTCAGTGAAGGCAACCCGAAATATCTTCACTCCTACCTTACCTTTAGTAAACTTTGCTGAGATGCTTTATTCTTTACAGTGACTACGCTGTTTCAAAAGTGACTGATATTTTTAATGTGAAGTGCTGTAACAATTGAGTTACCTAAAATTTGATGTCAGTTTCATAAATCAGTCATCATTTCAGTTTAAAATTATTTGGGTTAGTGCATTAATTTGGTATCTTGTAGAATATAGAAGAAACACAATTTTATTACAGTTAACCTGATAATATAGTAGTTCTTACAGTTTAGTTCGGACTAATAATTGGAGTAGCCAAATAATTACAACAGGTGATATACGAATAAAGGTTTTCTCATTAAAAAACAATTTACAAATTAATTGGATAAATTTTAAAGTATTTAGTATGTAACTAAGATAGAAATCAGTTTTAACCAAATTTGTAAAGTAATGATCATTTCGTATAAACCCATTTTTATATAAATTTATTCGTGAAAAAGTCTCTGCAAGTATTATTTTACTGGTGTGTAGCTGTAAATAATGAGTTTTGGTTAAGAAGATTTTTAAAGAATATTTTCAGTCTTCTATTTTCAGAATTTAGAAGTTACATAATTTAATAAAAAATCGTTATCTCCGATATCGAAGCGCTTGACAAAACAATTTGAACTCTGTTATCCTTGAATTTAACAAGAAATTAAAAAAAATTATCATTTCATAAAAATGTATGTAAGTAAATAATAAATTACACTTCTCATTCTGCAGCTTCTTTTCATAAAATACTTTTTATAAAACTCATAAATTTCTTCTAATAATTATTCCTTGTTTTTAATGATAAGCGGCACTGATTTTTATGATGAATTTTATTTTATTGCGTTTTTTTCTTTGCTATATAAAAAGGATTAGCTTATTCAACTACCTTTTTTGCGTTAGTAAATTCTCAACCTTTGAAAAGAAAAAAACTCGGAATTTTAATTAACGGAATAGCAGTGAATTATAAAGATATCAGCAGAGTCACTATTTTTAAATTAAAACAACTTCAGTTAAAGGGAAATTATTTTTATTTTTTATAACAATGAATATTGATTTCCTGTAATAACAAACGCAATGGCGTTACATTAAATCACATCATACGTCTTAAAAGACATGCATCAACTTTAAAATTTTCTTATTAGTAAGAGTAGTAAGTAGTTGAATTTAAATTAAAGGTTAGTAAACATAAATCTGAAAAAGCCTGTATTACTAAATAAATTTAGGTGAAACGAAATAAATTCATAAC
The DNA here is from genome assembly GCF_047948215.1 of Lycorma delicatula. NCBI lineage: Eukaryota > Metazoa > Arthropoda > Insecta > Hemiptera > Fulgoridae > Lycorma > Lycorma delicatula. Next base: position 301,408,546 of record NC_134455.1, read on the forward strand.
TTTCACGTTTGGTTAAACTGTATTTGGGTTATAAACTAAGCGCCTTCAATTTGATTCACTTAATTTTTACATCGTGTTTATATCAAAAAACGTTTTATTCAATTACTAATAATAACCTACACAAGGTAAACGTTAGTAGTAGTAACATAAAAGAAGTCAATTAATTCTTAAATAAATATTCTGCCAGTTAAATAAATTAGCTTAACTCAGTATAATTAAAATTTATTGTACAAGCATCTTTCACTAAGTTTACTCTTCAGATAAATGTTTAAACACTACTGTCAGTTCTATTTTGAATTTAGATTTTTGAAGGATTCCGCGGTGTATGCGCGGCGACTCAACGAACAACCACTGTCACTGTTACTGCAAGTGCGACCCAACTGGCTGCACCTTCCTCCGGTTATTTGACTAAAAAACATAAAATTAAAAAAAAAAAGAAACGAAGTACGATTACCTTCTAGTGGTGTTTGTCAGGTAACGCTAAGAATCCGGAAAAATACAATTTTATCCTTTCAAATAACCGATATAACTGCTTTTTTTAAGGTGGAGGCCGACTATTTTGAAACCCGCATTCTTCAGATCATTCGAAGTTTCGGGTCCTGTACTGACCAATCTGTCTTCTGAAGAAATTAGAATACACTGATATGTTTTACAAACTGAACAGGTTACTTTTATTTATTATTATTTTTCTCACTATCATGAGTTTAATGAACACATGGGGTCCAGGAGCAGAGTCCTGACAGGCTGTCTTTCTATATTATTTTCAAAACATGCTCATTCGAACTATTTGTGTTCATTTCTTTTTAAGATTCTTTCTATTTCAGAATTACTCGTTTTTGTAATTCAAAAAATATAATAAACTTGACGTTGAGAAATTATTTTTTTTTATTCATGTTCAAATTCTGATTATGTATTTCGCGAACGAAGCCGCGACGGGAAATACTAATCTATATACAAAGTGAATTTATCAAAATACAGTTTTCTAATTCATTGCATAGTTGGAAGTGAGAATTATCTACTACCAATTAATAAATCACAATTATTCTTCAAGTACTTTATTCTGTACAAATTCTTTAATTGTTTTTTTTTAAATTTCTCAACAGCAAAGTTAATAAAAATTTGGAAATTTATTGAAATATATTACAGACATGTACACATTGTTATACATTTTATATATTATAAATGGTTAACTTATTAATATTTAAAAATATACTAATATTATTATCTAATATACTGGAATCAATTATTAATTTTTTTCTTAATGTTTTTCCTCACTAATCATTTTTTTTCATTATTTTTACATTTAAATAATTTAAAGAAATTTTACAGTTGTAGTTTTTATTCCTTTTTTGCTTCGGAAAAATGCCGTGCCGGACCAGCAATTTGAACCCGGGACTACAGGATGAAAGGCCGAGACGCTACCACTCACGTCACAGACGCCGGCGCGAATAAAAAAATGTAATTTATTATCTCTACAATCTTTGTAAAGTTGTTATCTTTTTGTAACTTTTATTTTTATAACCCTACGATACTGTGGAGTTACCCACTACAAAAAGTGTTACTACCCAAAAAGATATAGTGAGCTATAACTTTTCCGTGTATAAGACGATTTGGAATATAAAACCAATAGCCAAAAACTAAAAAAAAGAGGTAGACTAGACATAAAAAAAGCTTATAAATAAAAACGAGGAATCAACAATAACATTAAGGATACAATAAAGGAAAATAGGTAATTTCAAATTACCTCTTGCTTAAAGTATTTGGACTGACAAGTAATGTCAGTCGGGTAAGCCACATTATATTTCATGTAATCGAAATATCTTAGAAACCCTTTCTCAACATGTGCAAGGCAATCTGCAGTAACTGTTGATAGTTCTGAGTGGGTTCGATTTTTCATTATATTACGACACGTACTACTCCATTGTTATTCTTAATAGCTTTTCTGTTTGCCACAAGATAACTATCAACTAAATAAAAGCCCAATGTTAATGTTGTAGAACAATAAAAAGAAGGACGATAGGACTGATAATGAAACTAAAAAGATAATTCAAAAATGAAAACGAGTCACTGTCTGATTAACAAAATTAGTTTCTTCACTTACTTTCTTTAATAACTGTTACTGAACTTTTTGTGAAGTATTTGTTTTTACTAGTTTTGAATGTGATGTTTTACGACTATTAAAGAAAATTTTCTGATGTGAACTTTAACAAAAATAAAATAAGCTAGTTAAAAAAATAATAAAATCCTTCAAAAATATTATTTTTTTAATTTCTTTTATATTTTTTGACTTTTGAAGTCACCACCATATTAAAAAAAAAAAAACTGCCAGCAAATTGCTAATCAATATGGCACTGACATCAAAAGATTTAAAGAAGAAATAAAATAGGGTTTGTTTTACTTACTTTTTCTTTTTTACGAGCAGACCTACAAAACATATTAACTGATTTGTGAAATGAAAAATCTAGAATATAGAAGATCTGAGACTTGAATCCAATAAAAGCAGGATAGGGATCCAGAGAAGTGACAGAACGAGATTACTACCGTGTTCTCTGGAGTACTGGAATATAAATTACTCCCTTAGTATCTATTCAAAAGAATGTTTTCATACCGATTTTAAATCTGCTTTTTACATTGTGTTTTGTTTGAATAAAATTAAAATATCAGGTATATAAATAATGTAGCGTTTCCATTCCGGCATGGGAGACTGGCTATTTTCCCACTAAAACCAGTTATATCTTAACATTAACGGCTTTTTTATACTACCCCCAACGTGTTTTTTGTTTTTACTTTACAAACCATCCTGATGTGGTATATGTGGACATAATAACAGGTGCACTTATTACATGAATAAAAAGACGCAGCTGTTTAAAAGCCCCGAAGAAAAATATTTTCACCATACATGAAAGTTTTTGAAATCAAGAGATCAATTTATTTAAAAAAAAAAAAAAAAAAAAAATGGTACTTTCTTTGCAACCAAAGAAGAAGCAGCACATCAGTTGCAATTTGTCAAAATTAACGAATTATTATTTTTGTTTTAACCAATTATTGTGTTTTGTTTGAATAAAATTAAAATATCAGGTATATAAATAATGTAGCGTTTCCATTCCGGCATGGGAGACTGGCTATTTTCCCACTAAAACCAGTTATATCTTAACATTAACGGCTTTTTTATACTACCCCCAACGTGTTTTTTGTTTTTACTTTACAAACCATCCTGATGTGGTATATGTGGACATAATAACAGGTGCACTTATTACATGAATAAAAAGACGCAGCTGTTTAAAAGCCCCGAAGAAAAATATTTTCACCATACATGAAAGTTTTTGAAATCAAGAGATCAATTTATTTAAAAAAAAAAAAAAAAAAAAAAAATGGTACTTTCTTTGCAACCAAAGAAGAAGCAGCACATCAGTTGCAATTTGTCAAAATTAACGAATTATTATTTTTTAACTGTTCTCCTATGGTCAAATTGATAACTTCTTCCTTTTATTAAAGATAAGTAAAAGCAAAATATTTTTATTTGTTTGAACAAGTGAAAAAAAAAAAAAAAATTATTATATTATCTTCAAGTCTTTTTTTACATCTCACATGTATTACGCTTCCTTTTTACTGGAGTATTTACTTATACGCTATGAAAAGTGAAATACATATTCGGATGCGAAGATGTGTATATTTTTTTATATATGACCTTGATCGAGGTCAAATAGCGCGATGCATAATCGATGTCATCAGAATATATTAATAGAACTGTTTTAATCAGCTTCTCCTCAATCCATTGAGGAGATATTTCGATATACGTCCTAGACCGTTCTGCAGTTATGAAGGTTATGAGACTTCACGTTTTTTATCACCATCGTACTTAAGGTGAGTAGAACAGGCGAGAGGTCCGATGTTGAATCGTAACTATTTTTAACCAAGTTGTGTAGAGACAATTTACTTGAAGTGACGGAGAAGTCTAGCAAGTCCGGTAATTTAATAGAGTGTAGTCCAGTATGTATGTTGTAACCCTGCACGTATCCCTATGCGGCTAGGGACCCAGTAAAAACTTACTTCTGTGTTACGATCATTCAACTCAGCGATTGCATTGTAAATTTCAATGACGGCAGTATGTTTGGAATAAAAGTTTTCTAACGCTTAGAGAGCACTACACGAGTCACTGCAAATAAGAATGTTTCTATATTTAGGATTAATAATATTTAGAACCTTTTTTATAGCGAGTAGTTCAGCGGTGAACACACCCGTAATACCGGGTAGGCCAAACATATAAGTTCTTTCATTGACAATACATTTATTGTCAATATATGCACAACCTACGGTATCGTCATGTTTCGATCCATCAGTGTATATCACCGCGTCTGGGTTCGTCTTCATGAGGACACACTGAAACATTTACCAGAAAACAGTAGGTAGTGTTGATTGTTTATCGTATGTCGTAAGGTCAAAAGTAAAATTTACAAGGTTTATTCTCCACGGAGGATATGAGCACGGACATGATGGAAAGAATGACGGAGTGTCAACATTTATATGCTGCAGCAGACGTCGGGTACGGACACCTACAGGTGCAGTACAACGTGGACGGTCCTCATACATTCTTAAATTAGGATTTCTAAGAATGAGTCGAAAGCCGGGTGATTTGGTTGTCCTTTGAGACGGACAAAATAAGATAACAGAAGCTGGTCTCGTCTATCCCAAAGTGATGGCTCACCACAGTCTACAAGTAAGCTTGCGATAGGGCTTGATCTAAATGCACCTGTGGCAATCAGAAGAAAAGCATGATGTACAACATCCAGCATATTAAGCACGGTTAAGCACGAGCCGAAGAGTAGGCGACACAACCATAATCTAAACGGGAACGAACAAGGGAATAGTAAAAACGTAACATACATTACCGATCGGCTCCCCAATTGGTGTTACTAAGGTACCGTATCATATCTAAAAGTTTGGAACATTTTGTCCTTAATTCCTTTATATGTTTTTTGACCCAAGTAAGACGGCTATCAAAAATCAAACCTAGAAACTTGACATAAGGAGAGATAGCAATAAGCTCTCTGTTCAGAAAAGGGCTTGCGGTATAGAAGGGTTTCGTAGCCGAGAAAAGACAACACATTTCGTTTTGTCGGATGAAAATGTGAAACCAGTAGTCCTAGACCAAGACTCAAGGCGAAATATAGTGTTCTGTAGTAGCCTTCTTGGATGTTTAGCAGGTCCATGACAAGGTCTGGCTGCTTTGTCTGCTCCATTAACTGAAATGCAGCCTTCTTCTAACCTTCTACATGGTTTTTCTGAACTACCTCGATGAGCGTCTTTCCCAGGTCAGATAACTGCATGTTATCATGTTATCTGCATTCTTTGAAATTAGACCAGGGGTTTCACAAGGCTCTACCTTAGGATCAGCTCTGTACACAATTTTCACTGCGAACCTTTCAGCTCCGGACCATGTCACTGTCTCCTTTGTTGCTGATGATACAGCAATCCTGGATGCTGATGAAAACATACAATTACTTTCAGCAAAGCTCCAACGGTTATTAAACTTTGTCGGCGGAGAATTAACCAAATGAAAGAATAGAGGTGAATCAGGATAAGTCGAATCACATTAGGTTAGCGAATAGAAGAGTTGACTGTCTCGAGTCCTCGTAGACGACAATTTATCTCGCACTCTGACTTCTTGCGGTACCTTGGTCTCAATCTTTGTCTTCATTTTACGTGGACGTACCTCGTGAGAGAAAAAAGGAAACAGTAAAACACGAGGTATAAGAAGGTTTATTGTTTATTAGGCAGAAGTTCACTCTGGTCGCTGTCTAGCAAACTTTACTATATAAGGTTATTTTAAAACCGATTTGGATGAATGGCGTAGAGCTATGGAATACGACGAGTAAGAGTAACATTGAGATTATACAATGTTTCCAGAATAAGATGGCGAGGTCCATTGAAGAGGCATTGTGGTTCTCATGGCACGAAAAAATTCACGAACTACCTAGAATTTCCTTATCTGCGCGAAAAGGTCAATCGTTTTAGTTCAAATTATTGACAGCAGTTTGGTAATCACATGAAATTTCTAGAAGTTAATTTCCTAGACAATAGCGAGGATGTCCAACCACTGAATCATCTACATATGCAACACTTAGAGGAGTCTGAGTGACTCTTATATCACTGAGTAACTGTGATATTAGTTAAATATCAGACATGTGATGAGCAACTTTCTAAACCTTGACGAGGAGTCTAGCCTGTTTTTATTTTATCTTCCTGAGTTTGTTATGTTACTATTTGTTTGTCTTTGTCTACTGTTAAAGATATTATAATTTTTTTTTCATGAGACCACCTTTGTGATCTCTTGTACGTACGTTGTATTCAGTGTGAATGTGTATTTATGTATGAATTTTGTATATATATATATATATATATATATATAATTGAAGTTCTTGGGAAACCTCTTAGCATATGCTTTGTGTAGCGAGATTTACTTGTGGTTGCTTATTTCAGAACCAATTATAAATAAACGAATTGTATCGATAAAAAAAAATCATATTTCTATTCTAACATAATTCATTTTTTTCTTATTACACTATTTTTACTTCCTTGTACGAAGTAAAGGAAATATTGCGATCGCGAAAAATTTCGTATTTCAGATATTTTTTTCTTACCTGCACTAATAACTAACTGCAGCCCTCATTGGGTGCTTTTCAACGATATATCATAAGTGATACTTATTTCCATTGGTTCCAGAGTTATGGCCAAAAATGTATAATTAATGAAATATTTGGATCTTAGAAGGGGAAGGTAGAGCGGTTGAAATCGGCATCTTCTTTTTTTTAACTTATATATAATTATTTATTAATAATTATTAACCTCTAATTGTAAAAAGTTTTACTATAAGTAGTAATTCAATAACAACAATAAAATAATGAAAAAATATCAGAAGTTATTAATGAAATTAAATTTCAAAAAAACTTTTTAAAAATGTGTATTTGTAATTTAATAGCCGTACAAGGAAATCACGTGGTATCCACATTTGAACTTTTTTTTATATTCTTAAAACTACCCACAACAATAGTAGTTTTACATTTATAAAAGAATTTCTTAACCCTTTTCCAAAAAGTATAAAATTCAAGATAATTATTTTCAAAATTTTAGTAATAGTAAGCATAATTAAAAATCAGAAGGAAAAATATATAAATATATATATTTATATATAAATATACACACAAAAAAATAAATAAAATTACTCAGGCTAGTAAAGCTACTTAGTTTAGATACAATATAAAAACTTCGCAAGCAACATACAATAAATAGGTAAACATAACAGAAGGCTTTATAGTAAGAGATACGTAAACAAGCGTTCTGAAAAATAAGTAGGTCATATCAATCGTTTAGAACCCGAGAAAAACGTATACTATGTAATAATGAAAATTCTGTCAGCCAGAAAAACATATAATAACGTTTTGAACTAACTGAATGAGCTCTGCTTGCTGTACTACTGAAATATTATTTGCTCAAACAAGATTTTTCGTTACTAATATAAACCAGTTATTTCACTATTTAAGCTATTAACAATTTTTTTTTATATTTGAGACATTATATTAATGAGATCATATATTTCAGGTGTGTGGTTATGATTTTTTATTACTGTTTTAAGATATTATTTAAATGTTAATACTTACTACCACTTTTTAATCATTCTTTACTTTTTTTAATCATTGCTGTTTTATTTAGATGTAAATCATTCAGTTTCATGAAAAGACAGTTTTGACTAAAGCGCAGCACAGCACGAGACAAGACAGATATGTTCAGCTCAGTATCAACATTTTTAGTTACTCGGTATCGATAGTTTCAGGATATCGTGGAAGCAACTCTGTTATTTTTATCATAACCAACTCTTACGTTTTTAAATTAGCATCTATTTGTGCTTCAGAGTTTATAATATAAAACAGATCGTTTCTCCGTTTTATAAATTAAAATTATGAATAATTTCTGGAATATGGTATCCAAAGACAATTTTAATAAGTATACAGTGCACCGGGAGATGTTGGTAAAACATTAGACTCTGAAACAATTTATTGATGAACAAAAACAATTTATTAATTCTGGATTCTTCTTAGATAAAGAAATAATTTCACTTAATGAAGGTATTGAAAAAAGGTACAACGTTTATAGACTATATTTTTTTTCGTAACTGTACTCTGAACCGGTATTAACTATTTCTGCCACATCTGTAATCTATTATCTATTATATCTATTTCACATATTTAATCTTTCTCTCTTACTCACTCACTCTCTCTCTCTTTCTCTCAGTCTCACTCTCTCTAGCTCTCTCTCTCTCTCTCACTCGCCCTCTCTCTCTCTCTATCTCTATCTCTCTCCCTTTCTCATGCATTCACCCACTTACACACGAATCACTCTTTTATAACAAATGAGATACGATTTTACATCTTTACAAATGATATGAATATAAAATAATTTAATTTTTTCTAAGTGGCAATTATCTTTTATATTATCAAATATTTATTTAACAGTAATAAAAGGGCGTATTGCTCCGTATAATAACCTTATTGACATTCAATTAATTTTTCAGCTTAAATTACAACTAAACTATACATAGAACTATGAATACATACTGATTATAATTATTAATTTCCTATGGCTAGAGAGCGATTGTTGACACTACTTTACAACATGAGATAAACTATGTCATTAAGCACACCAATAGTTGGATTTCATCTATTAACAACTTACAAAATTCTTAAGAGGTAGGACATAAAATGATAGACCGTATTATTTCTTCGAATAACGAGCAACATATCTAGTCTATTTAGAGACACAAAGAAAGAGACACGATTCAACAGCCTCAGAAGCTCCACCAAGTGATTTATAAATTTATAAAAAAGTACCAGTGAGGCGAGAAATCGCCTGACTTTTAAGGATTCGATGTTAAATATTTCTCTCAGATTCTGAGTGTGATATCCCAAAGGACAATTATTTTTAAATTTCTGGTAATATAAGAATGTTAGAAATTTATTCTGTACGATCTCGATTGAATCCAAATACGTCTGTTCGAATGAATTCCAGGTAACAGATCCATATTCCAATCTTCTTAGTACAATAACATAAAGTAACGATAAAATAATTATTATCGGGATGATATCCGTAAATAGTTTTTTACTCCTAACTACAAAATCGAGTAAATTATTAGCAGTATTAACTAGGAAGTCAATCTGTTGTTAATAAGTCAATGTAGAGTTCATTAATATTCTAAGGTCTATCATCACAAATACTCTTACCAAATTTGTATCATTTATAAAGTAATTTTTTAGAACTGATAATCTAATTTCCTGGTGATATTATGTATTTACATCTTTTAATACTTAATTTAAGACCAATTTTTTTTTAATCCACCTTAAAATCACATCAATATCCTGCTGGCTCTTAAGAATGTAATCATCTTTAGAAAGGATGAAAGTATAAATTTTAATATCATTTGTATAACAATGCCCTACTTACACTGAATATAATTGAGTATTTTACGTACGTATATTGTCAAGTTACTTATTCAAATACTATTATAATTAAATCTACTTAAAAAAAGACTAACGTACTTGACTGAGACGCAGGCGGATTAGTAAAATCAACTTTACTCTGTGGTGTGCGCTTTATAACGTTTAATTGTAAATTAGCAGACAGTCTTGTCTCTGAACAATCACCGGTGGTTGATAGGAAATTGTGAATAAAGACTTTTATCGCAAGTGTGAGTTCTCACATTTAGTTTAATAACCAGAACCGACTATGTATTCTCTCTAAAGACTCTTTTGTCTTTATTCTGCCCTACCTAATTGGATTGATATTGACGGAAGATTTTCAAACACAAAATTTTATTCCCAGACTTAACTTAAATGCTTCTTGGAAAGTAGGCTGTTTATTACAAATCTCTTTTATATAATTCATAACAGTATCAGGGGAAAAATCAAAATAATTTTCGATATTGAAATAACAGTAAAAACTTACGAGTATGTATATCCGAGATTATAATTTTTGATAAATTGAATTAGTTTTAGTACAAATTAACACTAATTAATAATCAAATAAAAACTATTGTGTTACAAAAGAGTTCTACATATTTTTTAGTTAAATTAAATACTATTATTAAGTAGTACAGGAATTAATTATCATCTCCTAAGACTATTATGATTTTGTTAATTTATTCTTAAGATATGAAACCAAATTTATAATCGTTTATTAGAAACAGTAGCAGCAAACAGACCAAGGCGTTAAGTTATAATATGCTTATCAGATTAGCTTAATCCAGCTTACCCGCGTACTAACCGGTAGCTAATTCGAGACACTAGAGTTGGTAGGATGGGGATAATGTACAATAAGATAAAATAATTTAAATTCTGAAAAGAAAATGTATATACTCATATATATATACACACACACATTATATATATATATATATATATATATATATATATATACATACATATATATATATATATATATAATTTGTCTATCTGTGTGTGTTGCCAGAATAATAAATTAAATTAATAATTGAAAAAGAATTCCGTTTCACTTTTATCACAGTAACCTACTTGTTTATATTTTCCATTTAATAGTCTATAAATGCTGTTAATAATCAAAAATAGAATGCAATCTAATTTGTCTTCCCTCCTAACCAAAACATATAGAAGAATCCAGTCTACGCATAAAGAACCATACGTAAAATAAGACAGCTGAATTGCCGTTGGGCAGAGCAACAACAAGCCAGCCTTCGTGACACGAGTATTAGCGTCTCGGCTTTTCACCCGGAGGTCCTGGGTTTGAATCCCGGTCAGGCATGGCATTTTCACACACGGTACAAAACATTCACTTCATCTTCTGCAGAAAAAAATGCTTAACTGCGGACCCGCAGGTTAAACAAAAAAAAAAGGGCATAACAACAAAACAACCGATTCGATTTATTGAGACCAAATGAACGTTTATTAAGTTTTTGTCTACATTCAAACATACGTCATTTCAAAAATAAGTTGTTACCATCCCATCTTGGTCAGTAAATGTTTTACAAATTTCTACCATGTTGTCAATTATTTAGTCAAAATTATGTTGTCAAAATTTTTCAACAACCTTCGTTTAAATAATTTGTAGTGCATTTAACAAATTTTCTAGTTATTTATTATTGTTTAAATACTGTAATTTTTTTATCGCTTACGTTTTCTTTTGTATCAATTGTATTTGTTTTTATTTTGTATTTTTATATTACTAAATTTATATGTGTATAATACATACATAGTTTGATCATTTAGGAAATAAAATAAATTATGTTAACAGATCTATAAAAAGAAAAATTAGAGCAAAAATTAAAAAAAAAATAGATTTCATCTTTAAAAAAAATCAGTATCAAATACAGAAATGCAATAATTTTTCAATTTTTGTTAAAATTTCTACTGTTCTAAGTCAACGGCTAACAAAATCGAACTTCCAACTAATGTTTAAACTACAAATTAACAAAAAAGAAGATAAAAACTAGCCATAAATTTACTAACTCTTACTTTGGCGCTGATTTCAAAATGTTAAAATCTAATACTGAAAAAATTTATTATTATTTTTTTTTTTTTTATTGTTTTAGGTCGGATTATTATTTTTTTAAGTTTATTTTATTTTTTAATTATTAACAACTAAAATTTTATTACATCTAACAGATTCATTACACGAGTAAAAAGATCCTTACAAAATAAAAAAATGCATCTCCAAAAAAATAAATATGGTATGCAACAACGTAGAGACCACTGCCAAATGCGAATTAATGCTTTCGGAATCTGGCACATATTGCCAGATTGACCTTAATAATTATCTTGAAGTTTGCATGAAAATACCTAAAATATCAGGATGCCGATATGCTGTAATAATTCAATAATAAGAAATGATTACTGCAAAAAAGGTATTTCATACTGTTTAATAGAAATGTTATTATGTAAATAATCTATTAATTTTTCGGGTAAAAATTACCACTGAACAACTAGAAGAACGTCGCGCAGTTATTAACGGTTCGAAGTTCTGAAAAAAGAATTATTCCTTGAAATTCTTTAAAGATTTTTTTCACTATACGTAGGATTGGTTCACAATACAAAACATTAATATGAGTGTTATCGATAACTCTATTTATTACGTATTCCTGTTGCAGGAAAGATTTTTTCTACTCTTTTTGCATTATTACATATCGATTTCCAATCTAAAACAAAACGAAAGAACATAATGAATAATAATTTGTTGGTACTTAACGAAAAAGTTCCATAAATGACGTTACTAGAATTTAACGTCATATCTATTTTTTAATAACACGTTAAACTAGGATTTTATTATAGAGAATTATTCATTAGATTAATTTTATAGGATACGTAAATTTGCGGTAATTATTATGTTAAATAGTCTAATAAGTATTTTGTTTTTATTAAAAAAATACTTAAGAAGGTGATGAACAGTATGATTAAATTTCAACAGGACACGAACCTGTAAAAATGTGATCAAACTATTCATCTTCATTTTCGTAACACAGCAAAAATTTTGCACTGCATAAGACGTTTATCGTTTTATGTGTAGGTTAATATTTTTGGCACCTATCCGGCACACAATTTTTTATAGCCCAGTTTTTCATAAATTAAAAATTGAAAAAAATTAAAGACAATTGCGGTACGATGAAGCGCCGAGTTTCTTGAAAACTTTCGTCAATTTTTTTAATGAAATTATTCATCGTTATCGATGGCCGGCCGCTACATTTTTCAAAGTTAGCTCTTCTCAAAATGAACGGCACTACAGTCTTACTTTAGCGACACTCAAAATACTCGCCGCGTAAACGGCACAAATTGATCTTTGAATTTTAGCTGCCGAATTGTGTTTTTGTACTCTTCGTAGTTCATCCTCGGCGGGATCACAAACCGTAGGCTTATAAATTTTATTGTCATTCTTAATAATAATTTTATTGTTATTCTTAGTACGTACTACATAGATGAATACATCTAGCGAACAATAAGTAACCCCCCTCCTTCGATCAAATAGATTAGGATGACTTGTAAATGAGGTGGAGTCTTGTACAGACACGGGCCGATCTTTCCTGAGACGCGTGGTTAATTAAATACCAACCACCAGACTACATCGGTATCTGCCAATGAAATACGCTAATGTGTACGTTGCAATCTGTTCAACTAGTGAAAAATAAGCGACCCCCAACAACCCGATGAGATTAGAACGATATGTATGAAACGTAAATAAAGTGTAGTCTTGTACATTTATTTAAGACGACCATTCGTGAAATATGTAATTAATTGAACCCCAACCACCAAAGTACCGCTGTCCAGTATTCATATTCATATAAAATAACTAAATTTACTAGGATTTGAAACACAGAACCTTTGACTTTGATAATCAGCAGTAAGCAAGTGATTTACGACCACGAGTTAGACCAGCCCGATGGGCTTTAATATAAATGGATGAATATAACAAATAACTTCAAAATGATTAAACTATTGTTGCTAATAGCTATTAATTATTGTTAATATTAGCTATTAATTGAAACTGAGCTAAACAAGCGCCATTTTTTTACATCGCTTATGTAAACGGCAAATTCTAAACGGAACTTACTTTAAAAACAGACCTTGTAGATATTTGATGTGGGAATGGACCTACATCGTGGGTCGCAAACCCCAGATGTGGAAATGAGCCGGTCTGTGTCCTGGTCTGGTGTAGAGATTCGTCGTATGATTGACGACGGTGTCGCTGATGGAGGCCGGTCCTTCAGGGCTGGCCTGAAAATATTTTCCAATCCTCAGTTCTGGTGGAGGACACTGCTGGCAACACGAGTTTTGCTTGGATAATTGACTTGGTGACAGGGGCTGACCCAAATCACGTCCCGGTTTTCCGAAAATCGCTGTGGGTCAGGGACCTGGCTCGTTCGAATAAATTGACGGCAGGCCAAGTCCTAGTAGTTCAATCCTCTGCTCGGGACATGTCCAGGACGATGTTGGTTCACGGATTGACATCAGTCACACTGATTACGCCCTCATAATTGACTCGGGGGCCGGAGACGGAGAGGTGGTCTCGTTTGTCTGACGGTCGGTTGTCCGAGTTATGAATGATAGTTACAGTAGAGTGGTGTAATTCTCAGGGTCTTCGAGACTAGTCGGCCAACTTTTGCATCGCTCAGTCGAGTACTTCGGTCAACGGATTGGGAAGAGTTAACTTGTCCACATGTGGTTGTCACCGCCGAAAGATGTCATCAGAAAACGACCGGTAGGCCCGCCGACAATGACAGTCGTGGTTAAAGCGGAGGAGAAAACCTTTGCCGATCTCCTCCGCTCAGTGAAAGTAGCTGTTTCGCCAGATGAAGTCGGTGTTCTCTCCGCACCTAAGGGGCAGGGTAGAGGATCTTCATATCCGGGTGCGGGCCGATAGTGGTGCAGTTGAACAAATCGTAAGAACATTTTCGCAAAGGTCATGGGCACCACTACGGCCCTGAGAGAGAGGGGTGGCAGGATGGTTCACGTCCTTGTCAAGGACGTGAATGTTCTAACTACTCAGGATGAGTTCGTGACGGAACTTCGAAAGGTTCAGTGTCAGAAAGTCAGTGACGTTGGAAGTTTTGTTTATGCGAACGGTTTATGGTGGGACGCAGGTGGTCACTATGTCCGTGCCAGACAAATTACTAGCCGACGGACGTGCCCGTATTGGATGGTGGCTTGGAGAGTCATGAGGCGTTCAGTTGACGTCCTTTGTTTCCGTTGCTGTAAGCCGGGCCACAGTGTCAACTCCTGTACTGGGTCGGGGGACAGCTCCGTCCAGGAGTAGTAGAAGGTTCCGGCGTCCCATCGTCAGTGATTGGCTGGGGACTCCTTCGCAGAACCTTTGGATAGAGAATGTAAGACTTTAGTCCCGGTGGGGATCTCTTTCCTCATTAGATAAAGGGCGTAAAGACCGGAGTCCCGGTGACGGGTCCTCATTGGGGTCCCCTTATTAGAGGCATGGCACGCAAATAAAGACCGTATCCCGGCTACCTGGGTTGGACTTTATTTCTGGCTTGAGGTAATTCACTCCCCGGAGCTGATTTATGCTTGGTTGCGAGTCTCCCTCCGAGGGGTGGAGAAAATAGAGATGTAAAAAGTAAGGTAAGATAATTGATGTGTTATCATTATTTTGTACCGAGGTAAGACTACCTTATTAATACCTTTATTTAACCCTCAGTGCGTAAAATAAGTTTAAAATGGTCTACATTTATCCAGTTTCTGGAGGAAGAGAAAAAGAATTAAAAATCTCTTTTTCCTTTTATTCCAAGAATTTATGATATAAAATAACTGTTAAAATGTTTGAAATTTTTACTGAATTAATTCTTAGCAATTAAATTTTATAAGGACTCTGGTATTTACAGTTCAACATTAATCCTTATAAAAGATTTAGTTTACAGTGCTATCACGATTTTGCTCTTGACCCATGAATGAATTTTCTGAACCTCATTTATTATTCATAGGTCGGTTTCATCTTCCAGTTTACCTACTGACTAAAAGCGGATTTATGTGCACGTTTAAATAATTTACATGGAAGCTCATAAGTAAAATTTGATTTACACAGAGTGAAAAGAGAAAATCTGTTTTTTTTTTCTTTTTCGACATAAGTAGCTGGTATCCTTAGCTGTAAAACTTACCGGAATGATATTCATTCCTTATTAGAAATAAGTAAACATTTAAAAAAAAGCATTAAGACTATATTAATTGTAGTTAGTTGTCTTCATTTAATATTAATATTATCTTGTTTATTTAAAATCCTGATACCAGATGTCTTAATTCAGAATTAATGCAGACAGATATAAAAGCGTTCTTATAAAAAAAGACAAAATTGTAATCTTATAACAATATGTTATGAATTTTTCATAAAATGTTTAATTTCTGAAGACGGGAAATTTTTTCTTTCTGAATTCAATTTGGTTAACCCCTCAAAAATACAAGATTATTTAATAATATAGATATAAGATTTATTGTAGATGTTGTTTTCATGATGCAGATTGTTGCTTCTTCAAATTAAATTTTTAGTAGTGTCAATTCATTTTAAACATTAAAAAAAGTGTTACAGGAATGCTGTGGAGATTGCAAATTGATATTCCAACCTGATTGATCCAAATTACTTGTAAACCTGATCACCCAAACATCACCTTCGTAATCAATTTACTTTTCCGTAAACACGGGAAAATTTAATTTTTTTTATTTAATAGCTTCATTAAGGGGGAAATTATGGTGATCTTGTCAAAAATGGGGTATCGGAATTTTTTCTAATTTTTATGTGTTAGGTAAACGTAGTTTACCAAAAGAGCGTACGAGTATGTATGTAAGTATGCATGTATGTACATCTTAGAAGTCTTATGTTTCAAGATTGACCTAACCGATTCTCTTCACATATTCCACAAATACTTCTGAAATGGAGGATACTTCTAAAAGTAAAGATCATATTAATTTTTTTTTAATTTGTTAAGGGAGTGAGGTCGCGTATTTTTTTAAATTTGTTATCGCGAAAAATTAATTTCCATTTTCTTCAGAGGCATTGTAGAGAAAACTTTATCAAAGCAAATTTGTTACCTACAATGTATATATATATATATATATAATAATCTAAAAAAAAATTGTTCACAACTCAAACCCCACGTCTTAAAATTGAAATACATGTCTTTTTCTTCTGTCAGATCCCGTACCTAAAATTCAGAAAAATTTTATTTTTTTTATTTTAACCTCTATTAAAGGGAGTGGTAGATATCGAGAAAACTTTACTTAAGCAAATTTAATAACTTTAACCTACACATGAATATTTTTAGATATAATTTTTCGTAAAATTTTTCACCGCTCTAAAAAAAATATATATTCAGTTTTTTCTGGTTTTTTTTGTGTTTTTTTTTTAGCTCTAATTCTTTTAATCTTATTATTAATTTATTTTATATTTTTCTTCAACAATTAACGCGTTATTAAAGTAGATTTGATACCTACATCATATTACGTCCCCAAAATGAGAAGCAATCTTTTCATTATTTTCATAAAAGTTATAGTTTATTTTTTCAATATTTTTAAACAGTTATCTTTTAAATTAGTTTTTGTTAGACCACATTTTTATATTCATATTTTCTCAAAATATTTCCTACGCAGTAAGAAGGCCGCTAAAATCAAAAAACGTTTTCGACGAAATTTGAGAATTTTGATGCTTATTTTTAAATCATGACTTGTCCGACATACACGCTGTATTATTTTTCGAGTTGTTTTTTTTCATAATTGAAAGCTGTAAAAAAATTAAATATATATATATATATACATATATATATAAATATATGTATAAAGTACACGTATAATAATATATATATATATAATATATAAGTCATGATTTAAAAATAAGCATTGTAATTCCCAAATTTCGTCGAAAACGTCGTTTTAAATCATGACTTGTCCGACATACACGCTGTATTATTTTTCGAGTTGTTTTTTTTCATAATTGAAAGCTGTAAAAAAATTAAATATATATATATATATACATATATATATAAATATATGTATAAAGTACACGTATAATAATATATATATATATAATATAAGAGTCATGATTTAAAAATAAGCATTGTAATTCCCAAATTTCGTCGAAAACGTTTTTTTGATTTTAGTAGCTTTCTTACTGTGTAGGAAAAATTTTGAGTATATACAAATTACGAGTATATCACTAGATTTTAATATTCTAAGTTTGTAACAATATAAAAACATTAATATAGTATACTTAATTCTATACATTATTCAGTAAACAAGAAATAACATTAATAGCTGTACATAAAAGACAAAAATCAATTTAATAACATTTGTACAGTAATTATAGAAATCATTAAGATTGAATTCTCATACAGAGCAAGATCGGTATTCACAGAAGAGGAATTAAAACAAGCAGACATAGCATCTGGATAAAATAGATAACATTCGGCCAAAGCTGCAGTCATTGAAAACAGTTGACTAATAAATTTACTGTCAAAAATAAGCGTACAATTAACAAAATTATTTCAGTTAAAAATATATTAACATATATATTTAAAAGCATATTTGTTAATATACTTTCAATTAACTTTAACTTTTAACTTACGTTCAAATCAATTTCTTTGAAGGAATGTCCTTTAAAATTAAATTAAAAAGTTTTACATATGAATAAACTTTACAGTACTTAAGAAATGATTCATTAAATAAACGGAGTTTAATTACGTGAAAAACTAATTTAACCTAACAAGCAAAAGTAGAAAAACAATCAAAATTTGAAAGGAGACGATATTGGAGCAAGGAAGTGGCCAGACTAGAATGTAATCAATAAGAGACGATTAATAGACATATTACAATTATTAAAGGAATACACCCACCAAACGTCATAGTAAGACCGAGAAAAATGACGCTATAGCATCTGGTGGGAACATCATAGCGGTAAGAAAAAACAACGCTACCTAACTGTACGCAGGGTAAACAATTCATAAAGAAAAAGCATTGCTGTGATTAAGAAAGAGGCTAATGTTTGACGTTAGCCTGCTTTCTTTCTAGACTGAATGGTCCAATTTAGATGGAATTTAGCACTACGACCTCTGTATTTAATTTCAGTCACAGTTGGTAATGAAACAGGAATATAAGTTATGGGTCCCGTATGAAGTAGAACTTAACAAAAGGTTAGTGGTTTTTTCACATAATTTAATGCTCCTTAGGTAGCTAAGTAACTTTTTGAGGGAAGGGGAAAAAACACAAACAATTTTTTTTGTAGTTTCTGTGCTATTAAAAAAAAAGGTTAAAAAAATTTAACTAATTAGAAGTTTCCATTACATTAGTAAGGTATTAGTTAAATTTTGTACGATGACTTCTAAGAATTAGTCATTGATTTTATTTTATTTTAGTTATAACTAGTGAAGGGAGTGGGAAGATACAGTAACTCTGCGACCCATATATCAAATTATTACTGAAAGAGTAGAATAATTATTTGGCATAATTATTTACTTGCATACTTACTTACTTTAATGTTTCTATTAATTTTCCTCCTAAGTGTTTATGCAACTCATTGCTAGCTTTTTGTACATTATACTCAAGAAACTTTGTGTTCACAATGGTGTTTAAAATTTCAATCATGGGCTAATTTCAGGGTTGTTTAAAGCACTTTAAAAATTAATGCTGTTATAATTTTTTTGTTAAAATTTAATTGTTAATTTAAATAAGTGTCGTTCATATTTTTTATTATGGAACATTATCATATTCTAAAATATTCGTTTGAAATAGAACTTAAAAGATAAATGATGTATAGTTTTCTTGAATGTATCCTTCTGTTATCCTAAATTTCACAATATCTATAGAATATTCTGTTTCGTTTACCCTGGAATCCTTTTATTCAGTCAATTTGTAAAAAAAGGGTGGTTTTATAGAATATGTCCTAATCCTAATCTAATTCTTTATGGTATTACTAATCCGGTTTTCTTTATGATTTTTATTTTTATTTTTTTTAAATTATGTTTTTCAGGTTATAATATTTTTCTGTAGCATCTTATTGTAAAAGCTTTCCAGTCTAATTTAGTTGTAATATTTTACTTTTCGTCTGCAATCTTTTTAAAAATTCTATATTAAGTATTTAAATAACATACATTTTTTCTTACTCTGATTTATTTCATTCTGATTTATCTTTCCAAATATTAAAATCATTGGTGCCGGCCCCGTTTTCAAGACCTCTCTCATTTTAGCCTGCTCTCAACACTTGTTCATTCTTTATTAAAGTCACTTCTGCTACTACCTCGTTGTTTAGCCTCCCTAATGTTTTCTCGCTTCATATTGTCTATATTAAATAAATTATAAAAAAATTATACGTTAATCAAAATATTTTAGTATTCGCAACTGTCGAATACTAAAATATCTGTGTGAGTTGCACTTGTAAAGTTAAGTATATTTTAAGGTTTAAAATATCGCATAGCAAATTTAGATCCGTTATTAAAGAAAAGCTGAAGCGGTTGTTGGTGGAAACATACATTAATTATAATTCTAATAATGTAATAATAGGTTATTGTTGATAATGAATTAAATAATTTGCTACTATATTTTTAATGGAAACATTCTTTTTCATAACGTTTTCTCCTTATTAATTAAAGTATGAAACTAAAAATTGTCGAAAGGAAAAAGGTTACCTAAAGAACAGATAAAATTCTTTAATAAAGTTAGTCTTTGTATATTCTGTTTACATTGCATTATCGAGAAGTTTTAAACTGGTTTTTATATAAAATGATTCGTAGGATAAAACTCCTAACGTTTTTTATATATTTTTGAAATTTTATAATGATAAAAACTGAAAATGACTTCATATTATTCCTTTATTTTTTTTCTTTTTAAACTACTATAATTTAATTTTAATGGAGAAAGTTTTTCTTCAAAATAAAATAACGAAAAGCAACGGATGTTTTAAAAAATTCTATATTTTATTATTTTTTAACTTTAATTTCACTTTATTTTCCTTTGAATCATGCAAAAAATTGTAAAAAAATGTTCCCAGTCCTCTTAAATGCTGAATAACTAGATTTTTCTTTATATGCTTTTCCAGTCATACAAATCTTTAAGTGATTTTATTTAAAAAATACTTGCTATTTTCCTAACAATAATTATTTTATTGAAGCTGAAAGCAATGGAAAATTAGAGCTGCTTTTTTTTCAAGAAAATGTAACTTTCTGAATTTTCATATAACAAAGATGGAGGCGCCTCCCTTGGTAAAATATTCTGGAGGTAAACTAGTCTCCTGTTCGGATCTCCGGGTGAGGATTACAAAGGAAGGGGTCACCAGATAATTAAAAAAATTACATTCTACGAGTCGGAACGTGGAATGTTAGAAGTTTACAAAAGGTTGGTAGGTTAGAAAATTTAAAGAGGGAAATGCATAGATTAAATGTAGAAGTAGTAGGAATTAGCGAGGTTGGATGGGAAGACGAAAACGACTTTTGGTCAGATAATTTTAGAATAATTAACTCAGCTTCAAATAAAGGGCAGGCAGGAGTAGGTTTCGTAATGAAGAAGAAAATAGGGAAGATAGTAGAGTATTTAAAAATGCATCTTCATAAAATAATGAACTTTAACCAAAAAGTAGCCACCGGTATGTACCGATCACTAGCGGAAAATCCCGATTGAAAAACAAAATTTCTAGAGTTAAATTTCTAATTTAACTTTCGTTGAATCAATTTTCATCATTCAAAAAAAAGATATTTTTACACAAGAAAAAATTAATTGTGGTAATCAACTTTTGACTCTTAATAATCCCATTCCGAAATTCAGTCCGCCAGGGCAACCCGCCAGGAGGGTCTAGCTGCAGAGGCGTGCCTATAGTATGCCTCTGCAGCTATTAAGCTGAATAAAATAATTTATTTAGTCGTTAAAAACTACTGCTATTACAATGCTGATGGTTAGTACATAAAACCAGCACGATTAATATAAGCAAAAGTTTGCCTGCACCGAATTCCCTGCAGTCAGCACCCCCATTTTGATGCACTGCACACCCCCTATCCGCATCGCACTCTCAACATATGCCGTTTCATTAGTCGAACTCACCACATTTTTTCCGATACCCTTGAGAATTGCAAATGTTTTTAGCGTAAATGGTTGAATATAATTTAAAAAATAAACAACAAACATATTACAACAATAATTTTCTTTATTTGTAATAATACATGGAATATTAAAACTACTAGACTCATTGTTTTTATTTTTTTATTTAATTTTATATATATTTCTTAAGCGTGTTTATAAAAATAAAGAAATAAGTATAACCTGGTCTATTTAATAATTTTCCTATTTTCTTTTGAACACTATCTCTCCTCTTCTGTTTGCAGTAATCTGGATGTTTGTGGTTGTACAATTCTTCACACTTTGCACTAATTATTAAATTATTATCATCTATATTTGAAAAATTAAGTGTAAATTAAATGCTTAAAGTGTGTCGCTAGTTTCTACGCATAACAAAATCAATTTTTTTATGAATTTCTAACCGTACTGCAGTCTTCGAATTTGTTACTCTCGAGAACAAGGCCTCTTGGTCTATAATAATAATTAATAAAAAAATAATAAAAGTAATTTCTGTAGACTGTAATATGGGTAGGTTAACAATGTCTTATTTGATTTAAAATAAAGAAAAACAAAATGCGCTGACTGAAGGGTCTTCCGGTACGGACAAATCTGTCCTTATTTTATTAAGAATTACTTTTTGCTTAAACCCCAGTATAGGTAACGTACATTTAGTTAACCAATGATCAAACTGCGCCTTATCTTTTAATAAAAAGTCCTCAGTAGCAGCCTATTTTATTGTAAAAAATTATTTTATCATGAAAGTAGTAAAAACTTAGAACTAACAACTAACTTAGTAATTGCTGTCAATTGATAGACTGATTCGTATGATATTTCAGATGTTAAAATATCTAATGCAGGTTTCTTGACAGGGACTATGCAGTTTGCCACTTTCATGTAATGAGGGCGCCTTTAGTTTGTACATGCTTGTTGCGATGTTTCAGGATGTATTATTTAGTAGAATCCAATCAGAAAATGGTAGAAGTCAGGATTGAGATGTCGTTAATCTTAATATATAAGAGTAGATGGTTAGGCATCCCTTACAATCGATGTGATACTTTCCAAAAAATTTTAAAACAGCAAATTATTTAAACTTCATAAAAAATATGATTTTGCTTAATTATATAAATTTTAGAGAATTCTCCTCTTTTTGTGACTGGAATAGTTAATAAGGTTTCTACGTTGTAATAATGTTAATTCTCAATGTATATTTAAGTATTATATTTATAAAAATATTTACAGAATGGTAATAGATTAAAAAACAAAAAATTGAATCATCTTATCGTATTCAACCTAAAAATTAAAAATCATAATTTTTTACTTTTACTTTTTGTTAACAAAACAAAACCCGCACAGGCAAGCACACACACGCGCACGCGCATACACACAGGTGTTTGATTAAATTTGTAAGTGGATATATATATATTAATGCATATGAAGACTTGTAAACCTCCAGAAATATCGAAATTCTGCAATGACATTTTTTGTTATGAAAAAATTTTAATTGCCAATTTTATAATTTATCCTCGTATTATTAAGTTTTTGATTTTAAAAATTGCTGTAGGAACCTTGTAAGCATCTATTATTCTTAGGTGCTGAATGCCAAAATTCTTGCCTCCCTCTCAAATTTCTACTTTAGTATTATGCAGACGATTTGGTTTTGATGTATTTTGCGAATAAATTTAAAAAATACCGATAAGATTTTGAGAAAGATCTTTTATTAAGTTACCTTTTTTTAAAAAAAATTCGGTAATTGCATTTCACTATTGAAACTTTCCCTCAAACTAAAAACAAAAAAAAACCATTTGATTACTTTTTAAATTTACTCAAATATCAACTTAACTGTTAAAAAGAGTGAAACTTTTTTTTAACTGTTTCCTATTAATGCCTAATTCCTAACTTTTTTCATTACCCTCCCCATTTAAGGACGACTTTTGTATCTATTTTTTTCTGGTTATCGGCCATTTGTAACGTAATTGTTCTTATAGTCAAAAATGGTTATTATATATTAAAAACCACATTTAATATATAATAACAATGGTTATTATATATTAAAGGATTAGTATTTTAAAACGATAAATATGATTAAACCTTTAGAGTCAAAGCCGAAAATTTTTATTAACGTCAGAATGAAATTGATTTGCTGCTTTTATGACTTTAATTATAGTCCACAGTTTCTGTAGTAAGTGCTAAACCGGATAATTTATCAATGAACCTGCATTTTTAAGAATAATTTAAAACGTTTTATAAAATTTAATTACCTAATGTACGTACATCTTTTCTGATAATTTCAAGCCAGATACACTCCACCTTGGATGTAAACCTGGAACCTTGAGGATAAGAGGTAAGCAAGCTATTGCTAAAACCAACGAGGTAATCCCAGAGGTTTTATTATGGGTTTAAGTCACTTAAAAGATAATTTTATTTAATAATAATCGACTACAAAATTTTTGGTAATCTTTTAATTGAATGAAAGATAAATAACGTTTCTCGTTTAACTCTTCCCTATTTTGTTAAATCTTCAACCCTTACACTTTACGAAATTAACCAATTTTGATTATTCCTTTTTTTATGAAAAGGAAATTCCTTCGGTTATCTTAGTAAATTTTTGTAATTAACATAAGAGAAACATAAAATTTATGTTGCATGCAATTTACTTGTAGAACTTCATATAAAAATTGGAAAATAAGTAAAATAAATAAAACTGCTCTAACAGATACCAATTAAAAGGTAAAGCAAATTATACCATTTTAATCCATTATTCTATTTTTATTATTTTTGCATTATATTATTATTGCTGCATTATTTTGGTGCTGACTTAAGTCAGCGCCAAATTAATAAGTAGTGAGCTCTAGGTAGTTATGATCAGGTTCATTATTAGTTTTAATTTTTTTCTTTGTGTATACCAAATTGCAACTATTATCTTCACAAATCAATTTACAAATGCCCATTCTTTCCACAGATTTAATTTTATCTTTAATGTTTCGAAAATAGATTAATATTCCTTAGATTTTGTTGGTTTTAAGGTGGTACGCTAAGCCTAAGAGTATTTCTTATTTCATCCAGTGATCTTGTTAAATATCAATTGTCTTCTGTTGATATGATGCAGCAAGTTATTAATTTTTTTGAAAACTGGGTATTACAGTGGTATAGTGTATACTAGTTGTGTTTTAATATGTTTTATTTAATTCTTGTACTTTTGTTAGAAAGTTCATTCAGCATAGACAATTATTTATAGTTTTGAAAACTCTGTTGCCTTGGTAAAATTGTTCACTCATTATTCTGTACAGTTTTATTGACAATCATCCTTAATAACCTTACAAAAAAATAAAATAAAACATTTCCTTAACTCTAACCCATGAAAACATGAATAAAGTGATTAAATCTTACAGAGAAGTAAAATTTTCACACAAAAGAATTTTGAACTTTGATTTTTCCCATTTCATTATAGGAATAATAATCTTTGTAAAGTGTTATACTGCTAGACGATACAACTGATATTATGGTAAATCTTCCCTATTAATTCTAAAAAGGTGGATTTCAATTAGTATAATTTCTACTATTACAAAAAGATAGTTGTGTACTTAAGCGTGATTAACTTGCGTCGGGGAGATGGAGAGATAGTAAGAATTACGGGTTAAAGATCTGGTGTTGGTTGAATATATTTATACCATACGGATTTATAAAAACGCAAAAACTGCTGAAAATTTCGATATTCCTTTAATGCGGGCAATTAAATGCCTGCAGGAAGATTAAATGCTTGAAAATTTACCAGCTCATGCCGATCCATTTCCAAGCTAGTCTTCTGTTTTAACGTTACTTTCTTTTCGTTGTCTGTATTCAAACTTTACATAAAGCTAGCTAAATATGTTAATAAAAAACCCATAATAAAAATAAGTACTCTTTCAAAATTTTATTCAAGATGTATTTTCATCATTCAAAACTTACACCGTGTAGAATATGATTTTGATGAGGTACAAAACGACTTTGCACATTAAATAAAAAGTTTAAATGTTGTTCAAATCAACATTTTTAAACTCGAAATTAAAAAAAAAAAGTTGGAATAATTACGTAAATTCCTGTTACTTCTTTACTTACGGTAGAAGTAAGGATTAAATAAACCAAATTTCGGTACACTAACAAATAAATGAAAAGTCATGATTTATATCTGCAGCATCTGGAATACAATATATCCAACCCATCCACTCTAGTTAAAATCTATGAAATTTTATTGTGTTTTATCGACCAAAAAACAAAAAATCTAATTTTTCGATTTCGTCTACGAATTCTATCACGAGTATTGTAATCATTAATAATTTGATCGTGTTTATGTTCGATCGTCTACTTTAGACGCAATAATGCACTCAGAATATATAATAAATCGTTTGAACTCCATTGGATTTATATAATTTTGTATCCTGCGAAAGGTGTTAAACTTGCCTAAAAGTCGCGTTTTCTTAAAAGCTTGCGTTTCATCTATTTAACTAAAAGAACGGAGTGATACGGAAAGGATGCGGAACTCATTCGATACTCATGTAGATGTACTCTTTGGATATAAAATCGACTGGATAATCAAGCAAAAAGGTCAAATAACGTGATACGTATTAAATTTAGATCTAAATATATACATATCTTATTATCTTTTAAATATACCAATAGAATAAAGTTTAGAATTTTCCCCCTTAATTTTATTGTTTTGAGTAAGGTTTTCCTTAATTTAAAGATTTTCTCAAAGGAAATTTTTATTACTTTTTTAATGTTGTGTTTAGAAAAACCGATTCAAAATTCTTTCTGACTTTGTAATAATTAAAGTTATCCTAGTTTTTATTATCAAATTGTAGTGAATCTTTTTCCCTATTTTTATAATAAAAATAGAGAAACGTTTACATAAATTTGCTAAAATAAGATCATATTTCTTAACCTTACCATCGTTCGAGCACTATTCTGTTATTAGGTAGGGGATTAGTACTCTTAAATCCGACAATTATTTACTCTAGTTCTGTTACTTATTGTTATACTCTCACTTAAATGTTATAATACATCCATTTTACAAATAAATGTGTTTTCATGTCAGTTAACACCTATAAGAAACTTGATTAATACGGATTATGAGATACAATCATTTCGCTATCATTTATCTAAGATATTTCCTTCTAAAATAAATACTGAACAAAGAAGACGAAGTTAAATTATTTAAATATTAACTTAATATTACGCTCTAATGAATTACACAAAGACAGATCTAAAAATATGTCGTTAAATAGTTGCTTAACAAAAAATCTTTTCTCATTATGTTCACCGTATCATTAGAATTACGTTTACCGAATCTTTCCGAGTTTGTGGATCATTATTTTTCCGAGTAATCAGAGTACTTTTTATGTCATTTAACATTAATTGTGAAGAAGAAAGAATAAAAATAAGCACTTACATAAACATTAAAATAAGCAATGATTTAATAAAAATGATTAGTATATAAAAATATCTGACAAATTGATTTAATTCATGATTTGTCAGGCGAACAAAATATTTTCTTAATGAAATTTTGGGGTGGACAACCCAAATCGGTAATGGTGAAGAAGAAAATGAAACTGTTACATTTCTTTACACTCCAAAAATCTTCTTACTATTCCAAGTTACATTCAAATTTATTCTAGTTACATTTTTCTTTTATATTAGTATTTCTTTCTTCGATCTATGTAGGATCCATAAATTATGATTCTAGGCGACATAAGACCCAAGTCGCACCTAAAATTTAACTTTGCCATTCGCAAAATGAATCCGTTGTACACTACGCTTACTTATGGAACTGAGAACTAAAGTGGTCACCCGTGATTTATTCACAGAGCCGAATGCGTTGTTGCACTTCAGCTTCCCAAGCCTAAGAAAAACACAGGTAGGCGAGACCTGCAGTTCTATTCTTCGTAAATGTATAGAGAGTAGCATCATTATTCTCACAGAAAACAACTCTAATTAATGCTAACGTAAGTTTAACTTAAACAAAATGGAAAGTATTAAATTAATGGCCCTCTTTTGTTAAAAAAAAATCTCAATGCATTACTTATTCTTCTCGTCAAGAGATTGATCTTTAACTTCTTTTTTTAATTATGTTTTGTTTGTTTACCCAGGTTTCATTTCGATTCTCATAAATCTTAGTCACCTGCATGTTGTAAATTTTTATTACGTGAATATATTTACAGGAAAACTGAATTTCTATATAATACTTATTTTCACACTATTTAAACATAATTTCCCACAGCAATAATGAAGTTAGCCAACTGAAATCTGTTAGTATTATGTTAATACATAATTTTATCAAAAGGCGGCTTAACTTTGGATAACATCTTTCAACGTTTAGCAATATTTAGCGACGTTTAATGAACGCAAAAAACCTCTTTCTATGCCAAGCAATACACTAACTAAACGATTGTTAAAAAGCGCGTGAAATCACTTTTCACGGATTTGACAACTAAATATGTTACATTTCAGTTTTCAGGACGTTATAATCTAATGACCATAAGAGTTATATCGAAGAACATATACTCACTCATATGCACTTTGTGTTACACGTGAATGTTACACTCGGCAAGTGAGTGTTTACGTGAGTGTGAGTGTATGGTTAGTAAGTGATTTTCTTGAATTTTGCGCCTTATTTTTACCTTAATGAATACCATGTTTCTCACACGGGTGTCTAATAGCATCTGCATAAGTATCATGTGTATGTATATGTTGCCTGAACAAATTTGCGCATATCTAATTGTACTACAGATAGTGCATTTTAACACAGATTATGCAGGCCAATGTTCCTTTTTTCTGATGAGCAACATTGTTTTTTCCACGCCTTTCTTTTGCTCACTTCTTACTGAACATGCTAAAATCAAGGACATAGGATCAATGCACACTAAAAAATAATGTGTTAATTCGGCCGTAATGGTAGAATGACGAAATCCCTCACTTATAAAATTACTCTACATGATTAATTATTATTTATTTCATAGAAATAGTTTCGTAGAAAAGTTTATTATAAAAATTCGGAAATATCCTGCATTAAAGAGACTTCGCCACTTGTTCTATATGTTATAACTATGAAAACAATCTCAACGATTCGGCAGAAGTTATAAGAAAAGATTGTTTGTTTAGCGACTATTAACCGGCATATTTTTAGATCTATTTTTGTGTAATTCACTAGAGCGTAATATTAATTTAAGTGAAAGAGGCATTTATCTTCCAGTTTTTTCAGTAATTAAAGACGATTATATAAATCTAGTTGAACGAAATTTTAAGGGGTAAAAGAAACTTTTCGGAAAGTAAGACTTCACTAGGTTTCTTATGCAGCAAATCATTGAATTTAAACAATCGATAAGGATAGAACGTGATTACTATATCATAAATATTAGGCACGGTATATTTAATATTTCTTATGTAATAAAACTAGTCTTATTTTTATCATTAAATATTGTCAAATAATAACTTTTAAAAAGATCATTAGGTAGTTTTTAGCTTTTCGAAAGATTCAAGTATTTGTAAAATATTTATTTTCAATTGGTTTTGTTTTCATGCAAAGCTTTATTCATTTTTCATAATTTTTGTGTGTAAAAGGTTCAGACATAAATATACCGTATGTCGGCGGACCGAAGGCCAGCAGACGGCGATTGCTGATGTCCACGATACATTCCATCCTGCTATACGGGTCGGAAGTGTGGGCCCAGGCATTAAGAGTTGCGAGAAACCGGAAGCGGCTCGCGCAGGTGCAACGCACCGCAGCCTTGCGAGTCGCTTCCGCGTATCGGATGGTCTCCGAGCCTGCAGTACTTGTCGCCGGCGTCATACCCATTGCTACTTTAGCAAGGGAGCGCCAGGCGATCTACGGGAGGCGGCGGGCAGGCGGAGACCGGGTGACCATTGCCAACGAGGAACGCACTCGCACATTCCTCGCATGGCAAGAGACCTGGGACCACGAGACCAGAGGACGATGGACCGCAAGGCTTATTCCTCTGGTCAGACCGTGGACGGAGCGACGGCATGGAGAAGTGGAGTACTACATGACCCAATTTTTAACGGGTCACGGGTACTTCCGCGCTTACCTCCATGTCATAGGGAAAGCGCCGTCCCCCGACTGCTTGTATTGTCCCGGTGTACGGGACGACGCTGAGCACACCTTTTTCAAATGTGCTCGGTGGGCGGCAGATCGAGGGACATTAGAGGCGGATCACGGAGCACTGAGTCCCCACAACGTGGTTGCTCCGTGACCTGGGCAGCTGGGAAAGCGTAGCCCGATTCGTCGGCAACATACTCAGGGCCAAAAAGGTTGACCTGGACAGTCGTGAAAATTAGGTAGCACCTAACAGGCTAGTATAGGAGGACTCGACCGGAAGTAATGTGATAAACGGTTCCGGGTCGAGCCCTGGTAGAAAGGGGGGTGGTTTTAGTCGGTAGTCCGCTGATGGTGATTGGATAATACTATCAGCGGGAGCCTGACACTCCGTGCGTAAATGCATTTCCACCTCCCTACTCAAAAAAAAAATTATTATTATTATTATTATATAACCCAAAGTAACCAAAGTACTCAACCCAGGTAACCCAAAGTACTCAACATTCCATAGTTAAGTTGGAAAGACTATTCAAAATGAAGGAAGACTGTGTGTTTTTTGTCCATAAGTAAGTGAGCTGTAAATATTTAAACCGCTATATTAGCTCATAGACTTCTCCATATCATTTAAATTAACATCTTAAAAAACAAGATTAACCTTCCATTAAATCTGTTTTGATTGTAACTGGTCTTGTCTGAAACTATTCTATAATTATATTGTTTATATTTTGATATTTTTAAAGAATATTCTATAAATAAAATAGTTTTTTATTACTTTACTTATTCTTAATTTAGTCATCGTTACTGCAGTTTTATCACAATATCAACTGATAAAAGAAGTACGAAATCAAAATAAGTAGAATTAATTCAGCATATTAGAGGAACACAACTTACTTATTATGAACTCTATAATGCAATTCGGTATGTAAGATAGACAAGAATATGATATTATACCTAATGAAATATTGTTTCTCTCCGAGTAGTATAAGCTATTAACTTCAAAGTACTTTGGTTCACTGTTGTATCTTTGAGTTTCAGGAAAGCAAATAAAATAGAATTTACTCCACTTGAGAGGAAAGGGATTTTTATTTCTACTCGTTATGCTGTTTGCATGATGCCGTAAGCTTAGTAGACTTTGTGTTTGCTAGGATCATTATTTAAATGTAGATTAAATATATTCTGTTTTGAAATACCTTCTTAAAAATTACTTTGAAAAATATAACGTTTATTATTAATTGTTCAAATTTTTTTTTGAATTCTTATTATTTTTAACATATAATATTATAAAAATTTATGACAAACATTGATTCAAAAATAACTATAACAAATTTTACATAAACACCACTTCTATCTTAAGTACCTGGCTTTGCTTGGTCCCTTTCAAATTTTATTATTACTCGATCATTCAATTTTTTATGCTTTTTTAAATCTCTCTGTAAACCATATCTACGGCTTAAAGTTTAGGGAAATATATATATAAAGACTTGATGGATCCCCTGTCCTTGATAACAACACGTACAGTTACACATGAAAAAAAAATCTCTTTCCAAATTTATTCTGGCAACTTTAAGCAATTGTCCCTGAGATTTAGGGAATGTTGCTTTTACTGGGAATTTTGTTTTTTAAAACTGGATGGGAAAGTCAGAAGCAAGCGAAAAATTCTTGGTATAATTATTTTTCGCCTTCGTTAACACCTGTAATTGTCTCAGTTTTGAGAAATAATATTTTTAAAGGTATAAGTTGAAGTCTATTCCATTACCGATACTCGGAGTGTCTAGGTTTGTTAATAATATGCGTATAACTTGGTTGCGAGATTTTAATTTTAGTTTGTGTGGCCAGATTCTGAAAATTTAAAAATGCTATAGGAAAGTCACCAGAATTATCTTTTTTTAAATCTATATCAGTGGCTTTGTAAATATAACTTCCTATTTCCAATATTAATTGGAATAATATGTTTTATACGTATTATTAAAATTATTTTTTGTTGTCAGAATTTCCCTTTCATAAAACCAATTACCGGTTTTACATTTCAGCTGTTGATTTTTTTTGTTTTTTTTTCTTTTTTTTATAAATATTCTACATAATTGAATTTAAATTTTTAACCCAATTTTGGTTACTGGAATAAGCTAATGTATTTCAATTTTGATTATCCTCATATTTGTTGCAAAGAAAAATATTTTAACGTGCATAACATGTAGGAAACTTTTAGGCAAGCTTCAATTCCATCAGCCTTTGTGACTTGGAATTATCAGTCTTGTATGAAAAAAAACAATTCCTCCCATTGCCTGAACTCGAATGCATATTTCCCGTAAAGCGAAGTCAGAGCTTCTAGGAACTTTTTGTTGAATGTTATACATTTTAGTAAACATTTTTAAATGACACCTCCTAGATAATTTTTTTTTAATTTTGTTTCACAATGTGCCTACAAGTTTTGAGAATTTTAATGGCAATTTAGACATTGAGTAGGCTGTCCTTTCTTCTTGCAATAAGGTAGTCGCTACTCCAGATGACGATGACAGATGAAAGAAGTGGGTTAATTAAAAATGTTTTACTGATACCTCCTGAACCAGTTAAAAGAAAATATCTGAATCTTTTTCCTTAATTCTTGAAAGTATAGAATAGTGTTTTAAATCTTGCTCGCCGGTTAAAATGGGTTATGAGTTTTTGTATAAGCATTAAGCTCAGAAACACTGTATGAGGTTTCGCAGATAATTTCTTAATTCTATAGCAATGAACATTACTTACTGGTGGCATATCAAACAAATCCGACAATGATTTATTTTATAAAGCTTAACTTTACCTTGTATTTGTCTCAAAGTTAATTAAAAATTATTTATCGAACGGATGGTCTTGTACTTGTTTAGCTGGGAGGGATCTAGCGTCAAAGTCGCGGAGAAGAAAGCTCCTCCTGGAGGGCGAGTTGCGGTTCCCCCCCCCCACCACAGCGTTCCACGCCGGCCGCCAAGAAGAGTGGTACGGTTGTTGTTCGGTCTGCTGATCGCTCGTACGCTGACCTCGTAAAACAGGTAAACCAGTCCATGGAGAATCAGGAATCGGATGATATTCTGTTTTTCCGCCGGACGGTGGGGGCGAACTTCACATAAAAATGCGGGGTGCCGACAGGGCTGCGGCACTGAAGATGGCCATTCGTGGTAGTACACCGGAATTCCGGTGGTCCTGCAGTTGAAGGAGGGCCGGCGAGCTGTGGTCCGTATTCATGACCTTGTGAACACGGTGGCTGAAGCTGAGGTGGTTGAAACTATGAGGCGGGTGGTTGGACCTGACGCCGATTTTCGCGTTTCTTCACTCCGTCCGGCGTTTGTTAGCACGCAGAACACTACTGACATTACTACGTATGGCGTGATCAAAGAGTTGATTGTCAGGCGGCTGAAGGAAGGCTGGGTGCATTGTCGGGTTCGCATGCGTAATCCTGAGGACCGATGCTCCAGATGTTGGCGTCTGGGGCATATGTCATTTGGATGCACTGGTCCTGACTGCACCAAACTGTGCTTCAACTGTGATCAAGAGGGTCATCAGCGGCTCAATGTCCTACTTCGCGGAGGTGTGGTGTCTGTGGATCTGGGAGGGGGCCACACACTGGAGGGCTGTGCAGCCCGGTAATGGGATTTTCCACTTACTTAGATATCGGATCCTTCAGCTGAAGGATAGAGCTGCTGAAGCGACGAGAGGATGAAGGACAGCTCTCTGCTGAGCTGCTATTCGTTTCTAGTTGCTCAGATGGATGGCAGTGATCAGGCACGGAGACTCTATTGTCCTCATGTAGAGGAAATGGAAGAGACCATAATCCCTACGGGGATGCCCTTTTGGTTGTTTCTGTTAGAGACAAGAAGGCATCAAGACAGAATTCCAGCTCATGGGATGGGGGAACAGGAACGGCATAGTCGGGCCTGGTAACCCTACCCCTCGGATTAGAGGCAGGCGAAACATAAGATCCGAACGGCGAGCCGACCTGTTCTGCCGGTAGACGAGAAAGCTCTTAAAGTAAATGGACAACCTCGAACTGTGTCGTGCTTCGTTGTGGAATCCGGTCCGGGAGAGGGAGAAAAAAAAATAAGAGGGAATTTCAAAATAGTTAAACCTTGTCACGAAAAGATATTCGCCACACAAATCAAAAAATCCTGGTTAAGTAGTTTTTGAAGTTTTTCTTTAACATTATCTTTTTAAAAAACACTTTTTGTCCATTTTTAAGATGAACAAAATTATCACAAATGTATTAAATTATTAGCAACGTTATTTATTTTAAATTCGTATATTTTTTAGAAAGAAGAATGTTCTTCACTGATCGTTTCTAATTTGGTTGCAGTATAATAACAGTACATGAAAGTGATGTTCATTTCTTGTACATGTCATGTGTTGTCTGAGTTTTCTAGTTTCAGTGGCTGGGTCATTGTTTCAGCACACTTTCATCTAGTGATATTTCATTTTGATTTGCTATGATGTTTGAATAACAGAGGTTGCCACTTTGTCCAGCTTTCCTGTTCTGGATCTGGATTAAAACATGTCCTATTATATCTGATATTTATTATTTTTTTGAATGCCACCACAGCATTAACATTTTTAAATATGGTTTAAATTATTATTAAAAAATAAATCTGTAGATTTTTATAGAAACACTTCCTACACTTAATTTTTTTATGTTCACAGATTTTTATTCCAGTTCGTCCACGTTAATCTGATTTGTATTTTTCATGATGAAAAATATTTTTTTATGTTAAGTGTAACATTTTAAATATCACTGTATAACAAGTAAAAGCAGTAAAGAATTTTTTGGTGTGGTGGGTCTTGAATGCTCCGTGATCGTAAGAGATATGTCTGTATAATACCTTAAGAGCTATGAGCATTCTTAATATATATTTATTAGAAGAGAAAATAAATATTCCAGAATTTTCTAAATCTATTTTATAAAATGATATCCGCCAGTCTATAAAATCGGCTAGTATCGTTTCACAAGAATTCAACTTTAATAATCGATTATTTAAGAACTTCCTACTACCAAATTTTAATAAGCAATTTTTAATATAGGTTGTGATGCGAAAAAAATTTTTTTTTAAATCCAGATTATTAATTTTTCGTAAAAACGTTAAACTGTGTCAGGAATCGTGAGGTCTTGAATACTGTGTCACTGGTTGATTTTATTGATTTATCTAATTATTACCGCCCTATAATTAATATCAGTTCTACAACAAAGAGCTTTGAATTACAGAAGCTAAGCGTGGATAACCATCAATAGATACTAATTATTATAGTGACCAGTTTAAGTTAATTACAATTAATAACAGTTACTTCAACGATGATATTTGAATACATAATACTATCGTTAATTTTATTAGTACCGCGTAACTCTTGTGTAAATTTAATAAACATTTTTAAAGGTAGGTGAAACAAATTGCTATATTAACAAAGCTACTTCAAAGGTAACCTTGGAATATCAGAGTTCATGGAAACTTCATTTTAATAATACATTTACGTTAATCAATCAATCGTATGTCAATCTACGTTAATTTCCGTTATTTTTAAAATCAGCAATTTTTAAAAAGCGTATTTATAAAATAAGTATGCTTTTAATGAATCATTGCGTTCGATACTAGGCTAGAATTCTTTTGTAGTTAGAAAAATGTTAATTTTGGTAAATCGTATTTTAGTTTTTATTAAAAATAAAGATCCTACTTTTTCCACGAAAATGAATCAGTTAAATCTTTTCCACTTCAATCTCTCTCTCTCTCTCTCTCTCTCTCTCTCTCTCTCTCTCTCTCTCTCTCTCTCTCTCTCTCTCTCTCTCTCTCTCTCTCTGTGTGTGTGTGTGTGTGTGTGTGTGTGTGTGTGTGTGTGTGTGTGTGTGTGTGTGTGTGTGTGTGTGTGTTTGTGTTTGGTAATCTTGTTGACTACTCTTTCTTCTTCTATCTCGTGTACTATGGGTATTTAGTTCTTTTGAAATTTGTTCCTTGATGTTTTCTATTTCCAATTCTATGAGCCTTTTGTTGTTGATTATAACTCTTTTTAGATGTCTTTGTCGAGTGATGGTGTTTATCAATTCAGTATTTTTTGGTGAATAATCTATGGAAGTCTGGTTGATACCCTGCACTGATCGTTTCTAATTTGGTTGCAGTATAATAAAAGTACAGGTATAGCATCCCTGAAGTGCCGTCTCCTTTGTCAGTGGAAAAAAATTAAATTTATTTCCCCCTCACTATATAAGCTACCAGAAGAAATTTCTAATTTGTAGGTAAAAGACATTCTGAGCTATAACCATAAACAGAGATCAATATACATGCGCATATATTCACGTACTCTCAGAAACGACCCCAACTTTTTTTTATATTTAGGACCTCGGAAACCCAAAAATATCGAGAAATTCAATACTCCGGTTAGTATTTAAAAATTTACTAAATAAAATTCTCTCCCTTATTGTTTTTATGCATTATTTTATAATATCTGGGAAAATAAAATGGTATTATAAAACTAGGTATTTTTCACCGTTTAAAATGAATGACCATGAAACAATAAAATGTTATTTTTTGTATACAAAAAATATTTTTGTGAACATGAAATTGTTTAATATATTTAATAAATTTTATTTTTTTTAAATATTTATTAAATAATAAATAATCTTATTTTAATATAATAACTTACTAATTAACGAACTAATAAATCAAACTTTAGATCATGTTAATTAAAAACTTTAAAGGAATATTTTTAGAAACATAAGTCTGACGTAAGAAGAGAACTTTTTAAAGAACTTATATCGTATTACTGCAAATTTAAGAAAAATTTATAATTAATAAATTATTAACATTTTTTTTTAAACAAACAAGATTGAATTAATAACAGTTTACTAATTTACTTTTGTTTATTGCTTGCTTCTGCTGACTGCAGTGATGTTTAACATTTTCACAATTCTTATTATCAGAGTGAGCTTTGTAAAACCGGTCTCAGCCGTCTGACACAGTATCTTATGATACATACTGCATCAGAAGATAATATGTTGGTCACCTATACGTAGTTGAAGATCATTGACTCACTCATAAGACTTTGCCGTTCCCTCCGGGTTCAGCGAGTCTGTAGTGTTTGTGTTTCATGATGTATTCAATTGAGCAGCGTGTTTTCATTGTGGAGAAATGTATTTGCAAGACCTCAATAAGTTTTGTTCGTGAAATATTTTAAGGGGCGTATCCTAGAAGTAATCTTCCTGTAAAATCAGCAATTTAAGAATTAATGACAAAGTGGCGAACAACCGACTCTTTAACCAACGCGAAGAGAGTGAAACAATCAGCTGTTTGAACTCCGAAGTTTACACTGATGCAGCAAATCGTATTGAAAGGAGTACTAACAAGTCAACATGACAATTAGCCCAACAAACAGCAGTTTCTTAAACATTGTGTTGGCGTATAATTCACAGTAATAATTTAAAGCTTATCGTGTGAGTGATGTACATAAATTAAAAAAAACATAAAACGTAAACGAATAAATTACTGTCAGTGGCTCTTTCAGAATATTAGCGAAGGATTCATTGATCCTTTTCTCTTAATTTCAACATATAAAGCGCGGATCCATTTACCAGGCTACGTTAATTCTCAGAATACGCGACACGAGCTACACTAAACTCAAATTAAACCCATCAGAAACCACTCCATGATCTAAAAATTGGTGTTTAGTGTGCAATTTCTGAAAGCCAGATCATCAGACCAATATAATTTGAAGAGGCTGTTAATACCGACTTCTTTTTTACTGCACGAAAAATTTATGCATAATTTTACATCAGAACTTCCTCATAAATACTTCCAACAAGATTTCTTCTTCTGATCGGTCTCTCACTTGAATCCAACGAGATTTCACGAAGGATAGAACAATGAGTAAGAACTTGTGGCCATCCCAATCTCCACAGTTATCACTGTGCGATTTTTGGGTCTGAAAGTGATAATCTAGTAGAACTATTCACGGACGTCGGAATGGTTGAAAGAAAACATAAGACAAGAGATTGCTAGAATTCCAATTGGAGGATTGCAGAAAGTTTTTCTGAACATGATTCGCCACGTTGAACTTTGTATAATGGCTGGTGGTGAGCATTTTAAACAGAGACCATAAAATTTTTCAAAAGCACTTTAATAGAGAAATAATAAAAGAAGGTAATTTAATATTACTTTTTGCTTTTCATTTTTATTTCCTAGGGCCGGTTTTATTTGGCTTACCTGTTAAGAGTAATAATGCTTTATCTTCTTCAATATTTTGTTTAAAAACACATTTACAAAAAAAATATTTCACTATACCATTCAAAGAAAATAATTAGCACATATTCTTCAGCTTAATTTAAAAATCGTCAAAAAATTAAGAAATTTAAAATATTAAGATAAGATAAAATAATATTATTAATAAAACAAAAACACTAAATACAAAAATGAAAATACAAAATGACGTAATACTAATAGCACTACCATGCTATAATTATCTTCCCAGGAAGAATTAATTTCTTTAATACGTAAAAGATCATATTTATTATAAATAACACAATGCAGATCAACAGATAGAAACAAACAAATTAGATAAAATTTGATTAAATTTGAAAAAGTAGCATGGTGTAGTTTAATGGTAAATTTATTAACAAGTATTCATTACTATAACATGACTAGAAATTGAGTCCATAAAAGATTAAGAAATTACTTATAATTTTACAATTTAATTTAATTTTTAATCATTAAAGATAACTTCTACAGTAAATTTAAATTCAGCCATCTTAACAACCGTAACTCTTGTAGAAGGTAATGTAAAAATCGACATCAATATCGAAATTTAGAAGGTGAAGTTAAGAACACCTTAATGCAATCATATTTATAAATATTTATTTATTTAATAATTAAAATAAAATGTTACGTAAGGGAACGGTTGTGATTAAATTTTATATTTTTAAACTTTTACAATTTATTAAAAAGAATTAATAAATATAAGTACAAATTAATTAACACGATAATTAATTCAGATCACGAATGTTTTAACGTATCACTGTAATGTAACAAAATTTCGTTAAAGAAAAATAAATAAATAAAACTATTTATCGTAGATTATCGTGAAAATACTAAGAGAAATAATTTAAGCTTAAAGATGTTTTATTTTGAAAACTTATGAATACGCAATTTATAAAAAAAAAATTATTAGATCGTCGAAAATTTATTAAAAAATAGGTTGGAACTGGTACAAAGAGATGAAGACAAATAAAAATTATACATCAAAATAATAAATATACAAGTACGATTTGAGACGATAGTTTTATAAAAATTAGAAAATCCAATTTTCAAAAATTAATAAAAAAATTACTTTTATTTATGCTAGGAACTACCATTTTTAATCGGTCTGGAAAATTTACAAAATTAAAATGTGGCCTATGTATAATTTTCAGGGTGATTAAATTTAAAAATTGTTCAAAGTCGATATTTTTAATAATTTACCTTCAATTAGATAATTAGTTAATAATATTTCGTTGCTGCTACGTTCTTTGTTTATTTGTTATTCTCCATTAAATATGGAACCCATGAGCAAAGTTTTTGTTCGTATTAGTAGTGCTGTTGAAATATTACTTTTAATAATGATTGTTCGGGATTTACAACAACATTAAAGTTATATATGCAGTTTTATCCACGTAACCTGCTTAGTATTGATTATCACGTTTTAATTGAAAATAGAAGAACCCGAGATTTAATTAAAGTGTTGTAGAGCTTTGTTAGATTACGTATTTGGTCTGGTGTGATTGTTGTTCATCCCTTTATGGATTCATTGAAGTAATTACCCTCATTCTATTTCACTTAAGATTAAATGTTCATTTACACTTACTTACTCATATGTACTCACTAAGAAATTCACGTTAAGTTAATAAACAAATACAGAAGTACATATGGAAGAAGATTAGAATCGACTCTAATGACTTAGCTGAGAATTCTTAGTTCTCACATATAGACGACTGCACAGAAGATTAGCGGTAAACCACAAATATTGAACAATTAATCGAAACGCCTTTAAATTTATTTATCGACAACAGTAGTAACTGTTAGTTAAGAAATATCTTCCTTTCGAACAAACTTACCAGAAACAGATGTTTTTCCACACTAAAATATCCTATAAACTCTACTTTTCATTAGACTTGTTGATGAATGAAATTAAATATTAGTGAAAACTTTAAAACTCTGTCAAATTCTGATCTGAAAATATTACTTCCCTCTTCAAATTATTATTAACTTCTTTCCTCCACTATTATAATTTCCTCCTGAACAGTTTATCTATATAAATTTATACCATCTGCCCTCCTCTCAAATTCCATCCGAACTTCTGATACTAAGTACATTTTTGCTTTTTTCAGAAACTTCCGAATTTTTCCGTACTTACATTAAATGTAAGCAATAAAAATAAATTTTTATTTTTACAATAACTAATTTGTTATCTACTCGCTAATTTCCCTCACTAGTCTTACATCATGACAACTTATAAGATTTATTTATTTATCGATTATCCGGGCGATGATAACGACCATTCGTTTTTCGCCCAAAAAAAAAAAAAAAAAAAAACTTATAAGATTAATCAGTCAAATTTACGACCCCAAGGAAATTACGTCAACTTAATAAATATTTATCGTCAGACCGACTGCAAAATATCATTACATCAATTAAATATCTATTAATATCTATTATGTATATTAGTTTTATATCTATTATATATATTAAAATTAATGATAGTCAGATTTTATGAAAATAAGAAAGGAAGTGAAGTAGCTTTTCTTTAATCCATGATTAGTACTGATAATTAGATGAATATCCTCAAACACTTCAAGGAGGTAAATTTGAAGACTGTAGTTATATTATAAAAAAAACCACTGTTTTTTAATTTTCCTACATCTAACTCACAAAGCAAAACAATCCAAAAAATCGGAATTTTAAATTCTATTTTATTTAAAGTAGATATATATATATATATATATATATATATATTATATACACACACACACACAAACGCACAAACATATTATTGTGTTCTTTATACAAACATTATATATAAACAATGTTAGTGTGTATTCACACGCGCGCGCACATATATATATATATATATAACTTTTTAAAACAAATAGAGAAATTTCTTCTTTGTTGTTTTGTATTGTATAACTTCTTATTTTTCAACTACAGTTATTTATGTACTACCCTTTGCTTAGATATAACTCTCTTACACGCTGCCATTTTACCAAGCTTAGAGAAATAAAAGATTTTTATTAAAAATATTCAAAATACCCATCTCGGTGTAGTGGTATCTTGACTTTTAATTATTCTTCAGATCCTGAGTTTTAATCCCGGTACTGTAAATATTATAACGAAAATCCCAATTTTTTTTGATAGTTTATAGCTTAATAGTTTGTGGCTTAAAAATAATTAATTTAAAAACCTTATAAAAACCACTACTTAATACTTAAATTTACAATAGACAAAAATATAATAAAAATTATAACAAATAATATCTCTTTTTTTGTAGGTGAAAATTAATTTTAAAAGTTATGACTATTCGTGTATAATTTTGAGCTGGGAAAATGAGTAAACTAAGTTTTCTGATGGAAATGTATAACAATGTTCATTTTTTTGCGAGTATGAATGATTGTACTCGAAACTAACGAGCGAATCTATTTTGTTCAGTTGCGTTACGGACTCCTGTTGATACGAGTAAAAAGTGTACTACGGTACTACTGTACAATTAAGAAAAGTTAATTAAGTTTTATCAGTGATATTTAATTATGTTACGTATTGCAATATGCTGTGTGTAAAAAGCGTTCATTACTTTTCATCACATATTTATTTTTAAAATTAATTGTGTAAGTATTATACGTATTTAACAAAATCGTTAAATGAAATTACTTTTAAGATATTATTTTTTTTCGTTACCGCAATTCATGTAAATTTTTATTAACATATAAACATCCACGTAATTACAAGAGTTAAGCTACTGCGATATAGCAAAAAAATTATATTTTTGTTAAGTACAGTTACCTTTATTAGCTTCATTCTATTATTTCATGTTGACGCATTTCGGTAAATATATATAATATATTTATAATCCAATATATACTATGTATTTTGCTAGAAATATGGTAATTATTTTGCTGAATCTTACACATATTGCTATAATTGTATATCTTGATTCTAGTAATTACGTGAATGTTATCAGGTTCTTTAAAATTACGCGCCCGCGCGCGTGTGTTTTATAGGATAAAAATAACATTGCTTCATTATCATATTCAGTTACATTTAGAATATTATTATTTGATAATTTTAGTTTTTGATTATACCCGCTGTAAATGGGTAGTTTTTGAAGATATATTAATTTGTTGTTTATAGTGTTTTTATCAGTTTTTCTTATGAATGAACTTCATTTAAATCAATAGGCAGTAATAATAGTAACTTAAATAGCAATAATAATACTAGCCAGGTCTCTATGATGAATTGAGTTAAACTTTACTTGTAAAGCCCGGATATCAACTGTTTTTCTGAGTTCGGAATGCTGATATGCAGCAGATATTTTGCTCAATGAAGAAGCATCCCTAAATCACTTTCTTTTCTCTTATTCCTATATAGTTAAGCTTGTTATGTTGAATAGTATGGCCAGTAACATTTATAAACGACAGATTTTAATATCTGATGTAGATGTAATACTACATAAATATTTAGAATAAAAAATGGGATTAGGATAAGATATAACTTTGCTACATTTTTACACGACTGTCCAAAAAGAAGTGTAATGTATTTAGAGTGTATAGTGTATACAAATATCATTTACAAAATTGTCACCCCACACGCTCTCTAATTATACTATATTATAGTGCAACGTTTGTTAGCAATATTTTATTTTTGGCAGACGTGTTTTCTAATTTTTAACATTTATCTTTTTTAATACTTTATTTATTTTTAATATTTAATACGTTTTTTTTACTATTACTTCTATAAAAATAACAGAGAGTAAATGTTTTTAACGATAAAGTTACCCCCTTACAGCATTTTATTTTATCTTCCGTTTTGAGATAGACCCAGTTAAAAAATTCAGTATATATGAATAAGGGAGCGTGGATATGAGCGCACCTATGTGCGTTGGGCACTGTTATGCTTCGTCACAGAAAAACTGCAATAAAGAATCTTCCGCTAAGAAACTACCTGAATTGGCTTTTATGTTAAGTGTGTTGACTCATTTCCTTTTATTTACACATTGTCCGAGTAAATAAGTAAGAAGTGTGTGTGGTTATGATGTTCTGTAGTGAGGGGGGCTAAGCATATGGTGTAT
Source organism: Lycorma delicatula (assembly GCF_047948215.1). Taxonomy (NCBI): domain Eukaryota; kingdom Metazoa; phylum Arthropoda; class Insecta; order Hemiptera; family Fulgoridae; genus Lycorma; species Lycorma delicatula. Next base: position 301,451,548 of record NC_134455.1, read on the forward strand.
ATTAATTTTATTCATGTGTTAAAACCCAATACAAACACCGTCTCTCCAATCTTATTTTTTATGTCTCAGCCTTCATCGAGCTACTACTTAGTATGATTTCATTCCGCTTTTGAATCTATTTTGTCTATTTTTCTCTATTTTCTCTATTTTCTAAACAAGAAATAACGATCTTATTCGACTTGTAATTCTTAATAAAATAAGGAAAATTCAACACTGATAACACTGTTCTATTCTTACTTAAGGATAATTAATAATCTCTCATCAAGGAAATCTAATGTGTATTATAGAATTAGGATTAGTAAAAGGTAATTTTTCTGTATATACTGCATCTACTTGAAAAGTATAAAAATTTGTTTACAAAAAATACAACTCCTCTAAGAGAAATTTAATTTTTATTCAATTACAGAAAAATGTTTTTTTGGGAATTTCTAAGTTTATGAATTTCGTATTCAAATTATCAGAATACTGATATACCTAATGTGGTAATGTAGAAACAATAAATAACAATTATGTATAACATCATTATTGCATAAACGAAATAATTCACACAAAAATTTCAGCTGCTCAAAGGTTAAATACTACTCATTACAGGTTACAAAATTTTATAGCCGTGTCAATACGTAAGGCGAAACCAGCAATATAATTATTGATACATTGATTGCCGGACCACACACTATAGGCCTAACGTTTTAGAATTAACATTTTTTACACTCTTGTATTCTTAATAATAAAATTATACCAGTTAACGTATTTTTTCTTTGAAAGGTAATATTACATAGCTATAATAACAGTATTGCTTTATATAATAACAATTGGTAGAAAACCTTGGATGTCGAGGATATATTGCAGTTGATGGATGAACATAGAAAATATAAGAATGCTAGTGATGAAGAAAGTAAAGGAAACTATAGACAATTAAGAAATGCTATAAACAGGAGGTGCAAACTAGCGAAAGAAGAGTGGATTAAAGAAAAGTGTTCAGGGGTGGAAATTAAAATGAACATTGGTAAATTGATGAAGCATTCAGGAAAGTTAAGTAGACTTTTGTGGTTCATAAATTAAAATCTAATAATGTGTTAACGAAGGTAGACCAATTTGTAATACGAAAGGAAAGGTCGATAGGTGGGTGGAATATATTGAACAATTAGACGGAGGAGATGAATTAGAAAATGGTGTTATAGATGAAGAAGAGGAAGTTGAAGAGGATGAAATGGGAGAAACTATACTGAGATCTGAATTTAACAGACCATTAAAAGATTTGAATGGCAGAAAGGCTCCTGGAATAGACAGAATATCTACAAAATTACTGCGCAATGCAGGTGAGGAAGTGATAGATAGATTATATAAACTGGTGTGTAATATTTATGAAAAGCAGGAAATTCCATCAGACTTCAAAAAGAGTGTTATAGTTATGATACCAAAGAAAGCAGGAGCAGATAAACATGAAGAATACAGAACAATTAACTTAACTTCTAATGCATCAAAAATCTTAACTAAAATTTTGTACAGAAAAATTGAGAGGAGAGTGGAAGAAGAGTTAGGTAAAGCCAATTTGTTTTCAGAAAAAGTATAGGGACAAGGGAAGCAATTTTAGCACTCAGATTAATAGTAGAAGGAAGATTAAAGAAAAACAAACCAATATACTTGTCATTTATAGACCTAGAAAAGGCATTCGACAATGTAGACTGGAATAAAATGTTCAGCATTTTAACAAAATTAAGGTTCAAATACAGAGATAGAAGAACAATTGCTAACATTTACAGGAACCAAACAGCAACAGTAATAATTGAAGAACGTAAGAAAGAAGCAGTAATAAAAAACGGAGTCAGACTAGGATGTTCCCTTCCCTATCACCGCTGCTTTTTAATCTTTACATAGGACTAGTAGTTAATGATGTTAAAGAACAATTTAGATCCGGAGTAACTGTGCAAGGTGAAAAGATGCTACGATTTGCTGATGATATAGTAGTTAAAATGAGAGTAAAAATGAATTAGAAGAAACAATGAATGGAATAGAAAACATCTTACGCAAGAAATACCCCATGAAAGGAATAAACAAGAAGAAAACGAAACTAATAAAATAAAGTAGAAGTAAGTAGATGAACCACTAAATATAAAAATAGGAGAAAAAACTATGAAAGTAGAAGAACTTTATTTGGGAAGTAGAATTACTAAAAATGAAGCAGGAGCGATATAAAATGCCGAATAGCAGAGGCGAAACGAGCCTTCAGTTAGAAGTATAATTTTTTTACATCAAAAATGAATTTAAACTTCAGGAAAACATTATTGAAAGTATATTTTAGAAGCGCAGCTTTATATAGTGGTGAAACTTGGACGATCGGTGTACCTGAGAAGAAAATATTAGAAGATTTTGAAATTTAGTTCTATAGAATAATGTTAAAAATCAGATGGGTGGATAAAGTGACAAATGAAGAGGTGTTGCGGCAAACTGATGAAGAAAGAAGCATTTGAACTACAAAAATATAGTTAAAAGAAGAGACAGAATTATAAGCCACGTATTAAGGCATCCTGGAATAGTCGCTTTAATATCGGAGGAACAGGTAGAAGAAAAAAATTGTGCAGGCAGGCAACGTTTGGAATATGTAAAACAAATTGTTAGGGATGTAGGATGTAGGGGTTATACTGAAATAAAACGACTAGCTCTAGATAGGGAATCTTAGAGAGCTGCATCAAACCAGTCAAATGACTGTAGACAAAAAAAATAATAATATACACCGGATGAGTTAAAAAGAACTTCACGACTTTAAAAACATATAAAAATTTATTGATATAACATACACATTCGGTTGATGTCTCATTACATAGAAAAACACATCAAGTTTTTAACCTAACATTCACTTTGATTCGATATGGCTTCCATTTGTAATGCGACATACATCTCACCTGAAGTCGATCAGAATTATACATGTAATTCTAATAAAACATTATTATAATATTATCGTGAATGATTTTTGTTTATTTTAACTACTGTTTTTGACTCCTTACAAAAGAATATTGCCGCTTACGATTGAGTTTATTCTACCTTTTATAACCTTTTTACCAGTTAAAAAAAGATATATTTATATAAACACAACTCAACAATTTTTTTTATTTAAAGAAAATGAGTAAAACTGTAAGGTTACTTTATGTTTCATGTTATCTTTGTCAGAGGAATTAATTTTTAAAATCTGCTCAAATACTGTGAATCTATTGCAAGCTTACCCCCCCTAAAAAAAAATAATTCATAAAAAAAATATATATTAAAGATAATGCAAACAATGTCTTATTTGAGCTTATAACTTTATAATAAGGCCTGATAAATTTGTTCTGTCCGACGTGCTTTTGAATCAGGGCACGTAAATACATATTTTAAATAGTAGGTAAATGATACCGAATAGTCGTAAATTTAATAACTTACTTGAACGATAAGTTAAATCTTTCTTATTGCATCACATTTTTGTGGAAACGTTTTCGTGAAAAAGATAGTGTATTAATGAATTTTGTGATAATTTAGATTACGTGAATTTAAGTTAGCGAGGATCCATATACGTGCAACATAAATAGGGCTGTATATATATATATATATATATTTCAATATATATATATATTGAAATTTAATTTAACTTATTAATTTCTTTAATCAATTTTAAATTTGTAAAATAATTTTTAATTTTTATTTAAAATTTAGACTACAGATCTTTATCTGAAGAAATGTATATTTTCTTCGTTGTGTACTTTATTTCTTTATTTCTGAATAATAATGACTAAAACGTAAAGAAAATTAAAATAAATTAAATTTTGTATAATGTTCGTATTGATAAAAGGAAGTCGAAGTCAATTTAATCCTCTCAGACTTTAATATACTAAATAAAATTTTAATAATAATAAATCTTCTTCGTAATACAATATACTCTTGTTTAGCTCAATCTACGTCGGAAGATAATTAGTTGACACAGTCATTTATGATAAAGTTAAACAATTCATAGTTAGATGAAGCATTTATCTTTGTTATAGTATAAATTTCAACTACGTTTAGATTATTTATTGTAATTAATTTAATCTTAACGAGATTTGTCTGTGTTTATATCGTGTATGTGTATATATATATATATATATATATATATATACTAGCATCCCCGTCTCGGCTTCACCCGCGCTATATGTTTACCGGCGATTCCCGTTGCAATCAGGGGATACTTAACCGGTCATGGCCCGCTTTGCTCGTCCTTTCCGTCTAGTTAGATGGCTCTGCCCCTTGAACCCCTTTCCTTTTTTCCTGTTTAGCCTCTGGGAATCACCGTCAGCTATTACTTCAGAAGACGATATGTATGAGTGTGTCTTGTACGAGCGTAAGTCTTGTATGAGGATAAGTGCAGTCTTGTACAGTCTCAGGTCGATGATTTCTGAGATGTGTAGTTAATTGAAACCCAACCACCAAAGAACACCGGTATCCACGATCTAGTATTCAAATCGTATAAAAGTAACTGCCTTTACAAGGACTTGAAAGCTGGAACTCTCGATTTCAAAATCAGCTGATTTGCGAAGACGCATTCACCACTAGACCAACCTGGTGGGTCTTCTTGACCCCCTTGTGTTCATTAAACTCCTGCGTGTGAGAATAATAATTATATAAATAAAAAAAAAACCTTTCTACACATCGGTAGGCGGAGGTAGATTTTATCGGTGCTAAGTAGGAGATAAAAAAAATATTTTACCTTAAAGTTAAGAAAAACATGAAGTTTTTCTTACTCAGTACGGTAATGGTTACATGAGAAAATAGTTTCACATGTCTGCGTACGACAAGCCCCATCTTCTTACAATTCTACCCAAATTTTGGTCATCCCTTCCCGTAAGGGTTAGTTATGGCAAAAATTGTTTCAAACAAAAGTTAGAGGTAATGTTTAGAGCACTAACGACCATTTTAAACCGATTCGGTACTGTATCTATTAAGGGAAGTATGATTTTTAACCCAATTTTCCCCTCCCCCTGGGCCATAGGTTAATAACCTACCTACCAACCATAATAATATGCTTGGTGATATAAAAAAACTTTACTGAGATACGTTTTAGGCCCTTATGCAAAGAATAGTACGATTTTTTAACAAATTCGATATTTTACTTCATAAGAAAGTTATAGTAATATTTTGGTTTTCGAAAAAGCCCTCCCGTTTCCACCCTCATGGTCCGATTTTTCCCATTAACGTACTCGACCGAGATTTTGGATAGTTATATTTTATGTATCAATTTGAAAGTGACTGGCGAAAAACTACGGCAGTTATCGTGTCCACAGGAAAGTGTAATATATATATATATATATATATATATATGTATGAATATAAAATCATATACATAAACTTTTGAACTGACGGTGGTTTTGGGGTCTAGTGGATGTGAAACCCGAAGATATGTTAAAATTTTCGGGATGTCGAATCATGGTACCCATTACAATAGGTAGCGTTCTTATGAAATCTAATAATAGCCTGATCGATTTATAAAAATTATCATAATATTGTAAGTTTTTCATGCCAACAGGCTTTAACTTTAAGTGATTTAAGAATGTGGGTTTTAAAACAGTCAGTCTTTGTCTTAAAAATATCAATTATAACTGGTTACCCGCACTTCGTAGTGTAAAAATATATTTTGCCCTGTTCTTATCGTTACTCGACAAACACCAATATGAAGTGACCAGTACGGTCACTTCAAAAAAAAGAGATAAACGTAGTACACGTTTATCTCTTTTTTTTTAATTAATTTTATTTTGTCTATTTTAACCAGAGGCAGATGCAGCTAGTGGTGTCGTACATACAATAACGGTGACTGAAAATTGAAATTTAAAAAAAACCGAAAATGTTTTTAGATTTTTATCTGAATAATATTTCAAAACCTCAATCTACTGAATATTTCGTTTTGTATAGTCATAAATGAAGAAAATTTGCAAGCATTTTTTTAAATTTGTTACCTTTCTTCACTTTTTTCAATTTGAATTTCGAAAAATTTAGAAATTGGTTTTTAGACTAAATCTTTTTTTGGTTTTTAGGCTAAATCGGTTACAAACAAACAAACAAACAAACATACATACATACATATATACATAAATACATTGCACTCCTTTTTGGGTAGTCAAGTAAAGAGAACAAATAAAAAGTGACAGGGTGATAAGAAGAATATAGGCGAATGTTATAGATTACCTCAAAAGCATTTAGTCTAAATAAAATAATTTAATTGAAGGTTTATTTTATTACACAGTATTCCAAAAAAGTACTATAAAAATACTATTAAAATCAGAACCACTGAATGACATTTTCAAAAAGTAAGATCCTCCAGAATTTGAGATTTAAGAACTGTTGTAATATTTTTTTTTTCTTTCAATATGTCAATTTAAAATTATTTCTTAAATTTTATTTTTCAAAATGTGGGAAAAGTTACTTATAGAACAAACGTTGTTGAAATTCCAACCTCGGGTAATTGATCACTAATGATGAACCATTCTTGATCAATCCATTACGAATACGTTGGATATGAAGTTTTCATATTAAAAGTTAAGGTTTTACAGTACTATGAACAACATACTTTCATTAAAACAAGGCTGCGAAAGATTTGGCATAGGTAACCTTTGATTTGGTATGATTTACACCTGAAGAGATATAGATGGTAATTTTAGTTTAAACAAATCAGTAGGGAAATTAACAAGATTTATGGAAAATTAAAAAAAAAGAAATTTATTGTCAAAAAAAGGACTAGTTATGATGTAAACATTGCTTCTAACTGCTACAAATCCTTAATAATAAAGTGAGAAGAACCAAAAAAGAAGACATCATGTATGAATGAATCAATCACGATTTATAAAACGTGATAAAATCCAAAAAGAATCTATCAAATAAAAAATAATTTGGAAATATAAACACTACTGTTTACAGAATACGTTAATCTAGAACGGTTTTTATTTAAAATAACAGCACATTATAGCAGATTTTGAAACAACTAGAAATAAATCTACCACTAAAGACTTGTTAGGAATCGAATGGAAATTTTTCTCACATTAAATTAAAAATTTTATAAAACTTATTATTCCATGTTTTATTGTAATAGATATGAGTGTTAATTTTTTTTCTAAATTTGTGTCTAAAATTGATTTTTTTTTCATAAATAAAATCAGTAAAAAAATGAATGTGCTAAAGAAAAACTCTTGGAATTCAAATGGTTCCAGAAGAGAAGAAATAATGCGTTAACCTAAAGTAGTCGGAACAAAGAAGGGAGCAGTATTGTGAAAGAATGGAGTATTGGAGAACTAAAATACTAGCCAGAAATTAACTATGGTGTTGTCTTACAGTAACCGGGGTCGAAGAAAAATCAATCATTAATTTTCAATATTAATCCTTGGAATCTAACGTGACAGAATGACATGACGAAAAGTACTTTATAAAATTTATTATAAGTCTAGTGATTAAATCTTAAATACTTGGGATATTTTTTTAAAAATAATTCTATTTACAGGCGTTTAAAATAAATTATTTTTCCTTAGGACTGGGTATTGTAGCATAAGGTAAATTTCTTGCAAATTTTTATAACAGTCTATTTGTTTAATAAATAAATTAAAAGAAAATAAATAAATGAAAAACATTATAAAATTCAAATTTATTTTGACTTTAATAAACTGTGTAGGATGTAAATATCTAAGCTACGAAGGCATCTTTGAAAAAAGATTAGGATTCTATAAATAAATATACCCTTTATACAATACTCATTTTTCATTTATTTTTTAATAAAATTGCTCACACCAGCTCCTTCAATTTTCAATTCAAAGGTAAGAACTTGTATAAATAGGTTACACATAATTACATAAGCAAAATTTAATTTAATTTAAAAAAATATTTATATTTTGCTTTCCATATATTATCAGGTCGTTTCACTACCAATGCTATTAATTAAAATTACAAAATTTTTAATAAAACAAATTTTTAATTAAACATGTTAATTTATTTCATCATAAAAAAAAAATTCAATTAAATCTCTGCATTATATTATGCTTTAGTTGATACGAAACAGCTGAAGCTAATGAACACTGACAGCACGTAAATATGGTGGTAATATGTAGTCAATATTAAATTATTCGACGTTAAATTGCGTTACTTTTAATGAATTGAAAGTAAAATTTAAATTATAACTTAATTAAACTTCACTTAAAAAACTCAAACATATCATTAGGCTAGATAAAATAAATGAGTACAAGAATATACAGTGAACGTTTAAACATGATAACATTAAAGATACATTAAATATAATTAATAATAAACCGAAAGTAAGTTAAATTGCATATTAATAATAATTAACATTAATTTTTTTATTACTATTTAATATATTTTAAATGTCAAGTAAAAGAAAAAAAAGAAATGAAGTTCCATTCTAACAGAAAAGGTTTGGTCCAATCCTGTTTATTTTGTTTTTGAAATTATTCTCCGGAGACTTTGTTGACGATGTGGATATTGACATCAAGTTCTTTTTTTCTTTAAACCGTACATTATTGAGAAATACAGGAAAATAATCTATCATTTCTCAATGGAAACGTTATTATTTATTTGAAAATTTGTTAAGGTGGTGCATATATTCCATATCTACAATAAGTATATATATATTTACAAATACATATGTTACAACAGTTCTTAAAACTCAAATTTTTGCAGGGTCTTACTATCTGAAAATGACTCTCTTTGGTTCTGCTTTTAATAGTATTTTTATGGTACTTTTTTTGGAATACTGTGTAATAAAATAAACGTTCAATTAAATTATTTTATTTAGACTAAATGCTTTTGAGGTAATCTATAACAATCGCCCATATTCTTTTTATCACCGTCACTTATTTTTTATTTATTCTCTTTACTTTATTACCAAAAAAGGAGTGTAATTTTTTTACTTTCATTTATGGTGTATATATGTATGTATGTTGTTTGTTTGTTTGTTTGTTTGTTTGTTTGTTTATCCCATCGCACCAGCTTAACCGATTTAGATGTCTGATTCCGCGTTGGAACCCTTGCGTTACGGGGAGTGTCATAGGCTATATATATATATATATATATATATATATATATATACGTTTAAATAATTTTAAAAATTTGAAAAAAGTTATACTATATTCAAAATTGTCAACCGCGAACTTTGTTATTTTATATTAAAGAGCAACTGTTTTTGTCAGTTATATATTTTTTTATTTTTTAGAAGAAAATAACGATATTACTTTCAGTTGTACAGTACGAATGGGTGGTGAAAATTAATCTTCTTTATGTTTTGAGATGTGAGGAGAAAGAAAATACCATTCACTTAAACTGAGGTTTCCTTATGAATACATGACTATGTATAAAATTTTGTGGTTCGAAAATCTCCAAAACTACTGGATAAATTTCATTTAAATTTTATAATCTGTAGTAGTATATCTGAAGCTGTGCATATTAAAATTTTATGAAGATTGGTTGAGTCTTTCTTGAATTATGCTAAATTTAAGATCAAACAAATTTGGACGGGGCAAATTAAAAGCGTGATTCGTTATGATTCTGAAAGTTGAAAACTTTACGTTTCTTTATCTACAGTTTCTATTGTTAGTAACATTAACCAAATTAAACAAAATTTAAAATACTAGCAGACCCGGCAATGCTTCGGTATTGCTAGATTTTAGTGTGTGTATATATATATATATATATATATATATATATATGATTAAATGAACACAATTGAATGTTTGATAAAACGTTAATAAAATGGACATTACGGCACTTTACAAAATTTAACCTTTCCTTTTACTCTTTCTTCCTTTTCCCTCTTTACTTTTTCCTTTACCCCTTTCCCTATTCCCTTCTTCCATATTATTCTTTTCCTATTTTAATTTTTACCATATTCCCTTTCCATTTACCCTGTTTCCCTTACCCCATTTCCCCTTTTCCTCCCATTTCCTTTCCTTCCTCTATTGCTCTTTCCTTTGTTTCCTTTTCCCCTTCCTACTTTCCCCGTTCCCCTTTTCTTTTTCTCCTTTCCTCTTTCCTCCTTTCCCCTTTTATTATTCTCCTTTTCTCTTTCCATTTCCTTTTCCCGTTTTGCCTTTTTTTCTTTTTACCATTTTCCCCTTCTTCCCTTTTACATTTTTCAATTTTTCCCCTTTTCCGATTTTTCCCTTTCTCCCTTTTTTCTCCCGCGTAAGTAGGTCCAGTAGTTTTTTAGTCTATAGGAGATACACATATCGGAAACATTGAAATGGAATCAACTATTTAGTAGTTGAACGTGTGTTGCTTTTACGTCCAATAGATAGCGCTGTTTTTTACGTAAGAACCATGTTTTTACCTATCACAGGTATGACATCCTGTATATAATTAGTAGGTATAAAAACACGCGCGTATTCGAATGCAACGTTGTGTCAAAATTTCAAAGCAATCGTTGAAGAACTTTCGGAGATTTAAGGTTTTGAACAAACGAACATTTACATTTTTATTTATATAGATTACAACTAAATTATATTAATGAAAAGTCAGTCTTCTTTTTTTTTCCATTATTAAAAATCAGTCTTCCTGTATACTATTTTAAACACAAATTTTATTGATGCAGGTGTAAAATCGATTGTAAGATATATGTCAGTAGACGATGACATAAAATCATTCATAAATGAATTACACAAACACACTATAGTGTACAATATATATTGTGCGATAATAATATCTGACTTTTCCTTTATGAAATGTGTTTTTTCTTAAAAGGATACAATGTTATTTTTTTCTTATAGAAAAAAAATATTAATTAGAGAAAAAGAGGGTAATTAATATAACATTTAAATGGTTTAAATTTACTTTTTTTAATGTATTTATTTTATAAAAAAATTTAAGACTAAGTTGAATTTTAAACGTTGAATATGATAATAGTTATGATTATCGTACAAATCATAGTTTCAAAGTTTTTTTCAACTATCTTGGCCTACAAATGAAATATAATTGTTTTTCTTTTTATTAGGCAAAAAATAAACTTAAATTTTATCACTTCTTCGCAAAAACATTTAAGTGATATAATCGTTTATGTTTACGTATCTTAGCGTAAAACATTTAGCCGAAAGATGTAAAAATTTGGAATTTATTATCTGTACGTGAGCTGTTTATTACTTTTATTAAAAAGGGTTTATTTATCATGCATCCCAAAAATTTTAATTTGATGAATATTTCTTTTCTGTTTTCTAAATTTTATAATCCTTTTTAGTACATTCTAATTCTTATTTCATAGCTTGAAAAGGAAAAAATGTAATTTTTATTATTAATTTCCTTTATTGCTATTTCTTATTTAAGTTTTTCCATCTAATAAAATTAATTAATAACGCTATAAGTTATCATATGGAAATTATCATAGCACCACTCTAACAAGTGAGTGCTGCTGTCATGATATTCAAATGCCGTGCAAGATATTAATATATGTTACAGTAAAACAGTTGTCCAATTATATAATAATGGTTTTCATTAAATTTATACGTGTTTGTTGTTAATTTAATGTTGAAACATCATTATATATTCTCAAAGCATAACTTAACTTTAACTTTCATATAAATTATGAAGTTATACTATAATATCTTAAATGAAAACCTTTGTCCTAATTGTATCTTCTTTACTTTCATGGAAAAGTTATTTTCACTGCTGCTGGAGGAAGGTTTACAAAGATTTTCATTTCCAAAACTAATTGTAATAGAAGATTATAAAAATAATGGATAAAGATTTTTCCTACTTACGTACATATACACAGCGTATAAAATATTATTAAATTCAGAATCTAATACCCGGATTCATATTTTCCTGAATGTGTAACGTTTTCTTGAATCATTTTCTTGTGATTACATTTTATTTTTAGACGATCCTATAGCTTTAGTGGGCAAAGACTCAATCAAATAATGATCTGAGTGCATAGTCTAATTAAAGTAGATATCGAAAGAGTTTTTGTGTGAAACACCGAAGTGTTAGAGCAAGGCGCGTATATAATAGTGCTTCCGTGAATCGGTTAATTTGATAGTTGAAGGCTGTAACTTATGGTAGGTGGTCGTGGTTAAAACCCACCGGGTTGGTCTAGTGGTGAACGCGTCTTCCCAAATCAGCTGATTTGGAAGTCGAGAATTCCAGCGTTCAAGTCCTTGTAAAGCCAGCTATTTTTACACGGATTTGAATACTAGATCGTGGATACCGGTGTTCTTTGGTGGTTGGGTTTCAATTAACCACACATCTCAAAAATGGTCGAACTGATAATGTACAAGACTACACTTCATTCTCACTCATACATATCATCCTCATTCATCCTCTGAAGTATTATCTAAACGGTAGTTACCGGAGGCTAAACAGGAAAAAGAAAAAGGTGGTCGTGGTTGAGGGATGCCATACGAAGGCGAGAGTAGGTTATGTAAATACACTGATGGAAATATCTCACGAGGCATTTGTATCGGTGGTATCATGATAGAGACCAAACTGATGACTGTGTTGTGTTGTTAAGTTTAGAGGAACTAAAAGACGACCTCCGATAAAGCCCGTCAGGGCAAGGGCCGAAGGGAGTGGTGTGGCGGCCAGGATTGTCACAAGGCTGTCTTTTCCTTCGAGGGACAGAATTTCAGACACTAGTGAACAGCTTTCTTTCCTTCAGTAACTTCTTAAACATGCTGTTATTAATTGAAAATTTTTAATATATATTTACTGTAAAATTTATCTATAAATATTATGAGGAAGTTGCTCTTCGGAAGAAAAATTCCAGCCATATCTAACCACATAATACAACAAACTTACTCGTAATGATAGTTGTTTTCATTTTAAAACTTACTAGAAAAATCTTTTTCCTCTCCATTTTATGCCATACAGGCTGGTTCTATATAGATCTTGGCTGTTTACCAGATATATGTGTATAATTACAGTTCACTAACATAAAACCGAACGGACCTAATGTAATCGTTAGTTTCCACTAGTCATCTGCAACAATAGAATTAAAACAGTAAATCCATTACTTCCTGAAAATTTTATTAATTTCATCCAATACTTTTTTTAGTTACATATTCAGTCTTATCTTATGTCAGTAGAATTCTGCAATAAAAACGTCATTTCAACTACTTCCGAAGATATTGCTTAACATTACAATAATGTTAATGTTACTTTTTTAACTAATAAAACATATTAGATGGTAAGCTATTTCGAAACAGTCTTTACATATTTGGATGTTATCGCTCGATTTTTGTGCAATGAGAATACACATGACACGTAATATAAGCGGCTGAAGGATTTTTAACTGATGATGTTTAGCAAGACAACCATAAAAAAATTCCAACCGCTTATTTCAATGTAAAACTTTGAATATTTTATTGAACCGTAACAGATCTCTTATCGTTCCACTTTTCTTCATGTTTTATCATTAATATTTTTTACCTAAAAACCGATTAACATTTTATTGATGAATACACAAAATTGTTTGATTGCCTAATTCGAGAATTGGTGATCTTGCTTTGCAAGGAAATTAGCAGCTTCAGTGCTCTCTCACCCGCGCTGAAAAGGAAAAAAATATATTTTTTTTTATCTTTCTTCAGCATTTTATTGTTGAAATTATCCCTAAGTTTTATATCTCTCTATAATTTACTTCAGCTTAAGTCACATGAATCTTCCTGTACGCATTGTCTTTTTCACAAGTATTTATCTTCTGAAGAAAAAAAAATAGTATTCTATGTAGTATGAATATCATGATCTAGCTCACACAAAAACTGAATGAAAGATTCTAACCTTTAAAACAGTTATTGGATTTTCAAAGAGTAGTCAATATTTGTATTACTGAAGTATTACCACCACCCATCCTTTAGTTAATCCTTGAAAAATGGATTAATTATTTAAAATAATACGTGAAATAGTAAAACTAGCGTGAAATAGTTTTCAAATGTGCTTAGATAAAAAAAAAAATTAATAAAACTGTTTAAATAAAACTTCTGTTAACGAAGTTATGGAAACATTTAAGTCACTCTACGGGAAAAACAAATTAATAACCTTAGTACTTTAAATTGTATTTTTCCCTAACTCCTTTATAATAGGTGTCTTTTAATAGCTTGAAACTAATAAAAATATAAATTTAAATAAGTATAAAATTTATCTTTTCCCAAGTCGTTTGTAAAACATATTTTTTCAAAGAAAAAACTTTTCTTTCAATCAGTATACTTTAAATATTCTACATTTTATTAACCAAGTGTACTCGTGTACAGAAAGTTGAGATTTAGTCTCTTTAATACAAATAATATATATAATCTAATATATAAGTATAAGTAAAATGATATAATAATTTACGTAATGCATAAAACGTATTTTTATACAATTAATAAAAATAATAAATAACATTTTTAGCTCGGAATTATCTTACTTCAATATGCCCGTACATATACGTTTTGGTGAGTATATAATAAATATTAAGTAGTAACTGAATGCAAGTTATTTAAAGATACAAAGAGAGAGCTATCGCTTAAGTTAGAAAATGATGAAGCGTAAATTTTATATCAGTAGAACAAGGATACCCACTGCGACTGTAAAATATATCTCCTTTCAAATGTTGCTGAAAGAATAGAACGATAGACTTTTCTTGCAGTCATTTATTACATACAATTGCAACATGCTCAGAAACAGACTTATTCCTCCTACTTCTAGGCTTTTTTCACGTCTTCTTTCTAATCATGCTCTTCCTCCTCCAGTTATCCCATCCTCCTTATTCCTTTTCTCTTTTTCTCTTTCTACCCCTTTACCTCCTCTTCTTTTTTCTACTTCTTCTTTATTACGACTGACGTAAGAAATTTAGCTCAACATTTTTATATTCTGCTAGCATCTTTTCTCCCATTAAATTTCGTCAAAAACACTTCCTTTATAAAAGTTGGCAAATTATTAAAAACCATACAACTCGGTTATAAACCTACTCGCTTATGTTTTATCTTTTGCAATTAGTCATATGAGATATAACTTATATGTACGTAAGCCTACGCCATTATTAATTGCGTAGGTATCTTCCTATCACGTGTTTTTCAAATATTCCATACTTTATTGTTAGAGCAATAATATTGCAAATAGAATTTTTTTATTATTTATTTCTTGCTTCATACGAAATGATCCATATCTGTCTTCATGTTATCTTCACTTCCTTATTCTTAACTTTCATTAAACAATTTTATTGAAATCTTATCAGTTATTTTACATAACAGTAGAGTTTTTTATTAAGTTGGTTTTTTAAAGTTAAAAGTAAATTTTACCTTAGAAGACTGATAATATCATGTTATTAATAATGGAATATATACTTTTATTAATGTTTCACAAAAATTGTGAGGAAAATAAAACCATCCTTAGAATAAAATAGATTTTTCGTATAAACTGACCTTAGCTAATATAAAATTTCAATAATAATGGATATTAAACTTAATTACAATAAAATATCTAATATAAAACAAAAATTGGATATTTACAATTATAGTAATGAAAGTGATAATTCAATATTAATCGGACTCATAGCCCTGAAGAAATTGTATAGCCATTTTAGAATTAAAATATGCAAACACTAAAAATAAAGTAAAAAACACATACAGGGAACTCCAATTATCCGGATTGATCTTTCCAAGGATTAATCTGGATATTCAAAAATCCGGATAACTGTTAATCAGAACACAATTACACTACAGCTCATTCTTGACTAATTAATGTATTTCTTGAGGATGCTTAAATTTACTCATGTTTTGTGCTATAAGAATTGGAAAAAATAAATTAAAACTCCCAGTAAAAACAAAGATCTATGAAGATACACTTCCTGGTAAATATAAGCTTTATTTGAATAGTATCTTGGATTTTTTAAATATTGTATTCATGTATTAATATTTTTTTTAAAATCACCTAGTGCAGATGTAAGCAGTCCAAAAAAACCTTACATCCAAAAATCGGATAATCAACTTGTGTAATAAAGTTGATTCCTAGTAAGGAAAATTAGGAGTGAAGTGGTTTCTAGTTTCCCTCTTTTATAAGCTTGTAATTTCATTTTCAAGAGTCATTGTTGTAGAATATGGTAGGTCGACATCTATTGTTATTTTTACGGTTAGTACAACTCCCGTTTCACTTACATTCATTGTATTACATGTATTACACTCCATTCTCTTTAATTATTCTTTAACTGTTGTTGCTTTTGTAGAAGTAGATTAAAAGATGGAAAAGAAAAGTATTACCAACAAGTATATGACTTAAAATTTGCTGATTCGTTTATTGTTTAAAAAGAATGCGGATCAACTCAACAAGTGATACCTTTGCTTTGTTAATTCCAAAGACTGGTTTCGTAGTAACCACGTGATAATACACAATATAATGATCATTATTGCATAACAAACTCTTAATAGTGATCATTCAGAAAGATTAATTCTGACTGATGCTGTTTGAATTTTAGATGCTTTAGAGGCACTGCGGAAAAAAACAAAATACCGCTTAATTTTAATTCCTCTCTTTACGGAAAAGGGATATATTCCGTGTGATACATATATATATATATATATATATATATATGTGTATGTGTGTGTGTGTTTATATATATATAAAATTACTTCAGATAAGATCACTTTAAACTAGAGTGACACTGCATAAAATATATAATACATACACATTCTTTATTGTGCGTATACCAAGAATTTAAATAGGTGTCCCTTCAACTTCAAACCCTTTAACATTAATATCAAAACTGAAGAAAATAATTTGTAAATACAGTCACTAGGCAAAACAGAATAAACTCGAAAAAATTAATTTTTTGATTAAAAAGATGAAAACTTCGCCAGAAACATAGCTATAAAAATACAACAAAAATGTTATTTTTCGTATAAGACTATTATGTTTTATTACTCGTTAAATAATCTCACATAATTTAGATAATATTATTTAAATAATTAAGATGTATTATACCAGCTGTTATATTCAGCAGATTATTTAGTCCTTCAATATCAGATGGAAAAATAAGCTAAATTAAAACAGGGAGTACAAACTTGCAATTCTATTTCGCAATAGGGCTTTCAAATGTAAATTCTACTCAAGATAAAATAAGTTAACGTAGAAAAGGTTATAGTAGTTACGTATACGAAACTGAGTGCGATTTAAAACTTTTTAAACATTTTCTAAATGTATACTTATATATTGCATTGAATAAAGAATATGGAAATAATTTAGTAGTAGATAAAAATTACTTTGTTCCTTTTTCCGTAACTCTTCAAATTTCATGAACTATTTGCGATAAAGAAGTGGGTTTGTATAATTTTGTGTTGATAAGAAAATAAAACAATTTTCCTTTTGATCTAAATCTATCTTGTTTTTTATATGGTGACTAAAGGTAAAGGGTAAAGTCGATATGTTATGTGAATTATGAATAAATAAGTTCTCGATAAATTTCTCATAAATGAAAAAGGCTTAGCGAGTTCTGTTAGAATAGTCTATAAAATTTAAATAAAAAAAGAAGCTTAAAAAAAGTATTGGCAAATAAAAACAGCATACATTTAGTTATAGCATTGGGCAGGTCCTGAAAAAAAGAAAGAGTCATGCTTCATTGAATAGAATTGTGCCAAATTAACTGGAATAGGTATGTCAGCATTGCAACTAAAGAGAAAAGAATAAATATGAAGAAAATTTAATGTTATTACAGCATGAAATTGTCTTGTAATTCGGTAATATTCAATTTGTCATAATATTAATTTACTGCATATAGTTTCAAAATTATGGTAATTCCAGGGTTTATAATGCTGTACTTAAGCCAAGATTTATAATTACCACATAATTATAGAGAAAATGTATTGCTTGCATTACAATACGAATCCATAAAAAACTATCTGTAATGTGCAGTACTTTTCTCCCATCCTTATAAATAATTAATAATTATTTAAATGCAGGAGGTTGAGGCTGCAAGACGGGTCCATATGTTTTGTAGTAGCGTCATGGTGTCTTTGTGGGAGAGCTTCACCTGGGAAGAGTGGGAGGCTTCGGTCTTCCACCTTCAATGAACGGGTGGGGACTCCTTTGCGATGCCATTGGGGGGAATGTAAGGCCGTAGTCCCGGCTGCTTGGGCAAGGCTTCGCGACCTTCCGAGATAGTTTAAGGCGAATGCACCCCCCGGGACAGAGTTTATGCATAATTGTGTGTCCAACTCGGGGGGGAAACTACAGATGTATTAAAAAAATAATAATGCATATTGTCTGTTTACTTTTCCACGATAAGTAAAACCTAATTCCCAGGAACATTTAGAAAAAGATTTTTATCTACCGGTACTTTTTCCAGCACCCATCAACGAAATATTACTCTTAATTAAGTGAAATATGGTCCGGATGAAATTTCAGGTGTTTTAATATTCTCAGAACACTGGTCTGATATCCCGGAGTCAAGCGAAATTTTTCTTGAACTAATATGAGGATCTACAATGACCGCCGCAGCCACCGCTATTTCATTATTTTCTGCTATCACAGTATTTTGACGGTCCTATTTTTAATCCCCACACTTCCAGCATCACTAAACTGTTTTAAAATTCTGTACTCATAAGAACGAATTTGAGTATTTCTACCGGGGAATCGTAGAGCATATAAAGCTACTGTCTGATCAACATTTCGATGACATTCCCGGTAAAGCAAAATTACCTCAGTTTTTCTCTAATTGTAAATCGTTCCATAATTTCCAATAAATACTAAATAATTTAATATCGATTAACAGTTACCGAGTAACAAGGTAATAAAAAAATTAATTGAAGACACTGATAATACGTTCAAGTAGACAAATGTCATTTGCAACTTTAACTTCGCTTTTATACTATTTTAAAAGGTTCGCTAATATTTACATGCTTAACTTATTTTTATTTTTCTTCTTCTTCTTCTTCTTCTTCTTCGTTATTGTTAGTATTGTTTGGATTGATTAGTTTTTATTAAGAATTTAGCTTTTTTCAATTTAAAATTTAATATAGCTGGATGAAGCTCGTTAGCTGGGCCAGACTTAATGAAACCAAAAACAGCAATTTATAGGCCTACAGCAGTTTTGAAGATGAACTAAAAAAACTATCAATTTTAGAAACAAAAAGTCTGAAATAAAATTTAATTTTTTTTGCAAAGAATTCGATTGTACAATAAAAAATATAGGTTCCTATTTAAAAAAATTAAGTTGATCTTTAAATGACCTTTATTTGACCTTATAAGGGGACAACACAGGTTGTGAACGTATTTCCCTCCTTAAAATGGAAAAACAGTAAATATTTTTTCCTGAAATGTGTAGTTTTTGAAATATAATTTCTTTTCTTACTGTGACCAATGAAAACTAGAGAGAGCTTGACCGCGAAAAATGATTGTAGAAAGTGCTTAATAGCCCAAGAGTAAGTTAAGTATATTAAAATTATTCTAAATCCTTATATCCTATTTTCATCGCCCCTTTATTAGATCTTTCCTGATAAAAACTTACATTTTAATAATTTTATAGTAACGAAATGAAATAAAGTTTTTTATAGGGAGAAATCTTAAATAGTGGATTTTACAAGGGAAGAATTGCAAGAGCATTTCAATGAATTATTATAGCACATAATAATATTTAATACTAAATAACGCATAAAATATTTAATTAAACATTCTTAAGTAATAAATATATTTTTTAAATAACAGTTCATGAAGAAACGTCCTTGTATTCCATTTATATATATATATATATATATATATATATATATATATATATATATATATACGTACGTACCATCTGTATTTCCAATTTAATGCTTGCATACATATAAATTTAAACAGAGGTAAAATTTAACATTAACAATTGTTTTGTTTGTAACATCCTTTTTCTCTGAAAATTGGCAATTTTCCAAATTAAATGAGAAAAGGAAAAGAAAATAATAATGGAATCATTGCCGTGAAAATTCCATTGGGAAAGAAACTCCCATAAATTTTATCCAGCTACCTACTGTTCAAGAATTCCTTATTTACTTAGGAAATAAAACATTTACTAGGTATAAAATAAATGCAATGTAGTTTTTATGAAAAAAAACTAGCCATTCATTTTTTTTTAAAGAAAACTTTATGACATTAGTGGTAAACACCACTGAAAACTGGGGGCGTTCAGGCGGTCTAGGCAGGCGTTGACTGATTAAAAAAAAAAGAAAAAATTATGTTTTCCTGATATTTAAAACTAAAATTAAATACCTACTACACTAGTATAAAAAATTAAAGGGACACCAATATTTATGATAAGAATGATTATTAAAACTACTTTAACTTTGCAACCAATAGGCTTAGAGAGACGAGTAAAAAAAATTAAATCTTGAATACTCTACTTTTTGACAGTACTTCAGATTTCAAAAATCATCAAATTAAAAAAAAAATTAGTGAGAAGAAAAGTTTTAAAATTTGAAAATCTTTCTTCATGTTTTATCGAGCGCATGGTAGAAACGAAATTTTTTCAGTGAACTGCATTAAAATCGTTTAAAAGCTTAAGACTTTACCTTAATTTTTTTTTTTGTACGTCTACGATTTTTCTGAATCGAAACATTCCACTTTAAAGAGAAAAAGCCACTTTTTTCTTTAATGCTGCACATCTTCCGATCTAAGCAACAAATTGATACAAAAAAATATGGAGATTAAAGGGTTCTGATCCAACTGATCAAATTTTAATGACAAATTGTGACAAACGTAGCGTTGCAGTTTTTGGTTTTTGTTCATATTGTGCGGAGGTATTGAAATCTTTAAAGATTTGAGACTGCAACATGTATCACCCGCTCTCAACTTAACCCAAGATCATAACTCAGATAAGAAAGGCAAATATGAGGTCTATTTTCAAAACCTAGAAAAGAAGTACGTAGCTCACCCAACTATATCAAAACGTTTTTCAACGGCTTCCAAGCAAGACGATGAAGGACATCGAGCTTCGTACAATATCTCATTTCTAATTGCTAAAACAGGCAAACCACACATTACTGGGAATGATTTAATTTTACCGGCAGTAAAAGAATTAATAACCACTGTGAATTAATAAACCGGCGGCAGATATATCCGAAAAATTCCTTTTAGTAGTAGTTCTGTCCAAAGACAAATTGATGAGATGGCTGAAAACGTCAAAGAATCATTATGCAATCATCTGAACATTTGCCAATTTTCAATTCAGTTGTATGAGTCCACTTTACCAACTAATGAAGAATTGTTGTTGTCATATGTGAGGTTTATCAGAGATGAGAAAATATGTCAAGAACAATTATTTGCTACAAAATTAAAGACAGATACAAAGGAGAAAACCATATATAATACATTGGAAACGTTTTCTGACGAAAAGAAGATTCTTTTGAAGAATATTATGTCAATTGTTACTGATGATTCTCCGACTATGACAAGGTATCATAGCGTACTTAAAAAATAAAGCTCTAGACGTTCTTGCGTCATTCATCGCCAACATTTAGTTGTGAGAAACCTGAGTGAACGCCTGCAATATGTTACTAGAGCAGTTAATAAAATCCGAAACAACTCACTAAATGACAGATTATTTAGTCGCCTTTGCGTTACCAATGATAAAGATTTCAACCTCTGGCTGATTCACACAGTCGCGCTGGCTATCAAAAGTACTTGTCTGACTCGATTTTACAATCTGTTTGATTCTGTGATAGAGTTCCTGGAAAACAAAGACACAGAGTTGCGCAACAGTCTATTTACACCAAAGAATTGTATTGTGTATTTGACAGACCTATATAAATTGTTTAATGATGTTAATCTCCATCTTCAAGGCGACGGTTTGAACTTGATTAAAACAAAGAATGAAGTTGCTGCTTTAGTAGCCAAACTGCTATTACACAAGAGAAATATTGGCAGAATGAATTTAATAACTTCCCTAATTTATCAGCAGTATCCTACAACAACGACGACTTGCTTGTTTACTGCCAACACTTGGAGAACCTCCAAGGTGATTTCAAAGAACGATTCCAGGACATTGTAAATATGGACATATCAGACTGTTTCCGAACACGGCGACTTATGGCTGTTTTTAAGTAAACTCAAGCCTAATATCAACAAACTCGTTAAAGCACATCAGATTCATCCTTCACATTAATTTAAGTGTAATTTTTCAATTTAAAGCTTTGCTTTAAATTGTATTGTACTGAATATGCTATCACTACTGTTGTTATATAACTACACAGATACAATTGTAATTTTTTTGAAAGAGATTTTAATAAAAATACTTCCAAATATGATTAAATATGCGTTTTAATTGCTCTCATTTAAAATGTAAGTTTAAACACAGAAACAGGATATGCTGTGTTTAAAAACAATAGTTGCATTTGCTGTTTGTAAGAACGCGTCCTAAAAACAGCAACTGCAATTAATATTTTTAACAAATTATAAGTGTAAAAATTTTGGGGAGCGCTAGAAAACTTTTGATCCTCAATGTGAGCGGTTGGCGAAAACGTCTGAGAATCTTTGGTGAAGGGGAAATCAAGTGGTCGATTCCGTGTGCCGGACGAAGATGTGGAACGCATCCGTCCGAGTTACTCACGTAGCCCCCGAAAATCGCCGTGCCGGTAGAGAACTAAACGTTTCCAGAATGTATATCTCGCGTGTTTTGCGTAGACGTTTGCTTATGAAACCGTACAGGATTCAGTTACTGTAAGCTCTTAACGAAGATGACAAACAACGACGTGTGTAGAGTTTTGTGAATTTGTACTTTTTTTGACGGTGGCAGAAGATGAGTATTTTGTAACAAGCTTAGTGATAAGTAACGAGGCTGCTTTTCATTTAAGTGGAAAGGTAAACCGCCTCAATGTTAGAATATGTGCTATGGAGAAGCCACACGTATTTGTTCAGCATGAGAGACACTCCCCAAAGTTAATGTTTTATGTGCAATTTCTCGGGAAAATTCTCCGAATTCTTTGAACAGTTACTATAAATAAGCCTCTTTAAAAAGTATTTTGTAAAACTAATTGCTCTAAAAAAATAGTTTTTCTCACTTTTTTCTTTTAATTAGTAATGTTTTATTGTGGAGGATAAACATTTCTGTCACTATAGCAAACTTATTTCTATATTTAAATCTATAACAAAAATTAATTTTATAAAAGTAATAAGGGAAAAGTTAACATCTGTTTAGTTACTACAGTTTGTGTGGTGGTAAAGGGTCTGATTTCAACAATATAGGTGTTTTCATATCATCTTGCCCTTTTCAATATGTATTAAACTATATGAAATAAAGTTTATATGAAATAAGTTAATCAGTGAACGATATATTTTTTTTTTCAAAGAATATAAAAAGAAAACTTGTTCTTTGATTTATAAATCATTCTCAGATTTATAAATATAGGATCGACAAGATTATCAACCAATCAGTAATCAAGGGTGTATATTTGGGTTGTCGACATCCTAAAATAAAGAACTTTTTTTTAGCCTCCGAGTCCCCTGTTAGGTACTGCTTTAGAGGATGAGATGAAATGGCAATGTTTTTGTGTGTGAAATATGGTAAAATATTTCCATCCGTTTGTGAATCGTAATTCTTTTTTTAAATATACGGAGGTAGACCAATAAAAAATAAAGCGTTTACAAATGTTATTTTTATAGGAATATGATTTGCTTATTTTGATATTCGAATTTTTCCCTAACGTTTTATAGTTTATTTTTATTTGAACTGAACAAATGGATGTAACACAAATATTTGGTTGTAAACATTTTATTTACATATATAAATTTTTGTTCCGAGTAAACATGAATAAACTACGTAGCTTCCATCACTGATAACAGGTATTGTGCAATAAATCCTGTGAATTGAAAAGTTTATAATAGTGGCTTTGTTCGAAATTTACTTTCATTTAAGTGTTTTGTTTCGCGTGATTCCTTCATGCAATTATAATTTCACAGGCAACAAAATAAAATTATTGTTAAGAAATTGACAACCCCAAGTAAGGACTAGAACCCTTTGTTATATCAGTTGGTCTCTATAATTTAGATAACAAAGAAAATTATTATAATGAACAAAATTCATTTATGATAAAATGAAATGTCTGTTTCATCTTTGCAAAACAAATCATAAAAATCATGCAAAATTAGTGAAAACGTACGATTTATCCCACAGGAAATATTAGTTTCACTACATATTACACATATAAATAATTTAAAAATACATAATTACAGTAACTTAGTAATATATAACTACAGTTGGTGTGGTTATACAAAATTAAAATTAAAAAAAATAAATTTTAAAACAAAATTAAATTTGTATGGTATAACAAAATTAAATTTTGTTACACAACATTATTGTAATACAAAATTAGTGAAAATGTGTGATATATCCTACAGGAAATGTCAGTTTCACTACATATTATACACATAAATATTTTAAAAATCGAAACCTAATCCAAATTTTTTGCATAGTTACTATAAATACGCCACTTTAAAAAAGCATTTTATAAAACTAATTGCTCTAAACAAAAATAGTTTGTTTCACTTTTTTATTTTAATTAATTATGTTTTATTGTGCGACGATAAATATTTCTGTCACTATAGCAGACTTATTTCTTCTATATTGAAGTCTAGAAAAAAAATTAATTTTATAAAAATTAGTAGAAGTATCGGTCAAAGTAAAAAAAAACCGCTGCCACGATCGGTCGGATAATAACCAACATCGGGGTCCTCGCACATCGAAGCGAAGGGTCATGTCTCAGGAGTTGCTCTCGAAATTAATGTATGGAGCCTCAGTCTGGTTCATCGTGCTACAGACTGGGAGAACTCGTGCAATTTTATACAGGGCTGTCTTCCTTCGGGTATGCTGTGGGTACAGGAACGTCTTAGGCGATGCGCCGGCGTAGTGGCCGGACTTGTGCCCTTGGATCTTTTCGTTCGGAAGAAGGAGAAGTTGTACAGGGAGTGGGTAAGGTAGATGTGGAGGTATCGCTTGTCTGCAGATGACAGAAGAGACAAGATTAGTTGAAGAATGACAGATGGACCTACATACTGATTCCGGGCATCCAGAGATAGCTGTGCTGAAAACACGGGAAACTAGTGTACGAGTTGATCCAGTTCTTTACCGATCACTGATGTTTCAAGGCATACTTGTGCGAGAGGACGTTATGTTCTCCGCGAATTGCGATTAGTGCGTGGAGGAGATACCGTGGAACACACGGTATTCGTGCGCGATCGGTTCCTGCAGCATAGGTAAGTATGTAGGGAAGAATTCGGCGTGCTTACGTCAGAGATCATCATTAGGACTATGTTTCAGACCAAACATTCGTGATACGCGGTGGATGCTGGTTAAGATCACTCGCATCAATTTGGCAAAAGATGTCGAGAGTTGAATATATACCTCTGAGTCTTCCTGGAGCACGTTCCCGGCCCCAAAAAGTCAAAGTTAAATTTTTTTTTTTTTTTAAATATTTTAAATTTACTAAAATTAAAATAAATAATAAATAGATAAAAATTAATAAAAAATAAATAAACTCAGAATCCCGAATCCCAACTAGTTCAAGGCGCGGGGCCAGCAATGATGGCGCGGATGGAGACAAGATAAATGAGATGCTGTGATAATGCTGTAAGATGGGCCCAGCATCCCGTGTTGTAGAGGAAGGGGAGCTTTAGTGGGTAGGCCCGCAAGGGAGAGTCCCACACTACTATGAGGTATGAGATCACATGGTGCCTGTAAGAGGTTTTCCCTCCTCCGACAAAAAAAAAAATAGTTTTATGCTGTAAACACCGGAATTTAACTAAAATACGTATTTGTAATTTGTCATGACAAACGGGTGGAGAAAATCTGAAGCATGACGTTGAATTTTACGTGTTTCCATAAATTTTCTAACAAAATCCATTGAATATGGGAATGAAAGTGAGGAGGGGTTAAAAGCCCATTATTCGCATCGAGAAGCTTCGGGCATAAAGTTATACGAAACTGTTTATTCTTGCTAATTACTAAAATATTTCCTCTTAAAGTTACTACAAAAGTTATATACTTAGTACCTGTTAAACTTACTGAGTAACTTTTGAATAACAACTGCATAGAAGCTAGTTGATGAACTGTGTAATCCCGAGGCCAAAGCTGACATGCATCAAAATTCTTATCGACTGTAAAAGAAAACCTTGTAATGATGACATTATGATATTTTGACACTCATGTCAAATGATGTAACATCAAGTCTAATTATAAAGGTATATTAGGCTTTTATTTTAAAATCTTTCAAAAATTCTAAATTAAATTTTATTTCTTATCTTTACATTTATGTAATTTTTACACATTGACAGTTATAAAATACTGAATATGTAATATAAAGGTAAAAATTAGTAAAAGTCAGTTTTTTCTTACATTCTGTTTTCATAATACATAATCTCCTCCTAACAGTAATACAAGGAGACGAATCGAACTAAAACTATTGTCAATTTCTAATCGCTCTACACTCTCACAAAAGTCTCATTACAATCGTTCTTACTCGATGCTGTCTGATCAGATACCTCATTTATTGTATGCATTTGTTTATGTAAAAATTTGAGTGGGTTCAACACTTCTTTTTATTTTGTACGATATTAGTTTTGAGTAGCTACTACACTTAAAGGATTGTTACATGTACATGATTATTACATTAAATACCTTAATTTCTATTATGTTCTTACTATAATTTGTTAAAATAAGTACAATTATATACACATCAACATTAATTCCAATCCACTTTACGATATCCTCTTTTATATAGTTACAATTTATATTTTGTTTTTCCTTCTCTATCCCACCATACTTTACACAATATTTCACAATTTTTTTTATATTTTTGTTTTCATATTGCTCAATTTATCCATTCCATTCATTGTTCTCTGGTTTAAGTACAATATTTCAAATTTTGTCATTAACCTAGCCTTTTACCGTTTGTTTAATGGGATTAAAGATACCCCAAAATTCTTTTAAAGCGGTAATTTCTCCGTAGTGTAGTCATTCAATACTATTGACTTATAATTTAGATTATCAGTCATATCATGAATTATATAACTTGAGATAGCAAATCTTTCAGGTATTATCTGAATTTTTTTTTCTCTATTTTATTTCCATGAGGTTAGATCCCTCGCTTCTTGTAATCGGAATACTTATTAACACAGTGAATAAATAAATAATCCAAAAAAATAATAAAAACTGTTATCTTCAATATCAGGCAAAAGCAAACTAATAACTGGATTTTTTAAATCCAGTTATCTCGGTTTTTATCCATTTATATACCAAAATAAAGACTTTTAAAACCCGGAAAAAATGAATCTAACAGTAAATTACTTTGACAAAGTAAACTTTTTCTCTAATTAGCATTAGAAACCTATGAGGGATAAAATCAAAGTAATTTTACTCATCCAAAATTGTTTAACTTCAAATCAGGTACTAAAATAGAGTTAAACGCAAGTTTATTTTTCACTGAAAACTTTAATTTCTGGATCGTGTTAAACAGTTCAGTAATTGTAGATCATAAATATTACAAATTTATATATTTTTTTCATTATAAAAAAGGTTGTTTATTGTGAGATACTATTTCGCTGAAAAATAATTCAAAAATTAATTGCTTTAGAAAAATGATTTTAATTCTAACTTCAACTACATCAGGTTTAGTGATTATTACTCATTTTTATACACAACTGAAACTTACTTTATGGATCGTTAAGATAAATGCAGTATCCGCAGGACATTTTTAATCAAATCTCTCCTGTTTTTTTTTTTTTTTTACTGTAACTCTTGTTATTTAGCATTTCAAACAAATATTTTTGTTAAAACATTAAAAATCAAAAATACCGAAATAGAAAAACATGAGCTTCAGGAAAGAATGACAATTCAGAATTTATTCTTTAAAATAAAGCTTATTTTTTATGAACGATTAAACTGTTTAATTTAGATGTTTTTTTTCATTCTTATTAAACGAACAAAAGGAACCATATTCTAGACCAAATTGAAGAAACCAAAGAAAAGGTTCAAAAATTTAAATTCCATTCATGTTAATATTCTGGATTTTATAAAAAATCAAAGAAAAAGTGTTCGTATACATAATTCAAATCCTAAGTATGCTTTTACATTTCTTAAAGTTTTGAAAAAGTTCCAAGAAAAATAAGTTAAAAAATATGTCACGGTTTTATATAAGTGAATGTGTGTGTGTTTATATCTTTCCTTATGTCTTTGTAATTGTTTTATAAATAAATCATTAGATTTAGTTAAGTAGAAGATATGATACGGGAATTTATTCCATTAGATTTTAAAGTCTTGTAATAAGTTTTAAAATATACCAGGATCTAATGGTTATCAGTACTTTATCGTAATATAGAGTTGGTATAGTTTGTTGTCTGTCTTTTTTGGCTTTTATGATAGTTTTTACAAGTGGTTTGCAAAATGTGATG
This sequence comes from Lycorma delicatula, assembly GCF_047948215.1. NCBI lineage: Eukaryota > Metazoa > Arthropoda > Insecta > Hemiptera > Fulgoridae > Lycorma > Lycorma delicatula. The sequence goes on from NC_134455.1 coordinate 301,479,910, forward strand.
TACCATGAGTCCAGTAAATTTTCCTGATTCCGATCAAGTGTATTTTTTATTGAAATATGTTTTTATAAAAGAGTTATTGATGAGAATAATAATTATAAAGTCATAAGAAAGGTTAAATTTCTTATATTGTATTATATTTTTCTAGTACTAGGTTTGGAATTCTGCTTTTCTTATCAACATCTGGTTCGTAATTTGTATGTGTGAAGTCTACAGTTAGTTTATAAAAAATGCCCTTATTATCTAATCAAATTCTGCTGCGTTGCATTTAGAATATTAATCGAGGTTATATAATGCACTTTTATAATAATTCTATTAACTTAATTATTTAAACTAATTAATTTTGGTGAGAATTGATATATGCTGCGTAATTGAATCATGTCATGTGGTTCCGTTTTTCTGTTTTATAAATAGTAAACTAAGAGTATACGAAAATAACTAATTAAGTTTTACTCCTGTAATTTGATTTAAGTCAGTGCACTGGTGTTCATAGTGTAAGGTACAATCTCCCTTCCCCTTCTGTCACTGTTACTCTGAGTCCATTTTGTCAAGAACTTCCTTATGTTACCTACGCCTTGATTGCTCTCCGGGCTGAATCCTTATTTATCCTGGCAATTCCACCTGTACAGGGAATTACCAGCTCTAAGAGGCGGCGTTTTGGATGTCACTGAGGTTGGGACTGCATAATAGATTTTCTAAACTGGAACTACCTAGTATACAGAACATCACAGATTATTTTTCACGGTCATCAAGTGACGTCAAATGGCTGCGGCAGAGACCAACTAGTTCTCCTGAGTTACTGCTATAGAAACAGACTATTACTACCGAACTAGATTTGTCGGAGGAGATGGATGCGTTACTACAAAATTTAGAAAAATTGATAGATAAGAACTCAAGAATTCTGGCATGCAAAGGGAAAATTTAATTAATCTTCGGAAAATTGAACGGACTAAAGAAGGAAAACAAATATTTGTAGCAAGAACTGGCTAAAGTGAAAGTGGAGAATGACTGGATTAAAGGTGAAACTGAGCAATTTAAAGGATAGAAGCCGTTGTAACAATTTAGTGTTTAGAGGAATCAGTCATGAAAAAGGCACAGATTTGGTAAAGATGATGAAAGACTTTTGTTTTTAGTGCCTGGAATTACAGAAAATGTGTGGATCAATAGAGCACACCCGTAGAGAGCCCGGAGGGAGAAAAGACGATTAATAGCTCGCATCCCAGGTGACAGCCATAGGCCATTTTACAATGCTGCAATAAACTGCAGGAGTCATTTATTTACATGCATACTCATTTTATGTGGATTAGTCATTAGAGACCTGGAGAAAGAGACTCAAATTCCTGCATTTACAGAGAGAAATGGTGGATGAAATCTGGATTTGATGCACGTATGATACAACAACATATATTGGTTGAGGGATGTGGATTTCAGTTTGTAGAAGCAATGTTGATGAAGGATGCAGAAGTTGGATTACAAACGCTGGCATCTACTGTGAGTCATAATGTGATTTATTTAATTAAAAAAGTGCTAGAAAATGAGGGGGAAATAGCGATACGATATGAGGGGATATGTCTGCCGTGATGAAATTAATATTTCAGAGATCGTAATAAATAAAAAAGCGAGGTTAATTTGATTTATAAAATGTAAATACTATAAAAATTGTGTATTTTAATGTGGTGGTATTAAAGAGTAATTTAATTAAACATACTTTTCTTCAGTTCATGATAAGTTATATTATTTCTATTTCTCCGAGACTTTTGTGAAGCAGGAGAAAATCGATGATTTTACAAAGTATTTCGCAGATTATGTGCTTTGCTGGGAAACGGCTGTAAGAAATTCAAATGATTGCTGGGTAAGACGGGGCTCTGGTCTCGGGCATAAGGATCACTGCAGGAGTATTTAAAGTTCTTAGATTTGGGGAGTACATCTCTTCTAAAATTAAATTATGGACCTAATGAATTTTTTATATTGCCAGTTTATCTCAGTGGAGGTAGTTATAAACATTAGGAGGAGACTTTAATAATTATTAATGAAACTGAATAGGTTATATTCAATTTTATTGGGTTATGTACCTAGCAGACAACTTCTGTCATGCAGGTAGACTGATATAATAGAATATTTTTATAAGGCTTATTTTTTTTTTTTTTATTTTTTTTTTTTTAATTTACTTGTGTCCTTTTTGCAATTTTGTAATTTCTTTTAGATACACATTATTATTATTATTATTATTATTATTATTATTATTATTATTATTATTATTATTTATTATTTATTATTTATTATTTATTATTATTATTATTATTATTTATTTATTTTTTTTTTTTTCTTTGAGGTTTTTAGGGGCATCGACTACTTTGGTCATTAGCCCCATCCAACTTCAAAAAAAAAATAAAAAAAAAAGGTTCAAAATTTCACATTTACATGTGTCAAAAAATGATCAATATTTTACTTTTCTTATAACTTCTGATCCAATAAAATTACTTTCTAGGCTTTCCTTTCGGCCAACCTTTTTTACGTTTCTCCATTCTTCTGACGGCCTCAACCTCTGATGACAGCCTATCTGAGGCCTCAGACATGGCATCGTCTTCCTCTATTTCGGATGCCAGTGACGTTCTTCGGCTGACGTCAGTTGATGAAACTTTCACCGGCACTGTTAGCATCTTTGCTAAAGAATCTAAATTAATGTGCGATGATGTCTCCGCGGCGGATGAGCCGGACTCTATCTCTACTGCAGTACTGGGTCCGGCTGAAATAGATGCTCTCACGGAAGCTGGTCTTTGCGCTTTGGGAGGCTCTATTGGTACAGGTTTTATTTCATCTGCGCCTGGTGCTTTTTCTATAATAACTTGCACCTCTGTTTCCGCAGATTCAGGTTTTCTTGTCACAATTTCTTGGGATTTGTGACTACACGACGGAGCGATCTGTTTCTCTTTGTCAGATAAATCAAGATTTTTAATTCTTACACAAGTTGGTGATTTTACAATCGCAGATTTAGCTGGTTTTTTAAACGGCGCTGGTGTGTCTCTCATATCAACGGCGTCAGTCCAGGGATGAGCCTTCTCATCTTTACTTTGTTTTCTCTGATGAGTCGACTCAATCTTTGAATCAATGATTCTTTCAATCATCGTCGCAAGACTTGGTGCCATCGTGTTAAGCAACTGCTCCACATTAATTTTAGATGTGGAAGGGGCAGCCGCTGCTTCTGCATAAGAAGTCGATGGTCGTGGTGTACGCTTATTAACAATCTTCTTTGCTTCAGGATAGTTTACCTTCTGAAGCGTTTTAACTTCCTGAATTGCTGTTTCTAATTTATATGTAGGGCAGTTTCTTGAACGACAATTGTGATGCCCTTTACAGTTAACGCAGGTTGGAGGGTCTTTACATGGGTAACCCTCATGAGTTTTCTCTCCACATATACATATTTCCTGCGCTTCACATCTTGCTGCTGTGTGTCCGAATCGTTGACACTAAAAACATCTCATCGGCTGCGGGATGAAAGCTCGTACATCAAGCCGATGAATGCCAGCTCGTACCTTTTCAGGAAGATTCGGCCTATTACATGTCAAAACATGCAAGGCCGAAGGAAGAATCTCACCATTTCTTCTCATAGTAAGTCTGCGACATTGAGTTACTCCCTGACTTGACATTTCTTGTACAATTTCTTCTTCTGTACAATTAAGAAGATCGCGACAAACAACAACTCCTCTGGATGAGTTCAGTGTGCTATGCGGTTGGACAGAGACCGCAAATTCACCGATCTTCTTCAACGCCAAAACTTTCTGGCTTTGCATGTCGTTGATGGTTTCGACATGCAATCCATTAAAAGTTTTACGAATATCCTTGACAGGACCACCAGCACAATTTGTAACTTCTCTTGCGATAAGGAATGGACTAACTTTTTGAAAGTTTCCATTCTCCCTTGTAATAATTAAAAATCTTGGCTTTGGTGCGCTATAGCCAAATAGACTTTTCTTTAATTCTTTACTGATCCTATCAGCATCTTTCATTATCCTATCAGATTCTTTACTTTTTTTCCTCTTCGCTTGCGGCGAATCGGAGGTTTCTAAACGAGGGTGTTTACGTGCACCCTCTGCCACGTTTGAATGTTCAATGTTCATGAACAGTGGATCCCTTCTGTAGCAAGGCTAGCCGCCGGGGTACACCCCCACTCCAGGGCTACTAACCTTGGAGGTCCTATCCGGTACTCCGGTGGAACCGGCATATGTCCTGGCAGAGAGCGGATGCGCAGTCTCTGCACTGACTCCAGGCTCCTACTCACCGAAGCTTTCAGAGCTCCCATGCACCGACATACATGGGCACCATTGCTACATGCTTGCCATCGCAGGGGGCATGTGGACAACGGAAGGGTCTCCGTTACACCTGCAATAACATTGACCCTGGCCGCCACATCGCCAGCTCTAAGAATGGTATGAATCCATTTCCAAAATCGTTTGTTATTTCATTTCCTGCAGGTAGCCAAAAATCCAGTCCGTTTAGTGACCTGAAGTTGGAACCAGGTCAAACTTAACAAGGCATAACCGAGGAATTTACTCGGAACCCCGTTAGCCAGCTATATGTGATGTACAAAGGTACAGCTGTTACCGCCCTGGACGTGGAACATAGATGTTGTGTTCCGGACGTGGGGATTATCTACCTCAGGGCATTATTTATTATTATTATTATTATTATTATTAATTATTATTATTATTATTATTATTATTATTATTATTATTATTATTATTATTATTATTATTATTATTATTATTTTTTTTTTTTTTTTTTTTTTTTTTTTTTTGAGGTTTTTAGGGGCATCGACTACTTTGGTCATTAGCCCCATCCCACTTCAAAAAAAAACAAAAAAAAAGGTTCAATTATTCACATTTCTATGAATCAAAAATGTTCAAAAATTTATGTTCTCCTAACTTCGAATCCAGAATATTACTTTCTAGGCTTTCCTTTCGGCCAACCTTTTTTACACCGCTTTTCCATTCTGCGAACGGCCTCAACTTCCGACGACAGAGTGTCTGAGGCTTCGGACATGGCATCGTCTTCTCTTTCTGACGCCAATGACGTTCGCCGGCTTACATCAGGTGATGAAAGCTTCAATGGTGCTGTGAGCATCGTTGCAATTGAGTCTAAACTTGCAACCGATGCACTTTCGGCGGCTGATGAACTCGATTCGATATCTAAGGCTGTGCTTGGGCCGGCTGATACAGATGCTCTCGCCACAGTTGTTCTCTAAGCTTTTGGGGCCTCTGTAGGTACGGTTTTAATATCGTCTGTGTCTGGTGCTTTTTCGATAGTTACTTGCACCTCCATTTTGGTTGACGCAGATTTTTCCTGTACTCTTGTCACAGTATCCTTAGCTATATGACTCGTCATCGGGGTGATCTTTAGATCTTTGTTGGATAAATCAAGATTTTTCTTCATTATGTCTATTGCTGGAGTTATAATTGATGATTTTGCCGGTTTTTTAAACTGCGCTGGTACGGGTCTTCTGTCGGCGACGTCAGTCCGGTATTGAGCCTTCTCATGTTTACTTTGTTGTATCTGATGAGTCGACTCGATCTTGGAATCAATGATTCTTTCTATCACTGTCGCGAGACTTGGTGCCATCGTATTAAGCAACTGCTCCACGTTGATTTTAGGTGTGGGGGGAGCAGCAGCTGCTTCTGCGTATGAAGTCGATGGTCTAGGTGTACGTAGGTGTACAATCTTCTTCGCTTCAGGGTAGCTGACTTTTTGAAGCGTTTTAACCTCCTGAATGGCTGTTTCTGATTTGTATACTGGGCAGTTCCTGGATCGACAGTTATGGTGCCCTTTACAATTAATGCAGACTGGAGGGTCTATACATGGATCACCCTCATGAATCTTCATTCCGCATATACAAATTTCCTGCGCTTCACATCTAGCGGCAGTGTGTCCGAAACGTTGACATCTAAAACATCTCATCGGCTGCGGAATAAATGCCCGTACATCAAGCCGATGGATGCCAGCTCGTACCTTTTCAGGAAGACTTGGCCTATTGAATGTCAATACATGAGAGGCCGAAGGAAGAATCTCACCGTTTCGTCTCATAGAAAGTCTGCGACAATGTGTCACTCCCTGGCTAGACATTTCCTGCACTATTTCTTCTTCAGTACAGTTAAGAAGATCACGGCAAACAACAACTCCTCTAGATGAATTAAGTGTACTATGCGGTTGGACAGTAACCGCAAATTCACCGATCTTCTTCAACGCCTGGACTTTCTGACTTTGCATGTCGTTTATAGTTTCGACATGTAATCCGGTAAACGTCTTACGGATATCCTTGACAGGACCACCAGCACAATTTGTAATCTCTCTAGCAATTAAGAATGGACTTACCTTTTGGAAGTTACCATTCTCTTTTGTAATGACCAAAAATCTTGGTTTGGGAACATTATTACCAAACAAAGCTTTTCTTAAATCTTTACTGATTTTATCAGCATCTTTTCTTAACTTATCACTCTCCTTGCTTTTTTTCCTCTTCGCTTGTGGCGAATCGGCGGTTTCTAAACGAGGGTGTTTACGTGCACCCTCTGCCACGTTTGAATGTTCAATGTTCATGAACAGTGGATCCCTTCTGTAGCAAGGCTAGCCGCCGGGGTACACCCCCACTCCAGGGCTACTAACCTTGGAGGTCCTATCCGGTACTCCGGTGGAACCGGCATATGTCCTGGCAGAGAGCGGATGCGCAGTCTCTGCACTGACTCCAGGCCCCTACACACCGAAGCTTTCAGGGCTCCCATGCTCCGAACATGGGCACCTTAACTACATGCTTGCCATCGCAGGGGGCATGTGGACAACGGAAGGGTCTCCGTTACACCTGCAATAACATTGACCCTGGCCGCCACATCACCAGCTCTAAGAATGGTATGAATCCATTTCCAAAATCATGTGATACTCCATTTCCTGCAGGTAGCCAAAAATCCAGTCCGTTTAGTGACCTGAAGTTGGAACCAGGTCAAACTTAACAATGCATAACCGAGGAATTTACTCGGAACCCCGTTAGCCAGCTATATGTGATGTACAAAGGTACAGCTGTTGCCGCCCTGGACGTGGAACATAGATGTTGTGTTCCGGACGTGGGGATTATCTACCTCAGGGCATTATTATTATTATTATTATTATTATTATTAATTATTATTATTATTATTATTATTATTATTATTATTATTATTATTATTATTATTATTATTATTATTATTATTATTATTATTATTTTTTTTTTTTTTTTTTTTTTTTTTTTTTTTTTTTTTTTTTTTTTTTTTTTTTTGAGGTTTTTAGGGGCATCGACTACTTCGGTCATTAGCCCCATCCCACTTCAAAAAAAAAATAAAAAAAAAGGTTCAAAATTTCACAAAATGATAAAAATTTTGCTTTTCCTTATAATTTCTGATCCAGTTATACTACTTCCTAGGCTTTCCTTTCGGCCAACCTTTTTTACACCGCTTTTCCATTCTGAGAACGGCCTCAACATCCGACGACAGAGTGTCTGAGGCTTCGGACATGGCATCGTCTTCTCTTTCTGACGCCAATGACGTTCGCCGGCTTACATCTGGTGATGAAAGCTTCAATGGTGCTGTGAGCATCGTTGCAATTGAGTCTAAACTTGCAACCGATGCACTTTCGGCGGCTGATGAACTCGATTCAATGTCTAAGGCTGTGCTTGGGCCGGCTGATACAGATGCTCTCGCCACAGTTGTTCTCTGAGCTTTTGGGGCCTCTGTAGGTACGGTTTTAATATCGTCTGTGTCTGGTGCTTTCTCGATAGTTACTTGCACCTCCATTTTGGTTGACGCAGATTTTTCCTGTACTCTTGTCACAGTATCCTTAGCTATATGACTCGTCGTCGGGGTGATCTTTAGATCTTTCTCGGATAAATCAAGATTTTTCTTCATTACGTCTATTGCTGGAGTTATAATCGAGGATTTTGCCGGTTTTTTAAACTGCGCTGGTACGGGTCTTCTGTCGGCGACGTCAGTCCGGGATTGAGCCTTCTCATGTTTACTTTGTTGTATCTGATGAGTCGACTCGATCTTGGAATCAATGATTCTTTCTATTATTGTCGCGAGACTTGGCGCCATCGTATTAAGCAACTGCTCCACGTTGATTTTAGGTGTGGGGGGAGCAGCAGCTGCTTCTGCGTATGAAGTCGATGGTCTAGGTGTACGTAGGTTTACAATCTTCTTCGCTTCAGGGTAGCTGACTTTTTGAAGCGTTTTAACCTCCTGAATGGCTGTTTCTGATTTGTATACTGGGCAGTTCCTGGATCGACAGTTATGGTGCCCTTTACAATTAATGCAGACTGGAGGGTCTTTACATGGATCACCCTCATGTATCTTCGATCCGCATATACAAATTTCCTGCGCTTCACATCTAGCGGCAGTGTGTCCGAAACGTTGACATCTAAAACATCTCATCGGCTGCGGAATAAATGCCCGTACATCAAGCCGATGGATGCCAGCTCGTACCTTTTCAGGAAGACTTGGCCTATTGAATGTCAATACATGAGAGGCCGAAGGAAGAATCTCACCATTTCGTCTCATAGAAAGTCTGCGACAATGTGTCACTCCCTGACTAGACATTTCCTGCACTATTTCTTCTTCAGTACGGTTAAGAAGATCACGGCAAACAACAACTCCTCTAGATGAATTGAGTGTACTATGCGGTTGGACAGTAACCGCAAATTCACCGATCTTCTTCAACGCCTGGACTTTCTGACTTTGCATGTCGTTTATAGTTTCGACATGTAATCCGTTAAACGTCTTACGGATATCCTTGACAGGACCACCAGCACAATTTGTAATCTCTCTAGCAATTAAGAATGGACTTACCTTTTGGAAGTTACCATTCTCTTTTGTAATGACCAAAAATCTTGGTTTGGGAACATTAACCAAAAATCTTGGTTTGGGAACATTATTACCAAACAAAGCTTTTCTCAAATCTTTACTGATTTTATCAGCATCTTTTCTAATCTTATCACTCTCCTTGCTTTTTTTCCGCTTCGCTTGTGGCGAATCGGCGGTTTCTAAACGAGGGTGTTTACGTGCACCCTCTGCCACGTTAGTTTGTTCAGAAAAATTCATGAACAGTGGATCCCTTCTGTAGCAAGGCTAGCCGCCGGGGTACACCCCCACTCCAGGGCTACTAACCTTGGAGGTCCTATCCGGTACTCCGGTGGAACCGGCATATGTCCTGGCAGAGAGCGGATGCGCAGTCTCTGCACTGACTCCAGGCCCCTACACACCGAAGCTTTCAGGGCTCCCATGCTCCGAACATGGGCACCTTAACTACATGCTTGCCATCGCAGGGGGCATGTGGACAACGGAAGGGTCTCCGTTACACCTGCAATAACATTGACCCTGGCCGCCACATCGCCAGCTCTAAGAATGGTATGAATCCATTTCCAAAATCATATGTTACTCCATTACCTGCAGGTAGCCAAAAAACCAGTCCGTTTAGTGACCTGAAGTTGGAACCAGGTCAAACTTAACAATGCATAACCGAGGAATTTACTCGGAACCCCGTTAGCCAGCTATATGTGATGTACAAAGGTACAGCTGTTACCGCCCTGGACGTGGAACATAGATGTTGTGTTCCGGACGTGGGGATTATCTACCTCAGGGCATTATTATTATTATTATTATTATTATTATTATTATTATTATTATTATTATTATTATTATTATTATTATTATTATTATTATTATTATTATTATTATTATTATTATTATTATTATTATTATTATTATTATTATTATTATTATTATTATTATTATTATTATTATTATTATTATTATTATTATTATTATTATTATTATTATTATTATTATTATTATTATTATTATTATTATTATTATTATTATTATTATTATTATTATTATTATTATTATTATTATTATTATTATTATTATTATTATTATTATTATTATTATTATTATTATTATTATTATTATTATTATTATTATTATTTTTTTTTTTTTTTTTTTTTTTTTTTTTTTTTTTTTTTTTTTTTTTTTGAGGTTTTTAGGGGCATCGACTACTTCGGTCATTAGCCCCATCCCACTTCAAAAAAAAAATAAAAAAAAAGGTTCAAAATTTCACAAAATGATCAAAATTTTGCTTTTCCTTATAATTTCTGATCCAGTTATACTACTTCCTAGGCTTTCCTTTCGGCCAACCTTTTTTACACCGCTTTTCCATTCTGAGAACGGCCTCAACATCCGACGACAGAGTGTCTGAGGCTTCGGACATGGCATCGTCTTCTCTTTCTGACGCCAATGACGTTCGCCGGCTTACATCTGGTGATGAAAGCTTCAATGGTGCTGTGAGCATCGTTGCAATTGAGTCTAAACTTGCAACCGATGCACTTTCGGCGGCTGATGAACTCGATTCAATGTCTAAGGCTGTGCTTGGGCCGGCTGATACAGATGCTCTCGCCACAGTTGTTCTCTGAGCTTTTGGGGCCTCTGTAGGTACGGTTTTAATATCGTCTGTGTCTGGTGCTTTCTCGATAGTTACTTGCACCTCCATTTTGGTTGACGCAGATTTTTCCTGTACTCTTGTCACAGTATCCTTAGCTATATGACTCGTCGTCGGGGTGATCTTTAGATCTTTCTCGGATAAATCAAGATTTTTCTTCATTACGTCTATTGCTGGAGTTATAATCGAGGATTTTGCCGGTTTTTTAAACTGCGCTGGTACGGGTCTTCTGTCGGCGACGTCAGTCCGGGATTGAGCCTTCTCATGTTTACTTTGTTGTATCTGATGAGTCGACTCGATCTTGGAATCAATGATTCTTTCTATTATTGTCGCGAGACTTGGCGCCATCGTATTAAGCAACTGCTCCACGTTGATTTTAGGTGTGGGGGGAGCAGCAGCTGCTTCTGCGTATGAAGTCGATGGTCTAGGTGTACGTAGGTTTACAATCTTCTTCGCTTCAGGGTAGCTGACTTTTTGAAGCGTTTTAACCTCCTGAATGGCTGTTTCTGATTTGTATACTGGGCAGTTCCTGGATCGACAGTTATGGTGCCCTTTACAATTAATGCAGACTGGAGGGTCTTTACATGGATCACCCTCATGTATCTTCGATCCGCATATACAAATTTCCTGCGCTTCACATCTAGCGGCAGTGTGTCCGAAACGTTGACATCTAAAACATCTCATCGGCTGCGGAATAAATGCCCGTACATCAAGCCGATGGATGCCAGCTCGTACCTTTTCAGGAAGACTTGGCCTATTGTGAATGTCAATACATGAGAGGCCGAAGGAAGAATCTCACCATTTCGTCTCATAGAAAGTCTGCGACAATGTGTCACTCCCTGACTAGACATTTCCTGCACTATTTCTTCTTCAGTACGGTTAAGAAGATCACGGCAAACAACAACTCCTCTAGATGAATTGAGTGTACTATGCGGTTGGACAGTAACCGCAAATTCACCGATCTTCTTCAACGCCTGGACTTTCTGACTTTGCATGTCGTTTATAGTTTCGACATGTAATCCGTTAAACGTCTTACGGATATCCTTGACAGGACCACCAGCACAATTTGTAATCTCTCTAGCAATTAAGAATGGACTTACCTTTTGGAAGTTACCATTCTCTTTTGTAATGACCAAAAATCTTGGTTTGGGAACATTATTACCAAACAAAGCTTTTCTCAAATCTTTACTGATTTTATCAGCATCTTTTCTAATCTTATCACTCTCCTTGCTTTTTTTCCGCTTCGCTTGTGGCGAATCGGCGGTTTCTAAACGAGGGTGTTTACGTGCACCCTCTGCCACGTTAGTTTGTTCAGAAAAATTCATGAACAGTGGATCCCTTCTGTAGCAAGGCTAGCCGCCGGGGTACACCCCCACTCCAGGGCTACTAACCTTGGAGGTCCTATCCGGTACTCCGGTGGAACCGGCATATGTCCTGGCAGAGAGCGGATGCGCAGTCTCTGCACTGACTCCAGGCCCCTACACACCGAAGCTTTCAGGGCTCCCATGCTCCGAACATGGGCACCTTAACTACATGCTTGCCATCGCAGGGGGCATGTGGACAACGGAAGGGTCTCCGTTACACCTGCAATAACATTGACCCTGGCCGCCACATCGCCAGCTCTAAGAATGGTATGAATCCATTTCCAAAATCATATGTTACTCCATTACCTGCAGGTAGCCAAAAAACCAGTCCGTTTAGTGACCTGAAGTTGGAACCAGGTCAAACTTAACAATGCATAACCGAGGAATTTACTCGGAACCCCGTTAGCCAGCTATATGTGATGTACAAAGGTACAGCTGTTACCGCCCTGGACGTGGAACATAGATGTTGTGTTCCGGACGTGGGGATTATCTACCTCAGGGCATTATTATTATTATTATTATTATTATTATTATTATTATTATTATTATTATTATTATTATTATTATTATTATTATTATTATTATTATTATTATTATTATTATTATTATTATTATTATTATTATTATTATTATTATTATTATTATTATTATTATTATTATTATTATTATTATTATTATTATTATTATTATTATTATTATTATTATTATTATTATTATTATTATTATTATTATTATTATTATTATTATTATTATTATTATTATTATTATTATTATTATTATTATTATTATTATTATTATTATTATTATTATTATTATTATTATTATTATTATTATTATTATTATTATTATTATTATTATTATTATTATTATTATTTTTTTTTTTTTTTTTTTTTTTTTTTTTTTTTTTTTTTTTTTTTTTTTGAGGTTTTTAGGGGCATCGACTACTTCGGTCATTAGCCCCATCCCACTTCAAAAAAAAAATAAAAAAAAAGGTTCAAAATTTCACAAAATGATCAAAATTTTGCTTTTCCTTATAATTTCTGATCCAGTTATACTACTTCCTAGGCTTTCCTTTCGGCCAACCTTTTTTACACCGCTTTTCCATTCTGAGAACGGCCTCAACATCCGACGACAGAGTGTCTGAGGCTTCGGACATGGCATCGTCTTCTCTTTCTGACGCCAATGACGTTCGCCGGCTTACATCTGGTGATGAAAGCTTCAATGGTGCTGTGAGCATCGTTGCAATTGAGTCTAAACTTGCAACCGATGCACTTTCGGCGGCTGATGAACTCGATTCAATGTCTAAGGCTGTGCTTGGGCCGGCTGATACAGATGCTCTCGCCACAGTTGTTCTCTGAGCTTTTGGGGCCTCTGTAGGTACGGTTTTAATATCGTCTGTGTCTGGTGCTTTCTCGATAGTTACTTGCACCTCCATTTTGGTTGACGCAGATTTTTCCTGTACTCTTGTCACAGTATCCTTAGCTATATGACTCGTCGTCGGGGTGATCTTTAGATCTTTCTCGGATAAATCAAGATTTTTCTTCATTACGTCTATTGCTGGAGTTATAATCGAGGATTTTGCCGGTTTTTTAAACTGCGCTGGTACGGGTCTTCTGTCGGCGACGTCAGTCCGGGATTGAGCCTTCTCATGTTTACTTTGTTGTATCTGATGAGTCGACTCGATCTTGGAATCAATGATTCTTTCTATTATTGTCGCGAGACTTGGCGCCATCGTATTAAGCAACTGCTCCACGTTGATTTTAGGTGTGGGGGGAGCAGCAGCTGCTTCTGCGTATGAAGTCGATGGTCTAGGTGTACGTAGGTTTACAATCTTCTTCGCTTCAGGGTAGCTGACTTTTTGAAGCGTTTTAACCTCCTGAATGGCTGTTTCTGATTTGTATACTGGGCAGTTCCTGGATCGACAGTTATGGTGCCCTTTACAATTAATGCAGACTGGAGGGTCTTTACATGGATCACCCTCATGTATCTTCGATCCGCATATACAAATTTCCTGCGCTTCACATCTAGCGGCAGTGTGTCCGAAACGTTGACATCTAAAACATCTCATCGGCTGCGGAATAAATGCCCGTACATCAAGCCGATGGATGCCAGCTCGTACCTTTTCAGGAAGACTTGGCCTATTGAATGTCAATACATGAGAGGCCGAAGGAAGAATCTCACCATTTCGTCTCATAGAAAGTCTGCGACAATGTGTCACTCCCTGACTAGACATTTCCTGCACTATTTCTTCTTCAGTACGGTTAAGAAGATCACGGCAAACAACAACTCCTCTAGATGAATTGAGTGTACTATGCGGTTGGACAGTAACCGCAAATTCACCGATCTTCTTCAACGCCTGGACTTTCTGACTTTGCATGTCGTTTATAGTTTCGACATGTAATCCGTTAAACGTCTTACGGATATCCTTGACAGGACCACCAGCACAATTTGTAATCTCTCTAGCAATTAAGAATGGACTTACCTTTTGGAAGTTACCATTCTCTTTTGTAATGACCAAAAATCTTGGTTTGGGAACATTATTACCAAACAAAGCTTTTCTCAAATCTTTACTGATTTTATCAGCATCTTTTCTAATCTTATCACTCTCCTTGCTTTTTTTCCGCTTCGCTTGTGGCGAATCGGCGGTTTCTAAACGAGGGTGTTTACGTGCATCCTCTGCCACGTTAGTTTGTTCAGAAAAATTCATGAACAGTGGATCCCTTCTGTAGCAAGGCTAGCCGCCGGGGTACACCCCCACTCCAGGGCTACTAACCTTGGAGGTCCTATCCGGTACTCCGGTGGAACCGGCATATGTCCTGGCAGAGAGCGGATGCGCAGTCTCTGCACTGACTCCAGGCCCCTACACACCGAAGCTTTCAGGGCTCCCATGCTCCGAACATGGGCACCTTAACTACATGCTTGCCATCGCAGGGGGCATGTGGACAACGGAAGGGTCTCCGTTACACCTGCAATAACATTGACCCTGGCCGCCACATCGCCAGCTCTAAGAATGGTATGAATCCATTTCCAAAATCATATGTTACTCCATTACCTGCAGGTAGCCAAAAAACCAGTCCGTTTAGTGACCTGAAGTTGGAACCAGGTCAAACTTAACAATGCATAACCGAGGAATTTACTCGGAACCCCGTTAGCCAGCTATATGTGATGTACAAAGGTACAGCTGTTACCGCCCTGGACGTGGAACATAGATGTTGTGTTCCGGACGTGGGGATTATCTACCTCAGGGCATTATTATTATTATTATTATTATTATTATTATTATTATTATTATTATTATTATTATTATTATTATTATTATTATTATTATTATTATTATTATTATTATTATTATTATTATTATTATTATTATTATTATTATTATTATTATTATTATTATTATTATTATTATTATTATTATTATTATTATTTTTTTTTTTTTTTTTTTTTTTTTTTTTTTTTTTTTTTTTTTTGAGGTTTTTAGGGGCATCGACTACTTTGGTCATTAGCCCCATCCCACTTCAAAAAAAAAATAAAAAAAGGTTCAAAATTTCACAAAATGATCAAAATTTTGCTTTTCCTTATAATTTCTGATCCAGTTATACTACTTCCTCGGCTTTCCTTTCGGCCAACCTTTTTTACACCGCTTTTCCATTCTGCGAACGGCCTCAACTTCCGACGACAGAGTGTCTGAGGCTTCGGACATGGCATCGTCTTCTCTTTCTGACGCCAATGACGTTCGCCGGCTTACATCTGGTGATGAAAGCTTCAATGGTGCTGTGAGCATCGTTGCAATTGAGTCTAAACTTGCAACCGATGCACTTTCGGCGGCTGATGAACTCGATTCAATGTCTAAGGCTGTGCTTGGGCCGGCTGATACAGATGCTCTCGCCACAGTTGTTCTCTGAGCTTTTGGGGCCTCTGTAGGTACGGTTTTAATATCGTCTGTGTCTGGTGCTTTCTCGATAGTTACTTGCACCTCCATTTTGGTTGACGCAGATTTTTCCTGTACTCTTGTCACAGTATCCTTAACTATATGACTCGTCGTCGGGGTGATCTTTAGATCTTTCTCGGATAAATCAAGATTTTTCTTCATTACGTCTATTGCTGGAGTTATAATCGAGGATTTTGCCGGTTTTTTAAACTGCGCTGGTACGGGTCTTCTGTCGGCGACGTCAGTCCGGGATTGAGCCTTCTCATGTTTACTTTGTTGTATCTGATGAGTCGACTCGATCTTGGAATCAATGATTCTTTCTATTATTGTCGCGAGACTTGGCGCCATCGTATTAAGCAACTGCTCCACGTTGATTTTAGGTGTGGGGGGAGCAGCAGCTGCTTCTGCGTATGAAGTCGATGGTCTAGGTGTACGTAGGTTTACAATCTTCTTCGCTTCAGGGTAGCTGACTTTTTGAAGCGTTTTAACCTCCTGAATGGCTGTTTCTGATTTGTATACTGGGCAGTTCCTGGATCGACAGTTATGGTGCCCTTTACAATTAATGCAGACTGGAGGGTCTTTACATGGATCACCCTCATGTATCTTCGATCCGCATATACAAATTTCCTGCGCTTCACATCTAGCGGCAGTGTGTCCGAAACGTTGACATCTAAAACATCTCATCGGCTGCGGAATAAATGCCCGTACATCAAGCCGATGGATGCCAGCTCGTACCTTTTCAGGAAGACTTGGCCTATTGAATGTCAAGACATGAGAGGCCGAAGGAAGAATCTGACCATTTCGTCTCATAGAAAGTCTGCGACAATGTGTCACTCCCTGACTAGACATTTCCTGCACTATTTCTTCTTCAGTACAGTTAAGAAGATCACGGCAAACAACAACTCCTCTAGATGAATTGAGTGTACTATGCGGTTGGACAGTAACCGCAAATTCACCGATCTTCTTTAACGCCTGGACTTTCTGACTTTGCATGT
The DNA here is from genome assembly GCF_047948215.1 of Lycorma delicatula. NCBI lineage: Eukaryota > Metazoa > Arthropoda > Insecta > Hemiptera > Fulgoridae > Lycorma > Lycorma delicatula. The sequence goes on from NC_134455.1 coordinate 301,496,703, forward strand.
CGTTTATAGTTTCGACATGTAATCCGTTAAACGTCTTACGGATATCCTTGACAGGACCACCAGCACAATTTGTAATCTCTCTAGCAATTAAGAATGGACTTACCTTTTGGAAGTTACCATTCTCTTTTGTAATGACCAAAAATCTTGGTTTGGGAACATTATTACCAAACAAAGCTTTTCTCAAATCTTTACTGATTTTATCAGCATCTTTTCTAATCTTATCACTCTCCTTGCTTTTTTTCCGCTTCGCTTGTGGCGAATCGGCGGTTTCTAAACGAGGGTGTTTACGTGCACCCTCTGCCACGTGAGTTTGTTCAGGAAAATTCATGAACATTGATCCCTTCTGTAGCAAGGCTAGCCGCCGGGGTACACCCCCACTCCAGGGCTACTAACCTTGGAGGTCCTATCCGGTACTCCGGTGGAACCGGCATATGTCCTGGCAGAGAGCGGATGCGCAGTCTCTGCACTGACTCCAGGCTCCTACTCACCGAAGCTTTCAGAGCTCCCATGCACCGACATACATGGGCACCATTGCTACATGCTTGCCATCGCAGGGGGCATGTGGACAACGGAAGGGTCTCCGTTACACCTGCAATAACATTGACCCTGGCCGCCACATCGCCAGCTCTAAGAATGGTATGAATCCATATCCAAAATCATATGTTACTCCATTTCCTGCAGGTAGCCAAAAATCCAGTCCGTTTAGTGACCTGAAGTTGGAACCAGGTCAAACTTAACAATGCATAACCGAGGAATTTACTCGGAACCCCGTTAGCCAGCTATATGTGATGTACAAAGGTACAGCTGTTGCCGCCCTGGACGTGGAACATAGATGTTGTGTTCCGGACGTGGGGATTATCTACCTCAGGGCATTATTATTATTATTATTATTATTATTATTATTATTATTATTATTATTATTATTATTATTATTATTATTATTATTATTATTATTATTATTATTATTATTATTATTATTATTATTATTTTTTTTTTTTTTTTTTTTTTTTTTTCTTGAGGTTTTTAGGGGCATCGACTACTTTGGTCATTAGCCCCATCCCACTTCAAAAAAAAAAAAAAAAAATAAAAAAAAGGTTCAAAATTTCACAAAATGATCAAAATTTTGCTTTTCCTTATAATTTCTGATCCAGTTATACTACTTCCTAGGCTTTCCTTTCGGCCAACCTTTTTTACACCGCTTTTCCATTCTGCGAACGGCCTCAACTTCCGACGACAGAGTGTCTGAGGCTTCGGACATGGCATCGTCTTCTCTTTCTGACGCCAATGACGTTCGCCGGCTTACATCTGGTGATGAAAGCTTCAATGGTGCTGTGAGCATCGTTGCAATTGAGTCTAAACTTGCAACCGATGCACTTTCGGCGGCTGATGAACTCGATTCAATGTCTAAGGCTGTGCTTGGGCCGGCTGATACAGATGCTCTCGCCGCAGTTGTTCTCTGAGCTTTTGGGGCCTCTGTAGGTACGGTTTTAATATCGTCTGTGTCTGGTGCTTTCTCGATAGTTACTTGCACCTCCATTTTGGTTGACGCAGATTTTTCCTGTACTCTTGTCACAGTATCCTTAGCTATATGACTCGTCGTCGGGGTTATCTTTAGATCTTTCTCGGATAAATCAAGATTTTTCTTCATTACGTCTATTGCTGGAGTTATAATCGAGGATTTTGCCGGTTTTTTAAACTGCGCTGGTACGGGTCTTCTGTCGGCGACGTCAGTCCGGGATTGAGCCTTCTCATGTTTACTTTGTTGTATCTGATGAGTCGACTCGATCTTGGAATCAATGATTCTTTCTATTATTGTCGCGAGACTTGGCGCCATCGTATTAAGCAACTGCTCCACGTTGATTTTAGGTGTGGGGGGAGCAGCAGCTGCTTCTGCGTATGAAGTCGATGGTCTAGGTGTACGAAGGTTTACAATCTTCTTCGCATCAGGGTAGCTGACTTTTTGAAGCGTTTTAACCTCCTGAATGGCTGTTTCTGATTTGTATACTGGGCAGTTCCTGGATCGACAGTTATGGTGCCCTTTACAATTAATGCAGACTGGAGGGTCTTTACATGGATCACCCTCATGTATCTTCGATCCGCATATACAAATTTCCTGCGCTTCACATCTAGCGGCAGTGTGTCCGAAACGTTGACATCTAAAACATCTCATCGGCTGCGGAATAAATGCCCGTACATCAAGCCGATGGATGCCAGCTCGTACCTTTTCAGGAAGACTTGGCCTATTGAATGTCAAGACATGAGAGGCCGAAGGAAGAATCTGACCATTTCGTCTCATAGAAAGTCTGCGACAATGTGTCACTCCCTGACTAGACATTTCCTGCACTATTTCTTCTTCAGTACAGTTAAGAAGATCACGGCAAACAACAACTCCTCTAGATGAATTGAGTGTACTATGCGGTTGGACAGTAACCGCAAATTCACCGATCTTCTTCAACGCCTGGACTTTCTGACTTTGCATGTCGTTTATAGTTTCGACATGTAATCCGTTAAACGTCTTACGGATATCCTTGACAGGACCACCAGCACAATTTGTAATCTCTCTAGCAATTAAGAATGGACTTACCTTTTGGAAGTTACCATTCTCTTTTGTAATGACCAAAAATCTTGGTTTGGGAACATTATTACCAAACAAAGCTTTTCTCAAATCTTTACTGATTTTATCAGCATCTTTTCTAATTCTATCACTCTCTTTACTTTTTTTCCGCTTCGCTTGTGGCGAATCGGCGGTTTCTAAACGAGGGTGTTTACGTGCACCCTCTGCCACGTGAGTTTGTTCAGAAAAATTCATGAACAGTGGATCCCTTCTGTAGCAAGGCTAGCCGCCGGGGTACACCCCCACTCCAGGGCTACTAACCTTGGAGGTCCTATCCGGTACTCCGGTGGAACCGGCATATGTCCTGGCAGAGAGCGGATGCGCAGTCTCTGCACTGACTCCAGGCCCCTACACACCGAAGCTTTCAGGGCTCCCATGCTCCGAACATGGGCACCTTAACTACATGCTTGCCATCGCAGGGGGCATGTGGACAACGGAAGGGTCTCCGTTACACCTGCAATAACATTGACCCTGGCCGCCACATCGCCAGCTCTAAGAATGGTATGAATCCATTTCCAAAATCATATGTTACTCCATTACCTGCAGGTAGCCAAAAATCCAGTCCGTTTAGTGACCTGAAGTTGGAACCAGGTCAAACTTAACAATGCATAACCGAGGAATTTACTCGGAACCACGTTAGCCAGCTATATGTGATGTACAAAAGTACAGCTGTTGCCGCCCTGGACGTGGAACATAGATGTTGTGTTCCGGACGTGGGGATTATCTACCTCAGGGCATTATTATTATTATTATTATTATTATTATTATTATTATTATTATTATTATTATTATTATTATTATTATTATTATTATTATTATTATTATTTTTTTTTTTTTTTTTTTTTTTTTTTTGAGGTTTTTAGGGGCATCGACTACTTTGGTCATTAGCCCCGTCCCACTTCAAAAAAAAAAACAAAAAAAAAGGTTCAAAATTTCACAAAATGATCAAAATTTTGCTTTTCCTTATAATTTCTGGTCCAATTATATCACTTTCTAGGCTTTCCTTTCGGCCAACCCTTTTTACACCGCTTTTCCATTCTGCGAACGGCCTCAACTTCCGACGACAGAGTGTCTGAGGCTTCGGACATGGCATCGTCTTCTCTTTCTGACGCCAATGACGTTCGCCGGCTTACATCTGGTGATGAAAGCTTCAATGGTGCTGTGAGCATCGTTGCAATTGAGTCTAAACTTGCAACCGATGCACTTTCGGCGGCTGATGAACTCGATTCAATGTCTAAGGCTGTGCTTGGGCCGGCTGATACAGATGCTCTCGCCGCAGTTGTTCTCTGAGCTTTTGGGGCCTCTGTAGGTACGGTTTTAATATCGTCTGTGTCTGGTGCTTTCTCGATAGTTACTTGCACCTCCATTTTGGTTGACGCAGATTTTTCCTGTACTCTTGTCACAGTATCCTTAGCTATATGACTCGTCGTCGGGGTTATCTTTAGATCTTTCTCGGATAAATCAAGATTTTTCTTCATTACGTCTATTGCTGGAGTTATAATCGAGGATTTTGCCGGTTTTTTAAACTGCGCTGGTACGGGTCTTCTGTCGGCGACGTCAGTCCGGGATTGAGCCTTCTCATGTTTACTTTGTTGTATCTGATGAGTCGACTCGATCTTGGAATCAATGATTCTTTCTATTATTGTCGCGAGACTTGGCGCCATCGTATTAAGCAACTGCTCCACGTTGATTTTAGGTGTGGGGGGAGCAGCAGCTGCTTCTGCGTATGAAGTCGATGGTCTAGGTGTACGAAGGTTTACAATCTTCTTCGCATCAGGGTAGCTGACTTTTTGAAGCGTTTTAACCTCCTGAATGGCTGTTTCTGATTTGTATACTGGGCAGTTCCTGGATCGACAGTTATGGTGCCCTTTACAATTAATGCAGACTGGAGGGTCTTTACATGGATCACCCTCATGTATCTTCGATCCGCATATACAAATTTCCTGCGCTTCACATCTAGCGGCAGTGTGTCCGAAACGTTGACATCTAAAACATCTCATCGGCTGCGGAATAAATGCCCGTACATCAAGCCGATGGATGCCAGCTCGTACCTTTTCAGGAAGACTTGGCCTATTGAATGTCAAGACATGAGAGGCCGAAGGAAGAATCTGACCATTTCGTCTCATAGAAAGTCTGCGACAATGTGTCACTCCCTGACTAGACATTTCCTGCACTATTTCTTCTTCAGTACAGTTAAGAAGATCACGGCAAACAACAACTCCTCTAGATGAATTGAGTGTACTATGCGGTTGGACAGTAACCGCAAATTCACCGATCTTCTTCAACGCCTGGACTTTCTGACTTTGCATGTCGTTTATAGTTTCGACATGTAATCCGTTAAACGTCTTACGGATATCCTTGACAGGACCACCAGCACAATTTGTAATCTCTCTAGCAATTAAGAATGGACTTACCTTTTGGAAGTTACCATTCTCTTTTGTAATGACCAAAAATCTTGGTTTGGGAACATTATTACCAAACAAAGCTTTTCTCAAATCTTTACTGATTTTATCAGCATCTTTTCTAATTCTATCACTCTCTTTACTTTTTTTCCGCTTCGCTTGTGGCGAATCGGCGGTTTCTAAACGAGGGTGTTTACGTGCACCCTCTGCCACGTGAGTTTGTTCAGAAAAATTCATGAACAGTGGATCCCTTCTGTAGCAAGGCTAGCCGCCGGGGTACACCCCCACTCCAGGGCTACTAACCTTGGAGGTCCTATCCGGTACTCCGGTGGAACCGGCATATGTCCTGGCAGAGAGCGGATGCGCAGTCTCTGCACTGACTCCAGGCCCCTACACACCGAAGCTTTCAGGGCTCCCATGCTCCGAACATGGGCACCTTAACTACATGCTTGCCATCGCAGGGGGCATGTGGACAACGGAAGGGTCTCCGTTACACCTGCAATAACATTGACCCTGGCCGCCACATCGCCAGCTCTAAGAATGGTATGAATCCATTTCCAAAATCATATGTTACTCCATTACCTGCAGGTAGCCAAAAATCCAGTCCGTTTAGTGACCTGAAGTTGGAACCAGGTCAAACTTAACAATGCATAACCGAGGAATTTACTCGGAACCCCGTTAGCCAGCTATATGTGATGTACAAAAGTACAGCTGTTGCCGCCCTGGACGTGGAACATAGATGTTGTGTTCCGGACGTGGGGATTATCTACCTCAGGGCATTATTATTATTATTATTATTATTATTATTATTATTATTATTATTATTATTATTATTATTATTATTATTTTTTTTTTTTTTTTTTTTTTTTTTTTTTTTTTTTTTTTTGAGGTTTTTAGGGGCATCGACTACTTTGGTCATTAGCCCCGTCCCACTTCAAAAAAAAAAAACAAAAAAAAAGGTTCAAAATTTCACAAAATGATCAAAATTTTGCTTTTCCTTATAATTTCTGGTCCAATTATATCACTTTCTAGGCTTTCCTTTCGGCCAACCCTTTTTACACCGCTTTTCCATTCTGCGAACGGCCTCAACTTCCGACGACAGAGTGTCTGAGGCTTCGGACATGGCATCGTCTTCTCTTTCTGACGCCAATGACGTTCGCCGGCTTACATCAGGTGATGAAAGCTTCAATGGTGCTGTGAGCATCGTTGCAATTGAGTCTAAACTTGCAACCGATGCACTTTCGGCGGCTGATGAACTTGATTCTATGTCTAAGGCTGTGCTTGGACCAGCTGATACAGATGCTCTCGCCACAGTTGTTCTCTGAGCTTTTGGGGCCTCTGTAGGTACAGTTTTAATATCGTCTGTGTCCGGTGCTTTTTGGATAGTTACTTGCACCTCCATTTTGGTTGACGCAGATTTTTCCTGTACTCTTGTCACAGTATCCTTAGCTATATGACTCGTCGTCGGGATGATCTTTAGATCTTTGTCGGATAAATCAAGATTTTTCTTCATTACGTCTATTGCTGGAGTTATAATCGAAGATTTTGCCGGTTTTTTAAACTGAGCTGGTACGGGTCTTCTGTCGGCGACGTCAGTCCGGGAATGAGCCTTCTCATGTTTACTTTGTTGTATCTGATGAGTCGACTCGATCTTGGAATCAATGATTCTTTCTATCATTGTCGCGAGACTTGGCGCCATCGTATTAAGCAACTGCTCCTCGTTGATTTTAGGTGTGGGGGGAGCAGCAGCTGCTTCTGCGTATGAAGTCGATGGTCTAGGTGTACGTAGGTTTACAATCTTCCTCGCTTCAGGGTAGCTGACTTTTTGAAGCGTTTTAACCTCCTGAATGGCTGTTTCTGATTTGTATACTGGGCAGTTCCTGGATCGACAGTTATGGTGCCCTTTACAATTAATGCAGACTGGAGGGTCTTTACATGGATCACCCTCATGTACCTTCATTCCGCATATACAAATTTCCTGCGCTTTACACCTAGCGGCAGTGTGTCCGAAACGTTGACATCTAAAACATCTCATCGGCTGCGGAATAAATGCCCGTACATCAAGCCGATGGATGCCAGCTCGTACCTTTTCAGGAAGACTTGGCCTATTGAATGTCAAAACATGAGAGGCCGAAGGAAGAATCTCACCATTTCGTCTCATAGAAAGTCTGCGACAATGTGTCACTCCCTGACTAGACATTTCCTGCACTATTTCTTCTTCAGTACAGTTAAGAAGATCACGGCAAACAACAACTCCTCTAGATGAATTAAGTGTACTATGCGGTTGGACAGTAACCGCAAATTCACCGATCTTCTTCAACGCCAACACTTTCTGGCTTTGCATGTCGTTTATAGTTTCGACATGTAATCCGTTAAACGTCTTACGGATTTCCTTGACAGGACCACCAGCACAATTCGTAATCTCTCTAGCAATTAAGAATGGACTTACCTTTTGGAAGTTACCATTCTCTTTTGTAATGATCAAAAATCTTGGTTTGGGAACATTATTACCAAACAAAGCTTTTCTCAAATCTTTACTGATTTTATCAGCATCTTTTCTAATCTTATCACTCTCCTTACTTTTTTTCCGCTTCGCTTGTGGCGAATCGGCGGTTTCAAAACGAGGGTGTTTACGTGCACCCTCTGCCACGTTTAAATGTTCAATGTTCATGAACAGTGGATCCCTTCTGTAGCAAGGCTAGCCGCCGGGGTACACCCCCACTCCAGGGCTACTAACCTTGGAGGTCCTATCCGGTACTCCGGTGGAACCGGCATATGTCCTGGCAGAGAGCGGATGCGCAGTCTCTGCACTGACTCCAGGCCCCTACACACCGAAGCTTTCAGGGCTCCCATGCTCCGAACATGGGCACCTTAACTACATGCTTGCCATCGCAGGGGGCATGTGGACAACGGAAGGGTCTCCGTTACACCTGCAATAACATTGACCCTGGCCGCCACATCGCCAGCTCTAAGAATGGTATGAATCCATTTCCAAAATCATATGTTACTCCATTTCCTGCAGGTAGCCAATAATCCAGTGGTCAAACTCAACAATGCATAACCGAGGAATTTACTCGGAACCCCGTTAGCCAGCTATATGCGATGTACAAAGGTACAGCTGTTGCCGCCCTGGACGTGGAACATAGATGTTGTGTTCCGGACGTGGGGATTATCTACCTCAGGGCATTATTATTATTATTATTATTATTATTATTATTATTATTATTATTATTATTATTATTATTATTATTATTATTATTATTATTATTATTATTATTATTATTATTATTATTATTATTATTATTATTATTATTATTATTATTATTATTATTATTATTATTATTATTATTATTATTATTATTATTATTATTATTATTATTATTATTATTATTATTATTATTATTATTATTATTATTATTATTATTATTATTATTATTATTATTATTATTATTATTATTATTATTATTATTATTATTATTATTATTATTATTATTATTATTATTATTATTATTATTATTATTATTATTATTATTATTATTATTATTATTATTATTATTATTATTATTATTATTATTATTATTATTATTATTATTATTATTATTATTATTATTATTATTATTATTATTATTATTATTATTATTATTATTATTATTATTATTATTATTATTATTATTATTATTATTATTATTATTATTATTATTATTATTATTATTATTATTATTATTATTATTATTATTATTATTATTATTATTATTATTATTATTATTATTATTATTATTATTATTATTATTATTATTATTATTATTATTATTATTATTATTATTATTATTATTATTATTATTATTATTATTATTATTATTATTATTATTATTATTATTATTATTATTATTATTATTATTATTATTATTATTATTATTATTATTATTATTATTATTATTATTATTATTATTATTATTATTATTATTATTATTATTATTATTATTATTATTATTATTATTATTATTATTATTATTATTATTATTATTATTATTATTATTATTATTATTATTATTATTATTATTATTATTATTATTATTATTATTATTATTATTATTATTATTATTATTATTATTATTATTATTATTATTATTATTATTATTATTATTATTATTATTATTATTATTATTATTATTATTATTATTATTATTATTATTATTATTATTATTATTATTATTATTATTATTATTATTATTATTATTATTATTATTATTATTATTATTATTATTATTATTATTATTATTATTATTATTATTATTATTATTATTATTATTATTATTATTATTATTATTATTATTATTATTATTATTATTATTATTATTATTATTATTATTATTATTATTATTATTATTATTATTATTATTATTATTATTATTATTATTATTATTATTATTATTATTATTATTATTATTATTATTATTATTATTATTATTATTATTATTATTATTATTATTATTATTATTATTATTATTATTATTATTATTATTATTATTATTATTATTATTATTATTATTATTATTATTATTATTATTATTATTATTATTATTATTATTATTATTATTATTATTATTATTATTATTATTATTATTATTATTACTGCTATTACTATTACTACAAGAATCTAAAATGTTATTAATTCATTAATTTTAAAGATTGTAGGTATTGATAAATAATAGACCCTATCTTATTTTACTCCATATTCAGTTTTCTTAACCTAAGTAATGTCATTTCGTTACTTATATTTTCATTCGAAGATTGAAAAAATATAATTTATTTTAACTGCTTTTTAATGTAACTATGAAAATATTTTACCCTTGTCTAATCAAAACTTTTTAATAAAATTTAAACATTAAAATTTCAATCGTAGTATGACGCCCACAAAATAAAATACAAAGAAATATATGGTAATAACTGCCTGATTATAAACTAATATTTTCATACTGTCTATCATTAGTTATTTTATGCAAAAATTGTTTTAAGAATAATTTGCCGATCTTAATGGCAAACTTTTTCCACAAAAGCTTCAAGCATATGTGATGAATTAATCATCTTCAAAAATAATTGTAAATAAAGACATTATAAATACCTGCGGTCTTTTGTTTCAATAAGATGTATAAGAACTGTTTTAGTAATAATAAATAATCACTATTACCTGTTAACGGAGTTTTTATTAGAAAGAAAAGATTATTCTAAAGTTACGGCTACGTTAAATGCTGCACAATGGATTGAATTGAATCGGCAACCTAATAATATCATAATTTTTCAATCTACTTCCCAGCTTCACCTTGTAAAACAAAGCGATTTTGTTTATTCTGTTTGGGCAAAATATTAGGTTATCTCTTTTTGGTTTTTATTGTTTACATTTTTATATAATCCTTTTTAAATGCATTCATCCATTTTATAAAAAGACTCATTAAACATTTCGATTTTCATTCTGACAATTGCATGCAATATAACATATTTTGGCCTTTGTTTTGTGTATGAAATTTTCAAGTCTTATAATCTTTTTTTTATCCCTACTCCCCTGGGCTGGACCTACAATCAAGTATAACTCAGCCTAGGGAGTGTCCATAAAACTCTAACGGGACTTTCCGCCTACCGGCATTATGTCAGGCATGACAGGTCGGCCCGCTGGTTGGATCTTATCTTCTTGCCTGCCTCAAGCCGCCGGAGTGGGGTAACCAGGCTCGACTATATCGTTCCTGGTCCCCACCCAAGAAGCCGGGACTCGGTCTTGACGTCCATGACTCAAATGGAAACATTCCTGAAGGAGCATCTGCACCGAGACTCAGTCTTTTTCCACATGCGAGGTTCGGGAGTCCCCGTACCTCATCACTACTGCCCATCCGTGCAAGCACAGACAAACAGTAGCTCCGCAGGGGGCTGTCCCTAACCCCCATGTCCCCCCTCCATACATCTCAGTCTGCCCTCCAATCACGATAGTCGATCTCCTTCTGCTTCAAGATATCAGCAACGAGCCTCTCGACCTCCTTCCACTCGCCCACACCCTCAACACAAAGCCAACTGTAGTATCCGGCGTGATCCACCCCAAATGAGACCCCTCCTTCAACTCCACCTCCCAAACCTGTAAAGATACGCCCCAAACTCTCCGTGGCGAGAGAGAAGTAGGGAGACGTAGCAACCAACGTCCCCAAGCCTCTTCCCATTGCCACGGTTCCAGACGAGGAATATGTCGCTGAGTCCAAGCACCTGTATATGACGCATCCCAGCACTCTTGCCACTCCTGGAAGAGAAGGGATTCAGAGTCAGCCTTCTCTATCCCTTCATATATCCTCTTGAACTTCAGGACCCGGAAACGGATCGGTGGGACACCCGCCAACACCTCCGCCTCAACTGTGGACACCTTCCTATAAGCAGCCTCAATATTCAACGCTGTCCGCCGCTGGAGCGATTCTAGCCGCCTCACATTCCTCTTCCTGTTCAACGCCTCGAACCATGCTGGGACAGCATATAAAAATATTGATGTCGCGGCCGATAGAAGTAACCTCTGCTTGGCCGCCTGTAGCCCCCAAGCCCCATTAGCCGAAAAAAAGTGTCATTGGCCCTCTTTGCTTTGCTAGATACTTCCACAATATGCTTTTTGAATAGGCTGATTGGTTCAAACCATACTCACCCAAGTACTTCACATGTTGCAACATAACCATTCGGAAGCCATCAACCAGAACGGTGATGTCCCTGATTCTGCGGCGACCCACCACTGCAAGAAACTGTGTCTTCCGGCGCGCCAGCTCCAAGACCCTGGCCTGAAGCCAAGCGGTTACCCGTCGTACCGCTGAATTTGCCAGTCGTTTCACATCATCTTCCGAGCGGCCGGCTACCAACAACGCCAAATCACCAGTATAAATAAGCACAGACACCTCCCTTAGTACCCCAACCTGAAGATCCCATCAAAGACTAGGTTCCAGAGAAGAAGACCTAATACCGACCCCTGGGGAACACTTCCTTGCATTTGGAATCGGACATTCCCCTCCTCCGTCACCGTCAGCAGATCTCGTTCATGGAGAAAGTCATTGAGTGCCGCCATCAAGTAAGAACTGATGTTTCTCTCCCTGAACTCCTCCATCACAGTCGACTAGGGTGCGCTATTAAAAGCATTTTTTACATCCAGGAGGACCATCAAGGGTATCTTTCTAGTTCTCCAAGTGTCCGCCCTGCACGATCCAATCCATTCCACCTCTCTACGGATTGGTGCAATCCTTCCCTTGAAAAAGCCATATTTGGCTTGTAAAAAACCTCCACAGTTCTCTAATTTAGTCCAAATCCTTTCTGTTAATGGTCCCTCGTATAACTTGCCTAAGAAAGGTAACAAACCTCGGCCGGTAATTCACGGCATGGCCGGCAGGCGCCAGTTTTTGAATCAGAAGAATCCTGCCTTGCTTCTAGGATCTAGTAAAGCTGCCCACCCCCAATGCCTTATTCAGGGCCTCTAGGACAAGTCACGGGTGAGCACTGGTCAGCTCCTTTAACAGCATACCAGATATGCCATCCAGCCCCGGGCTCTTCTTGACATTAATCCTTGATGCTGTCCATATCAGTTCGTCAATACCAAACCTCCTCTCTTCATTGCCGAACTTGTCAGTATGAGGTGACTCTTCGATCTGGAAGATATCAAGGATCACTCTTAAAGTCTGCCCTCTGGTTAGTATAGGGAGGGTTCTACTGAACTTCTTCATTAACACTTGATACGCCCTCCCACACGGGTCGTCATCCAGTTCGTTCACCAGCCTCCTTCAGGTCTCCCTCTAGGCTGCCTTAATTGCTGCACAAAGCTCAAACACGGTATGAAGATTCCGCTCCCGCAACCTGGCCAGGACGGTCCCTCTGCGTCGTTGTAATTTTCAAGGGCCGCAGACGGTTAAACGACGACCGCCCTAGATCACCAAGTCTTATAATCTGGACAAAACAATCTTGTAAAATATGTACTTAACATGAACTTTTATTAAACTTTACACTGTTCTGAGCATTATTTCGGGGTACAATAAGCGTTAAAAAAAGTTGTGCCTACATTATTTCCTTCTCTTTCTTCTGTACAGTAGTAAAATGGAAAAAAATCACCATTTATTTATAAAGTTGGCCCAGTTTAAAAGCAAGAGTAAGTTAATGCAACTAGAACTTAAAATTTCAGTTCACTTAGTCTACTCGTGATGAATATACAGTCACATCCCTGAGATAAAAATATTAGTAATGTTAATGTTTTTATATGCAAGTAATCCATTTTATTTTTTTATTTTTCTTATCTTACTGCAAAAAATAATTGTACTGACTTTCTTATTAATTACATTTTTTTTCTTTTGTGTCAGTTAATTTATATATTTGAGCATGTTTCTACTTTTTTATGTTATATTGTTTTATTGTATATTTAACTGTAGTTATATTTGAAAACTTTATCTTTTTTTATAATAGATGCTCTCTCTAAAATCTTTCAGTAGTTAGTTTATTAGTTTAAAACAGTTAAAAATTTAATCCTACCATTACTTTTTCGTACACATATATTTTGCTCGTATAAAATATGTATTAAGAAATAAAAGTATATAGATAAAGAAAAACATCACATGTCATTTTAAAAGCATTATAAATAGGTAAAACCGCGTATAATTTTTTATTTATCAATAATAAATAATATGATAAAAAATTATGTGTTTAATTATAGTGTAGGAATATTTGTTAATTTTTTAGAGCCTGAAAATAATTAATTTAATTTACAGATTTATTTTTAAGAACATAATCTGTATAAGGTTTAAAATAACAATTAAGTTATGATTAATTTAATCATTTCAAACGAAGCACTGAGAATTTAATACTTTCCTAAATTTACAACAGCAAAACAGCTCTGCAATAAATTATACTAGTTTGTATTGTAGGCTATTTTCTATATACAATATACTAAAAGTAGTAGCTTTTATTAATACTATAAATACATTTAACTAGAATATCCGTCGAAATTATAAATATGTATACATTATTGTCACAGATAAATGTGGTCTTGGTATTTTACAGTTCTATTGAATATTATGTTAAACTAATGCATTACTAAAACCACGGTATTATTGTTCTGTACTATAATCGATTATTGTCGTAAAATTTTTATGTTTATAACTCGGCCACAATTTATACAACCTCGAATTATATTTGATTCACTAGCTCACTCCATCAACCGTCACAATCCAAAATTCTGAATGGAAATTTAAATAATATTTTATTAGTTTTCTTAAACATATGACTCTTATTTTACAGCCAAACATTTTTTTTTTTTTTTTATATAAAACTATTTACTGAAGTAAAAAAATAATATTTTAATACAATTAATGTAAGTGGACATAACTTTTTTTAATATCCATTATCTCTAAAATAATTATCTAAACAAGCTGAGTTTAAAAATGCAAATAAAAAACAGACATTTTTAGCGTACATCAACATATTTTATAATGTTTTCTTTTCTCAACATATAGAAATTATTTATCACTTGATGCATGCTACATGCATCAAGTGCATCTTGGTATCCCAGTAGACAGTCAAAATAATATTTTTAAGCATTTTTTAGCAGATTAGATATTGGTTTTTGTAGACTTTTCGTGGTGAATTCTCCGCAAACTTAACAAAAAATATTTGGAGAATTTTTACAAGCCCGATTTTTATTTATTGTAAAATTCAAAATGTTTTAATAAATGAAAGTAAAATGAAATATTACAAAAATACTTATTTAATCATAAAAATAATTAAGTTTTAACATAAATACTTAATTACTTAAAGTACTTCATAAAATTGTTTCACCGTGGAGTACAATAAAACACATCGTTATCTATATACACACGCGCACGCACACACAACTTAACAAATCTTGATATTAAATAAAATAATACGGAAAGTTTTTCTGTAATAAAAATATTTCACTAAATTTATGGCATCACTTACGAAACAACCTATAATATGTGTATGATAAAATAACTACCACAACTAAGAACACAGCAAATCATACCAATAGCTGAACTCACACTGAAGGAAATTTCATCTCGTTGAATTACTCATTACTTGACTCACTGACATGTCTATATATGTCTGGCTTGACATGAAATAACATCATTTGATTGTTATGAATAAACTATAGGTCTACAGCATGCATCACAATATAAATCAGATGTAAACAAGCAAACATAGAGACGAACTAACTTATTTGTATTGTTTGTTTCACGAATGGTGGAACAAATAAATTGAAGGGGTTGTAACTTAAGAACGTTTGTGATGAGTTGTTTCGGAATACATATTTAGATTAACTATATAAAATACTGCATACAATACCTACTCCCTTTTAGTTCCAAATTTTATAAATTATATTAATAATGATGAAAAAACGTACATATAGCATACAGAATAATAATTCAAATAAGATTGGTTTAATGACAGTTAAATTATAAAAACCACAATACAGTCCAATTCACTAATGACTACTAGAACCTAATATTGCATTAAACACAAGATAACACTAGAAAAGTTCATACAATTCAATTTTTACAAATATTATTATTTTTTCTGTTTGCAGTAGAGATACACTTTATGAATGAATATAATACTGTCACTTTCAATACTGTTTACCAATAACTCACCGAAAAACTTACTGCATTCACTCACTGTTCACGCTGAAATACTCGTGACTTACTCTTCACTCGTTACCACTCACAGTTACTGACATCGCCGTCACCGCAACCGTATTGAACTCGGATCACGACTGTGCTGAATACGGCCTCGAAGAACTACTGGTCGTTCGCTGGTCCTTAGCAGTATTTATATCCCCTATTCAGGTATCCAGGTTCGTATAAAAGTAACTGCCTTTACTAGGATTTGAATGTTGGAACACTCGACTTTGAAATCAACTGATTTTCAAAGACGCGCTCACAACTAGAACAACCCGGTGAGTCACAAGATAACACTAGAAAAGTATAAAGTTCATGCAATTCAATTTTTGCAAATATTTTTATTTTTGCTGTTTGCAATAGATACCCGATACTTTATGAATGAATAGGAAACTGTCACTTTCACTGATTTTTACAACTAACGAAATAAGCCATCTTTTATTTATTGCATATTTTTAACCAATTTTTTTTAATTTTTTCCTAGATATAAAAAATGTAGTAGTAGTAGTAGTGCCAAAAAAAAAATACTTTGAGATAGTATTGTGGGTAGGGAAGCCGATCAAAGTTTAAAAATATCAATAATTTTTTTTTTAACTTTTTTGGTTTATATAAACAAACAATAAAATTTTACAATAGAATTTCATCATAATTCAAGCCCCCTCCGCAAGAAAAGTAATTTCTAGTTAATTTTTTATTGATTCCTCATTCTTCAGTGGATTTTTTAAAATGTTAAATGGAAACGTGATTTTTTAAACGTAGAAAAAACAAAAAAAAATTTGTAAGGTGATTTTGGAGAAACGAGCAGAAAAAAATACTGATTTTTTTTTTTTTTTTTTGAATCGATTAAACAGCTTTTGGTTTATTTAAACATACTATGTGATAATTTCACGATAAATTTCGACATAAATTGTCCCCACCCCAAAATAGATTATTAGGAAACTTTTTTCATGTAATATTTTTACTATGTAAAAATAAATAACCAGTGCCAGGAAGTATTATTTCTTACTTGTCAGATTTATTTTTATACAACTGTTGATTATAAAATTACAGAAACTTAAATTAAGATTTTTTTTCGATAAATAGACTACATTTACTGCAGACAGTCTTCAACATACATGCTATTGAATGTATATAAATTAATAAAATAAATATATATAAATTAAATTTAAATTGGTCTAAATGTAATCATTTGAGTGATTTTATTGTAA
Organism: Lycorma delicatula; assembly: GCF_047948215.1. NCBI lineage: Eukaryota > Metazoa > Arthropoda > Insecta > Hemiptera > Fulgoridae > Lycorma > Lycorma delicatula. The sequence continues at coordinate 301,513,612 of NC_134455.1, forward strand.
TAACTATTAATAAAATAAGACGACTGTGAAATATTTAATTTAATCGGAAAAGATAACCAACATCTTAAACGAAATTGAAATGAATGATAATTATACCACACTATTTTTTTAATTATAAAAATCTATAAAATTTATTCAAATGTTTATAGATACAATTCTATCTTTCAATATTTATAATTGTTCGTACTTTTTATAAAATAATTTTTAATATTTCTCTCTTCTATTGCGATGAAAATTAACAGGGAATATAGAGTTTTTCACCTGTATTATAAAAAAAATGAGTAAATTTCTTTTAATATTATCAACCTGGCAAGGTATTAAATCTGAAGCTTTATGCAAAGTCCAGAAACCGCAGGAGATTCATTGCTGATTTTTTTAACGGGTAGTGTGTTATAAAATGAAAAATGTAATAATAATCTTATTAAATTTTACAGTAAATAAAAGGAAATAGAAGCACGTATACAAGCATTGCTCTATAAGTGAGTATCTATTATGTGTATCGGAATTTTAAAACGAAACATAATTTTAAATAACTCGTAAGTATTATTTATTTAATCCATGAAAAATAAAAGTGGGGTTAACGTCATTCAGTCATGAACTGAAGCTCTATTGTATGTGTTTGTACGTAGATAGTTTATAATAGTATTAAATGATTTCGATAATCAATGTTATCGCAGAACCAACTGTGCCAAAATTCAGTTAAGTGAAAAGAAATTTAACGTGAATCGTCTATGCTGTTCAATTTCTGAATTCTCTTTTGGATCATTACCGTTTGAATTGGATGTGTAAAAACTATTAAACAACCATTGTGAAAAATTAATTATGGAAGTATTGAACCCTTTTTTCCTTTTTTACGGTTACTGCTGTATATTGCAACGAATTTCTTTACAATCGATAACGATGTTCACCCATTCAGCAACTAAACAAATAAATGGGGAAATAATTGCATCAGTTATCGTTTAATTTTAAAATAAAACAATAAATGGTTAAGCAATAACCTAATCAACAATTAGAAATTATTTTATGGAAAAAAAAAAACAGTGGATTACATTTTTGTTTTTAAACAGGAAAATGAAAAATAAAAAAAAATAAAAAAATGAAAAAACTTAAAAACTGTTTTTACTTCATTCCATGTTTAACGTTCATTTATTTCATTTTAATACATTACTAATTTTTCAAGTAACTTAAAACTACATAAGTGAATTTTATTTAAAGTTTGAAATTTCACTTAATAATTTTTTTATATTTTCTACTGATTCAGAAAGACTATATTGCTAAGATGTATTAGTTGAAATAATTCGTTCAGTATATAATTTTAATTAATATCAATATGTTATTTTATATTGATTTTTTTTTTTTTTTTATTTACAGAATGAATTAGGTATTACTTACTTTATTGAAGATCTTTGTAAATTAAGATATGCATACCGCTGATGAAATTTTATAGCCCCAAGATGTATTAGCTAATCTTATTTCGTGAAATTAAAACCAAACAACAGGATTATAACCTTTCTTTAAATCCTAACTATTTAAATTTAATCCCCATGCGAAATTATTTACTTTCCTTATGAACTTAACTTCTAGGACACAGTTTAAAGTTTCGATATATTTTGATATATTTAGATCTCCATATATTGGGACTTAAACTTTTAACTGGATTTTTCAATCAATTTTATCCATGGATCCTTGTAACCGGTTCATCTAATGAAATCTTCTTAATTACTAAACCTTAATCGGGCTGTACTTAAGTTATGCAATGTCAAAAATTTACAGGTCAAAATTTCTGACGAACATTTTATTAACATTGAAAAATGCGCAATATTGGCATAATGAAAATATTTTTTTTTTTTTTTATTTGATTTTATTCCTTGCACCTTTGATTTTACACTTTCTTGGAGCTGTAGTAAGAAATTAACATAAAAGTATATAAATTGAGCTATAATATCGCTACTTAACTAGTAGTAACAGATTTAAGAAATTTCACAGATTTTGACAAAAAACGAAATAAAGAATAAAAAAAAAAAAAAATACCACAATATGAATACCAAATAGAGATACAATCGGTCTCCGTGGCACGAGTGATAGCGTCTCGGTGTTTCATCCGGAGGTCCCAGGTTCGAATCCCGGTCAGGGATGGCATTTTCACACACGCTACAAATCATTCATCTCATCCTCTGAAGCAATACCTAACGGTGATCCCAAAGGTTAAACAAAAAAGAAAAGAAAAATAGAGATACAACGCAATTTATTCCGTACGAGTCAAGAGAACACCAAAAATAAACTAGCTAACTACGTTAACACACTTCTATATCAATCACTACCAACCTGAATAGGAGATTAATTTACTAATTGTTAAAAAATGTTACAGCTGAATATTCGTAATTTCATATTGACATTTTTAATAAATTATGAATCTATATATATAAAAATGTTACCCGCATCAAAGATTGTTTACATCTATTTTTAATAAATCTATCTATTTTTAATTTGTACATTTTTAATTTGGAAATGTAAACAAAGGAAAACCAATCAGATCAATTCAAGACGGCCGCTGTCAAACACAACGACCAAATTTCTTTGAATTATATTTAACAGCAAAAACATCTGTATTTTATTTAAAAAAAAAAAAACACGATAAAAAAAGTTTTAGCACGATATATACCGCATCAAAGATTGTTTTCATATATTTTTAACAAATTTTTCTATCTATTTTTAATTTGTACAGTTTTTTAATAAATAAAAGGCTAATAAATCAGATGGAAATGTAAACAAATGAATACCAATCAGATCAATGCAAGATGGCCGCTGTCAAACACAACGACCAATCACAAAGAGCCCATATGGCCGTTGCCAATGTAAACAAAATCTCTTGATTAAGTAACAAATCTCTTTGAATTATATTTAACAGCTAAAACATCTGTATTTTATTAAAAAAAACAAAAAAAAACACCAAAACAAAAATTAAAGCCACCAAGATGGATGACTTACAGTAAATAAATTAAAACACCCAACTTTCTTATACCCCAGATAGACTTAAGACTATGCAAACAAAAAAAGTCGAAATAACCAAATACACAGAAAATAATATCCCTACATAATGAATGATTTATAGCGTATGAAAATGTTATGCATGAACGGGATTCCAACTCGGAACCTCCGGATTAAAGTCCGAGACGTTACCACTCGCGCCACGGAGGCCGGCAAACATATTCGTTAGGAGCCGAATAAAAACACGACTTACCAATATGGCGTTGTGTGTCAAACCAATTTTATACGGACTATAATTACTTTTAATACGTGAAACCCTTTGCAATGATTGAACATTAACTTAAACCTCTTCAAAAATTATTCCTTTTGAACTAAGCCACATTTTGATATCATTGTTTTTCTATAACACGGCTGGAATTCTTTTCGTTGAAAGATAAGAAGCGTTGTTGAAGACAATAACCTAATTCCCTTCCGAAGGACGTAATACACCGCTGCACTATTTCTAAATAATTCAAATTCGTGTAATTTTTTTACGAATCGCGTTTTTATCAAAATCTCACCTTTTTCTCAATTGACCTGCGTGGTTTTGTTTTCTTTGGAGACCGTAATTCATTAGTAGATTCATACTCGAGAATCATGTTGTACACTGAAGCAGTACAATTTCTACTTACGTTAGCAGTTTATTAACATCTGAAATCAACGCCGTTTGATTATTCTGTAATTTGTAAACATTACTCTGCTTTTGTAAGCATTTAAAATGATGTGTTTTTTCGCACGACTTAAGGGCTTTTTTCGCAGCCCACAAATCTTTATATATAAAAATGTTAAGTTCGTTTGTGTACGCTTCAAAAACTCAAAATGTTCTGCACCGATTGAGCTCAAATTTTAGCACGATATATAACCCGCATCAAAGATTGTTTCTATTTTTCGCATCAGTCACATACCCGCGACCGCGAGAAAACAGTTTTTTTAACGGTCAGCTGTGTATCAGTGACCGTGCCATCTGCCGGAATGGAGGGGAACACTCGCCATACTAGCTAACGACAACCGCAGTCATATTTGAAACAATACCTGTTCCCAATTACATTGTTTATTAACAACAAAAAAAACCCGTATCCACTTGCATCTGATTCAGCTTATTATACAATCTGAATTAAATATTCACTTTAATCGAGGTACTTTTGTGTGATCGTGTCGTGATTGAGCTGCGCCTTTCACCAAGCTCTGAATTTATTAGAAAACGACCAACAGTGGGATATATGTATTAATTACGCGTGCAAAACTGCACATCCAAACCAAATTCGCGCATTATTCGCAATTATATTGACCGCTTGCTTCCCTACATCACCCACAGAGTTATGGGAAAGATATCTGTCGCATATGGCTGAGGATATTTTGCATAGAGTACGCCTAGAAAATACCAATATGACCATGGAATTTACAGAAGGCATTTACAACGAAGCATTGATAAATATTGAAGACAAGTGCTTAGCTAGGCAAATAAAGTTCTTAGTCAATTGGGAATGCCAGCACCCACCCGAGCTGCGATTGCTGCATTTGATGTGGATTTACGCCGTGAACAGAGTTACAACATTGGTGATCTTCAGTCATATGTCCAATCAAACATTCCCAAATTAACGCATGAACAGAAAGGCATTTATGATCCCATAATGCAAATGATAAATGACGGAGTTGGGGGGGACCTTCTTCTTGGATGCGCCAGGAGGAACTGGAAAAACATTCCTCATTAGATTGATTCTAGCAACGGTACGATCAAAAAATGACAATTATCCTGTTTTGGAATATTAATCAGCCAAAACTCTGCAACGGCACGCGACTTGCAGTTTAGAAATTGATGAATAACGTAGTGGAAGCAACGATTTTAACGGGGCCTTTCAAAGGTGAAGATGTCCTCATTCCTCGAATACCCATAATCCCGACCGATACACCATTTTAATTTAAAAGATTGCAATTCCCAATTCGATTGGCATTTGCAATCACAATCAATAAAGCACAAGGTCAATCTTTAGAATTGTGTGGTTTAGATTTAGATGCGGATTGCTTCTCACATGGGCAACTGTATGTTGCGTGTTCCCGAGTCGGCAAACCAGTTAGCCTTTATATCTACGCAGTCAGTGGAAAAACAAAAAATATTGTATATCCACAAGTATTGCAAAATTAAACTTCTATGAAACGTATGCTTTGTTTTGTTTCTCATTTCTCATCCATGCAACCACAATGTGCCACAGCAAAGCGTGGCGGGTAGAGCTAGTTATAAATAAAATTAGCTTTTTTTTCTATTAATTCTATTTTGTGAATTGTATTTTATTTAATAAAAACTGTATTATTAACGGCATTTTGAAGGAAAGTACGGTATTACCGTCGGCTGCACGATAGGTGTGAGTAATGAAAATGAATTTTCTTTACGTTTTGAGGTATGAGGAGTACGAAAATATCATCCACTTAAAATGTGGTTTCGTTATTTTACATATATATATATATTTATGAAGATATTATACACTTGTATATGCTTATATAAGTTGTGCATGTAGGAATCTGATGAAGATTAGTCGAATTGTTCTTCAGTTATGTTGTTTAGTATTTATTTTTTAATTCTTTTTTTTTCCAGCGACTTTTAATTTTATTTATTTATTTATTTTTATTTTTTTTTATTACGTGTATTTCTTAAATAAGGTTGACGACACAATATTTTTTATTGCCTATAGATTAATTATCGGAACTATAGATTAATATTAATTATCGGAATTTAGTAATTATCATAAATTTAGAAAATATTTTGAACATGTGTTAATGTGATCCAGCTAGACAAAAATTTACTCGCTACAAAACCATTGAATCAGCCTTTTGGTACAATGATGACGTAATTTTAAAAGGTAGACAAAGAAACTCGAATTGTAAACCGGAAGAAGTAATCTTTCCTATCTACTACGGCCTTTCTTTTTCTGTTCTGTTTAGCCCCCGGAACCACAGTACGGTATTACTTCGACCTGTATAGCCTAAAATGTTGAATTACCCCAAAACTTAACTCGACATTATCTCGATTAACGAAATACAATAATGTTTTGTTGCTTTAAATTTTATTTCTTTATACCGTCAATAACATTTTAGACGTTTACTAAAATTTCCCACCTTATTGGGATTCAAAATTAAAAAGCAGCTTGTTTTTATTTCTGAGGTAAAGGTTTTGGTCTTCTACTAAATTAGATATATGTGTTATATTAAATGAAAATTAAAGAAGTACATAAATTTTCGTTTAGTTTCTGTTCATTTTGCCATCAGAAAATTGAATCATGAGATCCAATTGTTTGTGGATTCAAACAACCGGTAGAAGACATTTTGCTTTTGAACTCTTTTTTCGAACCACCTTAGCTCGGCTCATAATAGGATTTTGGAATTTTCAATATTTCTAGGTATTTTGAAGGACCAACTAGTCTGATACCAAGTTTGAAGTTTCTAGGAAAACATTTTACTTACAGTACCTGTTCTGAAAATGTACCTCTCACTTTAAATAGTAATGAAATCTGCTGAAGCAATGTATCTCAAAAAAAGTTAAGTTTGTTTTTTATTATTTTTCTTGGGGAGAAGCGTATGTAAATGGAGTGTATAATTACAATTTAAAAAACTCAATGCCAAAAATAATTAATTATCTGTATAGACCTTTTCAGTAATCTACCTTCTCATTTGCACTGCATCGGAGTGTAATTAGTTCTATTCTCTCATCTAATAGAATAAAGATTTGTTGCATTTATATTTTTTTAAATTTGTTTTATTTATATTATTTCATGAAATTTTTATAATTTTATCAATAATTTCCAGACCCATTTTTAATGTTTTTTTTAATTAATTGACTTCAAGGAATTGTCAAGATTCACTAATTAGTACTCCTTTTATGTTGTTCAACCCTCAGGACCATTTTGGCTCAGAGCCAATTGTTGTACTAAGTTTAACATTGAGCATTTTTACTCATGGCCAAATTCTTGGATTTCAAGGTTTTTATTTTTTCGAGCAGGAAGTTGTTTCGGTGGTAATAAATATTTTCTAGGTACAAAATTAGAAGATTTTTAAACGAAAAATTGCACTGTTCCAATATCAATTTGAAAATATTTTTATTCGCCGTCATTTACTTAATACAAATTGTTTTTCCGTAATGATTATACCTTATACATTTAAAGTATTTTCCTACGAAACTTAAAGAAAATTAGATAAAAAATTAAGGTAACACGTATTCCTGTATTTCAGATAGACTTAACTCAACTTCGGTACTACTTAATGTTTTGTATATTTCTTTTAACAAGACAAGGCGTTTCTTCTACATTTCTTTTTATAAAAATATATAACTTATATTTCTGCTTACAAACCAATGTAATTAATTATATATTCTAACGCTTTCGGAAGTTATTTTCCATCTTCAGCGACATTTAATAAACTTGTATATAAGTATTCACTTCATATATTAATTTGATGTATATTAAAATTAAAATAAAATAAATTTCCATAAGTATAACAATCGATCGTCATGTTATAAAATAGTCATACATTTGTACATCTAGTCAGTAAAAGCGTCTCTATTGTTATGTCTATGGTATAAAAGCAGTTTGTCCAACATACGAATCAATAATTATTGTTTAAAATTTGTTTGTTCGTTTATCAGTTTGTTGTTATTTAAGTATACGTGGAATTTTTCTAAGATAATCATTTCATAAAAGTCATTTGAATATTCAAGGATATTAATAAAATGATCTGGATCATAATCATGGCCGTGTTCCATGATATCTTTGACAAATTATATCGTTCGTTTCCTTGAATTATACAGTTAGTGTGTTCTTTAATTCTAAACGAAAAAGATAGATTAGTCATACCGATGTATTCCAAACTGCATTTAGCGCATTTCAAACTATATACTCCCTGTTTATCTAACTTGAACTTATTATTGTATTTTATAAGGATCTTTGTTAATTATGTAGTTTATTATTTTGTTGTTCGTTGTATATGCTGTTTTTAATTCGAATTATTTAAAGATTTTATTGAATTTCCTGTCATTTTTATTATACTCAATTTTAACGTATTCATTTCCGTTATAATTATTTTTTAGCTTTATTGTATATATATATATATATATAGTATATACAATATACTATATATATATATATATAGTATATACTATATACTATATAGTAATGTAGCTTTATTGTATATGGTATATTTTATTCTAGTATATAATTTATTAGGTTTTCGTTGGAAAAAAGGAATTACATTCATTTTTTGTGAAAGGTTTTTTTAAACGACTCATTTTTAAAGCACATTTATATTCCTTGAAAGTTTTCTGTTAATTTATTTATTTCAATTTTGTGAAGCATAGCAAAGTTTTTTTTTTTAATCTATAAGTTAATAATTTATAGGTATTTGTATATATATATATATATATATATATATAGGTATATAATTATAGGTTAATAATTTTAACTGATTAATTAATTACTTAGGAGAACTTCCCCATGGATTAAAACATCGTATTCCCTTTTAATTTAAAGGAATTTAATGAATACGAGTATTTATTTGTGTAAGTTGTTTAATTCTGCAAACTACATTTATAGTTTTCACTAATAACTCTTCATTATATCTCCATTATGTGCTAAATATAGTAAATATTACATGTTTTATACAACTATGAACATAATTACATAAAATGCGGTAGGAATAACCACTGGTTGATCTGACACATGACAACACCATTAATAGCAACCAGTATAATAGCTAGGAACTTAATATTGTCACGCACACTTTTCAGGAGGTCGTACAACATAGAGAGTGGCTCGTAAAGAGTGAACTTATCTACAGTAATAGAGACGATGCACAAAGAAGAAGACCAACAACTTCTAAAATATTCACGTTTTTATTTATTTTATTTAAGCGTAATTTATTTTTGACAATAATGGAAGGAAAATATCTCTCCCAATATGGTTGAAGTATAAAGCGCCCTTTCTCTAAATATAGCCACTATTTTTTTTTAGTAAAATTATATTTCCAATTAAAATAAGATTCTTTTCAGATTTATCTTTCAAGGGTGGTGCTTTTGGCATCGTTAAACCATTGTGAGAATCAATTTATTGAGCCACAAAGAAAAGAGTGTATTAATTTATAATGTACGGGTGTTTTAAACTGTTTGTTCTATCAGTCTTTAATATACCGCAAAGCACAATTTTACGCGATTATTATCATGAAAACGTCAGTATATTTTAATGATCAATTAAAATTATATGAAAAACATCAAATTCCCCATGTTAATTAGACGTAATTAATATAATCTAATATTTTACAACTAAAAAGAATAAAATTATTTGCATAATTATAATAATAACCGTCTCGGTTTCATAATAACTGTGATGCTTATACATAAACTGTTTGAAGTGAGGTACAAGAGAGAGTTTCTCTCAGGGTAAGATTATTCATACTGCAAGCAGTCCTCGGGTTAAGTAACGTAAAGGTATGTAGGGTTGAAATATCATTTGCAGTTTTACTTGGTGTGGCATATTAGACTTAATGAAAGACAATGACAAACAATAAAATTGATTTTTACCTTAGTTCGAAAGATTTCTAACTTAAGATTTCTCTCGTAACGGTCCTAAATCTAGAAGGATGTTTAAATGATTATTACATTATACCTAATCCATCAACTTTCGGAAAACTAGTTTTTTATAAATTTCAACCTTTTATGAATATGTATATTATATTACATAGATTATCGTATAGCGTAGTTAAATTGTTATATTAAATACCTAACAACATACTAAAACATTATACAAATGTGTGAATCCCATTTGTGATCGGAATCGATTTTAAAACTTTTCAACCGCTTGATTAAGCTTTATACTTAGATTACGTTTTACGTTAAAATATTGAAAAGTGCTTCATAAAAATGTTAAAAAAAGCGGAATACAAGGTATAATAAATATTGGCAATTTAAAGATATTTAATATCTCTTTACTTTGTACAGTAATAAGTATATCTTTTTACGTTGTACAGTAAGCGAAAGAATAATTTTTACAATTTTCCTTGAAAGTGTTCAGTATGAGCACCTTTCATCATGCGGCACTCATCCAACCGACAGGAATTTCTGTCCCGTAGTTTAACCGGCTTTCATTACTTTCTTTCATTCTGGAGTAATGAAAAACACAGCTGCTTTAATTTTGGGCCTCAAATCTGAAGATCCTTTATAAAACAAGAAAGGAAAAGAATCATACGATTCAGATCACTTGTCGTGGGGTGAGATGACCTTAGAGGCCATTGCAAGCAAGCTTTGTCACTATAACCATGACTATCGGTCCAGCGGTTGGGGAAAACGTCATTTAACCGATGGCATCAGTTATTCTAGTGAAGAGGCGCACTATCTTGTTGCCAAACAAAATTCTTTGGTCCATCTTGCAGTTGAAAAAGCCATGTACGCAACATATTCAAATAAAGAATTCCTGTTACGCTTTCTTTAAGAAAAAACGGCCCGTAAACATCCCATGGGGGTATTGCACACAAAACATTTAATTTTGAGGCGTCCATTTTGCAATGTAAGAATTTAAGGGTATTTTTTCGTCCCCAAATATGAATATTATGTCCATTAACTTTTCCGCTAAGTGGAAATGTTGATTCATCACTAAACACAATACGATCAAGAAAGTCGTCATCTTCATATTGCAGCATTTCAATAGTAAGGTCGGCACGCACAGCGTAGTTAGTAGGCTTTAAAGACTGTTACGACTGAATTCGGTACGGACCCATATGTAAGCATTACCTTAAAACATTCCAATCTTTCGTCACCGGCATTGCTAGTTCGCCGACTTACTTCGTCATAATAATTTTATCTTTGAGGGTTATAGTATTTTAAACTTAAATCCTTCTTTTTTATTTAAATTAATTTATTTTTTCCGGCCTTCCTAACAGACTTTGTAGGACTACATAGGTAGGATTACCTGGCACGTTCAACATTTTCTTCAGATACGTTTGGTCTTCCTAACGTTTCCTTTATATTGACATCCAATCATTTCAGACTGATTTACGATCGATAAATGTCACTCGGGAGTTCACAATTAAACTTTACATTGAACCCGCATTGAACTGTAACTACAGATTCACACTTAGGATTTCTGTTCGGGAGTCTCCAGCTTTGCTAGTGGCGCTGTCAAGTAGAAAAATAAGGAATTAATCTACGGCTACATGCGCAACTAAAACTGTCTTATCTGCTCTTTGATGCTAGCCTTAATCAACATTATACACCCCATCAATGAGTTACAAAAAATTAAAATTTCGATATTATTTTTTTAACACCAAGTATTTTGGGTAATTTGATTTTACGGAACAAAGTATACCGTACTAGTTGTATAAAAGTAGTAACCAGTTACATATCATTATTATTCAACAATTAACTAGAACTACGAACAGTATAAAGTCTGTAAAAATCTGCATGTCTAGATATACCAGACGCGGCTAGATCTCATACATGTTCAGTTTTTCTACAGTATTGCTGTATAGACAGCAATAACAGCAATAGACAGCGATAACAGATGATGGTTTGGCGATCGTTGGATTCTTAATAAAATAGTATTCACTTATCTTGCACTGAGATGTTCTTGGTGTTTATTGCTTATTTAATATGTTGCAATACCACAATTTTAAATTACAAATTTCTTCGTAATCCCTAATTCTTTGACCATTTTATCTCTTTTCGATAATTTTCTCTTTATTATTATTATTAATATTAGTATTATTATTATTATTATTATTACTGGGTTTTTTTTCTACAGACATACAACAGAATTTATCACCTTCCATTTTTACTGCTTTTCTTTCTCGTACCTCTTGTATGTCTGGTATCTAATAAGCAGCAAACTTAAAACGAAACTGCAACTATAACAGTTGTTACAGTACCCCTTTTAGTCATAGAATTTTCAATTACATTTCACTGTCTTTAATTCAAAGGAGAATCTAGTGTTCTATCTATCCAATTATTGAAATTTTTACAAAATATTAAGATTTTTATTATAATTATATTCGCAAAATTCTAACACCGTTGTTGTTATCGATTTATAAACGTACGTAGTGAAATAATGTAAACGGTTCCTAGCCAATAAAATTTTTTAAGCGCTGGATTGTTATGCCTATATCAGCTTTAACTGTGTTTTATTAGCTATGACTGACTGATAGTATAAAATAATATTATAGTGGATTTTGTGTATATAAACAATCTTACAGCATTGTTATTCAGTATTATTGGGTCTTATGCTTACATGATTGAGAAAAAGAACTTTAATCTGTGTTTTAAACAGTTTTATACATTTTGTGTATCCGGGTATACTTCCGCTTTATGTAATCAAAGTTTTACCTCATAAAAAATGTTTAAAAATTAAAATATTGAATGCCTTTTTCCTTTCTTGAACAAAGTAAGTAATCGTAATAAGTATTTTTATCGCGAAAAATTTAGGTTTTCAGATTTCTACGGAAATATTCATTTTGACCATCCCTGAATCCATTTTGACTAGTTTTGGCGTACGTATGTACATACGTACGAACTTACGTACATTTTTTTTTTTCACGTATGTATCTCCATAACTCAAAAACGTTCAGCCGTAGAATGTTGAAATTTTTGATTTAGGACTGTTGTAACTTCTAGTAGTGTACCTCCCCTTTTGATTGCAATCGACTGGAACAAAAATGTTCAGAAAAGTCCAAAATCCAAAACATTTGGATTTTGAACTTTTTCTTAACTGCCTATCATAAGTTTTATTTATTTTCATTGGTTCCGGAGTATAGTAAAATAAAATTTAAAATAATAAAATGTTTGTTTAAAATGTTTACAAGGGCAATCGGTTCGAATCCGTCTTCATTTCCTTTTTTTAACTTTTTTTGTAATTTAAATTTATTGTTTTATTAATAATTATTAACCTCTGATTGCAAAAAAGTTTCACAATAAATAATAATTCAATAATAACAATAAAAAAAATGAACGTTGTTATATTTTTAATACATTTTTAGCTAATCTCTTAGGATTTTTAAACAGTATTTTACAAAAATAGATTTTCTTCATTAATATTCTGTTAAATTTAATAATCACAGAACTTTGTTACTCTAAATTTTTATGCTTATTGTCAATTTTAACGATAAATTTTTTTCAATCATAAATTGACTGAGGATATCGTATTCTGATTTGCATTTTATTTTTCATTATTTATATTAATTTGAATTAAATCCATTAGTTAAATAAATCTGTTCACAAATAAAATTTCATTTCTTTATTTATAATAGAAAATTATTAAAAATAATTCTTAAAATTATGTTTAATCTTCTGAATATAGTAATTAGTTATTATAGTTAATTAATTATTGTAATTAGTGTTAACTCTGATGTCCTGAAAACATAATAATAATTTTTTTCACCCATAAACCAACACAATAACTCTTGCTCATTCATCTGAAGATCCATGTACATCATTATTATTATTATTTAACGTTTTTGGTTTAGCCGAGAAACGGTTATCCATTGAAATATATCATATTTAACATATTTAAAAAAGATACCATAAAATACCATTTTTACAACAATAAAAAAAGTGAAACATTTTTAAATTTGAAAAAATTACAGAAGCGTTTATCTTCTAAAACCTCGCATTTATGTGATTCATTTATTATTAGGCTTTTGTGTTTATTTTTTAGTTAAACTCTGTCGCAACTGTCGTATTTCTATTATTATCATGGTACCAGAACCCTGTAGTGGTGTTGAAGTTTGTTTGCATTTGTCATCACGTAGAGTTCCGATTACATTTGATTTTAAATCTCCTATTACATGTATTTAATATATAGTGTTAAATACTGAATGAATAGTTGAAAAGTCTACAAACAAAGTAAATGGGAAATAGGTTAAACTGTATTATGATCAAATAAACTGAAGGTATTCAATTGATTTCCTGTAATATATATGCAAATAATTTAACACATAATTTATGATAAAACGGTTAAATGTTTGAGCGATCATTAATTAACTACTGAGAATTAATTTATGTTATTTCTTGTATTCTATTATGGTAGTTTAGACCTATTCTCTCAATTTTCGGATTTTATTCTAAATATTAACTTAAAAATAATACGATTGAAATCCATCAATAGTAATCTGAGATTATATTTATAATCTATATATATACGTATATGTTACGATAAATTTGATTAATCCTGTGGTTATGCATAATTACCGATAAATTTGATTAATCGCTTCCAATGTTGCTGAATTTAATAAATATGTAGCAATTTATTAAATATACAGATCATTTTACGTATTCTCGATATCAATATATTTCACATATTAAAATAACAACTCGTCTACAAACAGTAATTACTGAATTTATTATTTAACTAATAAAAACATTTCTGTTAATTAGTCGAGATTAGCGAGGGTAAGTTATGTTTGATTTACGTTATATCATAGGCAGGTTTAACCAGATTTTGAAAAAAATAAAACATTTTAGGTAAAATAATTCGTTTAAAAACTGTTTATTTTTATTTTTAACTTACTTAAATAAGACCAAACTTTAACAATAATAAATTAAAACGTAAACAACTGAATAGCTTTTTCAGTCATTTATGTAGTCGATGTATTTATTTATTTATTTTTTTTTTTTATAGGGTTTTGTCAAATAATAAATTTTTCAAGGGCAGTTGTTTCAAGGGTTGAAAGAAAAAAATTATTTTAAAAAATTAAGAAAACAGAAACAATACAGTAAATATCTCTGCCAGTCGCTAAACACTTAATTGATAAATACGTTTTTTAATGTTTCATAACTATGTAACGAAAATGGATAAAACCATTCAATATACTGTTGTTACACGTATATGTAAATAAGATATATTATGTGTAGATAGTTTTAAGATACTTTTAAGATACCTGCACTTGAAAATAAATGATGGTGTTACTTATGCTAATCATAAGATAACGTTTGGAATGAACGAACAGTGGGAACGTAATAAAGGAACTTAAAGGAGTACATATACTTCAACAAAGCAATAACCTGAACTAACTCTTCTATGTAACCCTTATTATAATCATGTTTTCAGTCCTATATATTTTCGTAGTAGTTTGATGAATTAACAGATGCATAACTCATAATCTAAAATAAAAACATAAAATTGATTATCTAATAAAATATTTACTTATTGTAATATTATTTATGATTAATATTTTACAACACATTAAATTTGTTTAACGTAATATTACGTGAGAAGTAGAACTACGAAATAAATGTTAGCGAATAAGACTCATAACATAAAAGTATGGCTTGTGCGTGAGTAATAATGATATTTAAAGTACTTAATAATTTATCGAAAAAGATCAAAAAAGTAGAAAAACAAATTTGAAGTTAAGATTATTGTTGAAAGATAAATATATTTTTCATTAAGTTATGATGATTAATTAAGTTTAATAAATAAGTTCAACCATATTTTAACCGACTTTATATACATCAATTTGTTTAATCTACAATAAATGTTTTTTTTCTTAAGTCATCGCATGGTTATCTGTCCTGAGGCAAGTCACTTGTATCATGTCCTTTTCCATTCTCCTCTATTCCCATAGAAATTTTAAATCTTAATAGCTCTCACTTCGTTTAAGATTGTATAATTTTTATTCTTCCGCTTTTTCTTTATTTGCACCTTCTACTGATCCTTCAGTTAGTTAGGTTTCTATTCTGAAATTGTGATCAAGCGTCCATTCTCATTAATCTCCTCGTTACTTTATTTTCCAATTTGTCTACCTATTTCATTTTCTCCATTTCCTCCATACCCACATTTTAAATGACTTCATCTTTCTGTTTTTTTCTTTCTTTTTCTTAGTGTGAGTGTTTAACATTCATGCAGAAGTACACTCCATAAATACTATTGTACCTTTTGCTTCTTCAGTCTTATTATTTAACAACTGTTTCATTTTGTTAAACGTTTCTTAGTCATTGCTATTCTTGTTTTTTTATTTCGGTTTCACTTTTGTAATTGTCTGTTAATGTAGAATTTAAATATTTTATTATTTTACTGGTTCAATTCTTTCTTCTTTTATACAGATATTCCTTGGGATATTTCTCTTATCCTCATTAAATAAATGTCCTGACGCTTATTTCCTAATTATTAAACCATCTTTTGAATATTCTCAGCTTCTTTTAAAAATGAAAAGATTTTTATCTGTAAACCTTATTCAGTTTAATCTCCTTTACCTTCCAGAACATTTTAATCATACCTTTATCATACATATTAAAGTTTGTAAATAAGACAACATCCTTGCCTTACTTTTTTTCTAGATCAGACAATCAGTTAAGCGTCCTTTGTTTGGATAGATGTTTTCTGATTCAGATGCATTTCTTTAATTATTTTATCATTCCAATATACCCTTTCGCTTCATAATTTTACTCTAGTTTACTCCATTTGACGTTAGAATGACGTTTTCCAGATCTATAAAAACACTTTTTCATATACCTCTTTCTAAATAGCTTTCACTAGTAATTCATATTAACCCAGTTTTACCCCTTTTCATCTTCCTAATACGTATTGTTCTTTTTATTCATTATAATTATTATTTTTTTGTCCTCCATTTTTTATTCATTATTTTTTTTAAATCCGTGGAAGATTGTTTATCGGATGTGAAATTAAAGTAATTGCGTGTAATACAGACTAATTACTGATTGCAGTGATGCAGTTTTTAGTGCATCACTAAACTGCTCCATCCCAATACTTCTGAGAATTAGAATCATAGTTGTTTTAACAACGTCTTCTGGCCCCATCCCACTAGTATAGGTTGAATTAGACATTTTTTCCTCTTGAAATCTATGCCTTTTTTAAGACATTTAATCCCTTCTATTTTCAGTTCATATATTCCAACAACTTCAGACATCTACATCTTTTCAGACATATACAGTTATTTTTTTTAAATTTATTAATAAAAATATTAGAATAGAAACCTAGCTCTTTGTCTGAAAAGCTATAAAAATATACGAAGTATCTGTTTGTATAATTTTTCGTTTAAAATAATTTTTGCGGGTGCTGTATAAGTACGGATAAAAGTTTGTCGTAAGGCTGGTTGTTCATCATTGATGCCATTTGTAGATGTTAAATCCATACAGAATAGTTAGTTATATAGTACGAGTTATATTACACTCGTATAATCTTTATGTATAGAATGGTTGTTAAATAACTGTCTACTTTAAATTCCATATGACTTTTCTATTTTTTTGGTTGAAATTTGTGAAATAAATTTGTATTTAGAGCTTATAATATAAACAAATTATCTACTGTATCAGGAAACAATAAATGTCTCTTCAATACAGATACCAACAATTTATATAACTGTGAAAGTGTTTAGTAATGCCTATAACTAATTTCACTCATACACGCCTACAATTGATTAGAGGTATCCAATTATTTATATTTTGTGGGGGTATTTTGGGGATATATAACAGCTTAGTTTCGACGTGACGTCTGTACGTATTTATCTCGCGTAACTCATAAACGATTAGCCGTAGGACGTTAAAATTATGGATTTAGGACTGTTGTAACATCTAGTTGTGCACCTCCCTTTTGATTACAATCGACTGAACCAAAAGTGTCCAAAAAATACCAAAATAAAAAAAAAATGGATTTTGGACGTTTTCTTAACCGCAGTAATAAGCCTTCATTGGTTCATAATCATTGGTTCCATAGTTATGTCCACATTAGATATGGTGAAGCATCTGATTATTCTTTTTTTGTTTTCATTTTGTTGATGGTTACATCATAATAATTTAAAAACCATAGTATCAGATAGATGTAAGAGTTACATTTATTTAAAGAGTAATAAAGGGACTTTTATTCTATCCTAATATTTTAGCTAAGATGGTAGAATTAATAATTGTATAAATATTTGATAATAAAAACTAATATTTTAACAATTGTGTAAATGTCCACTTTATTAACGAATTGGAATTGGAGGATAGTATCTCACTCTGAAATGAAATAAGTTTAAATGAAGTGCTGCAAAAAATATGTATATGTAATTTAATATTGTGAACATGGAAGTCTTGTGGACACCACATCAGATTTTTTTAGATATTTTATATTTAACTATATAAAACATTTTTCAAGTCGTATATACTGCCTTATAACAAACTCTAAGTCTAATTATTACTTGGGAAGTTTTAATAAAAAATATTATTAAAACATAAAAGTATTCACAAAATAAATTTGCTTAAACATTATACTTATTGTATGTTGACATTGATTTTTTTTAGAATGTGGAAATTTATTATAACAAAAATTAAATTATGAACTTTTGTTCATTCATTTGCAACTTTTTTATATAGAAGTTTCAAATTCAGTTTTAAAAAGTTGCTTTAATTTTTGTATTTTATTGTATTCAACCGTCGTTTTATACCTGAATCATGTATCTTTTTCCTATTATAAAAATATGATCAATTTTTTTAACGATAAATTTATACTTTATTAAGTATTTTAGAAAAAACATGCTACAATACAAAATAAAGTACTTACAGAGTCTTAATGGTCGAATATTTAATCATGGATAAGACGTATCATTTCAAGATTCTCTTTATATTTTTACTGAGAATATTTATAAGAGCTTTAACCGCATTAATTTTGATTATAATTACATTATTTTTAGAAAACTGTGTTTTTATTATACATAATATTATTGTGTTTTTTTTTAACATAATATATGTATATATAGGGCTAGATATATTAACCTTAGGTTAGTGTATATTCTACTTAACTCTAGACCAACCACCGGGTTGGCCTAGTGGTAAACTCATCGCAAATTAGCTGATTTCGAAGTCGAGAGTTCTAAGGTTGAAATCCTGGTAAAGGCAGTTACTTTTATACGGATTTGAATACTAGATCTTGGATACCGGTGTTCTTTGGTGAATGTTGGGTTTCAATTAACCACACATCTCAGGAATGGTCATCTGAGACTGTACAAGATTACACTTCATTGACATTCATACATATCATCCTCATTCATCCTCTGAAGTAATACCATACGGTGGTTCCAGAGGCTAAACAGAAAAAGAGAGAGGCTAGTGTATATATATATATATATATGTGTGTGTGTGTGTGTGTGTGTGTGTGTGTGTGTGTGTGTGTGTGTTGAAGATATGAAAAATCCTTTCCCTTTAATTTCATTAAAATATTTACGTGAAACTCAGAAATGTATGTCACTAAAGCTAATTAGCCGATTATCTCGAATTATCTTAATTTATTTTACTTAACATAGAAATAACTTAATCTATTTTAAAAAGATTTAAGATTTTTTTCAATTGTATAACATATAGTCTATTAAATATACTAACCAATTTCAATACTTTTATTTTAATTTTAAATTTTCCGAATTAGTTATGTAAATTTTAATAAAATAATGTTTATTTTGTATGTTAGTAAAAAAAAGAAATTTTCAATAAAAGATATGTCAATAAAATATCAAATTAAATTATTTATATAAACGTGATAATAAATATAAAATAAAAAAGATAGAAAAAGATAAATATCATGAGCGAAAGTTTTAGATAACATTTAAATAAAAAATGTATAATTTAAGCAAAAACAATTAAGTTTTATACCTTTAGAGCATCATTTAAATATAACTGGTTGGATGTTTTCAAATAAAAAAGATTTAAATACTTTTGCGTGGTCTTAACACGGTTAGGGCGAACTGCTAATGTGTGAACGCTGCTAACACGATTTCACTGAGAATGAGATTTAACTATAGAATTAAGCGACGACGAAGTGTAATATGAATCTACTCTAATGTAAAACTGATAATCGATTTGATACTTACATCAAATCGATTATTATAGTTAATATATTTCATAACTGATAATCGCCAATCCAATTGCTTGGTTTGGGAGATAATTACGAAAATTTACCATCTCTCTTTCTGTTTATTATCTAAAACATTAATTTATTAGATCTTAAAATCTTGTTTAATGAATCTTTGAAATATAATAATAGCATATTAATCTTTTTGCTAGTCATAGTTTAATATAATAAAAATTCTGCAATAACTAAATAAAACTTTACTATTATTAAGTCATAATTTAATTCATTATTGTTGGTTTATGTCGATACACGGATGCTAAACATCCGATCGAAATAAATACAGCCTAGTGTATTTTTTACCTTGAATACATTTTAGTTGAAATCAACCTAAATTTGATAAAGACAATTTATTAAATTATAACTGTAACTAAAATATGTTAGTACTAAATTTTTATTGAAATAACCTTTTTGTTCCTATTGAATCCTTCTAGCACATTAATTATTAGCGCATTAGTTTCTAGAGCTGATGGTTTCATTTTCTCATAGGCTAAATTTTGAAGATTATTATCTGTTATTACATCATTTAATCTATTAGACAAAAACAAAAGATTATTCAAAGTCGTCATTGTGAAACTTTCTTTCCTTTTGTATTGGATGTGTAACAAATTAATTCTTATTTGCGTATTGAAGGGCTTCATTTTGTTTCTAAGAGTGCAGCTAATAATTTTCTAATTGACGTCATTGTTATACGTTGCCATATTCCAGTTTTCTAATGAAAATTTCAGTAACAGCAGTTACCCAAGGTTATTGAATAAGACATGCGTAGTGTTATTGACACTATTCGTTCTCTACCCAAATCGACCACAGGAATATTCTTTACAAAACAGAAAACGAATCATTAAAATAGATCCATTCAGCAAATATTCAGACATGAATATAAAAATTGGTTCCTTATTTTTAATTAAATTCGGCTAAAATTAACTCAAAACTTATAGGAAAAGAATAATATATTATGTGTTAATTCAAGTTGAAAAAGTAATTAATTAGCTGTATTTTTAGATTAGAAATTAATTTATAAGAATATTAATTTCACAAAATTTAATTAAAAAATTATATTTATAATAAATTAATTGAAGTAGTATAAAAAAGGATTTTATTTACACGCCACTAGGGATGCATTTAGGGAACCTGTTAGTACATTAGCGATCCTGACAGGTTTGCATATTCTTATATATATCCTATATAATATATATAGTTTAAAACTTTTATATGTTTATTACTCGATTGTCAAAGTCATTTTACACCAATTATAAAATAGTGGTTTTTGATCCCAATATTTTGTCTTTTGCCCTAGATTTCTCAAAAACTACTAAATAACTAACAACTACTACTGGGATCTATTTTTATTAATTTTTCTGTGCAGATTTAATATAAAATCCCTAAATTTATCTCTTAATTTGGGTCCCAAGAATTACGATCTGATTTAATTTTACCGAATGCGCAAAAATTAGGAGGAAATCTATCTCCAACCGACACACATTAATGAATCATTTCCGAACTTATGTTTATGTGTAATGTATTCTTTATTTTCACCAGTAGAACATGTCTTGAAAGTTTGTTACATTTTCGTGAATCACCATATACAGAGATTGTCAAGGAGTTCTCCCGAGACTTTCATAACCTAATCGTGAAAATAATGGAAAAAGATCATATAAACTTGTTTCAAAATGCTTCGTTTGCGATAAGGCTACTGAAAGATTTCGCTGGGATTTCAGCTACCCCGGTTAAATGAGATTGTACGAAAATTAGTAGGATGTTAAGTAATGAGCAGAATTAGTGATTTCTGATTGTTTTTTACCTTAAAAATAAAAAAAAATAGGTCACGACTCTACAATAGTTTTTCATAAATCTGGGGTTAAAACCAATAAATTGAGGTAAAAACCCCATTTTCTAAGTTTGACGGACAATAACTTTGTTAAACAGGTAATAAATACATAAAAATGTTAAAATAAAACTAGTAGAAAATTTAATTCTGAACAAAATTCAGTAAAATAAGTCGAATAAAACAAAGGAAGGTAGAAAAATTCGAATTCTATTTAGAAACAGTACACTAGTTAAAAGTGCATCATTCGTACCAGTTTATAATAAATGTTCAAAAATGTGCCCGCCATTTTTCATGCAATTCTTGGCACGCTTTTGTACTGCTTTTGGTTTTTTTTTTAGTTCTTCAGGAAGTTGCTCAGCCGCATCCGTAATGTGGACAATTAATTCCTCCTGAGAATGTAATTTTGTTCTGCGCAATATTTTTCATCCATCCTCACGCACAAAAATCTAAAGGTGTTAGATCAGGTGATCTTGATGGCCAGGAATTTGGACCTCCACCCGATCAATTTCTCATGGAAATGATTTAAATGACTGGAAACGGCCCAAGAGAAGCGGGAAGGCGCGCCATCGTGCTGGAGGTATACGTTGCGTCTCAGCGCTAGAAAAAACCTTCAAGCAGCTTTGTCAATTCTTCTTGAAGAAAGTGCAAGTAGAGCTCAGCATTTAAGCGACCAGTTAATATGAATGTACAAACACCTGATTTTGAAGAAGGTTTCACCATACACTGACGCTAAATAGGAAAATTACCTTCCGCCGTTTCATGAGAATTTGCCATGTACGCTCACTGCGTAAGTTGCTGACACCATCTTCAGTGAAATTTACCTCATCGGTAAACAAAACCAACTTAAAAAGTTATCCATATTTTTTTCCATCATTTGCAGAAATCCAAGCGAAGCCAACCGTCTCCTGGGTGTAGATATTGTTCTTTATGATAAGGATATGACCCCTGGACTGCGCTGAACTACATTGATAATATTTCATCAATAACAGCGTCGTGTTGAACACATCGTTCATAGCTGGTACGAATACTAGGGAGTGAATCTGTTTCCCAAAGATTGCGACAAGTCAAGCTAATTGTTTAGGGATTTGGAATCTTGCTATTCGGAAAACGGTCATATTTACTGGAGCAGCTACTGCAAGCAATACCATCTCACACATCAAAAATGAATACCATACCAGCATATTTACCTCTTGAAAATAAGTACAGCATTACTTATAACTCGGATTATTAGCAAAACCTTTCACTAGCCATAACTCGCAAACGAAGCATTGTAGGACACGTTTATAGGAACTTTTTCCAATATTCTCACGAGTAGAATAGGTTATGAAAGTCTCAGGAGAACTTCGTGATTCATTCTGCATATTCATATAAACATTTATACATTTTTTTACAACATATACATGTATATGTATATATTTTATATATGCATATCAAATTTCGATTTGAGTCAAACTTTTATCCTGTATAATAATACACTGTACATGAATGCGGTATTTTGTAAATGGATAGATTAGTAGATAGACCAGCATCATCTTAAAAAATGGTAATTATTAAAATTAGGGGTAAAATAATATTCTTCCTCCGATTAGACCTTTTTAGGTCCTAAAAACTTTTAAAGAGTAGTATGGATCAAGGAAATAAGAAACGATATGTAGGAAATCGTAATAACACTGGAAGATTTACAAAAAAAAGACAAAAAGAAATAAATATATCTGAACTACATATAAAGCAACTTGTTCTGACTGACTGATTGACTGATCAACGTCCAGCAAACTACTGAAGATGAATTGATGAAAATCTATAAACATGTTCTTCTTACGAAGAAAACGCACACTAAGAAAGAATTTTTTTTAAATTCCAAGATACTTAAAATTGTAGATCTCATCGAAAAAAGAAGGGTTAAAATGGGAGTAATAATGAAATTTATTATTTTTTTAATGTCTGTAACAAATGAAGATATCAACTTTAATTTTGGTGTGTGTAATCTACATGTGAATATCTAAACACTAACTTCTAGACTTTCTAAAATTCCGAGTTTAAAGGGTTAAAATCGATGATGAATTTTTTTATTGAAACCCAGCTATTTTTCTTTTAATTTCTCGGTAATTAAGAAAGATATAAACTTGATTTCTTGGTGAGTGTGTAATATTCACGTGAATATCTAAAAACCAATTTCTAGAATTTTCAAAATTCGTCCTTGAAATGGGTGAAGAAAGGTAAAACAAATTTGAACGATTGCATATTTTCAAAATTTCCGAATATATTAAAAGAAACATTCACTAGATTCGGGCTTGCTAATACTATTGAGATAAATATCTAAAAACTATTAGCGGGTTTTTTTTTAATTTCGATTTTTTAAGTGGTGCGATGGTGTACGGCGTAGCGGCTCAACCAACACAGCCTCTGTTATTGTATGTGCGACACGACTGGCTGTCACGACAGGCTTTGATTACTCAGAATTCCGGGTCCTGTACTGACCAAACTGTTGCTCTGAAGAAATTACTATACACTGATATATTTTATAAATTAAGCAGGCTACAATTTTTATTTATTATTATTATTATTTTTACAAGCATGAGTTTAATGATCACAGCAGGGGTCCAAGAGGCAGCACCCCTGGCTAGACGGGAAGGGCGAGAGAAGTGAGTCGTGGCCGGCTAAATATTCCCTGACCGCAACGGGAAACGCAAGTAACCATATAGTGCGTGTGAACCGCGATGGGGAAGCTAGAATATATATATATATAAACATTTTATTCAGATGAAAACAGTTGCACATCTTTATGTCAGAATTTATTGATATATTATTCTACAAAAAACTATTTTCTTTCTAGAAAATTGTAGAAAAAACTTGAACAAAATGGTTAAACACAATGGAAAATTAATTAGTAAGTGATGAACTTATTATAATTTGTTTGAATAAATATATAATTATTATAAATTTAATGATGCAACTGTGTTAACATAAGTAAATAAAATCGATACAAAATTAAAATTTTAAATAAATATCGTAATTAAAAAAAACGTAATATTTATATTTATTCTCGTATCAATAATTAAAGGTAATTAGCGACTCATCAATAACTGTGCTAATGTAATAGCAAACTTGTAGTCTGGAACAGACTCAGGCCGACCATACTTGAAACGTGCGGTTAATTAAAACCCAATCACCGAAACAGGAACTCTTGGACTGGCTGGAGGACGACACATGGGGTGAAACCTTCTAAATTCGTAACTGGTAGATTTAGTAAGACGTTACCCGTCCTTGCAGAGGAGGTTCTTAAGAACCAAATTGATTTTTTGTTCCCTAGAAGCGACCGGTCCAACTATAGAGAGATAGCCGCAGTAGACATCTCTGTGCTTACAATGGGCGAGCTGCGACAGGCAGCAGGGAGGCTGACAGCAAAAAAGATTCCCGGCCTCAACCGGATTACGGCTACAACGGTTGAAGTCACCGCGAACCAAGTGTTGGCGGCATTCAACCAAATACTCCTGGATGTTTGTTTGCCACCAGAATGGAAAGAGGCCAGGGTGGTCCTGCTGAGGTCAGCCAGATACCGACCTGTTTGCCTTTTGAGCAGCCTTACCAAGCTCTTTGAGAGGCAGTTGGCAGATCGTCTTCGACGCGAGGTTGAACGGAAGGGAGGTCTCAGCGAACAACAATACGGGTTCAGAAGAATGCGGTCAACGGAGGAAGCCATAGCTACGGTGATGGGATTTTTGACGAGTCCGCAGCGGGTTTCTGGAGGACGAGGTCTATCCCGGCGGTGGTGATGTCAATCATACTACATTCATCTCACTACTGTACGGATCCATCACAGACTAGTTGATACGGAGAGACGTCAGCCTTTATCTGGTGCGAGTCCTCCAGGATTATTTTATCGGCAGGAGGATAGTGGGCCATGCAGAAGGGAAGGAGGTTAAGGCCAATATGGACTATGAACAGACCAATTATTGGACAGACCCTGTGGAACCTAGCATACTACGGTATCTGGTGGGGGTCTCGATGACCGACTTCGCCGATGACGTCTAATGGTAATAGTTGCCACAACAGAAGCGGAGATAATCAGGAAAGGTGAACGGGCTATTTTACTATTCGACAGCTCGTTGGTGGGTCACGGTCTTAATCTCGCGGTGGAGAAGACGTAGCTGCTGATGATGGCCGAGAAAACGCAACTCGCTTCCATCAGGCTTCAGGTAAAGGGGGTCGTCATCGAGACGGTCAGTAGAACCAAATACCTAGGAGTGTAGGTTGATAGCCAGAGAGCCTTTTTGGACGTCAGGAAGACAGTCGACAAGGCAGGTAGAACAGTATCGGCTGTCTCCAAGCTTATGAGCAAGGTTGGCGGGCTGAGTTCATCAAAGAGAAGAATGCTGGCGGTGGTGTCTCGGTCCGCCGCCTTGTACGTCGTACCAGGGTGGAGTAGGGCGTTGAGCAGGAAAGTGGCCGTTTGGAGGCTTGAGGGGCTGCAGCATCGACTGGCAATCGATATTGCTAGGGCCTACTGGAAGGACTCTACAGAGGGAGTTTTTGTGATTGCCTGGCTCCTTCCCATGGAGCTTCTGGTGGACGAGCGGGTCAGAAGAAGAGACGGGGGACGAAGAAGATGGCCAGAAGTAAGATGTCACAGCGCTGGCAGAAGAGATGGGCTGGATCAGAGGTAGGCCTCTGAATGAGGAGACTGATTCCAGACATCAGGCCTTGACTCAACCGAGAGCACGGAGAGCTCACGTTTGAGCCTACCCAATTGCTATCGGGGCATGGTAGCTTTAACGCTACCTATGCGGCAGGAGGAGATGGTCGTGTGAGAGCTGTCAATACTGTGGAGAGCGGGACACCGCAGAAAATACGTCTTCCAGTGCCCGAGGTGTGAGGAAGACAGGAGGGTGATGCGGATGCAGTTGGGTGAGGTTACAGCAGACAACATAGTGGAGGTGATGCTCCATGGTAAGCGGAAAACAGTCAGCGAGGTGATAGGCAGCATCATCCGGAGAAAGAGGCTGGAAAAATGGAAGATAGATGAGAGGTTGTTAGCGTTTTCACAGGGTAAGAGCTCCGTTCAGGAGGAGTGGGGTGCTCCGACGTCTCGCCTTCAATGATTGAACGGGGGTAGGCAAAAGAAATGACTGAGACCCGGTTTGGGGGACCACAGATTAGAGGCAGGCGCTAAAAGAGACCGATTCCCAGCTTCTGATTGGTGCTGTCGGGAACGGCATAGCCGTGCCTGGCGTGGCCGCCCAGGGGATTAGAGGCAACTGGCACTGTCAAGGCCTCGTTATAGGGAAACGTGGGTCCGGATTTGAAGTGAAGGGAGTAAAAAAAAAAACACCAAAGAAGGCCGGTATCCACGATCTAGTATTCAAATCCATATAAAAGCAACTATCTTTATTAGGATTTGAACTTTAGGACTCTAGGCTTCAAAATCAGTAGATTTACGATGAGTTTTACCACTAGACCGGTGGATAAAAAAATATAAATATATTTTTAGTACTTTTTTAGAAAAATATTACCCCAGTGTGTAGATAACTTAGGTTTATCTAATCTGTATTCTTTGATCTAATAAGCAAAGTAATTAAAATGAAAAGGAAAGTCTTTTAACTTCAAATACTTTATTTGAAATTTTTTTAAAACGTTTGGTAGTTTATTATGTATAAAGGAGAAATTTAAGCATAAGAATTTTTTTTTTAATGTATATATGCTCATTTTCGTTGATATAGAAATGTAAAAATTTTGATTTAAATATCGGTTAACATAAAAATGGCATTATCAAATTATGATAATGTTCTTGCCAGTACGAAACAAAGATCTGAATTTTTTATCATGAAAACTGGCTCTGAATTTTTGAATTAGCTCTGAGATGAAATATTATATCTTAGACGGGAGTTTCGTAGGCCTTGATAACAATTCTATAAAGATGAAATTAATGATTTTTTTAAATATTTTATTAAATACAAGCCTGTTCCTTAATAATAATGCTGTTTTTTTATCTATTAAAAATTCTATTTTTCATTTGTTTCAGCGTTGTCGTCTAGTTGCAGTAGAAGAGACAGAATAGTTAATGCTACAACTGAATCACAATTGAGATCAAGGCGGAAAGCTGCCAAGATGTTAGTAGCTGTAGTACTTATGTTTGCCGTTTGCTATTTTCCAGTTCATCTCCTAAACATTCTCAGGCAAGAATAAATTATATTATCATTATTATTATAGCATTTACTTTCTCTTTGTATATAATGTTAAATGTTATCTGTTATGCTTAAAGTATACTTAAGGAAATTTGTGAATATTAATTATTTTAGATGCTTCGTAAAAAAAAAAAAATTGTTCAGTGAAATATTAGATTATGTAAAACAGGGTAAATTTACATTTTTTCAGTGATTTAAAGTTTTTTTATAATTAGGATAAATTGTTGCAAAAATTTCAAAAAAAATACGAATTTTTCTTTGAATTTTGCCAGAAAATAGGTTTATTGAAAAGAAAACCCGATCTAAATATTAGCCTCCGCTTTTGATTGGCCTAACGCTTAACCAAATTTTAATTATCTCGTGGTAAACTACCTTCATAAATGATGATGATACCTTTTAAGCAATTATATGGAAATGATATTAGGAACTACAAAACTCATAACCATATTCCTCATACAACTGATTGCTTAAATCTTATAATGATGAGAAACCAAAAATATTTCTCGTCTAATTGTAATTCATTTCAGATCATTTAATTCTAACTCAAAGTTCTGCAGGCTTATTGACTTTCTATTTTTTCCTGGCACTGAAAAATTAAATTAGAAAAAATACGTGTCATACAAGAGGTACTTCACTTATTTATAGCAGTTTTATGTATATATATACATATATATATATATATATATATACATAAAACTGCTATAGATGTATTACTTTGACGGCAAATATTGGTAGAATAGTACGAGGGATATCTCTAAAGTAAAGACCGCTGGAAAATTTCTCTCCTTAAGGTTGGCGAACCTGTATCGTTCATGGCCATCTTACTGACATTTATCCTACGGACAGACAACATTGTCTGACATTTACCGCATTGTAGTATCTTTATTTACGTGTGAATTATTACGTTATAAAATGAGTAGGAAACTCGATGTTGCCGCCGACTGTGAAATACGTGGATTCAAACTTTTTTAAACCATCAAAACGTTAAGCCGGCTGAAATTCATAGGCAGTTTGGTGCTGTGTACGGTGATGATGTAACGAATGAAAGAAACTTCCGAAAATGGTTTGAAAGGTTTACAAATAACAGAATTAATGTGTATGATGAACAATGTTCTGGGAGGCTCTCGATAATCACCGAGGACTCGGTGTTGAGTAAAGATCATTACTCAACGATTTCCGACCTGGCACTTCTTTTTCCTGATGTTTCAAGAGCAGTTATCTGTCGTATTGTTCATGACCATTTAGTCTTCAGAAAGGTTTGTGCACGTTGGGTGTCGCACGTCTTAACGGAACATCACAAAAAATCCGACTGGGATCTGCTTTGGAATTCGGCTATGAAACATGGATTTCGTATTACACGCCCGAGAGAAAGGCAGTCAAGTGAATGGTGTCATCCTCAATCACCAATCAGATCAACAAAGATAAAGCCACAGCCATTTGGAAGCAAACTGATGGCCACAGTCTTTTAGGATAGGTTTGGCATACTGCTGATTGATTTTATGTAATCCGGAACAACTGTAAATGCAGAAGCCTACTGCAATACTCTTCGTAAGTTACGGCGCGCCATTCAAGATCGACGACGTGAGCGGCTGACCAACGGCGTCGTCCTGCTGTACAATAATACCGTCCACAAGTTGTGGGTCCGATATGTGATTTACTGAGAACTTTTGGATGGAAAATTTACGTTCACCCACCATACAGTCCGATTCTGATTACCATTTGTTTGAGAAATTGAAAGAATCTTTGAGCAGTAAGCAATTCGCGGGTGACGATGAACTTAAAAATGTTGTTAATCAGTGGCTATTGCACTGGCGGCAGAAGAATACAACGAAAGTATATTGAAGCTGGTGTACTGCTACGACAAATGTCTTAATTCATGTGGCGATTATGTAAACAAGTACTATAAGGCATGTAGTTTAAAAGAAATAAAAAATACTTATAAATTTTCAGAATAAACTCTTTAACAATGAAATGACCTTTACTTCAGAGTTCATCTCTGAAGTTATCTCTGAATATTCAATGGTTGAAGGGGAAAGTATGGTGATCACGTCAAAAGTGGGTTATCTGGTTTTTAAAAATTTTTATAGTTAATCGCTTCTCTTAAAAGACATCAAGAGAAGGTGGGTTGGTTTGTTGTTGTATGTGCTCACATTTTTATTTTGGCTATTGGCGCAGAGCGGAACAAGTAGTGCGCCGGGCGGCTACGCGCAGCCGACTCTCTCCCACTCCCTGTGTTTATTTTGAATGAAGAGCTTCATGGGTTAAAAATCACAACTCAAAAAACTTCTAAATTTTACAGGCTAGAAGCAGACTGTTGTCAATTAATTTAAAGATTATTTAATTTATTTTAATATTTTATTTAAATAAATATTTATTTATTTATTTTATATGTGTATCTTTATTTATTTATAATTATTTGTTAATTTTATTTATGTAATATATAATAACTTATTATTTTATTTATACTGTATGACTAAGAATTTATTATTATTTATTTATAATTTATTATACGATTTAAATCAAAGATTAACAATTCTTATTAATATTTATTTATTTATATAATTAATATTCAAACATTAATAAAAGAAAGAGATTATTAGTAGTTAATATAAAGCAGTAAAAAATAGGATTCTTTATTTAACAAATTATTTAAAAATACATTACAACGGACTGTGTGAAAAAATGACTGAGAGAGCAGTGTTTATCTTTAAATACTCTAACAAAAATAAATTAAAAACTTAGTATTTAGGAAGTTTTTACAGAATTCGGAACTTCTGTATTGTAATAAATATCCTATTCCCACTTATTACGGAGAATGAAGAGTGAATTAATTTACAGTTACCTTTTCCATCGAGCTGAATATATACGTTTATATTAGCATGCCAGATCTATTAAAATTCAGGTGATATTTAGCTCTGTAAGTATTACATTCCTCTGTTTCATACCGGGAATGACTGCATAACTATGGTCTCGGAGAAAGAAATTCTGAATGCGTTGAATAATCGTGTGAAAGAAGAAATGTACTCCTGTTAAGAAATAACGCTGTCTGTATGCAGTACTCTAGTCAAATAAAGTAGAGCAAGTAGAAGTTATTATAGAGATATTTAAAGTAGTGCACAGAAATTTAAAAAATCTTACATAACTAAAAATTTGTTTTTAAGACGTAACATAGAGCTCTATGATGATAAAATAAGTGTTAGATCTTAAAATAAAAAGAGGATTTCTATTAGAAACCCTCTCAATTTTCATTTTAATCAAACTCTAGAATTCCAATACATTTTAAAATCGACATTGTTATTCATGTTATTCACGTTGTAAATGGTTTTTATTCATGTGTTAACATGAAGTTATTTTTGTTGTAAAATTAAATTTTATTAATAGAGATGAAATACACAAACATCAACTATGATTTTGAGATTTGTGTTCTGGAGACAAATTCAAAGGTTATAGATCACATACATAACAGATTATAGCAGCAATATATAAAAATTCAAGCACTACTGTACGTAGTGGGCGAGAAGTCCCTTTACGCTAATTAAATTAAATTAATAGGATATATAGCTTACCTTCTATGCATCTAAAACGGTTTTGTAGGATCCACTATGTACAAAGAACAGATATATGCGCCTCCATGACCGCTTGTTCATCCGCAGCAGCATATCAGGGTTGATCATTTTAAATGCTGACCGAATAGCGTCTTGGATATGCTCCTTGCTGACGTGTCTGCGTTTTTGAATCTCTTCTTTTTACAAAACTCCAGAGTGCATTGGCAAATGCGTTGAGGTCAGAGCTTCTCGCTGGCAAAAGCAATGGAGACGGTAACTCTTCCGACCCGCGTCCGATTCAGGAAAAATTTCATTGAGACATCTGCGGAAATTCAAAGTAAAATGGAACATGGTTTCAGCAAGAGAGAAAAGTTAACGGCAAAAGAAATTGGCAGCGATTTCTTTTTCCGTTAATTCTGGAAGCAACCACATGTCGATCATTTTCTGACAACTTTGTTGAATAAATGCACCATTAAAAAAATAAGGACCTATGTGATGTTCAGCTGTCATCGCAGCACATATCATAACAAGGGGCGGATGGTGTTCGATTTCCTCAAAAACGTGAGGATTTTCTTTCGCCCAGAAAAAACATTTCGGTCACGGGAACTTTGATAAATCGTAGACTCGTCTGAGAATATGGCGTTGTTTTTATCATTTGCTCTCGAAAAGCGTTAAACAATAACTGACATGCATAAACTCGTCCGTCAAGATCATTTTCACTCAACTCATTAACTGACTGGACGGAAACACAAGTCCTTCCGCATACGGTCTCGCATTCCAATCTTGGAATGCCTAACTCTGCAGAACGTTAGCGCGTTGATTTCATCAATGATCTTTGAATCAATACCTCCACAGCAACACTCGTTTCAGCTCGAGTGCTAGGCCTCCCAATGCATGGTACATCAAGAACACTTCCCGTAGCAAAAGCTTTCTTCTCCTATATCAGTAACGTTTGCTGTGATGGTGACGATTTCCCAGAACGCACAAAGAAGTCATTAATAATGTTCTCTAATGTTTTATTCGTATGTGGGCGTTTTTAGACCCCAGACAAAAGTTAAAAAAATGCTGTTCGACAGTGCGCGGAAACGCACTCGTTTCCGCCATCGTTCCACCCTAGATTACCACTAAGATAATCCCATAGCGAATGCACACACCGGATGATACCCACCACAGCTTATCCATCCCCACCTTTTTCAGCAGCAGTGAGCAATATAAGCCGTGAGAATTAACTGCAGTAGAGCCCGATTAAGCTGGATTTTTTACAAGTAAATGGACTTGCTGTCTACCTCGTACAGATATTTTAACACATTTAAAATTTCCTGCAGAATGCTAAAGCACGCGTCGTAGTTAAACTTTAAGAGTCGTTACATGAAGTGCATTTAGTAAAAAAGATTTCTCAAAAACTAATTCTGTATATTTATTTCAAAATCAATAAAATTATATTGTACAGTGATAAAGCTTGATTGCCGCTGCTATACTGAGACGTGAAAACAAATTCAATTTTTTAACAGCTATATCAGTTTTGAGGTCATTTATATAAATATTACTTTTCGTAGAAGGAAGTGAAACCTGATTCAAAATTCATTATGTTTTCTTCGTTTTGAAATTGTAGTGTTGTCACACTATAAAAGTTGTTAAGATAGAAGTGAATGAGTATGAGCAATTTGTTAAAAAATAAATGGTAGGCTACTTTAGATTTTAGTACATACTAAAATTTTAGTTATACTATGTGATTTTTACAGTTGATTAAAATGGAAGTGGAATTTTGAAAATTTTAAGA
This sequence comes from Lycorma delicatula, assembly GCF_047948215.1. Taxonomy (NCBI): domain Eukaryota; kingdom Metazoa; phylum Arthropoda; class Insecta; order Hemiptera; family Fulgoridae; genus Lycorma; species Lycorma delicatula. The sequence continues at coordinate 301,546,833 of NC_134455.1, forward strand.
ACCAAAATTAATTTCAAATAAAATTTGTAATCTATATTTTTTTTCGTTTGTGGGAAAAAATGATTAAAGATTTCCTAATTAATTTTATTTGAAACTCAATAATCGTAAAGAGAGATAAATAATTTACGGAACCTAAAATAAAATTTGATTTAAATTCATTAATGGATATTAATATAGAACATATTAACATAGAACTAGCAGTTAATGATGTTAAAGAAAAGTTTAGATCCGGAGTAACAGCTCAAGGTGAAAAGATAATGTTGCAACGATTTGCTGATGATATAGTAATTCCAGCAGAGAGTAAAAAATATTTAGAAGAAACAATGAATGGCATAAATAAAGTCCTCCGCAAGAACTACCACATGAAAACAAACAACAAAAATCTAAAGTATTGAAATGTGGTAGAAATAATGTAGATGGATCACTGAATATAAAAATAGGACGAGAAAAGACTATGGAGGTAAAAAAATGTTCTAATTACTAAAGATGGACAAAGCAGGAACAATATGAAACGCCGAATAGCGCCGGCGAAACAAGCTTTCACTCATATTTTTTCTTCATCAAAAATTTATTTAAACATCGGTAAAACATTTTTGGAAGTATATGTTTGGAGTGCAGCTTTATCTGAAAGTGAAACTTGGACGATCGGAGTATCTGAGAAGAAAAGATTAGAAGCTTTTGAAACGTGGTGCTATAGGTAAATGTTAAAAATCAGATGGATGGATAAAGTTACAAATGAAGAGGTGTTGTGGCAAATTGGTGAAGAAAGAAGCATTTGGAAAATATAGCTAAATGAAGAGATAGTCTTGTAGGTCACATCTTAGGAATCCTGGAATGGTCGCTTTTATATTGGAGGGACAGGTAGAAGAGAAAAATTGTGCAAACAGGCAACGTTTGGAAAATGTAAAAGATTGTTCGGGATGTAGGATGTAGGAGGTATAACGAAATGAAAACTAGTACTAGATAGGAAATCTTGGAGAGCTGCATCAAACCAGTCAAATGACTGAAGACAAAAAAGAAATGGGTATTACAAATATTAATTTAATATTAAAACCTGAAATAAACTATAATTGCTTGAGATAATATAAAGGCATTAAACATAATTTTTCTTCAAATGAAACAAAACTACCTTCAAAAGTCGTTTTGGGAGATATCACGTAGTAACATAAACTATACCGAACAAAAAGAATAATAAACATACTCAGGGTATAAAAGTTAAATGGCGAAGGAAGACATTATAAACAATTTATTGTTATATAACAGTTATTTTTTATTTTCTGACTTTTGTTTTTAACTACTTTTTCCTTTATATAAAACCACATTGGTTTGAGTTTTGCAATATACAGTGTGAGTGATTTTATTCCCACTTTGAAACTTCCGATTCTGTTTTGAAAGGTTATAAGCACATGTTCATTGTAACTGTGATAAGGTATACAAAATGTAATAATACAATTGTATGCTTTGCGAATATAAACAGAGCTTTAATTGTATTTATTTTAAAACAATTTACAAACTTCAATAATTTTTAAACGTTCACAAACTTTACTTTTAAAAAAGTTTGCAGTTAAAGTTAGCTTAAAAAAATAATTCCTACCACAGCTCAATGAAAAACCTCAAAGCTTAAATTTAATATCATTGACACTCTAAGCCGTTTCTGTAAAATAAGTAGCTCTAAAGTTTACATGCTTTACATCCGAAGATAATTTTGGATACAAGGAAACGAAAAAAAAACATTTATTTTTTGAGCGATAATGTTTTAAAAAGTACCATGCTCTTTCTCTGCCATATTATTAAGATTTTCAGGTAGAATGATGGTTTAAATTGTATATCTCTAGAAACCATGTACGCTCATAATGAGGAAAGGAACATCCCGATCTGGCAGTATTCTATTTCAAACTTCCCAATTAGGTGAAAAAAACAATCGTTTTCTGTATAAAAATTAATTATTGCGATTAATGACGGACATATAGTTATTAAAAATTGTTCTTCTAACTACAGATTTTAATTAATTACATATTTAATTTTAACTTTAATTAATTACATCCTTTAACAGAGTCATTCACGAAGAATGTAACAAACTTTTAGGGTAGGTTCTATTGGTGAAAATAAAGAAGAAAGTTCATATAAACAATGGTTCAAAAACGTATCGTCAGCGAGTGTCGGCTGACGAAAGATTTCGCTGACTTAAAACACTGATTTCTCGAAAACTACTAAAATACAGTTCTGGTATGATTTTGTTTTTCATTTTTTTAGATCAAATTTCATATAAAACCACTAAATTTACGGGTACGAATTTCGGACCCAAATTAAGCCAGACCCTTAATTTGGATCTGGCTTATTTTATCCAAAGCGCAAAAATCAGGGCGAAATGTTTTGCCAGCCGACTCTCGGTAACGAATCGTTTCCAAATCTAATCAATGTTTACATGAACTTTCGTCTTTTTAATTTTATCAATAGAACATGTCCTGAAAGTTTTTTACATTATTCCTGCATCACTCATGTTTTTAAATTGCATCACTTAAATTTAAAATGTGAAACAAATTAAAAAATTTTCCTTCTGGGCGCATAACGAAGTATCGTCATAAGCTCTCGGACACGATATTTATATTGTAAATAAATAAATTTTAAAAATTAACTATTAAGAGCTAAAAGCGAGTAACATAAAAACACAGCATAAATGGAAAACGCCAATGACATTTGATAAAAGCTAAATAAAACCGTAATGATATATTAAAACGTAAAACAATAATATTACCGTCTGCTACACGGCAAAACGCATAAATAGCTGAAAAATATTAGAGTAAAAATCAAATATTTGAATATAAACGGACAGCTCTAAGAAATCGTAAAATACTCGATAACATCGTCTCATTGTTTCCTAAGATATTTCAGAAGTTAGCCCCTAATTTAAACTTCCGACTCAATGCTGCATAACTGGCAATCCACAAGGACGTGATGTACAGTTATTTTACATTCAAACCAAATACAATTGAGTGCATCGGTCTGAGCCATGAGATATCCATGATTGAGCCGAGTTCCCTATTCACAAACGAAAATAATAACCTCCTCACGACGTTATTCCTATATTGAGCTATAGGGTGACACAATGTCCTCAATTGGACAAAGTTTATTATTAATGTCGCATTCCATTCACTCCGCCACTCATCACGACCCACACTCTTCAGAAAACGAACAAAATTATTCTTAATAACACGATTAGTGAAAGGAGGCGGCTGCAAACAAGCCTCTTTTGCCGCACGATCAGCGCGCTCATTGCTTGAAATTCCAATATGGTTGGTGATCCAGCAGAAGCTCACAGTTGTGTTACGTTGAGTCTTTTCAGAAATAACAGACTACCCACCGGATTGGTCTAGTGGTGAACGCATCTTCCCAAATCAGCTGATTTCGAAGTCGAGAGTTCGAGCGTTCAAGTCCTAGTAAAGCCAGTTATTTTTACACGGATTTGAATACTAGATCGTAGATACCGGTGTTCTTTGGTGGTTGGGTTTCAATTAACCACACATCTCAGGAATGGTCGAACTGAGAATGTACAAGACTACACTTCATTTACACTCACACATATCATCCTCTGAAGTATTATCTGAACGGTAGTTACCGGAGGCTATACAGGAAAAAGAAAGAAATAACAGACTGTATATCACAGATGATAGGGTGTCTGGAGTACAAGCCACTAAGCGCTTGTAAGTCACTCATGGAATCTGAACAGGCAAGTACCTATCGAAATGTTGGGTTAATTAAATTTAAGGCCTTATTAATACCATACTGCAACAAAAACACTGAAGATGCTGGGAAAGCCAAACATGTATATTAAATTACCAGTCAGAAAAGCACAACCAACAGAAATAAATGAAATAACGTTTTAAAGCTGAATAAACTATAGCATCAGGATTCACACTATTTATATTATACAGTTTTTCTCATAATATAACTGGATTTGTGTTCTTCTTACGACAACTACAAAAATTAAACTAAAGCAGTTATTGAGAAAGCCGCCAAGTGGTGACATGGAGAAACAGTAAAAACTGGAGGTAATTGCATATTACCTCCATAATTGTATTAAAATTAAATACGTTGCAAAAATATTTTACAATAGTTACATACATACATACACATACTGTCAAATATCGCAGATGTACTACGCAATAGCACTGTGTGGTATTGCGTAGTACATCGCTAACAAATAATTCCTGTATATTAGAAAAATATAACAAACATGTATTATTTTTACGTATTATTGTCAATTATTATTCTTTTTAAGTAAAAATTTAAATAGCTTTTTTTTAACAACCCACGTTACTTGAATTTTTACTCATCCCCGCTATATAGTAAATAAAATGTGTACAATAACCTAGTATAAAAGTGTACGTAACCTAAATTATGAAAAAATCATTTTATATATTTAAGAGATCATTTTTAATTTCATTTAAGTAATATTTATTGTTTATTAGTCGTTATTTTTACCTTTTGTTGGCCAGTATACAAAAAATTATTTTTAACATACTTTTGTACAAGTTTGTATAATAAGTTTTTAATATTTTTAAGTAACAAGTTTTTAATTCTTTTCACAGTTTTGAACTCAAATTGAACTTTTGATTGTTTGAAAAATTTTGTTATTAGGTACGAAGAAAGACAATAATTGTAAAAGTCTACGAGAAAGTTTTATTGGAATGATGGCAATAAAAGATTATATTACAACTCGAAATTTTATTGCGCTATGAATAATTTCTGACAAAGTAAAGGATTCGATCATAAATACGTACAACAACAAAAGGGTGCGTAAATTTGTTATCCTTGATTATCGAAGAAGATTTCTTTTTTCGGTATAAATAACAATTTTAATTGGCAATGTATCTACACTTCACTTTTTTTCTGTTTAGCTTCGGGAACAACCGTAAGGAATTACTTCAGAGGATGATATGCATGAATGTAAATGAAGTCTATGTACAAGACTAGACTAGGTCTACTATTCCTGAGATGTGTGGTTAACTGAAACCCAACAATCTAGTATTCAAATCCGTATAAAAGTTACTTTTACTAGGATTTGAACCTCGATTTCGAAATCAGATAATTTGCAATGACGAGTTCATCATTATACCAATCAGTCGGGTTGATGAATGAAATGTCCTAAGGTTTTGTAACGCACCGCTAGATATGAGATTTATTCCTGCCTGAAATGAATAGTATATTACAGTACGAAATTTTATTTGTAGTTTTTAAATAAAATGGAATATTATATTTTCGTACTTTTATAATTTGCGTTTACTATTTTTAAAATCTATTGTGTAAAAATAAATAATACGCGTAAATAACAAAATTTACTTATTAAAATGTTAAGAACAAAATTTTTGGATAATCTAATTTCATTTTTTTAAGACAAAATATTTAATTAGCCTAATGTAATCATTTTGTTCCCCGTTTTAATCTTCCACGATTTTAATTCTTGTGTTTTCATATGCATCATGAATTTTTTATGAACTCGTATTCTAAATACTGTTTTTTTTAGGAAACAATCCTGTTTTACCATTTAAAATAATTTTACACAATTAGAATTTTCTTTTAATTAATTTTAAATACATTTGCATTTCTTTGTCAATGAATGCATCTTCACTGATTTAAATAGATAGATATATATATATATCTGATTCTTTTGTTAATCCTAGTGCCATTACACAATTATTTTTAAATCAAATAAATTTCTTATAATTAATAAGGTAATTTTATTTGGAGAACGGAACGGACGTATAAGGTTCTTCAGATATCTTTATTGATTAAAGAAAATCTAGAAATTCTTTTAAAGTTTGTAAATTTTTGTTATCTAAACTAAAAGTACAGCCTTTCAGTTAATGCATATCCTTCATAGTAAACACAAAAGTTTCTTTACTACAAACTTTGTTTCTAACAATAAATAACTTAAACACTTCGTTATAAGATTTATCCCTCTTACTTTCTCTTGTTAATAAAATTCAAAGCTGTTTTGGAGCGGTTAAAAAACTATAAAAGAATATCTCTTGGGATGGGGGTTGGACTATATGTTATAATGATTGATCACGTAAAAATAATACCAGTTATAATTGTGTAATTACTTTAAATCAATTTTCTTCTTTTTTAAAATATTTAGTGGTATATAAAAATGTAAAATTTTTGTTTTTTTAGAAAGATAAAAACACTTTCCAACTTCAGAACTAATTACTTTACCCTTGTAATCCGTTCAATTTTGGAGTCGTTCGAACATATCAATTAAAATAGACTTTATTATGAATTGTAAAAAGAAATTTGGAAACTAATAAAGCGGGAATGAATTATGGGAGTTGGTGAAAAGTAATCTATTCGTGGAGAAAACTTCAATTTATTTTTTTTTTTATATATATTTTATAGCAGAAACATAATTCTTATGTAGACTGAAGAAAACTTACCGAAGTTTATATCTCGGTTATATACATAGACTAAAAGTCTATTGGTTAATAAAAGGAAAGTTTTATTAAACTGCCTTTTTGTATTATATTTAAAATGGCGGTTTTCTAGTCTAATTAGACCTGTGACTTCTAAACGTTTTTAACAGAATCGAACTCCCACACACCACAACCATCAACCATCAATATCCGTCATCCGTGTTTATATTTCATCATACTCTTTCTAAAATATTAGTAGCATTTATTTTTAAAAGAATGTACAACGGCAAAAATTACTGAGAAGATCAAGTCAATTTGTATACCCTCTTCTCAAACAGGAGAAATAAAACATTTTCCTCTAATAAATATTTGTTTTTTTACTTTCTGGAAAAAACTGTAAAACATTATAGTACAAAATATTGTTGTATATATATTTATACATACACCAATTTCCTAGTTGCGGCTTCGCCCACTCTATATGGTTAGTTGCGTTACGCGCCGCGGTTAATTATTTTATTTTATGTTTTTTAGTCAAGTAACCGGAGGCATGCGCAGCTAGTCGCGTCGTACATATAATAACAGTGGCAAGGGATCCATTGGTTGAGCCGCCGTAGTGAACATCATCGCACCCCTTAAAAAATCGAAATTCGAAAAAAAATGGTTTTTAGATATTTATCTGAAGAGTATTTGCAAGCCTAACTCTAATGAATATCTTTTTTAATATAGTGGGAAATAGGGAAAATTTGCAATCACTTTTCAAAATTTTTTTCTTTCTTCACACTTTTCAAGGTCGAATTTCACAAAATCTCGAAATTGGTTTTTAGATATTCACATGAAGATTTTACACACCAAAAATCAAGTTGTTATCTTCACTTGTTATAGAGAAATTAAAAAAAAAAATTGTAAATTTCACTTTTACTCCATTTTAACCCTTTAAATCCAGAATTTCAAAAGATCCTGTATTAGTTTGTAGTTACACCGTAAGAAGAACATTTACACAGATTTCCATCGATGATTTATCCTAAGTAGTTATTTTTGCTGGGCGTTGATATGAATGACACGCATGTTATTTTACGTATCGACTAGCATTTCCGTCGCGGCTTCACCATCGCTATATGATTACTTACATTTCCCATCGCTGTCAGTGGATATTTAGCCAGTCATGCTCGCTTCACTCACCCTTCCCGTTTAGCCTGGGGCACTCTGTCCCTTGGATCCCGTTATGTTTATTAAACTCATTATTGTGAATAATAATGATAAATAAAAATTAAAGCCTGTTCATTCTTTAAAAAAAATCAGTGTATTGTAATTTCTTAAGAGCAACAATTTGATCAGTACAGGACCCAAAACATTGAGTGGTCTAAGAATGTGGGTATCAAAACAGTCGACCTCAATCTTAAAAATATTAGTTTTAACCGGTTGTCCGTACGAAGTACTGGTAAAAATGAATTTTGCTCGTTTCTCAGCGTTACCCGACCAACACCAATAGAAGGTGTCCGTACTTCGTTTCTCATTTTCTTTTAATTTTTTAATTACTTTTATTTTATGACTTTTAGTCAAGTAACCGGATGCAAATAGAGCCAGTCGTGTCGCATATACAGTAGTAACAGTGGCAGAGGCTATGTTGGTTGAGCCACCGCACTGTACACTATCGCACGGCTTACGAAATCAAAATTCAAAATAACCCGAAAATGGTTTTAGATATTTATTTGAAAATTATTCCGATCCAGTTTACAACTTAACTCAACAAATTTCCATAATTATGTGTTGTAAAAGGTAAAAATAAGCGAATAATATTCCAAATATAAATTAATTCATTGTTATTATAATACAATTAATTTGTATAAAGAAGTACATGCTAAATGGTAATTGAAAATAAATTGGAACATAAGAAAACGCTGAAAACTGATCAAAATAAAAAGTTTACTTAAGATCTAAAAATAAATTTTTATTTCATTAGTTAATAATCGTAATCAGAAGAGATTTCGGAAATAGTATAAATAAAAATTAAGCGAGTAGGTGAAAAAGATTATCAAATAATAGTACCCATTAAATGATAAAAAAACAGTATAAAACGGGTATTTCTAAGTGTTTGTTCTTTATTATAAACTTTGAGTATTACATGTACATATTATGCTCAAACTATATAAATTTTTTCTCTCTCTCTTTTACATTTTTCTTTTTGTTTCCCCTAAATATCCTAATTGTAATTAATTGTATTTATAATTGTACCTTTATTTTACCTATATATATAACGAACTTCTGCAGCTTATTGTCATAATACCACAATGTTCTTTTTGTCTTATGATAATATTGTACTGATAAATAATAATATTTGTTACATTAGTAAATTAATCGTTCTATAATAAACTTAGGTTAAAATAAATACAATTACCTTTTATATAATAAAAAATTGATAAAAAGAGGCCTTCCATTAGGACTTATAGAAACCGTATAACTGTCCTTTCATCTAACAAATGCGAATGTCGTTTTCTTGTGCTTTTCTTTATCAATTCACTTTACTTCTCCAGACAAAAGAAGACTTTCATTTTCATATTTTTATTAAAAAATAATAAAATTGTTTAAAAGTATGATGGAAAAATATTGCATGACTTTGCCGGCTATTAATAATAAAAATTTTAAAGTCATGGAGCAAACAAAAAATTGTTAAAAAAACGGAATATATATATTTTAGGGGGTGGGTTTTTTCTAAAAATATACGTATGTAAGTTAAGTTTAACAAATGCACTTAATTAAAGTATTTTCTAAATCTAACACCCTCTTTAACGAAGGCTAAAATAAGAAAAAAAAGTTCAAAAAATTTTCTGTAGTTTAGCTCCCGAGGATATAATTTTAAAAATTGTATCTAAATATCAACTATAAACTTTCAAAAAAAATATTTGAAAATATTTAAACCGAAGGGAAATAGAACAAAAAAAGACACATATATTTCAATTTTAAGAAATGAGTGGGGGGGTTGATTTCTTGAAAACACTTTTTTTGGATTATTTATATATAAAATGTAGGTGACAAATATGATTTAATAACGTTTTCTCTAAAATGTCTCTGAAGAAGATCGAAATTGGAATTTTCGCGATATCCACTCAATCTTAACGATTTAAAAAAAAAAATTAATATGATCGTTGCCCCATATTACAGCCAAATTTGAAAAAAATTAATTTTATTAATCCTGAGATATTAGGACAAATATATCGCGACGCTGTACGCATACATATATGTTCTTGGTCTAGATGAACTAGTTGGACCCTAAAATGTAAAAATTTGCAAAAAAAAACCGACATCCCATTTTTTACATTATCATCATTCTTTCTCCTTTAATATAGCTATTCTAGTTAAATTCTCCTTGAAAATCAAAGGAAGAAAAAACACAAAATAAAATTGATTTTAAAAAAACGTTCTGAAAATTAAAAAAGTATTTTACTGTTACATGTTTCTTTAAACATTCTTTCTACAAGTCGGCGCTAAATTAAAACAAATATCTTTCTTTGATTGACGTATCTCTTCCTCTTCTACTTGAATTAAAAAAGGAGAGAATTTTATTACATTTTATTTTTTAAAGTGATTTTAGAAACCGGTTTATTTATTTTGCTCTTTAAAGTTTGTTTATATTTATTTAAAATTTTTCTACGCATATAAAAATATGTCATCCGTAAGTTGTTTAACAAAACTCAAAATGAAGAAAATTGCATTTTGATAAAAATATAAAAAGGAATTCAGAGAGGAAATGTTAAGAGACTACAAGCAAATGTAATATTTTGTATCACAAATTTTTTATTCTGTTTTTTTTTTAAAGTTTCGTATTAAAATACTTATAATAATGATACTTGAAATAATGAAATTTCAGGCTATTAAAATAATTTTACTGTAAAAACACATGCTGAATAATGATTATTGCACAAAAATAAACATTATTTTCAAATCGTCTAGGTAATCATTTTATTTAAAAAATCGCCCATTGATTTCATCTTGAAAAGGCTTACTTTGGGATTTCGAGAGGATTACCTACACAAAATCAAAAAAGAATCGTTCAAAACCTGTATATTTTGTCGTAATTGAAGCTCTATATCGAAAATAAGTTTTATATTGCTCGAACTGAGAGCCTGCTTTTATTATTTAAGACGGTAAAAAAAGTTGGTTTTAAACTTCTAATAGAAAAAATAATAATGAATAGTATTAGTATTAGTATTAGGTACGGGTTATTAATTTTCCCCATTAACATCAATCATTATTATTTACAAAATGTTCGGAACATTCGTTATTACAGATGAAACGATGGTCTATTACTGTACTGCTCAATAGAGTGATCAAATTGAGTTTTAATTATAACACCTAATGATTAATCTATCACAATCTCTTGTTTAATTTCATAACTGATCTGTTGCATTTATTAACTGTTCATGACGTCGTTTCATCGAATAAAACAGATTGTCACTGTTTTGGAAAGTGTTTGTACTTAATTAAAATGTTCCCTTCTATTGACATATACTCGTTACGTGAAAATTATTATTGTGGGAAATTACAATAAAATAATAAATAAAATTTTAAGCTATATTCTCTGAAAATAAATTTGCATCAGTAATTTGTAACAAAAGTACAGTAAGATTATACTATAATAATAACAGATAAATCAATTTTTTATTCTAATTCCGGTCAGACATGCTATTTTATATAGTATATATATTATATTGTGAAGAAAGTTACGAAGAAACATCTATAAAAAAAGCAACTTTAATACAGTTTAAAAAGCTGCTGGATTAAAACTAATTTATCCTTATGCAGAGTAATGAAAATATCCTTATGCAGGTGAATCCAAAGAAATGAAAATAATTTCAATATATGTAACAGATAAAATGAAAAAAAAAATGTATGGATTAGTAACACATTTTTCTAAACATATCTGTGCTGTATCCCAAGTGCTATTAAATTTTTATTCTTACAAAGGTAAAGTGGCTCGAGGAAAATGTAAGTGACAGAAAATTTTGAAAGAGTAGGGAGATATGAGCGAATGCACAAAGAAGCATCAGAAATACTTTTTAAAGAGAACTGTGGGAAGGAAATGTAACAATTAGAGACAAAGGATGCCTCTGTTCTCTATACTTCAAAAAATGAAGCAGGAAATAAAAAAGAGATGAAAAGAATATCTTGCGGATTTATATGCTGTAGGAGAAAATCCAAAGAAATAGATATGAGAATGGAAGAAGAGTACAAAGTTTCTGAAAGTCAAAATAATACAGTATATTAGTGATGAGAAAAGGAAAAGCTGAGAGATGTGATGAACTACCAATTGAACTGTTCAGGTACTAGGAGAGACAGGAGAATTGTTATCACTAGATCTATGAAGGAAGAAAGAGATTTCAAATGATAGATGGGATTACAGAAAAGGGAAAAGTACTGAAACAAAGAGGTTACAAAAGGATAGACAAGGTGGTGAGCAGTAGCTGTAACAGGACCTGCCCTAATGGCAGAACATTATGAATGATGCAATGGTAGAACTAGTCAATTACATACGTGAGATAGGAGTGCACTTAAAAACAAAGTGGAAAATAATGTATTTTATATATATCCTAACAGCTTCCAATGTAACAAATTGATTATTGTTTTATGATCGTCGATTGTTTTAAAAACACTTTTTTGTTGGAATGTTCTAGGAAAATTCTAAGAATACCCAGGAAAAACATAGGAAGTTCATATTCACGAATGTCAAAATAAACTGCCTTTGATAATTAAGTATTACAACGGCAACTAACACGTTTTCTAGTAAATGTATATAATTGCCCAATTGATATTCCAATTTGGAATGATTCATTCATTCATGTTTTGTGTTCATACTGTTTCCATTCATAGTACTTTTTCGAATTGAGGCTTGTTAAAGCCAATTGAGCAGAAATAAGCAAAAAAAAAAAATCGAATTTTTCTTATTGTACTAGTGAGTTCATTTTTAAATATTCTAAACTTTAAAATTGCATTTTCGTGTGTATTTAATACACTTCAGTGAAGTTTAAGTAACAATAGATTAGTTTCTTAACTTATTATAAACAATAAAAAAATTACTTTATATTATCAAACACACACACACAAATACATGTGCACGTGTTTTTCAAAAAATTGTTTACATGTAATAAAATTATATACTAATAAAATTATTATTTTATTTTTTTTTTTTTTTCTGAGGGAGGTGGAAATGCATTTACGCACGGAGTGTCGGGCTCCCGCTGATGGTATTATCCAATCACTATCAGCAGACTACCGACTAAAACCACCCCCCCTTTCTACCAGGACTCGACCCGAAACCGTTTAACACATTACTTCCGGTCGAGTTCTCCTATACTAGCCTGATTAGGTGCTACCTAATTTTCAGGACTATCCCGGTCAACTTTTTTGGCCCTGAGAATGTTGCCGACGAATCGGGCTACACTTTTCCAGCTGCTCAGGTCACGGAGCATCATCGTAACTACGTTGTGGGAACTCAGTGCTCCGAGATCCGCCTCTAGTGTCCCTCGATCTGCCGCCCACAGAGCACATTTGAAAAAGGTGTGCTCAGCGTCGTCCCGTACACCGGGGCAATAGAGGCAGTCGGGGGACGGCGCTTTCCCTATGATATGGAGGTAAGCGCGGACGTACCCGTGACCCGTTAAAAATTGAGTCATGTAGTACTCCACCTCTCCATGCCGTCGCTCCGTCCACGGTCTGACCAGAGGGATAAGCCTTGCGGTCCATCGTCCTCTGGTCTCGTCGTCCCAGGTCTCTTGCCGTGCAAGAAATGTGCGAGTGCGTTCCTCGTTGACAATGGTCACCCGGTCTTCGCCTGCCCGTCGCCTCCTGTAGATCACCTGGTGCTCCCTTGCTGAAGTAGCAATAGGTATGACGCCGGCGACCACAAATACTGCAGGCTTGGAGACCGTCCGATATGCGGAAGCGACTCGCAAGGCTGCGGTGCGTTAGACCTGAGCGACTCTTCTCGCAACTCTTAATGCCTGGGCCCACACTTCCGACCCGTATAACAGGATGGAATGCACTGTGGACATCAGCAATCGCCGTCTGCTGGAAAATTATAACAATAGTAATAATAATAAATAAATAATGTTGAACAGATATTTATTCAAAATTAAATAAAAAGTAATTATTAAAACTATTTAGTCTTGAATTAAAAACTGGGAGTTTAGTGTTTGCTGACCAGGAGAAAGGAGGTGTCTAATATCGTGAAAAACATGGTTACAAAAGACTTAAAACGTGAATATAAACTGTTCATGGAAAAGCTTAGTTTTTTCATTACAGTTAGCTTATTAACGATTAAATATAATACATACACATTTTCAGTGATATGGAAATAATTGTTTTGAATTTTTCCGTAAACAATATTTTTTTTAATATAGTTTTACAAATTTTACATTTGTGAAATTATTTTATCGTAATACGAAAAATGAGGGATATGAAATTGTATCTGTAAAATGACATAATGATTCTTATATAAAATTATATTTTTTATAACTCAGAAGAGTGATGAATGGAATTTGTTATCTGTTTTAATAATTTTCCATCTTTACTGTGGTTTTTATGTTATTTTCATGAAAGATAGTAAAAAAACAGTTCTAATAAGAAATTTAATAAGGTGCTTTATCTCACCTATATATTTTATTAAAATAAGTAAAAATAAACTTTTTATTTATCTGCCGTAGTCCGAGTCGATACTAATTTAATTTCTATACACCAAACGTAATATGATTTATACTTGAGTGTTATTTGTTCCTACTGTTTAAAAATGTGATTCTATTTAAAAGTTACTCAAGAAATGTGATTGGTCTAAAAGAATTAACTTAAGAACTTTATTTTTAGCACGATTAAATTAGATGAACATCGTCCTGAGTTAAATCTTTTTACACCCCAGAACAATACTATTATTTATTTAATTTATATTATAAAACCAATAACCACCGTTAAATTTATGTCTTCATTTTTTAATTACATATACTACTATAAATTATACGAGTGCTTAGTAGACTAATATATATGTTTTTTTTAAATATGTTTTATTAGTTTAAATGTGAAATTTATATAAATTTACACAATTCTACTTCAAAAAATAATTTTTAACATTAGAGGATATTGTTACACTCTGTTTACAAAAACATAAATTTTCCTTCTATTCGCAATAAAATTTATTGTAATTTAGAATGAAGAAAATGCATTAATGTTAGTGTTTTTACGTTATGACTTTTTATCATAAAAAATACAACACAATAAATCTTTCTTGTAAGGTGTATGTGTATAATTAACGGTACGGTAAGCGGGGTTTTCTTATATTATTTCTTTAAAAAATAACAGACGCTTAACCATAGTAATTGTCTTACATCCTTGCTAATGGATTTGACGCTTAACATTTACCATCATAATAAAGGTAGAAAAATCTAAATGCGGTAGGTATTATTTTATTTAACCTACGAAATTTCATTTTTATTACTGAAATTTGCCTTTATAAAAAGAAAAAACAAATGTACCTACCTACATTTTTCTTTGATTACCTTTAACCTGACGGAAATTACGCCCACAGGATATGTGCAAAAAAATAAAAGTATTTCTTATTATTTTCTTAATGATCGTAGTAACCAATTGTTGCTAATCGAAAGTGTCTTCATCCATTGTGTACATACATATATTGTAATCCAGGAAAATGGTGCTTATAAGTCAAACACGCGCATGCCCATTAAAAATTCCGAGTAAACTAACAGAAGGGTAATTTTAACCCTTTATGAATTATTTTTATCCTTCTCTCTTTACTTCGTATTCCTTTTTTGACAACTAATATAATCAGCATTGTTTTTATTTATAAACAAATTTTTTCTCAAATATACGAATTTCTATAAATCCAGTTTTTAATAATTCGATTGCGATTTAATAATTGCGATTATCTTTACAAAATATGTTTTAGAGATGCTGAAACTTCATTCTTAGGAACTTTCAGAGTGGAATGGGAAGTGTAACGAAATTCTCTCTTACATTTTACATCTCCTCTCCTCCAGCGTAAAAAAAATTGCATTAATATAAGTACATGAAATTTAGTAAGATGGCTTCTATAAATGAAACATCAGTGCTAATTAAAACGTTGGGGTGTCATCTCCATAAACCATACCAGCGGGGAAATTTTATTTCCTTATCTAATGACTTTTCTTCAATATGTATTTTTTACTAATTCTATGGCAGTTTAATAGTTATTTATATAAAATATGATTTATGGTGCTGAAGTCTTAATTTAATGAACATTTCAAAAGAATGGCTATTTTAACTGTTGCTCATTCCTCCGAAATTTACTAACATAGAACTTGACATTTAGTTATCTGATAGAACAGGGGAAACTCCCCTATAAAGTTCAGAAAGTTATGTAAATTGTTGCTGCTGTTTCCCGGTTATCTTTGTTGAACTAATATTTATTTCTGTCAAATACGGATTTTCAAAAATAATACAATTAGGCATATTCGTTGGTAAGATGAGTAAGGAAATGAGTAACGAAAATTAACCATCTTTATGTCGCTGAAGTAATATTTGTAAATAAGTAAATGATTAATTTTACCGATTAATGAGAGCATTGTACAAAAAAAAATGATTTCTCAACATACGGTCCGATGATTATTGATCCACAATAGAATCCAGCACGTGATAATTACATTAGTTTACTCTCCGCAACAGTTAGTTACACATATTTTTAAATAATATGTTTTTAATTATGAAAATGTCCTACTCCAGCGAAGGCAATGAAAAAGGATGTGTATAAATTAGATCGCAATTTTTTTTTAATTTTTTTAAGGATTCCAGTTGAATATAAATCATATTAGGTGGAAAGTAGTTAAAAATGTTGTTTGCATCTCATAATTTTTTGAACATAAATTTCACTAATGAAATACAGTAGCAATAGAAAATAAGAATACCTCGATTTATTTTTACAGTTACTATTAACTGGATTATGAAGCTTTAAAATTTTTGGCGAAAGGTTTAGTTGTCAGTTACGAATTTTTCAAATGAAAACTATAGCACTATTTACAACTTGAAATTAAAATACTAACTTCGTTTAAATTTCATTTTAATTGATTTATCTGTTCATATCACTAAATAATATACATTATATATTAACAGAGATTAAAACGATGAAATTTTAATAGGCCAGTGAAAAGGAAATACGGATGTCATCAAATATTACTATTACCGAGATTGTTACCAAATTATTTATACAACTAATAATTTAGACCACTCATTGTTATAAATAAATTACGAAAGAAATGTTAGTCAAAAAAGTTTTCTTCTCGGCGCTATAGCTCTGTCCTCTCTCCAGCTCTCTCGGAGCCTTCTCTCTCCTCGACACTCCAATTTTGTCACCATTACCATAAATACAGCATCTATCCATCTCAATTTCGGCGTACTCCTTTTTACACGACTGCCCAAAAAGGGGTGTAAGTTATTTACGGTGTATATATGTTTGTTCCACTGTACCACCTCAATCGCTGAACTTATTTAAATGTAAATTAACTGTGTTTAGGCTAACTAGTTATACAGCTGTCAAAGAAAAAAGAAGTCAGTAAAAAAATATATCATAAGAAATATATAGTAAATAACATATGGTCCTGAACATACTGCCAGCAAAAAAATCAATAACGATTTTGTTTCTTCTTAATATTATAGTAAAATATCATAAGTAAAACACAACGATAATAAACAGTTTTTGATCTGTAATCTCAAAATTGTATACAAAAATAAATAATATAATATTACGTTGATATATGAATAGTAGTACATAAATTACAAATAAAAATTACAATTAATAATAAATATTACATAAATTACAATTAATAATAAATATTAATCATATGTTACAAAATAAATAAAAATTAATGCATCTGGGATCATTGTAATATAAATGAATACTAGAACAACTCGAAGAGTAATAACATATTGAAAAATAAATTAATAATAAAAATGCTCAACTACATAAAAAATCGGTTTAAAGAAAAAACCATAGTAATGCACGATATATCTTAAGTGTTGTATTGTTTGTGCATCCAATGGCCAGATCAAGCATGGTGCCATTGGATATTTTGTGCCCAACATCACCATGGATGCATAAATCTGGAACTTCTTCTAAAGTGTTGTTCCTGGAACTCAGCTAGAGTGAAGATGAATTCAACGACCAGAAAACTCGTGATGCCGTTGACGATCTGTACCTAGGATCATGTGGATCTAGGATTTCTTTTAAAAGTGTTATTCCTGAGATTCCATTGGAGTGGTATTTAATGATCAGAATACTCGTGAAACCATTGAATATAAAAGTGTTCGAGTAATGTCATGGGAAACTTAGTCCACACGACTATGAATAAATTATCTACGTGCATTATAAATACAATCTACTTGTAATTTATACGTGGTATGTTTGCGTATGTACACGTTGAATATTTATGTATTGTTTACATATGTGCTTGTGTGAAGTATGCATATACCTGTAATGCAGTAAAAAATAATAGTCTGTAAAGAGAAGAATGTTCTAGGTTTCTAGGTTTGGAAGATAGTTCTAGGTTTCTCGAGCGAGATATGACCAAACCGGTCTAACGGGGCTTCACTGTTTTCTTAGATTCCGAGGTCGGGGAAGTCACGTCTCTAGAGATGATATTGAGGGCCCTAAGAGGTATTGAACATCTATACCTGCAAATTTCTTACCGCACTACAAGGTTGGACGATGTGTGAAACGGCTTGTCCTGATTTATTTGGACGGATGGGTACCGGGTTCAAGGTGGTAGACCATCGAGCCACCACTGCGAAACGGAATACAGTGACTCCATCTACTCGGCGTTCTACCCCGGCAGAAGTAGAGAGTGGCAAGGTGGCTATGCGGGCCTCTGGGCAGTCTTACGCCGATTTAGTAAAAACAGTTAAGCAATTCAGTGACAGGCCAAGAAGTTGGAGGCATCTTTTCCGTAAGACAAGGCAGTGGCGGAGAGTTGTGCATTAGCGTGAGATGTGCAGAGAAGGCTGCTGCATTGAAGACTGTGATTCGAGGAATTCTGATTTCAAGATAGACCTAAAATCGAAAGACAACAGGAGCAAGGTAGTGCACATTAATGATATTGTGAATGATGTGACCGAGGCTGAGGTTACAACAGCAGTGAGGCAGGCGATCGGGTCGGACGTAGACTTCCGGATATCCTCTCCGTCCAGCGTTTGGGAAAACACTGAACGCGACGCTCATTACTTCGTACAGTGCGGCCAAACAATTGGTAGCACGACGAGTAAGGATACATACACTGTAGAGCTCGGGTACGTGATCCGGAGGAGAGATGCTTTAGGTGCTAGACGCTAGGACATGTCTTCGGTCTGCAAAGGACCAGATCGCAACAAGCTGTGTTTCAATTGCAGCTAGGAAGGGCCCAGTGAACCTACCCAAGAAGTTGTGCGATTTGATGGTTTCGAGGGCCACAAGATGGACTACTGTACAGCCCAAAAATGAGATTCTTGCAACTGAACACGGGCAAAAGTAGGCGCTTGCTCGATATTTTTTGGGAGGGCGAACGGTCCACTGAAATTTTTCTCTCCGAGCACCCGGTATCGGTCACTGCAGGCTCTGTATGGCTGTTGGTAGTAATCAGTGGCTCAGAAAGAGGTTTTGTTTGGGCAAAACCTCTGTCTAACAGTTTATTCCTGTTACTGCTCCCCAAATACTAGTATTGAAGAATTCGTCGTTTCTAGCGGCTCCACCGCCATCGAGCCGAAACCCGAATTATTCAGCTTGCGAATATTTTAATGCAACAGCAATTTATTTTGCTGGGTCCGTCACTGAACTCAGAGGCCAACATCTCAATCTCTAATTAGCCACAACGTGTACCGGGTATACTTACATGCGGCTACTTTTGACTGCGAAGTCAAACAATGTCAGCTACAGCTATGACCAAGCGTCATTTCAGCAGATCAAATTCTACTAGCTATTCTATTAAGAGTCAACCCCTTAAGAAGATACCATATAAGTATCGTGCTGTACAAAAAACTGAAGGCTTACCTAACGCGCAGATAGCGCATGATCCTGAACGATCAGTGGAACCATCACTGAGAAAGGCGGCCACCGCCTTTCTCAGGCGGTGAAAAAAAAAAAAAAAAAAAAACTTGATTGAGTCGATGATGCTCAGATTACATCTTAAGAATGTAATTTCTTACAGTGCTGAAAAGTTTGCTTATTTGTTTGGAGTTTTAAGATACCTTCATCAGCAATTGTTCATTGAACCCTTCACTGGACTAATGTGTGAGTATATTAAATTATACTTACATGCCAGGAGGAAGGCTGACAACCTCCTCTGTTTATACTGTGGGGAGTTGGAAACACCGGCACATGTCATGTTCGACTGCCGGACATTGGTCACCGATCGTCAAGGCTGTGAAATTGTCACTGGTCTCCTTGCAGTCGAAAACATCATCAAGCGTATGTTGTCCGGAGTGGAGGAGTTTCGGACAATAACAAGTTTTATCGCGCACGTATTCTTCAACATAAGTCGTGACGACGGAGTGGCGAGGGGATGAGGTACAGCCCCCTGCGAAGCTGTCGTTCGTCGGTGCTTGCACTGATTGACGGTGGTGATAAGTCACTGGGACTCCATGGTCCCTTCGTGGAGAAGACAGAGTCCCGGTGTGGGTCCCGATCACAGGGTTCCAGCATTAGAGGCTAAGGCGTCAGGACCGAGTATCAACATGGAAAGGTCCTTTGAGAAACCGAAGAACAAGACAGGATGGCGGGAGGGTGAAGTACAGCTCCCTGCGGAGCCGTCTTCATCCGCAGTTGCGTGGGTGGGCAGCCGTGATGATGCACGGAGACTCTGGATTCCCCCTTGCCCAAAGGCACCTCCTGGGGCCATGTAATGCTTGACTGTGAATCCGGCCTCGGGAGGGGGTGTTTGTGAGGTGCTTAGGTTTAGTCGGTAGGGCGCAGGTATACATATGTACTTTAGTAACCACTAGCTGAACCTGTTTCGAATCCGACACTTTGTCCATATCTGAGATTCCACCTCCAGAAAAAAGAAATTCATGAGTGACTGACGAAATAATTCTTTTAGCATTTAGTAGCCGTTAATTTCGAATGGTGTGTTAGCTGAGTGACAGAATGTAAATGTCTTAAATGATCAGCAGTAATAATATGGTGATATTAGCATAGAATACTTTGTTTAACAACAGTTTTATTACTTTTAAGACTCTATCTAATTACCAAAATGTATAGATTGGGAATATAGCAAGAAAGAGGTAAGAATATGATTTAGTTCTTGTGTAGGTAATGGATCAAAAATTGGTTCCGCTCGGTTCAACTTAACGTTATGAATAAAGTAGAAGCAAAAACTAAATGTACGGAGTAACGTGTGAAGAGAGAGAACCGTTGAGTATAATCAAGCAAAACAGTAGACACATTTCAAAACTATTGAAATAGTTTTACGTTTTTCCAATAAACATTCTGGATTCAAGTTCAGTTATTAAAAACAGAATTGTAATTATTTGGCCAGGATAATGAAGATTGTGAAAGCCAACTCTGACCATGCCACCATAGCGACATATTGATTAATTTATTTTGGAATATTTTGGCCAATTTTTGCCAAACTTGGCTGTAATATTTTTGTAGTAGTGGCATTGATGGTGAATATTAATAAAATAAACAACTTAAAAAAAAAAAAATCTGACTACATTTCACCGAAGCCTAAAAATGGTTTGACTACATTTCACCCAAAATCCTAAAAATGGTTTTAATTTTGAAGAGTTATAGAAGGCAGTACAAGAGGTGATTTTCGTTTAATTTTTTTTTTTTTTTTTTTGTGTGAACAATTATAAAAGAAAACATCTTTTGTGAAAAAATGTTTTTGCTAAATTGCACCCGCACTCCAAAAATTAGTAATAATTTTGAAACGTTGGGCAGTACAATGGGTCTTTTTCGTTGCAGTTTTTTCTATTAGCATCTCGTTGGATCCACAAATTTGTTTCCCATCAAAGTGGGTTCTTAACCGAACCACCGCCCCCTTACACACCTCACATCCCACTTAGCGGCCGGACTGCTTCTGTAATCTTCTGCTATGTTGTGACGTCATAGATGGGCTGTAGAATAAAAAAAAGAATAATATTTAAAGTGGCCGCTGATACCGCCATACCCGCGCGAATGAAATACGGTACGCGCGCACGCTTTAGTTAGAATCATTGAATTAAATAAATAAAACATATTATATTTAAATAAAATGTTAAACATTTCAAATTAAGTAGTGTGTAAGCCGTGAATAAGAAAAAATCCACGTAGCGGGAAAGTCCTACAACTGTTGTCAGTTTTTCCTATATTAGTAATTATCCTTAGAGCAATGTTTGAAACGCAATCGCAAGTTGTTGCTAATGAAGAGGATTATGAAAATGAATAAGGCGATTTACTTGATGATATATATAACGGTGAAATCATTACCACCAGTATAATGCCAGTTGACACCGATATACCAGCTATGAAATCTATTTTACCTGTTGTTACCTACGACCATTCGATACCTGTTTATCAGTTGAAGCGTAAAACAACTCCTCTCATCAGCTTTATGAGAGAACAAGGCCAGAGGAATTGACATGGGTTAAACTGTTTCCAGACGATAGGAATGAGTTCAGAGAATACCGGTCACAACTTAACTACTTCCAACCAAGGGTAACGAGTAACTAAGGGAGATTAGAAACCGACGATGTCCGTTTTATACCCTCTCAATGTAAAGTTATATGTAGCTCAGAAAAATGTTTCTGTTTGCGTCTCTTACGCCATAATGGAGTTGAGCCTAATAATGTTGTTCAAAACATTCAACTTGTGATGGGTAACATTCGAGGGACTCAGTGATATTGACATAAAACCTTTATGGATCTAATGGCAATGGTCCGAAATTTAGGGGCTCCGCACTTCTACATTATATTGTTGTGTAATGATCTCCACTGGCTGGACATCCTAGTTTTTTTAGCAGTCATTTTTAATTCTTTAATAGATTTAAAATTTGTTACTAGCGAATTAACTAAAATATTACTTTAGTTTAAATTAGTTGAAGAAAAAATTATTCATGAAAAAAATGAAATTCCTTTCTTTCAAAAGTTTTCCTTGGTATTATCTTTTCTCCAGTTATCGAATACAGTTTAGTTCCTTACGATTATAAATTAGAAAAGTTTTAATCTATAACATTTTTGTATTGTCATATGCAGAAACCAAAATATATTAGCATTGACTTAAGCACACTTCTTTCAATTTTAATTAGATTGTTTCATTAAAAATTTAGATCTTCTCATAGTCTAATTTTATTTGTTTATTTCAGTATAAATATTAAGCGTAACTTATTTACCGGAAAGGTAAATGTAAACATGTTATTTGAATAAAATTTATATAGGAAAAAAGCAATTACGCATAAAAAATGTCTAATCTTTTTTACATTGAATATATATTTGCCTTCTCTTTTATTCCATTATTCTGTTATGTTATAAAATACTTCATCAAATATCATACAACATTTCTAAGAAACAATTGAATTTTAAAAATATTTTATTAATAGAATCAATCCTTTAAAAAGAAAAAGAACGATGAATTTAACAATTCCTTTTAATTCTTTGTCGTCTAATAATGTTCGTGACATATAATCTGCTTGTTATTATTTGAAGAATAATATGCTGATCATAAAATATGTCAAGTAAATACGTTTATTACTGGTAATAATAATATTGCTTTCCCAATTTACTCATGAGCTAATTTCCATTTACCATCATAGTGAATATTGTAGAATATTAAATGTAGCTATTACTACTAAATTCTCAGAGAGAATATTGCAACATATTCTCTCCGATGAATATAATATCACTTTACTGATTACCCTTCCCTAAGACCATTTCAGAAATGATTTCTAAATTGGTATTCTCAGTTGGAACATATATCATATTTAATAAATACTTTTAATATAATTAAAAATAATTCCACCTTGAGATTTGATGACAATTTCTGATTGAATTACGAAGTGCAAAACAAAATCGATTTACATTTTCTGCATTTTTCAGTCGGCAGAAAAAGTTTGGTATGATTTTAAAGTATGGAAACGGGTTTGTATTTCAAAAGTGAGGGATAGTTGGAGAGCGAATCTACACAGGTTTGAATTTTTGTTCGCCATATTGGAACCGCTTTTTTTAAAAAAAGAAGGTGAATTATGTAATGTATGATTTTAATGGAAAGTTTACGTGAAAAATAATGTCGAAAACCGTTCCTCGATAAATAATCGTTGTCGAGTTATATCAATCAGAATTGCAAAAACGGGAAAATCGTATTATTAATAAAACAAGGTGAAATACTTCTACTAACTTTTTTTTATTTTGTATCACCTTCAGAATTACATTCAATAATAAACTTTAAACAGTTGATATTAGAATTAATGGTCCAAACAAAATCTTCACAATTATAAACAGCACTACTACAAATTAAGTGGCTAGGTCAATTGATGTTATTTAATTTAATTATTATCACAGTATTTAATTTTAAAATTAAAACCTCGTCTTATTATTACTGCGATTTTTCTGGTTCTGCAACTTTTATTTCTTTTAACTCGACAACGAAAAGATTTATAGAGAAACGGTTTTTGCCATCGTTTCTCTCAAACGGTGAAAACCCGTTTGAAAACCATACCAACCAGTTTCGCTATCGTAAAATCTTACATTAAAATTATGTATCGCATATCCCCTTTCCTATTTAAAAAAAAAGGTTTCTCCTAGTACCCCTTAGTTTTGAAGTATAAAGGCATTCCCATATTTTAATATCTTTCTGTGTAATTCTACGCAAAGCGTAAATTTAACTACGATTTTGTTTATAAAATATTACATTTTTATCTTTCAAGCTTGTGTAAAACAATAAAAATTTGTTTATACTTACTTAATAGCTCAGCTACTTGAAAGAAACATTCTTGATTCTTTGATTAATTGTTATGCCATCTAATCTTCAAGATTAATATCTTACGAATCCAGATACGCGTCCAAATAAAATTAATTTTAAGTAGTTAATTTTATTTGGATTTAAATTCCACAGTTACTTGTACGCTTTGGAGATTGAGATTCGATTAACTGCACCGATCTAAGTAGTGATTTTTCACAAATTTAGATGATACTATACTACAATTAATTCCACAGTCCTAAACCGTAGTTTTATGATTTATATTTATAATTATGATTTATATTCTTATATATATATATATATAGTCACTCTTTGCCTATGGATAGGAACTTAAAGTAAAAATTTGGATAATAGTAAAATTTTGAGGATGATATTAATTTATTCATTAATCTTCGCAAGTTAAACTTAATTCTGACACTTTTTCATTCAAAATATTGAAGGACAGTTCAAATTTTAAAATACGAATCATTAATTCTTAATAATAATTTGTCTTTTTTCGGTGTTCTTGACAAATTTTTCTATTGTTTTACCGATCGTTTGCCAATTATTACAAATTTTTCAAGTTATAGCTCTTTCGGTCAAAAATTTTTATCTAGAATATTAGAAAATCGGTATCTTTAATTCTTTTTTTCCCTGAGTGCACAACAAAGTGTCATTTTCTGCGTCCGGACGCAATATTACAACAGTAAAAAATTTACACAAACATCAAAATTAAAATTTATATAACAGTAATATAAAATGATTAAAATCATCAACTAAAAGCGTATGATTGAAATAAGTGGATAAAACACATTGTAGGAGTAATCAAATACGTGAATACACATGCACAGTCTTAAGAAACGACAAGATACTGGATAACATCGTCATACTGTTCCCTAAAATATCACGGATGTTGGCCCCAAATTTAAATTTCCGACGCAATGCGCATAACAGACGCAGTCCACAAGTATGTGGTGTACCGTCTGTTGGCAGTCGTAGCAAAAAAGGTGCAACAGTCTGAGTCATGAGTGAGTCTAGTTTTCCTTGTTCGAAAACGGCAAATAATAGCCTCCTCACGACGGCAAATCCTTGATGAAAAGACCCACGATTACACAGTATTCTTAGCTGGACAAAGTTTATTTCCGATGGTAGCATTCAATTCACTTTGCCGCGCATCACGAACCACCCTCCACAGAAAACAAACAAGATAGTCCAAAACAATGCGAATTGTGAAAAGAGGCTGCAAACAAGCCTTTTTTGCAGAATTATCAGCGCATCCGTTGTCTGAAATTCCAATATGGATGGATATCCAACAGAAGATCACAGTTGTGTTACGTTGAGTCATTTCATAAATAACAGGCTGTATATCACAGAAAATAGGGTATCTGAAGAATGTATCACTAATCCCTTGCATAGCACTAATGGAATCTGAACAACCAAGTACGTGTCGATATGTTGAGCTAATTATATATAAAGCTTTACTAATAGCTTATAGCTCCGCGACGAAAACACTGACCATGCTGGGTAAGCCAAACATGTACGTTCTATTGTCAACCATAAAAGCAGTACCAAAAGTTATTGTATTTAGAGCCGTCCGTATAAACTACAGCATCGGGATTCATGCTATTTAAAATATTATAAAAGTTTTCTTCAAAGATAACCGGATTCGTGCACCGATTCGTGGTATCGACAAAGACTAAAGCAATAATTTAGGTGAGAAGGTTGCCACTTGCTGTTAGTCATGTTATGACTAACAGCAAGAGCTGGAGGTAATTGTATGTATAGAGATAAAAAAACATAGGCACTGAGCTCTAATGACTAGCATGACAGTTGATTTCGGCTATTCGTGATATCGATTAAAATGCGGGTTAGAGAACACCGCATCAAAGGTCGGATGATTTGATTGCACTTTAATGCAAGCTACAGAGGAGCAGATCATTTGCTTTCGTCAACACTAAAGAGATGGCTCACCACTTCACTAGAAGATTTACTACAGAACTTGAACGAAATGCACATTTAGTAATTCGGACAAATTATAGATGAACTATATCGAGCATCCGTAAAGCAGGCTCGTCTGGACAAATAAGCCACGTCGCGGTAGTCAATGCGGGAACAGACCAGAGCTTGGTAGAAGCGCAACATGCATACTCGATCAGCTCTCCAATGAGTATTACATAGAACTCTCCGCTTATCTAGCATTTTGAGACATTTTACCAGCAGATCCTTTAAATATGTTACCCACGTCAGTCGTTGGTCAAACCACAAACTAAAAATCTAACCTATGTGAATGGTTCATCTAGATCACCATATAAAAACAGTTGAGGTTCAACTGTTCCCTCAACCGGGAAAAGCAAGTACATTTCGATTTGTCTGGGAAAAAGTGAACTCAGTCGTTTTCACACCTTGATTCTATTGTGTTTTGGAGTAGTCTGTCGATAGTAGCTAAAGTTCTAGATGCAACTTAAATTGAAACATCATATACAAACAAAGAACACATAACGATTTTCTGCACGCAGTTTACTATGGAATTTATGGCTACATCAGAAAAGCTAACATTTAGTCTACACTTCCCTGCTACATTCTAGTGTGAAATTGTTAGATACCGTCATTCCCACTCGAACTCGAAAGGACTACTGAGAAAGCCTTTGATGATATCAAGGAGATTCCCTTGTTTATCCCATTCTAGCAGTGCATTTAGGATTCTTCTTCTCCAGGCTGTCATATGCCTTTCGCAAATCGAAAAATACAGCAACCAGGCGTTAGCAAAGTAAGAATATGTTTCAGATAACAGATTCCAGGTAAACTATATGACCGATAGATGATCTACCTTGGCAGAAACTGCATTGCTCGGGCGCAATTAGGGCGCTTCTCTCAAGGTACCACACAAAACGACGGTTTACCATTCGTTCCATCTGCTTGCACAGAGTACTGGTTAGGCAGATAGGATGATAACTTGAAGAGCACGATTTATCTTTATCAGGTTTCAGTATGGGAATCACCAATGTTTCTGACCCAGAAAATGGAAAAACCTGGTCAGAAAATATTTTAATATAGATAGACAAAAGATGTCTAATGCAGTATCCGAGAGATGACATGTCATATTAAACATGATATAACTATTTCCGGGGGAAATGTCACGTGAATTATTCAAGGCATATCTCAGCTAATCAAATTAAAAAGATATGTTTAATACATTTCATGAGTCTCCAGTCAAAAACGAGGTTTATTTATTTCTGTAAGCCTAGTAAAGAAATATATAAAATAAAAAATAAAAAAACATACTTTGTTACGGAGAATTTATATTACATGTACATAAAATTGTGATTAATTACTTTACGCCAGTGCCAACAATGAGTCGTTACTCTTGAAAAGGAAATGATATGCCGGAATATTGCCTTATGAGAAACATTCCATGACAGTAGCTCTTTAACCATTGTCATAATGTGAGCGTGACAGTAATTTTTCCTTTACCGCAGCAATTATTTAAAATTTCAAAGTTACATTTCCTGGTAAAAAGTAATGGTTATGTTTTAATGAAACATACATTTTATTACTCAGCAATTGTCACATTATTCAAAATCAAGCATACTAGGTGGTTTTTTTTTTTTATAAAAAAATGCCATTCCTTATCTAAGCAGCTGTAAATTTTATAGTAGTAAATAGCTGAAAAATTGTAGTTCGGAATTGTTATTGCCCACATTGGGCAATAACAATGAGAAACGATTACTTAGTAAGCAGTAAAAAAGGATATTTTTAGATTTTTTGCGGATTTCACATGTAGACATGTGTTTTTAAAATGAAAAGTACACAACAGGGTAATTTTTTTAGTTTTTTCTGAGAAATAAAATATTAAAAATTATTATGAGATGACTCTAAAAAAAGTCAATAGCAAAGTTATAGGGTGATTAGTATCTTTTAACTTCCATCATCACATATTGTTTGTGTACTAACATTTAATTTAGGTACTATATTTTCTTAATTTTTTTTTTGTTATGAGTATTTTTTGGGTCATCATAACGATATAATACATACATCGACTAGATTCTTTTAACGGTAAATTAAAATGCACGTATGAACTAAAAAAAAAAGTAATGAAAATATTTATTTCCTAGTTACACACAGTAAAAATTAATTAATAAATTATAAGAAAAAGAAAAATGCAAAAAGTTTTACTGAAAATGTAAAACAAGAACCCATTTCGATTGTTAAAGAGTCGTCAATTAAATCTAATGAAATATCGTTTTTCTCCAATCAGTTTTCCAGCAACTGCCGCGTCTGGGTGTATGTGTATAAGCAAATGCAATTACTGCTGCCAATTTGTCAGGCCTTACGTAGCTGCAGATGTAGTGCAATGTAAGCTTAAATACTCTGGTAAATATTTAGTCTGAAACAGAATCAGGTCGACTGACCACTCCTGAGCCGTACGGTTAATTGAAACCCAACCATCAAAGAATATCGGTATCCGCAGTTTAGCATTCTAATCTATATTAAAGCCTTTACAAGAATCGAACATTAGAACTTTCGACTTCGAAAATCAGCTGATTTTGCGATGAGAGTTTAACCGCTAGAGTAACTAATTAAATATTATGTAAAAGAAAATAAGTAAACGAGAAAAATTAATAATAAATATAAAACATTAAATATTAATTTACAGATGAATATAAAAACGTTGAAATACCAATAGTATTTACAAATCCGAGTATTAAACCTAGTATTTATAACAGTAATTATTCTTTTAAAAAGGAAAATATACACAATAAAGAGTTGTAATTTTAGATAATTCAAATATAAAACTAAATTCAGCTTAAGAAACAAATAACCACTAAAACCACTTATTTACCTTGTCCATCACGACTTAATTTATGCCTCTTGTACAGATGGGTAAACAAATTTTTACCACAAGAAAGATGGAGGTTGAATGAACCTAATAACAATAAAGAAACTTAAAGAAATTTAAAATGAATGTAGGTTAATGAATGAAAGACTGAGTGTAATGGAAGGAAAATTTTATATATAAATAAACAAAAAAGTTATAATAAAGTAATGATTTTAAACAATCCTTCACTTATACAACACTGATTAACTTCTGAAATCAATTACTTACATAATATGATATATATAACTTATTACGATACGAATATATACTTAAATGTGATATACTTGTGTAAAAGATATTAGTAATATAATACATATTTTATTAATAGATTTTATTTTGAGCAAAATGAAGATATATATAACTTCGTTTCTTCCAGTTTTAACAACTTTTGTTGTTATGGATGTTGTTTTTTAATACTTATTTCTTACTGAATGTTATTTAAAATAACATTCTATTATGTGTGATCAGTATGATGAAATGAGATTAAAATTTTATAAAAAAAGATGCACTCGCTAAATAATTATAATGGTGCTTCTATAAGCACTGACTTCCATTTTCTAGACTATTAAATGGTTCTTTGTCTCTAGTGTTACAGGTATTACAGCTTTTAATGGTATCTGCTTTGAAACAGGATAAGAAACTTTTTTAATAAATGTTTGTTTCCTTTGTCTATGGGGTGATAACTACATACACTCCTGATGACAATGATAACTTCAAACTGAAATTCAATTAAAATTTTCTGTATTACCGGGTCGTTCTAAAATTATCTAGCAAAATACAGATTATACAATACAAATTAATAAGAAATATACTAAAGAACTTAGTAAATCATGAATATATATATATATATATATATATATATATGTGTGTGTGTATATATATATATATATACACACACATACGTATTGAATTGTAGTGATTACACTGAATACATTATTTTGAGAAAACTGGAAGCGCATTTATATATAAATACAAATTACTTGTAAATGGTAGAATTAAACTTTGCAAATCCCCTTATAAAAATAACATGGTTTATATTTGTTAGACAAGCAATATATTTGTTTATGTGATTCAAAGATACTATATATGTGCAAAGTTATTTACTACAACAAGAAAATTTTATATACAAGAAGTAAAAGCCTTGATTTCAATACATCGAAAGCACAAATGAAATTACACAAAATAATAATTATATTAAACACGATAAAAGTAAAAACAGCTCATATTAAATATACTAATTTTATTCGATATTAAAGGAGATTCATAACCCGTTCAACTATAAACAACTGTCAGAATGTCATACATAGCATCAAAAAGGACCAAAAACGAAGCGTTTAAGGAATAAGGTTTTTTAAAAGATTTTTATTGTAAAATTATATAGAACTGCTGTTTACTTTTATTCGTGCTTTTATTTATATCTTACCCATTAAGTTAATCTCAGAAATAATTACTAATAACAAAGTATATATCAAACATTTTACCTATTCTAAAATTCCGAATGAACAACAACAAAAAAATAGATAGATAGAATGAATTTTTGTACAGTAGTTAATTTAAAA
Organism: Lycorma delicatula; assembly: GCF_047948215.1. Lineage (NCBI taxonomy): Eukaryota > Metazoa > Arthropoda > Insecta > Hemiptera > Fulgoridae > Lycorma > Lycorma delicatula. The sequence goes on from NC_134455.1 coordinate 301,577,610, forward strand.
TTGAGTACACGATGAACTAAATGTTAATCCTAAAAAAAATAATAAAATTGTAAAATATCTTATTATTTTAAACCTGATGCAAAGAGTAGACACGCTTTAATATTTTTACAGTAAAATATCTTGCAAAATTCAGGATTTGTAATTTTCACACATGCCAAACGTACTCATTATATTCCCATATGTAACATTTTTTTTTTTTTTTTTGCTTTCTATGATGAAATATTCATAATAAAAAATAAAGAAATTAGAAAAAAAATTTTGTAAATAAATCTAATGATAAAATAGAAAAATTCTTGGAAAAATGTTGGCAAGAAAACATTATTAAAAACTTTATATATCTTTCAACAGTAAAAGGAAGACATTTTGACTTATCCGTGAACTGGCAAAGCAGTGGTTCTTAAGATTTGATGTGACATTTTTTGTAAGCACTACTATAAAGAGCATGCACACTGCGTGTTCGTTTTTCTCTTTTGTAGTACTTAACTCATTTCCAAAGAAAAGCATCTAAAGCTTCAAGATTTTATCGTCGTTTTAAATTTTACACTCTTTACATGAAAATTTAAATACATATTGCATTTTATTGGAAGAGTTCTGGTTTCAAAAAGAAATAAGTTTGAATTTATTTTTTCTTGAACAAATTCAGTCAAATTGTGTTTTTTAATTTTTTTTTTTTTTTTAATGAAGATTAGCCAATATAGCCAATGAAGATTATTTGCACATATATTCAATATTTTACTACAGTAGAAACTGTGTATATAATACACAATATAATACAATATTAAAGATATGACTATATTATAATTTATGAATTTATAATTACTTCGTGTCATCCCCATCATCTTCTCTTTCTTCCTAATTTACTCTCCTATTTAGGATGAGGAGTATCATACTAATATTTCTCTCAATTTAATGTATTCAGAATAAATCATTTGACCTCAATATTCCTGCATTCTGTAAAGCCAGAAAACGTTTAGTTTTATTTTTTTTATTTTATTTTTTTTTTTTATGGATAATTAATTCACCCAATAATCTAGGAAGATGTACATGGGAATATGAAATGGAATTTTGTAGCGTATGAAAAATGCTATGCCTGACCAAGATTCGAACCGGGACCTCTAGATAAAAGGTCAAATCGTTACCACTCCGCCACGGAGATCGGCTTTTTGTAACGATGTTAATTGTTTTTTTGTTTTTTTTAATAATTAAGATATTAAGTTATAAGTTATTTATTATATAACTTATTCTAATCGTTTGATTATCAGTTTACTCTACTGACAATATAATTCACAATTATATCACGAAAAATGTCAATAGTTTTCATAAAACATCATCTCTGTCACAATATTATTATCCTCACTGTTTCCTTCGTCATTAGAAGTTTATGATTCTCAACAACTGCTAATTTTATCACAGTTAGATACCTAGCCTATTTCCTTTTCCAATAATTCTATTTGTCAAATAATAAATTTCAAACAGTTCATAAAACTTCGTGCGACATTATCCTTAAATATTACAAAAATATTCAATCGTTAAGTGATAGATATAATTTGCTATCACAAACAAGTTAAAAAATAATATAATGTAATAATAGTTAACAAATTAGGACTAATCATTTCACCATTCGTAATAGTTTTAGAATATATCCTTTTATGTTAATCTTTTCCATAACCCATATCAAAATCAAACCCATTTCACAAGTTCACTACACAAGTTTTTTTTTATAATAAAAAAAGCCAAGCCTAACCGGAATTCGATCCGGGACAGCTGGATGAAAGACCAAAATGTTACCACTCCGCCACAAAAGGTCAGCCTTTTGTAACCATTTTATTTATTCATGCTATGAATTCAGATTGTTTAAACATATGTTGATACAGAGTGATTAAAAATGAACTTCACAACTTTAAAAGCATATAAAAATTTATTAAGATAACTTACAGATTCGATTGGGGTTCTTATTTCTTAGAAAAACAATAAAAAATTAGAAAAACACACCAAACAAAAAACAAAAATCATTTTTCAAAACTGATAATTTTTTTGTAAAAACTGTATAGTGATACCTTCTTCTTTTTCCTTCACGGTACTAATAAGTAATGATTATTTTTCTAGTGAGGATGGGATATTTTCTATTTTTTTTTTTTTTTTTTTTTTTTTAATTGTGAAAAAAGGTTAAAAATGGTAGTTAAAAGAGAAATTATTAATAAACAGAAATAATGATATTAATTTGGCTCTAATATATATTAATTTGGTCTTAACTCTCTATTTAAATACCAAAACAATTATAATACCATTTTTCATCATGATATTATAGCAAAACTACGGTAGTTTTATAACAGTAATATTTAATAAAAATATTTTAATTTATTTGTTATTTAATCATGTAATCTCAAAATCCTTTCAGTAACTTGTTCTTAACATAGATTTCTCAAGATTATAATTTAATTCATAGATTTATTTTTTTTTATATTTAAATAACATTTCTCCCTCACTGTACATGTTTATTTATACAAAAGAAAAATACAATTAAATTAGATTTTTATACAGGCAAATATGAAGAAACGATTGTTTTCCTGTAGAAAAACTATAAAACTTAAAATTAGAAGGATCTTGTGACATAGCGATGGCCGTAGCTGCTTATAAAAGTGAAATCGATCTCTGGAGCAAATTAAAAAAATTTTTTTGCTATCAAAAAAAGAACTGACAGAAATGCAGAGCTTGAGTTGACGTAAACACTTTCTCATCTGCTGTGTCAGATATTCCATATTGGAGATTTTATAAGGTTCAACCGTTCTAAAAATATTTGGCAGTAAACCACAAAATTTAATGTGATTTTTTCAACGGACAGAATACCAACACACAGAAATCTTTATTAAGAGAAAATATGTATTTAAAAAAAAATTAAAAAAATACGTACTTCCAAAAACTTATTTAATCTAATAATAGTATAATGTGAATGATTTCATTGATAATATTTGCATTATAATATTACATAATACATTGTATTTTTATTACAAAGAGAAGTGTATCTTCAATGTTGCCGTAAATTAAGCGACATGGGACGAGATAGGCACGAGTTAATCACGAAAAATACTATAGCTATTCCCAAAAACAACAAACATTCTAAACCAGGTGAATTATAGAAACTGAGAAATCGAGTGGTTTCCCGTTGACTGAGCTGCATACACAGTTGTATATCAGCATGCACGGAAATTTTTAAAAGTTTTCTTTTTTTGAAAAATTTTGTAACTTTGAATTGCAGGTTACAATAAATTTTTTAATAAATTAAAAAAAATTACTTCCCGAAAATTTTGCACAATAAAGGCTTAATTTATTATCTTCATTTGAAACTATACGCTTCAAAATGTAATATGCAATACAACCTTGCTAAGGTCTACATTCCAACAAATTAACATATATTAAACCGGTAAAACGAATTTAATTATTATACAAATTACTTCTTATCTCAATTCCAGAATGGTAGCACCCCTGCCTTTCAGCCTTTATGCGGTAAGTTCTTGGTTCAAATACAGTCAGGTTTGTAATTTTTCACCGATAGAAAATTCATATCTCTTCTTCCTATCAATAGAATCGTAATTATCAGCTGCTTAGAAAATAAATGAGGGAAAAGTTTTGCTTTGAAAATAAATGTTTATAAAGCTCCCTTCTTTTTCTTGTTTAGCCTGCGGTAATTACCTGTCAGATAATACTTCAGAGGATGATATTTATGAGTGTAAATGAAGTGTAGTCTTGTACAGTCTCAGTTCAACCATTCCTGAGAAGTGTGGTTAATTGAAAACCCAACCACCAAAGAACACCGTTTATAAAGCTAAATAAATTAAACCCCACTGTAATATAGACCTACCCAAATATATAATCAACGAAGTATATTCTAGTAAATACTTTACAGGAACATTAATGACACACCTGTAAAAAGAAATAAAATACTTCCATCTTTCCATTCCCAACTGTTTACAATTTAGTTAATACTAAGAAAAAACAGTTAAGAGGTTATGTGTTCGACCCGTATATTTTTACATTCCCGTCAAGATACCGCTATATCTCTTAAAGGGAATGTATTGTAATTGGTCCAATTTCGGCATGTGCGGTTTTCACCGGATCTTGAGGGTTTGATACAAGGAACCCAAGAAACCAAAACACCGGATGGAAATTTTCCGGTTGTCCGGATGTTCGTATGTGTGTGTGTGTGTGTGTGTGTGTGTGTGTGTGTGTGTTTTAGGTGTCTCCCTCTAAATCACCTAATAACTTCAAAAATACTGGACCAATTTTGACAAAACTTGGTCAAATTACTTGTATGAGGCATTGATGCCATTAAATTTTCTACTTAAAACGTCAAGAGGGGTAAGGTTGTAGAGTAAGGTCACCCCTCAAAATTTCTCCTAATCAAGGTCTTATTTTTGTTAGGCACATTTGTTAAAAATTAAAAAAATAAATAAATCTCCAACAAAGTTTTGCAAAATCGCAACCCCATCCCAAAAAATGCTCTAAACTAGTGGTTAAGTGGGCATACTACACCAATAGCACCACCTTGTCACCACAAGGAGCGTTAGTGTAGCACTGACGTACAGTTTTTGTAGTCGACCGCTATGTTGTGATGTCACAGATGAGCGGTAGAATTAAATAAATGAATAATATTTAAAGTGTAAAAATGTAGTTGGTCCTTTTTTTTCCTATAAATCATATTTAAATAAATCGTGTTGCAATCGTCGCAGTTGGTTTTTGCGGTGATACCATGATGTTGGAAAACGTTATTAGAAACAAAAATTCGGTCTAATAATTGACCAAAAAATTGTTCGCCGTCCGGCGAGCAGGTTCGGACAGTGGGAATCCTGATATTCTATATCTATGCGTCACGTTGGATGATGTTATATGATCTTCGGTAGGACAGGTAATGTGAGTTTCAAGATATGTAGTACCGTTAATAAAATCACCTAAACTCGAAATATCTCGTCTTTAACCTCTCCGATCCAATCAATATACATAATGTATAATATACAGCATCGGAAGGGACAGTGGAAATCTTATAATTTTATATACGTGCATCCCATTACATAATTTTGATGTCGGTTTCATTTTTTTTAATAATTATTAGTATTGAGAATTTTTAGTATTTACCTTGATTGAATGATGAAACGAAAATACTGATTCGACATAAATTATAATTTAGCTTTACTCGGAAGTTCAAATGAATAATTAATTTTACATAAGTAACAAGTAATGCATTTCGTAATACATTAAAAATAACTTATTTCTTTAATTGTTATGTAAATAATACGTAAAACGGTTGCATGCAACCTAACAAGAAAACCTGTAACTCACAAAAATGACATGCTATTCCCAAGAAAAACAAACATTCCATTGCGTTTTTATTAAAGTAAACTGCTTTCGGTTTCTCTTCTTTGCTAAGCCTAAGTTGAGTAGCGTATCAGTATGCCAAGCACACGCAAATACTAGTGAAATTCAGCCTTGCAAGTGGCTCACCATGTACATACAGAATCCGTCTGTTAATGAACAACATTACTGTCAGAAAAATTTATTTATAATTCGTTCCCTTATATCTCAGATTTCAGATATGAAATTTTATTTATTTTAATTTATTTTCTATATTACCGTTGTAGTTTTGTAATTTAAGTACAATTAAAAGGTTTAGTCAGGATTGGTTTTCCAAACATCGATCAACGTTACAGCCTGTTATAGGAAAGTACTTTGAACAAAACATTAACGAATAAACCAAATAAATTTATATATTTACAAATAAATTCAAAATAAATTTTTAAATAAATTTAATTTATTTTATTTACCTATAATTTGTGCACTAAAATAGTGACATTTAAAATGTTGTATTTTATAACAATGAAACTTATAAGAATAAAATAAATTCATTTCAAGCATAACGCATTTAATTATAAGTCTTCTTACTTACCAAAGTAATTTTAAGACGAATTCCAGTTTGAATTATATGAAACTCTGATTCTGTCTGATCGAAGTCTGACAGAACAATTTTCTTCTGTAAGAATAAGTTAGCTCAAACGAAGTACAAATGAAAATCGAATTCCATAGTTTTGGAAGACTACAAATGTTGAGATAAAATTTATTTATTTACTATAACTTCGTATGATAAAAGACATTAGGCATCAAGAATACATATATATATATATATATATATATATATATATATATATAAACTTGATAATAGTATTATCGTATGCATATAGCAAAATTAGAAAAATCCCACACGAGTTAAATTGATCACATACTTTTATTTTCGGACAATGATGTAAATTTCATACTAAAAACAATTGATAACGAATAATACAAGAAAATATCATCTACTGAACAATCGAGTAACATATTATGACGTTTCACTCGGTTGATGTTCATAGTTAGGTATTTTCATGTGGCGCCAGAGTGTAGCGGCGGAAGTTTTTCGGTAGTTTGTAACGGTCACATCCGTCCAACTTATACAACTTATATCCTTAGCTTGTATTTTCATTCTTTTATTGATCTGGCGATAAAATAGTGAACTACAGACTTTTAAGAAATATTCGTAATTATTCTCTAATCCAATATGAAAATTTGGGTAATATTTATGTTGGTATTTATATTTGGGTTTGTATTGTTGGTACGACCTCTTCCACCCTTCCAGCCGCCAATTTTTGAAAGCTAAATTTTTTTTTACATTCCCACTCCTATGAACTGTGATTCTGAAAATAAAAATTGTTCATCACGTTTAATAAAATTATTAACTGTAATTAAAAACTTTTCTTTTTTTGCTTTATCATGCCTGTCTCATTGTAGGGATCTGCCTTTTATGCAGAAGAAATTGGATTCAAATTCCGATCAGGTTGGGATTCGTTGCAGACTACAAAATCATTTTCTCATCAACATTAAAAAGACAGATGAAATAATTCAATTTATCCTGTAGATGCCATAGTGAATAAACAATTGATTAGTTTAACCAATATTTGATAAAATATATCTACCAAATAAATTACTTTTTTCTGAAAAAACAACTTAAAGAACTCTATGCGTTATTTTTATCTCCTTCTAAATCTTACAGGTGAGGTAGAATCCATTTTTCTCATTACTTTTTAACTGTTACTGAACAAGTAGACCAAAAAAAGGTCTTTTTAAATTTTTTACAGGTATTCAATTAATATGTAATGAATTTGTAAGCTATATTCCAAACTCATTATTTTCTTGCAATTCTATAATGAAACAAAAATTGAAATAACATTTTAAAATAATATTTTATTTAGTATAATTTAACACCGCAACAGAACAACCATAGTTTTTTGATGAAATTGTTCTTATTGTTCGATTTTAATGATTGTTACACTTTTGTCTGTTATAAAACTATTTTGATACGTTATGTGTGGTTTGAAGTATCACATTTTTTAATGCTTCTAAAGAGAATAATATAAAATTTATTTTTGATAGTAAATGTAGAAGTGGATATTTTAATACGCATATTAACTACATTTTACAAAATTTAGGCTTAATATATATATATATATATATATATATATACGTATTTATTTTATAAAATCATGACAAAACTCAGTAAAACCAACCGTGTATTTATTTAAATATAAACGACGCTTTTCATGTTAAATGAGTTAATATGTATATATATAAAGTATAAAAGATTATCTAAAAAGTATTGAGCCTTTGGAGGCCAAAAATTGAATGTATATTTATTGTTATAGGAAAATAACATTATGAGACCACAAATGTACCATTCTTTTCGATAACCTTCTGCCATTTTTCCGCAACACCATAATCCCGCCGCTATAGAACTTCTGTGGTTTCTGGTCAAAAAATTGTACACGTGGTTTTCACAGGCCTCTTTTGAAACTAAGTTAACACCATTCTGGAAATTCTGCAAAGACCGAAATATATGATAATCTGTCGGTCTCAAGCCAGGCCTATGCGATGTATCCATTAAAAGTTCCCAGTCAAGTTCTCTCAATTTCTGACCGGTCGTTAAAGATGTATGCGGTCTGGTGACATCAGCCTGGTATATGACACTCTTTCAGTTGACCAGTTCAGGTTGTTTCTTTTGAATTGCTAGGTGCAATTGCGCTAATTGCTGACAGGTCTAAGTCTCTCAACTCGTGATTAACTGCTTGTGAACTGGCTCGATTTCGTTACGTTTCAGTAGAAATTCACAGATCGAATAAATTAGATTCGATCGAGTAAATTTTTCTGAGTCAGATCATGTGGTCCCCAGACGTAGAGCTTCTTTTTGTAGCCAGCTTTTTCCAGTTTATTTAACACCGTTTGGTGATGGATATTTAGGTCATTGGCGATGTCATGACTGTTTACATGCCGGAAATGGCATGTAAACGAAATACGCTAATGTTACTACACACAAAACATAATTTGTTTTGTGAGTGTGTGTGTGTGTGTGTGTGTTTCTGTTTTTGTTTAATAATTGAAAGACAAATGATAACTCACCTCGTTAACTCGATAACGATAACCTGGGCACCGATAACTCACTTCGTTTTGCGCCCAGGTAAAAACTCAGTGTATGAGTCATTCTTGTATCGCATTCTTGACCTGAGCATTATTTGTTGGTTCACTTTGAGAAGATCAAACAAACAAAAATTTGATGGCGCAAAATCAAGACCTGAAGGTGGGTGGGCAACACCTCCCTTCCCAACTTTTAAATAGCTTCCCTTGTTTTTTTAGCGGTAAAGAGACAAGCGGTATAATGCAGAAGAATTACGCCTTATAAGAAAAAACCGGGACGTTGCCTCCTTATGGCAATTTTCACTTTATTTTTTAACTTTTCAGAATAGCACTTACTGTTTGACGTTATTCTTCCAAATGAATCAATAACTTCAGCCTTTGTAGTCCCAAACCATCATTAGCATAATTTTATTGACTGGTGCGTTTAAATTTTTTCCTGGCGGGCTAACTCGGATGTTTACAGTCCGTAGTCTGACGTTTGAATTCCACACAAAATGATGAGTCCAATTTTCAACAGAATTTATAGTTAAATATTACCACTGCTAAAAACTGTAATTTAAAATTCAATACGGATGCCCTTGTTTTTTTAATGTAACTCTCTCGGAATCAACCTCAAACACATGCATTATATCAGATGTCATGGATAGTGGAATGGAATTGCTGATATCGAACTACAAATTTCAGCAATTTCTCAAAACTTTATGCGTCCTTCCTTGCAAATAAGTTCATTAACGCGATTTTTTAAATAGTAAATCAAAACACCTGGCAGTCTTCCGCTACGTTTAACGTTCTTTCACGTTAAACGTTTCAAGCGGAATCGACATTTTGAAATAAATAAAATAGGTTATAAAAAATGGAAATTCTTTTCCAACAGCTGATATTTTCTATGCCAAGGATAACATCATTAACGACATGATAGTTTCAATTTATTTTATTAAATAGGTAGGTATTCCGCTGTTGTCATTCGTCTTTTTAATTATTGAATGACTCTCGTGAATATAATTTCAAACTTAGATTTTTTTTTCTTTTGATGCACTGGAAAACCTATTTCCAGTGCATTTGGTCGTTCTACTGAACGAATCAAGTTAATTGTTTTTTACTCTGCTCAAAATGACCCACAAATTTATTGTCATCGGACCCTAAACTTGAGTCTCTTCTGAGAATTTCTGAAAAAAAATTATTATTCTAATAATAATACTGTAGAGTAAGGGGCCACTAGTTATGTATAAAATAGTACAGATTGTTACATTGTTAAACAGCGCTAGTAATACAGTTATGGATAGGAGTTTATAAAATATGATCCCATTACTTTGATAGCAAATGTATTATACTAACGATGGTAATCGAACCAAAATTACGACATGAACTGGAAAACTTCGTACAAACGTCATGAAGATGAATTAGGTTTTAAGCAGCAGAGATCTTAAACTACTTTTTTCTGTTCGCCTGCTTTGTTTTTATGAGTTTTTTTATCGTGTTATATGTTGTACAGAACTGGGCTATGGACGATACTTACGTGGAATAATTTTAGATCGTTAGAGATGTGCTATTATAGAAGAATATTAAATGATACAAACAGGAAAAGTCGAATATACTCTAACTTCTTTATAATACCTCAAGATTGTAGACAATATTAATAGAAAAAAGTAGAATATTTTAGATATGTGCTGAGGGTGAAGTGCAGAATGTTTCGGAAAATTATGTGCTTCATAATATTTTAATCAAAAGCAGACATCGTACATACTGTACAGTACTAATGTTAATTTGCTTTTCATACCCATTGCCAGCAAAACATTTTCTTTCATTCTGAAAGAACATAATTCATAAAGAGAAAAAAAGTACTATCAAAGAAATTAAATAAACATGAATGAGAATTACAATTTATTTATGTTAAATCAATCATCTACAAGAACAATTAGTATAGTAATTCTAATATCATAAAAAATTCAGTTTAAAAACTATCTAAAAAAGAATTACACAATCTAATCTTTCATTTTTTTTTTTTTTTTTAAGAATAAGATTACTGTAAAGTACGGCAAAAGCAAATAAATCAGGATAAAATATAACTGATAACTGGGCAACTAAACAGAAATCTAAATTCCATTCATTCAATTGTACTGAAAAATAAAGACTGATAGAATAGAAACTGAAAAACGTTTTCTAAATCAAAAAGCGTGATGGAAATGGTTGTTTTATACTTTATAATGATTCCATGGCCATAGCTGTTGATGGTCACTCTTTCATAAAAAAAAAAACATATAAAAGTTTATTCAATTTGGGTAAAATTTTATATTTTTAAAAATTATATTTTTTTTAAATGTAATAGATTTTTTTATGTTTTAGCTTAATTTTACAAAAATCTATCCATACGTTGAAGTAAGTGTTTCTGTCAAACTAAAAAATTTTTACAATCCGTGTAATGAAAGGTTTAGAACCACTTAATTTATCGCTTAAGTCATAAAAACTTTATACATGGCTTGTTTCAAACCATGTTATTTTACGAATAGTTTTATTATAAATGTCGTTTAGTGACTTTACAGCTTTACAACTTAAGATTAAAATACCCAATTTTTCAACAGGTTGTCTTTCAAACCGTGAATGCAGCGTATGCAATATTCAATTTAAAAAATTTAGATTCAGATTGAATAGTCTTGCATTTATTTTGACTGGTGAAAAAAAAAAACACATTCAACCTTCTACTCTAGAGATTTAAGAGTTTTAATATAATATAAATATTTTTAAAAAGGTTTATGAAGCATTTAGCAAGATAATAGAATGCAGTAATTTTTTTATCAATAAGGTAATAAGAAAAATATTTAAAGGAAATAAGTTAACATGAAGATTTATTTTAACGATCGTCTTTAGAATACTCAATAAAATGAGATTTGAAAAAATATTTAAAAGAAAGAATGTGGTCAGGATATACTAACTTGATAATAACTTGCATCACAGCTGCATAGCTACGCTGCAAGAAGGAAATTACGGTAATCCGTCAAAAAAAAAATTTGATATGGGTTTTTTCATTCCTCGACATTTCATGACCCACGGACCCCAAAAATCAAAAAAAATAAACGTGGGGAGCGTATGTACTTGTGTTTCCGTGTTTGAGTTTAGATTTTCATTAGATAAACCGATTTTGCAAAGAGTCTCAAGTAAGTGGGAAAAGCTTTGTTAAAAATTTGGAGTCAATATCTCTCGGGGGTGGAGTAGATCTTTGAGGTGAATTTCTCAAAATTTTTCAAACATAACCCCCTCTTTAAATTAAGTTCAGTATGTGGGTATATGCTTACTAACCATTTTTAAAAAAATTTATCCCAAAATTTTTCCTTTCCCAAAAATGGAATTTACAGGATATTTTTAACCGACTTTTTTGTATTATTGATTAAATATCGATTTTTTTTTAATTTTTAACTTTTTTCATACATCATTATTTTTCCACTATATAAGAATAAACAACCAAAGTCAGAAAAGTAAAAAAAAATGTATTATTTAATTTTTATTTTTTAGTAAATTTAATTTTAAATTTTTATTTAAAATACTTCAATTCCTTTATTTTTTATAATTTCCTTAAAAGAGAATCACCGGAATTGTTTTTATTGGTTAAACATGATTTAGTTAAGGAAGTATTCAGTAGATTTTACGCTTAACGTAGTAATATAACCGCTGCGTATAAGAGAGATTCCAACTTTATTCAGTAATTGTACTACCTCGCAAAAACGACTTTGATTACATTTCAACAGTTTCTAAGTCTTTCAGGAACAGAGATTGGGCCTTGTTCGTTATTCCCTCCATCAGAGAAATATATCACCGAAAATCCTAAGTAACTACGTTTTAATTCCTTTATCTGTCACCAATAGGAGTTAATGGTACATATGTTGCACGCTTATTGAAAATATCATTATAGCCCTTTTGATTTTATTAAATAATATATAAACTGCCTTAAATTATTCACTACATCAATCAGTACATACTGATTGTTATTAACTTTTGAAACTATTTCCTTTTCATTTATAATTATTAAATCACAGATCATCATCCTCATCATAAATATCTCTGAATTTCCTTTTCAGTTTCAAATTTTTATCAACCTCTTATTGCATTGTATTACGTGCTTTGCCACATAAAATTTATGATTTAATTTAATGAATAACCGCTTAATAAATAATAAATTATAATAATCTTGTCAATGTAAAACTATATTAATGACTTTATGAAATTAAAGGTAATTAATACTTCCGATGACTTGTTTGGCAGATAAAACGTAGGAAGGAGCTGAAGTAACGAACAAAATAATAAAAATAAACCTATTTACTTTAAATGATGATATCATTTTTTTTAGTGAGATTCACCTCTTATATTGGAATAATTAAAATACTCCAACATACGTGAATATTTCACGAATATGCGAGAAAGGAAAACGAGTACCTTAATTAGATGCTTTATACTAAATATCCGAGTCTTTTCGTATGAATCATACGCAGTGGAAAATAAATAAGAATAAGATGATTTCTCTGAGTGGTGATGTTTATTATGCAGCCAGTCTTTGTGATAAACACATATAGCTAAGGCATAGTCTAAAAGTAGCCAGTCTATAACTTATGGTTTTACTTACAGGGTTTTAAATTAATTGAATTTTGTTATATTTTTTCCTAGGCGCACAATAAAGTATCGTAATCAGCGCTAGAACAAAAAATGATCATAGTAAAAGATTAAAAATTAACAATTAAAATTTTCCTGAAAAATTTAAAAAATTTAAAAGCCTATGCCGAATGCTGAGTTCGAAATATAAGCAAAGTAAAAAAAATATTAAAAATCTAACATAAAACATTAAATTTTCCAAAAGGCAGAAACGTGATAATTTAAATTAAATATATGAATCTAATTTCACGGCCTGAAGAAATCGTAATACATTAGACAAGATCGACACATTTTGTTAGACTTAACATACCGGTATGACAAATATAATCGGCTCAGTAGATAAATCTACGAAGAATTCATTTGATGTTTGACTTTCTCTAGTACGTTTATTAATAATAAATTAACTTAAGACAATTTTTTGTTACATCTGATATTACGTTTGGTATGCAGCTTCCTTAAAAACTACCTAGTTGAAACGTGGATTAAAAATCGAGTAAATTGTAATAAATTGTTCTTTGCAAACTACAGTAAAGTTTTCAACAAAAAAAAAAAAAAAATTATGGAATCTACCAAGATGAATAAATTTATATTTTAAAAAATCTCATGTAGACACTATATGACTTCCTTGAACGCCTATTAAATTATATACACACATTTTTTTTTTTTTTTTTTTTAATGAAAAGTGCATAAAATTTTATTTCATTAATAACTTCTGATAATTTTCCATTTTTTTTTTTTTTTTAATTATTGAATTATTATTTATCTTATTTTTTTTTTTTACAATCAGATTAATTATTAATAAATAAATATATTTAAATTTAAAAAGTTAAAAAAAAAGAAAAGGAAATTAAGTCTGATTCCAACCGATCCCCTTATAAGGTCCAGATATTTCATTAATTAAAATTTCATTTGGCTATAACTCTGGAACCAATGAAAATAAGTATCACTTATGATACACCGTTGAAAGGATCTCAACGAGGGCTTATTACTGCAGTTAAGAAAAAGTCCAAAATCCAATTTTTTTGTTTTTTGGACTTTTTTGGACACTTTTGTTTCAGTCGATTGCAATCAAAAGGGAAGGTGCGTAACTAGTTGTTGCAACAGTCCTAAACCAAATTTCAGCATTCTACGGCTAATCATTTTTGAGTTATGCGAGATACAGATGTCACGCCGAAACTAGTCAAAATGGATTCAGGGATGGTCAAAATTGATATTTCCGTTGAAATCAGAAAACCGAAATGTTTTGCGATCACAATACTTCTTTGGGTACTTTTTGTACAAGGAAGTAAAAATCATTATAAAAGTTGTAATAAAACTTTTATTAATTTCCTATAATGGTGTATATATTTTAAAAGCTAGGTTTCATTTATTTTTTTCTACGCAAAGGATATATTGTTTTAAAAAATTCATTTGTGTTGAGCATAAGTACAATATTATTATTGTTTCTTGCATAGCAACATAAAAAATCAGAATACTCGTAAATATAGGCTACATTCATAAGAATCACGTAAAAATATGTATTTATAATACAATAAGTATACTGATTAAAAAAATAACCAGATTAAGTAGCTGTGCTTCTTTTAATATTAGCCTCGATCTCTTTAGAGGACTGTACCATACTTCGCCTTACTTTAATCACCATACTGCAAATAAAAAAATTTATAAAATTCTAGTACATAAATAGTTTCGAATGATTTATGAACACATTGGCTTTTAAGTGTCATTCATTTTATAATTTATTCATTCTGGAACAGACTCAGGTCGATCACTCCTCAGATGTGTTGTTAATTGAAACCCAAAGAACCAAAGAACATCGGTATCCACAGTTTAGCATCCAAATCAATATAAAAGCAACTGCCTTTACAAGGACTCGAACCTTACCAACAATAGGATTAAAACAAGAATAATGAAATAAACAGTTCCGAACATCAAAATATAAATATTTACCAATTCATTTTATTCGTTTTATTTCATTGCTTGTGTATTTCTTTGAAAAAAAATTTGAACGAGAACTAAGCATTAGTAACGCCAACAAATCGCTCTCACATCACGGAACAAGAATGTTAATTAATAAAAGTTTATTTATTTGAGACTACATAGTTATGTATTAATGACTCAGAAAGTGTCACTGAGGTTTTTATTATTATTAATAACGAGAATTTATTATATATACTGGTTAACCTAAGTAAAGCGGAATTCATTTTAATCTCATAAACAACGCTTTATTTGAATAAAGGTATTTATTCGAAAATTTTTTTTTTTTTAATAAAAAACGACACCAATATTTTTCTTTTATTTAGAAGATTTTTTCAAGTTCACTGCAAGATTAACTTTTTTTTAATAAAAACCTATATTTTATTTTGTTACTTATTCTATGAAAAAAAACTTTTTTAAAAAGTTTAGATAAAATTATTTATAAGATCTTTTGTTTTGTCTCCCGTATTGAACATATTTTTGTAAAAATATAGCATGTATTAATGTATTACGAGCATACAATGATCATTAATGATAAGTAATATTTTCTGAAATTTTCTATTTGATGTAGAAAAATTCATAAGTTCTCTAAAAGAAAGTTCTTCTTTTATTATTGGAAGTATTTCACATAAAATAAATAAATCTGTAAAATTATTGTTATTAAGATAATAATTATTATATTTTCTGCTAAGAACACTATGATTTTCAGTAGAGTACTGTTTATATTTCTTAGCTTAATTCTTTTATTATACGTTGACGCGTTTCGGAGTAACTGCATTGCCAAAACTTATTGTTCCCTAAATCTTCATTTAAGTTCTTTTAAGTTTTTAATTATATGAATACATAAGTTTTGACAATGAAGTTATTCCGAAAAGTATCAATATATAATAAAAGAATGAAGTTATGAAAGGTAAACAGTACTCAACATAGAGATCTAGAAAGACTTTTATATCTAAACCGTTGGCACGTATTTTTAATTTATTAGTTAGTCTGAGAGTTTTCCTTCAATTTTTAAGAAATCTCTATAGACCCTTTTTTTAATAGCAGTGATAATGAAACATAACTGCTAATTATGTCAATAATTAGTTATGAGTAAGTAAGTGTTAAATAAGTCGTTAAGTAATGGTGTAAACATTGAAGGTAAAGTTCTATTATGTGTAATTTTCTTAGGTTATAAATAATTATTATATGAATCATTGTGTTTTTATTAGAGAAACTTGTTAGCATCCGACTCAAATGATTATTTCAAGAACTGATGCTGACCTCAACACAGATATGCGCTAAGGAGGCATCTATCCTTAGTACATATACTTTTATTTTTTAAGTAATTAACGATAATAAATAATAAAGCATTAATCTAAGTTTTTTGTTAGTCTCTTAAACTGTGTTATTTTGTTTTTCGATTTTTTTTATTAGATCAAATCTAAGAATTTAATGTTAATTTTTAAGAATTAATTTTTTTTTTTTTTTAATGAAAATTCATTTAACGCTACGTTTAATTAATTAAATTAGTTTAAATGTAGTAGTAATTAAAAACAAAATTAATGATATTATGATTAACTTAAGAGAAATTTTGTAAATTACTTTATTAATGTTAATTTTATATTTTTCAGTTATCATAGATATATGTTACTGTATATTGTAAAAAAATTCTTTTTTGTATATGTATTATGGAATAAAGAATTATTATTATTATTATTGTTCAATCATTTCGACATGTTCTTTTGTTAAGATTTTGTATAAACGTCATAAGAAAAGGTGAAATTTTTTAATTTGAATAATGTAATAATTTTAAATCAGTTTGGTTTTCGGAATGGTACAAGTACTGGAAATTCTCTCTTTAATTTCAAAACATGTTCTGAAATCTAGATTAAAAAATTTTTTTCCAGTATTTTTCCCATATTAATAAAAAAGTTTTTTATGTCTTAATCATTAGCTGAAAAAGTTAGAAAATTATTTTTATTTTTTATTTTTTTGAAAAAATTAGAAAATTATAAATTGATGGCTTTCTTTGCGTCCTCTTTAGTTTTATGATAATTGATAGTGTAAACACTGTGACAGTTAATGGTAAGCGTCATTTTTCTCAGAGTGTTTGATTCAATATGCCTCACATAACTGTCCTGGATCAGTTTTATTTTTATTGTACACAATGGATTATGCATAACAAAATTTTAAAAAAATGACATGTCGATAAAATACTGTTAGGTGAACAATTTGACTTAAGGAAATGGAAAGGAACCAGACTTGCTATTTGGCTACTAAGGATGATTGGAAAGAGATATTTAAAGAGAAGAAGAGGAATGAGTCTGTTTGTGTTTCATTGACATAGAGAAGTTATTTGAAATAGGAGTATCTAAGTCGAGATGTAATGCAAGGACATTGCCTCTCGCAGACACGTTCAATATTTGAATTGAAGATATGTGTTACGTTTTCACCCCTCTTGCCGTCAGGTACTGAAACCTAGTGGTGGTTAGGGTGCCCACAGCAAACTATGGTCACCAGACCATCACGCGACTCTACGTCACTAGCTGCTCCCTCGAGCACTGTACGTAGCGTCTTAAGCCAGTCTACACTCATACCTGACCCAAGGTGGTCGTGTTCGGATGGGCTCCTCAATTCTTGTTCGGATGAACATTATTTTAAGTTTTATTTAGCTTATGTTGCTATCTTTAAAGTTAAGTTATAAGTTACAAATATTATGTTACAAAATTATTTTAAACCGCCCAGATGGTGTACAATTAAACAATCCTTCAGTAATCAACAAGGTATTGTCTTCGTTCAACACCCATGAGCACATGGGTACTCTAAACTCTACCTCAATGCTGTTGACCAATGGCATCCCGTCGACGTCGCAACAATATGACAAGGGATACATTACAAGAAATAAGTATATGAGAACAAAAAATAAGATTTATACAGAGGAAGAAGTAAAAGAGTATGAATGGAGTACATAGGAAAACTAAAATAATAGAATTAAACAACAAATAGGATTTAGTGGTAAGAACAAATGACAGAAAAATAAAAAAATTAAAAAATTAGATACGTTTGGCTACTATGGTGACAGAGAACTCGAAGTACTCAATGGAAATAAAAGGAAGGATAGCGGTGGCAAAGGAAGCATTCACTAGGAAGGGGGATTTACTAATAGTAAAAGTCAGTATTTAAGAGTTAAGCAAAAAGTTAGAGATACGCTACATATGAAGTGTCTTTTATGAAAGTGAAGCATGGAGGATGAACAAGTGGAAATGGATTGAGGATTTTGAGATATGGATATGGAAAAGGATGGAGAAAGTAAGATGAATGGATAAAGTGTGCAATTAAGAGACGAGGAGGATTAAAGAATAAAGAGCACTTACGAAGAAAGTGCACTGAAGAAAAGAAACTGGTTAAGACAAGCGTTTCGAGGAAATGGGATCTTGTCAACTAGATTGGAAG